>NW_028324178.1:11306712-11965890 GCF_054372755.1 Phalangium opilio
GTTTTGCAGAAGTAAATTGGTGACTATTTAAATGCAACTAGTTAAATTGTAGGACTACGAATTGAGCATGTCTCGCAGTCATTCATGATCTGTTGGTTTAGGGGTATGATACTCGCTTAGGGTGCGAGTGGTCCCGGGTTCAAATCTCGGACGGGCGCGAGTTTTTGCAGAGGTAATTTAGTGACTATTTAAATGCAACTAACTACAGGGTAGGCCTATGAGTTGAGCATGTTTTATTTCATAAGTGGTCCGTTGGTCTAGGGGTATGATACTCGCTTAGGGTGCGAGTGGTCCCGGGTTCAAATCCCGGACGGACCCGAGTTTTGCAGAAGTAATTTGGTGACTATTTAAATGCAACTAGTTAAATTGTAGGACTACGAGTTGAGCATGTTTCAGTGTCATACATGGTCCGTTGGTCTAGGGGTATGATACTCGCTTAGGGTGCGAGTGGTCCCGGGTTAAAATCCCGGACGGACCCGAGTTTTTGCAGAGGTAATTTAGTAAATATATAAATGCAACTAACTACAGGGTAGGCCTATGAGTTGAGCATGTTTTATTTCATAAGTGGTCCGTTGGTCTAGGGGTATGATACTCGCTTAGGGTGCGAGTGGTCTCGGGTTCAAATCCCGGACGGACCCGAGTTTTTGCAGAGGTAATTTAGTGACTACATAAATGCAACTAACTACAGGGTAGGCCTATGAGTTGAGCATGTTTTATTTCATAAGTGGTCCGTTGGTCTAGGGGTATGATACTCGCTTAGGGTGCAAGTGGTCCCGGGTTCAAATCCCGGACGGACCCGAGTTTTGCAGAAGTAATTTGGTGACTATTTAAATGCAACAAGTTAAATTGTAGGACTACGAGTTGAGCATGTTTCAGTGTCGTACATGGTCCGTTGGTCTAGGGGTATGATACTCGCTTAGGGTGCGAGTGGTCCCGCGTTCAAATCCCGGACGGACCCGAGATTTGCAGAAGTAATATGGTGACTATTTAAATGCAACTAGTTAAATTGTAGGACTACGAGTTGAGCATGTTTCAGTGTCGTACATGGTCCGTTGGTCTAGGGGTATGATACTCGCTTAGGGTGCGAGTGGTCCCGCGTTCAAATCCCGGACGGACCCGAGTTTTGCAGAAGTAATTTGGTGACTATTTAAATGCAACTAGTTAAATTGTAGGACTACGAGTTGAGCATGTTTCAGTGTCATACATGGTCCGTTGGTTTAGGGGTATGATACTCGCTTAGGGTGCGAGTGGTCCCGGGTTCAAATCCCGGACGGACCCGAGTTTTTGCAGAGGTAATTTAGTGACAATTTAATTGCAACTAACTACAGGGTAGGCCTATGATTAGAGCATGTTTTAGTTTCATACATGGTCCGTTGGTCTAGGGGTATGATACTAGCTTAGGGTGCGAGTGGTCCCGGGTTCAAATCCCGGACGGACCCGAGTTTTGCAGAAGTAATTTGGTGACTATTTAAATGCAACTAGTTAAATTGTAGGACTACGAGTTTAGCATTTTTCAGTGTCATACATGGTCCGTTGGTCTAGGGGTATTGTACTCGCTTAGGGTGCGAGTGGTTCTGGGTTCAGATCCCGGACGGACCCGAGTTTTTGCAGAGGTAATTTAGTGACTATATAAATGCAACTAACTACAGGGTAGGCCTATGAGTTGAGCATGTTTTATTTCATAAGTGGTCCGTTGGTCTAGGGGTATGATACTAGCTTAGGGTGCGAGTGGTCCCGGGTTCAAATCCCGGACAGACCCGAGTTTTGCAGAAGTAATTTGGTGACTATTTAAATGCAACTAGTTAAATTGTAGGACTACGAGTTGAGCATGTTTCAGTGTCATACATGGTCCGTTGGTCTAGGGGTATGATACTCGCTTAGGGTGCGAGTGGTCCCGGGTTCAAATCCCGGACGGACCCGAGTTTTGCAGAAGTAATATGGTGACTATTTAAATGCAACTAGTTAAATTGTAGGACTACGAGTTGAGCATGTTTCAGTGTCATACATGGTCCGTTGGTTTAGGGGTATGATACTCGCTTAGGGTGCGAGTGGTCCCGGGTTCAAATCCCGGACGGACCCGAGTTTTTGCAGAGGTAATTTAGTGACAATTTAATTGCAACTAACTACAGGGTAGGCCTATGATTAGAGCATGTTTTAGTTTCATACATGGTCCGTTGGTCTAGGGGTATGATACTAGCTTAGGGTGCGAGTGGTCCCGGGTTCAAATCCCGGACAGACCCGAGTTTTGCAGAAGTAATTTGGTGACTATTTAAATGCAACTAGTTAAATTGTAGGACTACGAGTTGAGCATGTTTCAGTGTCATACATGGTCCGTTGGTCTAGGGGTATGATACTCGCTTAGGGTGCGAGTGGTCCCGCGTTCAAATCCCGGACGGACCCGAGTTTTGCAGAAGTAATTTGGTGACTATTTAAATGCAACTAGTTAAATTGTAGGACTACGAGTTGAGCATGTTTCAGTGTCATACATGGTCCGTTGGTTTAGGGGTATGATACTCGCTTAGGGTGCGAATGGTCCCGGGTTCAAATCCCGGACGGACCCGAGTTTTTGCAGAGGTAATTTAGTGACAATTTAATTGCAACTAACTACAGGGTAGGCCTATGATTAGAGCATGTTTTAGTTTCATACATGGTCCGTTGGTCTAGGGGTATGATACTAGCTTAGGGTGCGAGTGGTCCCGGGTTCAAATCCCGGACGGACCCGAGTTTTGCAGAAGTAATTTGGTGACTATTTAAATGCAACTAGTTAAATTGTAGGACTACGAGTTTAGCATTTTTCAGTGTCATACATGGTCCGTTGGTCTAGGGGTATTGTACTCGCTTAGGGTGCGAGTGGTTCTGGGTTCAGATCCCGGACGGACCCGAGTTTTTGCAGAGGTAATTTAGTAAATATATAAATGCAACTAACTACAGGGTAGGCCTATGAGTTGAGCATGTTTTATTTCATAAGTGGTCCGTTGGTCTAGGGGTATGATACTCGCTTAGGGTGCGAGTGGTCTCGGGTTCAAATCCCGGACGGACCCGAGTTTTTGCAGAGGTAATTTAGTGACTACATAAATGCAACTAACTACAGGGTAGGCCTATGAGTTGAGCATGTTTTATTTCATAAGTGGTCCGTTGGTCTAGGGGTATGATACTCGCTTAGGGTGCAAGTGGTCCCGGGTTCAAATCCCGGACGGACCCGAGTTTTGCAGAAGTAATTTGGTGACTATTTAAATGCAACAAGTTAAATTGTAGGACTACGAGTTGAGCATGTTTCAGTGTCGTACATGGTCCGTTGGTCTAGGGGTATGATACTCGCTTAGGGTGCGAGTGGTCCCGCGTTCAAATCCCGGACGGACCCGAGATTTGCAGAAGTAATATGGTGACTATTTAAATGCAACTAGTTAAATTGTAGGACTACGAGTTGAGCATGTTTCAGTGTCGTACATGGTCCGTTGGTCTAGGGGTATGATACTCGCTTAGGGTGCGAGTGGTCCCGCGTTCAAATCCCGGACGGACCCGAGTTTTGCAGAAGTAATTTGGTGACTATTTAAATGCAACTAGTTAAATTGTAGGACTACGAGTTGAGCATGTTTCAGTGTCATACATGGTCCGTTGGTTTAGGGGTATGATACTCGCTTAGGGTGCGAGTGGTCCCGGGTTCAAATCCCGGACGGACCCGAGTTTTTGCAGAGGTAATTTAGTGACAATTTAATTGCAACTAACTACAGGGTAGGCCTATGATTAGAGCATGTTTTAGTTTCATACATGGTCCGTTGGTCTAGGGGTATGATACTAGCTTAGGGTGCGAGTGGTCCCGGGTTCAAATCCCGGACGGACCCGAGTTTTGCAGAAGTAATTTGGTGACTATTTAAATGCAACTAGTTAAATTGTAGGACTACGAGTTTAGCATTTTTCAGTGTCATACATGGTCCGTTGGTCTAGGGGTATTGTACTCGCTTAGGGTGCGAGTGGTTCTGGGTTCAGATCCCGGACGGACCCGAGTTTTTGCAGAGGTAATTTAGTGACTATATAAATGCAACTAACTACAGGGTAGGCCTATGAGTTGAGCATGTTTTATTTCATAAGTGGTCCGTTGGTCTAGGGGTATGATACTAGCTTAGGGTGCGAGTGGTCCCGGGTTCAAATCCCGGACAGACCCGAGTTTTGCAGAAGTAATTTGGTGACTATTTAAATGCAACTAGTTAAATTGTAGGACTACGAGTTGAGCATGTTTCAGTGTCATACATGGTCCGTTGGTCTAGGGGTATGATACTCGCTTAGGGTGCGAGTGGTCCCGGGTTCAAATCCCGGACGGACCCGAGTTTTGCAGAAGTAATATGGTGACTATTTAAATGCAACTAGTTAAATTGTAGGACTACGAGTTGAGCATGTTTCAGTGTCATACATGGTCCGTTGGTTTAGGGGTATGATACTCGCTTAGGGTGCGAGTGGTCCCGGGTTCAAATCCCGGACGGACCCGAGTTTTTGCAGAGGTAATTTAGTGACAATTTAATTGCAACTAACTACAGGGTAGGCCTATGATTAGAGCATGTTTTAGTTTCATACATGGTCCGTTGGTCTAGGGGTATGATACTAGCTTAGGGTGCGAGTGGTCCCGGGTTCAAATCCCGGACAGACCCGAGTTTTGCAGAAGTAATTTGGTGACTATTTAAATGCAACTAGTTAAATTGTAGGACTACGAGTTGAGCATGTTTCAGTGTCATACATGGTCCGTTGGTCTAGGGGTATGATACTCGCTTAGGGTGCGAGTGGTCCCGCGTTCAAATCCCGGACGGACCCGAGTTTTGCAGAAGTAATTTGGTGACTATTTAAATGCAACTAGTTAAATTGTAGGACTACGAGTTGAGCATGTTTCAGTGTCATACATGGTCCGTTGGTTTAGGGGTATGATACTCGCTTAGGGTGCGAGTGGTCCCGGGTTCAAATCCCGGACGGACCCGAGTTTTTGCAGAGGTAATTTAGTGACAATTTAATTGCAACTAACTACAGGGTAGGCCTATGATTAGAGCATGTTTTAGTTTCATACATGGTCCGTTGGTCTAGGGGTATGATACTAGCTTAGGGTGCGAGTGGTCCCGGGTTCAAATCCCGGACGGACCCGAGTTTTGCAGAAGTAATTTGGTGACTATTTAAATGCAACTAGTTAAATTGTAGGACTACGAGTTTAGCATTTTTCAGTGTCATACATGGTCCGTTGGTCTAGGGGTATTGTACTCGCTTAGGGTGCGAGTGGTTCTGGGTTCAGATCCCGGACGGACCCGAGATTTGCAGAAGTAATATGGTGACTATTTAAATGCAACTAGTTAAATTGTAGGACTACGAGTTGAGCATGTTTCAGTGTCGTACATGGTCCGTTGGTCTAGGGGTATGATACTCGCTTAGGGTGCGAGTGGTCCCGCGTTCAAATCCCGGACGGACCCGAGTTTTGCAGAAGTAATTTGGTGACTATTTAAATGCAACTAGTTAAATTGTAGGACTACGAGTTGAGCATGTTTCAGTGTCATACATGGTCCGTTGGTTTAGGGGTATGATACTCGCTTAGGGTGCGAGTGGTCCCGGGTTCAAATCCCGGACGGACCCGAGTTTTTGCAGAGGTAATTTAGTGACAATTTAATTGCAACTAACTACAGGGTAGGCCTATGATTAGAGCATGTTTTAGTTTCATACATGGTCCGTTGGTCTAGGGGTATGATACTAGCTTAGGGTGCGAGTGGTCCCGGGTTCAAATCCCGGACGGACCCGAGTTTTGCAGAAGTAATTTGGTGACTATTTAAATGCAACTAGTTAAATTGTAGGACTACGAGTTTAGCATTTTTCAGTGTCATACATGGTCCGTTGGTCTAGGGGTATTGTACTCGCTTAGGGTGCGAGTGGTTCTGGGTTCAGATCCCGGACGGACCCGAGTTTTTGCAGAGGTAATTTAGTGACTATATAAATGCAACTAACTACAGGGTAGGCCTATGAGTTGAGCATGTTTTATTTCATAAGTGGTCCGTTGGTCTAGGGGTATGATACTAGCTTAGGGTGCGAGTGGTCCCGGGTTCAAATCCCGGACAGACCCGAGTTTTGCAGAAGTAATTTGGTGACTATTTAAATGCAACTAGTTAAATTGTAGGACTACGAGTTGAGCATGTTTCAGTGTCATACATGGTCCGTTGGTCTAGGGGTATGATACTCGCTTAGGGTGCGAGTGGTCCCGGGTTCAAATCCCGGACGGACCCGAGTTTTGCAGAAGTAATATGGTGACTATTTAAATGCAACTAGTTAAATTGTAGGACTACGAGTTGAGCATGTTTCAGTGTCATACATGGTCCGTTGGTTTAGGGGTATGATACTCGCTTAGGGTGCGAGTGGTCCCGGGTTCAAATCCCGGACGGACCCGAGTTTTTGCAGAGGTAATTTAGTGACAATTTAATTGCAACTAACTACAGGGTAGGCCTATGATTAGAGCATGTTTTAGTTTCATACATGGTCCGTTGGTCTAGGGGTATGATACTAGCTTAGGGTGCGAGTGGTCCCGGGTTCAAATCCCGGACAGACCCGAGTTTTGCAGAAGTAATTTGGTGACTATTTAAATGCAACTAGTTAAATTGTAGGACTACGAGTTGAGCATGTTTCAGTGTCATACATGGTCCGTTGGTCTAGGGGTATGATACTCGCTTAGGGTGCGAGTGGTCCCGCGTTCAAATCCCGGACGGACCCGAGTTTTGCAGAAGTAATTTGGTGACTATTTAAATGCAACTAGTTAAATTGTAGGACTACGAGTTGAGCATGTTTCAGTGTCATACATGGTCCGTTGGTTTAGGGGTATGATACTCGCTTAGGGTGCGAGTGGTCCCGGGTTCAAATCCCGGACGGACCCGAGTTTTTGCAGAGGTAATTTAGTGACAATTTAATTGCAACTAACTACAGGGTAGGCCTATGATTAGAGCATGTTTTAGTTTCATACATGGTCCGTTGGTCTAGGGGTATGATACTAGCTTAGGGTGCGAGTGGTCCCGGGTTCAAATCCCGGACGGACCCGAGTTTTGCAGAAGTAATTTGGTGACTATTTAAATGCAACTAGTTAAATTGTAGGACTACGAGTTTAGCATTTTTCAGTGTCATACATGGTCCGTTGGTCTAGGGGTATTGTACTCGCTTAGGGTGCGAGTGGTTCTGGGTTCAGATCCCGGACGGACCCGAGTTTTT
Organism: Phalangium opilio; assembly: GCF_054372755.1. Lineage (NCBI taxonomy): Eukaryota > Metazoa > Arthropoda > Arachnida > Opiliones > Phalangiidae > Phalangium > Phalangium opilio. The sequence goes on from NW_028324178.1 coordinate 11,313,928, forward strand.
GCAGAGATAATTTAGTAAATATATAAATGCAACTAACTACAGGGTAGGCCTATGAGTTGAGCATGTTTTATTTCATAAGTGGTCCGTTGGTCTAGGGGTATGATACTCGCTTAGGGTGCGAGTGGTCTCGGGTTCAAATCCCGGACGGACCCGAGTTTTTGCAGAGGTAATTTAGTGACTACATAAATGCAACTAACTACAGGGTAGGCCTATGAGTTGAGCATGTTTTATTTCATAAGTGGTCCGTTGGTCTAGGGGTATGATACTCGCTTAGGGTGCAAGTGGTCCCGGGTTCAAATCCCGGACGGACCCGAGTTTTGCAGAAGTAATTTGGTGACTATTTAAATGCAACAAGTTAAATTGTAGGACTACGAGTTGAGCATGTTTCAGTGTCGTACATGGTCCGTTGGTCTAGGGGTATGATACTCGCTTAGGGTGCGAGTGGTCCCGCGTTCAAATCCCGGACGGACCCGAGATTTGCAGAAGTAATATGGTGACTATTTAAATGCAACTAGTTAAATTGTAGGACTACGAGTTGAGCATGTTTCAGTGTCGTACATGGTCCGTTGGTCTAGGGGTATGATACTCGCTTAGGGTGCGAGTGGTCCCGCGTTCAAATCCCGGACGGACCCGAGTTTTGCAGAAGTAATTTGGTGACTATTTAAATGCAACTAGTTAAATTGTAGGACTACGAGTTGAGCATGTTTCAGTGTCATACATGGTCCGTTGGTTTAGGGGTATGATACTCGCTTAGGGTGCGAGTGGTCCCGGGTTCAAATCCCGGACGGACCCGAGTTTTTGCAGAGGTAATTTAGTGACAATTTAATTGCAACTAACTACAGGGTAGGCCTATGATTAGAGCATGTTTTAGTTTCATACATGGTCCGTTGGTCTAGGGGTATGATACTAGCTTAGGGTGCGAGTGGTCCCGGGTTCAAATCCCGGACGGACCCGAGTTTTGCAGAAGTAATTTGGTGACTATTTAAATGCAACTAGTTAAATTGTAGGACTACGAGTTTAGCATTTTTCAGTGTCATACATGGTCCTTTGGTCTAGGGGTATTGTACTCGCTTAGGGTGCGAGTGGTTCTGGGTTCAGATCCCGGACGGACCCGAGTTTTTGCAGAGGTAATTTAGTGACTATATAAATGCAACTAACTACAGGGTAGGCCTATGAGTTGAGCATGTTTTATTTCATAAGTGGTCCGTTGGTCTAGGGGTATGATACTAGCTTAGGGTGCGAGTGGTCCCGGGTTCAAATCCCGGACAGACCCGAGTTTTGCAGAAGTAATTTGGTGACTATTTAAATGCAACTAGTTAAATTGTAGGACTACGAGTTGAGCATGTTTCAGTGTCATACATGGTCCGTTGGTCTAGGGGTATGATACTCGCTTAGGGTGCGAGTGGTCCCGGGTTCAAATCCCGGACGGACCCGAGTTTTGCAGAAGTAATATGGTGACTATTTAAATGCAACTAGTTAAATTGTAGGACTACGAGTTGAGCATGTTTCAGTGTCATACATGGTCCGTTGGTTTAGGGGTATGATACTCGCTTAGGGTGCGAGTGGTCCCGGGTTCAAATCCCGGACGGACCCGAGTTTTTGCAGAGGTAATTTAGTGACAATTTAATTGCAACTAACTACAGGGTAGGCCTATGATTAGAGCATGTTTTAGTTTCATACATGGTCCGTTGGTCTAGGGGTATGATACTAGCTTAGGGTGCGAGTGGTCCCGGGTTCAAATCCCGGACAGACCCGAGTTTTGCAGAAGTAATTTGGTGACTATTTAAATGCAACTAGTTAAATTGTAGGACTACGAGTTGAGCATGTTTCAGTGTCATACATGGTCCGTTGGTCTAGGGGTATGATACTCGCTTAGGGTGCGAGTGGTCCCGCGTTCAAATCCCGGACGGACCCGAGTTTTGCAGAAGTAATTTGGTGACTATTTAAATGCAACTAGTTAAATTGTAGGACTACGAGTTGAGCATGTTTCAGTGTCATACATGGTCCGTTGGTTTAGGGGTATGATACTCGCTTAGGGTGCGAGTGGTCCCGGGTTCAAATCCCGGACGGACCCGAGTTTTTGCAGAGGTAATTTAGTGACAATTTAATTGCAACTAACTACAGGGTAGGCCTATGATTAGAGCATGTTTTAGTTTCATACATGGTCCGTTGGTCTAGGGGTATGATACTAGCTTAGGGTGCGAGTGGTCCCGGGTTCAAATCCCGGACGGACCCGAGTTTTGCAGAAGTAATTTGGTGACTATTTAAATGCAACTAGTTAAATTGTAGGACTACGAGTTTAGCATTTTTCAGTGTCATACATGGTCCGTTGGTCTAGGGGTATTGTACTCGCTTAGGGTGCGAGTGGTTCTGGGTTCAGATCCCGGACGGACCCGAGTTTTTGCAGAGGTAATTTAGTGACTATATAAATGCAACTAACTACAGGGTAGGCCTATGAGTTGAGCATGTTTTATTTCATAAGTGGTCCGTTGGTCTAGGGGTATGATACTAGCTTAGGGTGCGAGTGGTCCCGGGTTCAAATCCCGGACAGACCCGAGTTTTGCAGAAGTAATTTGGTGACTATTTAAATGCAACTAGTTAAATTGTAGGACTACGAGTTGAGCATGTTTCAGTGTCATACATGGTCCGTTGGTCTAGGGGTATGATACTCGCTTAGGGTGCGAGTGGTCCCGGGTTCAAATCCCGGACGGACCCGAGTTTTGCAGAAGTAATTTGGTGACTATTTAAATGCAACTAGTTAAATTGTAGGACTACGAGTTGAGCATGTTTCAGTGTCATACATCGTCCGTTGGTCTAGGGGTATGATTCTCGCTTAGGGTGCGAGTGGTCACGGGTTAAAATCCCGGACGGACCCGAGTTTTTGCAGAGGTAATTTAGTGACTATTTAAATGCAACTAACTACAGGGTAGGCCTAAGAGTTGAGCATGTTTTAGTTTCATACATGGTCCGTTGGTCTAGGGGTATGATACTCGCTTAGGGTGCGAGTGGTCCCGGGTTCAGATCCCGGACGGACCCGAGTTTTGCAGAAGTAATTTGGTGACTATTTAAATGCAACTAGTTAAATTGTAGGACTACGAGTTGAGCATGTTTCAGTGTCATACATGGTCCGTTGGTCTAGGGGTATGATACTCGCTTAGGGTGCGAGTGGTCCCGGGTTCAAATCCCGGACGGACCCGAGTTTTGCAGAAGTAAATTGGTGACTATTTAAATGCAACTAGTTAAATTGTAGGACTACGACTTGAGCATGTCTCGCTGTCATTCATGATCTGTTGGTTTAGGGGTATGACACACGATTAGGGTGCGAGTGGTCCCGGGTTCAAATCCCGGACGGACCCGAGTTTTTGCAGAGGTAATTTAGTGACTATTTAAATGCAACTAACTACAGGGTAGGCCTATGAGTAGAGCATGTTTTAGTTTCATACATGGTCCGTTGGTCTAGGGGTATGATACTCGCTTAGGGTGCGAGTGGTCCCGGGTTCAGATCCCGGACGGACCCGAGTTTTGCAGAAGTAATTTGGTGACTATTTAAATGCAACTAGTTAAATTGTAGGACTACGAGTTCAGCATGTTTCAGTGTCATACATGGTCCGTTGGTCTAGGGGTATGATACTCGCTTAGGGTGCGAGTGGTCCCGGGTTAAAATCCCGGACGGACCCGAGTTTTTGCAGAGGTAATTTAGTGACTATTTAAATGCAACTAACTACAGGGTAGGCCTAAGAGTTGAGCATGTTTTATTTCACACATGGTCTGTTGGTCTAGGGGTATGATACTCGCTTTGGGTGCGAGTGGTCCCGGGTTCAAATCCCGGACGGACCCGAGTTTTGCAGAAGTAATTTGGTGACTATTTAAATGCAACTAGTTAAATTGTAGGACTACGAGTTGAGCATGTTTCAGTGTCATACATGGTCCGTTGGTCTAGGGGTATGTTACTCGCTTAGGGTGCGAGTGGTCCCGGGATAAAATCCCGGACGGACCCGAGTTTTTGCAGAGGTAATTTAGTGACTATTTAAATGCAACTAACTACAGGGTAGGCCTATGAGTTGAGCATGTTTTATTTCATAAGTGGTCCGTTGGTCTAGGGGTATGATACTCGCTTTGGGTGCGAGTGGTTCCGGGTTCAAATCCCGGACGGACCCGAGTTTTGCAGAAGTAATTTGGTGACTATTTAAATGCAACTAGTTAAATTGTAGGACTACGAGTTGAGCATGTTTCAGTGTCATACATGGTCCGTTGGTCTAGGGGTATGATACTCGCTTAGGGTGCGAGTGGTCGCGGGTTAAAATCCCGGACGGACCCGAGTTTTGCAGAAGTAATATGGTGACTATTTAAATGCAACTAGTTAAATTGTAGGACTACGAGTTGAGCATGTTTCAGTGTCGTACATGGTCCGTTGGTCTAGGGATATGATACTCGCTTAGGGTGCGAGTGGTCCCGGGTTCAAATCCCGGACGGACCCGAGATTTGCAGAAGTAATATGGTGACTATTTAAATGCAACTAGTTAAATTGTAGGACTACGAGTTGAGCATGTTTCAGGGTCATACATGGTTCGTTGGTCTAGGGGTATGATACTCGCTAAGGGTGCGAGTGGTTCCGGGGTTAAAATCCCGGACGGACCCGAGTTTTTGCAGAGGTAATTTAGTGACTATTTAAATGCAACTAACTACAGGGTAGGCCTATGAGTTGAGTATGTTTTGTTTCACACATGGTCCGTTGGTCTAGGGGTATGATACTCGCTTTGGGTGCGAGTGGTCCCGGGTTCAAATCCCGGACGGACCCGAGTTTTGCAGAAGTAAATTGGTGACTATTTAAATGCAACTAGTTAAATTGTAGGACTACGACTTGAGCATGTCTCGCAGTCATTCATGATCTGTTGGTTTAGGGGTATGATACTCGCTTAGGGTGCGAGTGGTCCCGGGTTCAAATCTCGGACGGGCCCGAGTTTTTGCAGAGGTAATTTAGTGACTATTTAAATGCAACTAATTACAGGGTAGGCCTATGAGTTGAGCATGTTTTATTTCATAAGTGGTCCGTTGGTCTAGGGGTATGATACTCGCTTAGGGTGCGAGTGGTCCCGGGTTCAAATCCCGGACGGACCCGAGTTTTGCAGAAGTAATTTGGTGACTATTTAAATGCAACTAGTTAAATTGTAGGACTACGAGTTGAGCATGTTTCAGTGTCGTACATGGTCCGTTGGTCTAGGGGTATGATACTCGCTTAGGGTGCGAGTGGTCCCGCGTTCAAATCCCGGACGGACCCGAGATTTGCAGAAGTAATATGGTGACTATTTAAATGCAACTAGTTAAATTGTAGTACTACGATCTGAGCATGTTTCAGGGTCATACATGGTCCGTTGGTCTAGGGGTATGATACTCGCTTAGGGTGCGAGTGGTCCCGGGTTAAAATCCCGGACGGACCCGAGTTTTTGCAGAGGTAATTTAGTGACTATATAAATGCAACTAACTACAGGGTAGGCCTATGAGTTGAGCATGTTTTATTTCATAAGTGGTCCGTTGGTCTAGGGGTATGATACTCGTTTAGGGTGCGAGTGGTCTCGGGTTCAAATCCCGGACGGACCCGAGTTTTTGCAGAGGTAATTTAGGGACTATTTAAATGCAACTAACTACAGGGTAGGCCTATGATTAGAGCATGTTTTAGTTTTATACATGGTCCGTTGGTCTAGGGGTATGATACTCGCTTAGGGTGCGAGTGGTCCCGGGTTCAAATCCCGGACGGACCCGAGATTTGCAGAAGTAATATGGTGACTATTTAAATGCAACTAGTTAAATTGTAGGACTACGAGTTGAGCATGTTTCAGGGTCATACATGGTTCGTTGGTCTAGGGGTATGATACTCGCTAAGGGTGCGAGTGGTTCCGGGGTTAAAATCCCGGACGGACCCGAGTTTTTGCAGAGGTAATTTAGTGACTATTTAAATGCAACTAACTACAGGGTAGGCCTATGAGTTGAGTATGTTTTGTTTCACACATGGTCCGTTGGTCTAGGGGTATGATACTCGCTTTGGGTGCGAGTGGTCCCGGGTTCAAATCCCGGACGGACCCGAGTTTTGCAGAAGTAAATTGGTGACTATTTAAATGCAACTAGTTAAATTGTAGGACTACGACTTGAGCATGTCTCGCAGTCATTCATGATCTGTTGGTTTAGGGGTATGATACTCGCTTAGGGTGCGAGTGGTCCCGGGTTCAAATCTCGGACGGGTCCGAGTTTTTGCAGAGGTAATTTAGTGACTATTTAAATGCAACTAATTACAGGGTAGGCCTATGAGTTGAGCATGTTTTATGTCATAAGTGGTCCGTTGGTCTAGGGGTATGATACTCGCTTAGGGTGCGAGTGGTCCCGGGTTCAAATCCCGGACGGACCCGAGTTTTGCAGAAGTAATTTGGTGACTATTTAAATGCAACTAGTTAAATTGTAGGACTACGAGTTGAGCATGTTTCAGTGTCGTACATGGTCCGTTGGTCTAGGGGTATGATACTCGCTTAGGGTGCGAGTGGTCCCGCGTTCAAATCCCGGACGGACCCGAGATTTGCAGAAGTAATATGGTGACTATTTAAATGCAACTAGTTAAATTGTAGGACTACGATCTGAGCATGTTTCAGGGTCATACATGGTCCGTTGGTCTAGGGGTATGATACTCGCTTAGGGTGCGAGTGGTCCCGGGTTAAAATCCCGGACGGACCCGAGTTTTTGCAGAGGTAATTTAGTGACTATATAAATGCAACTAACTACAGGGTAGGCCTATGAGTTGAGCATGTTTTATTTCATAAGTGGTCCGTTGGTCTAGGGGTATGATACTCGCTTAGGGTGCGAGTGGTCTCGGGTTCAAATCCCGGACGGACCCGAGTTTTTGCAGAGGTAATTTAGGGACTATTTAAATGCAACTAACTACAGGGTAGGCCTATGATTAGAGCATGTTTTAGTTTTATACATGGTCCGTTGGTCTAGGGGTATGATACTCGCTTAGGGTGCGAGTGGTTCCAGGTTCAAATCCCGGACGGACCCGAGTTTTTGCAGAGGTAATTTAGTGACTATTTAAATGCAACTAACTACAGGGTAGGCCTAAGAGTTGAGCATGTTTTAGTTTCATACATGGTCCGTTGGTCTAGGGGTATGATACTCGCTTAGGGTGCGAGTGGTCCCGGGTTCAGGTCCCGGACGGACCCGAGTTTTGCAGAAGTAATTTGGTGACTATTTAAATGCAACTAGTTAAATTGTAGGACTACGAGTTGAGCATGTTTCAGTGTCATACATGGTCCGTTGGTCTAGGGGTATGATACTCGCTTAGGGTGCGAGTGGTCCCGGGTTCAAATCCCGGACGGACCCGAGTTTTGCAGAAGTAAATTGGTGACTATTTAAATGCAACTAGTTAAATTGTAGGACTACGACTTGAGCATGTCTCGCTGTCATTCATGATCTGTTGGTTTAGGGGTATGACACACGATTAGGGTGCGAGTGGTCCCGGGTTCAAATCCCGGACGGACCCGAGTTTTTGCAGAGGTAATTTAGTGACTATTTAAATGCAACTAACTACAGGGTAGGCCTATGAGTAGAGCATGTTTTAGTTTCATACATGGTCCGTTGGTCTAGGGGTATGATACTCGCTTAGGGTGCGAGTGGTCCCGGGTTCAGATCCCGGACGGACCCGAGTTTTGCAGAAGTAATTTGGTGACTATTTAAATGCAACTAGTTAAATTGTAGGACTACGAGTTCAGCATGTTTCAGTGTCATACATGGTCCGTTGGTCTAGGGGTATGATACTCGCTTAGGGTGCGAGTGGTCCCGGGTTAAAATCCCGGACGGACCCGAGTTTTTGCAGAGGTAATTTAGTGACTATTTAAATGCAACTAACTACAGGGTAGGCCTAAGAGTTGAGCATGTTTTATTTCACACATGGTCTGTTGGTCTAGGGGTATGATACTCGCTTTGGGTGCGAGTGGTCCCGGGTTCAAATCCCGGACGGACCCGAGTTTTGCAGAAGTAATTTGGTGACTATTTAAATGCAACTAGTTAAATTGTAGGACTACGAGTTGAGCATGCTTCAGTGTCATACATGGTCCGTTGGTCTAGGGGTATGTTACTCGCTTAGGGTGCGAGTGGTCCCGGGTTAAAATCCCGGACGGACCCGAGTTTTTGCAGAGGTAATTTAGTGACTATTTAAATGCAACTAACTACAGGGTAGGCCTATGAGTTGAGCATGTTTTATTTCATAAGTGGTCCGTTGGTCTAGGGGTATGATACTCGCTTTGGGTGCGAGTGGTTCCGGGTTCAAATCCCGGACGGACCCGAGTTTTGCAGAAGTAATTTGGTGACTATTTAAATGCAACTAGTTAAATTGTAGGACTACGAGTTGAGCATGTTTCAGTGTCATACATGGTCCGTTGGTCTAGGGGTATGATACTCGCTTAGGGTGCGAGTGGTCGCGGGTTAAAATCCCGGACGGACCCGAGTTTTGCAGAAGTAATATGGTGACTATTTAAATGCAACTAGTTAAATTGTAGGACTACGAGTTGAGCATGTTTCAGTGTCGTACATGGTCCGTTGGTCTAGGGATATGATACTCGCTTAGGGTGCGAGTGGTCCCGGGTTCAAATCCCGGACGGACCCGAGATTTGCAGAAGTAATATGGTGACTATTTAAATGCAACTAGTTAAATTGTAGGACTACGAGTTGAGCATGTTTCAGGGTCATACATGGTTCGTTGGTCTAGGGGTATGATACTCGCTAAGGGTGCGAGTGGTTCCGGGGTTAAAATCCCGGACGGACCCGAGTTTTTGCAGAGGTAATTTAGTGACTATTTAAATGCAACTAACTACAGGGTAGGCCTATGAGTTGAGTATGTTTTGTTTCACACATGGTCCGTTGGTCTAGGGGTATGATACTCGCTTTGGGTGCGAGTGGTCCCGGGTTCAAATCCCAGACGGACCCGAGTTTTGCAGAAGTAAATTGGTGACTATTTAAATGCAACTAGTTAAATTGTAGGACTACGACTTGAGCATGTCTCGCAGTCATTCATGATCTGTTGGTTTAGGGGTATGATACTCGCTTAGGGTGCGAGTGGTCCCGGGTTCAAATCTCGGACGGGCCCGAGTTTTTGCAGAGGTAATTTAGTGACTATTTAAATGCAACTAATTACAGGGTAGGCCTATGAGTTGAGCATGTTTTATTTCATAAGTGGTCCGTTGGTCTAGGGGTATGATACTCGCTTAGGGTGCGAGTGGTCCCGGGTTCAAATCCCGGACGGACCCGAGTTTTGCAGAAGTAATTTGGTGACTATTTAAATGCAACTAGTTAAATTGTAGGACTACGAGTTGAGCATGTATCAGTGTCGTACATGGTCCGTTGGTCTAGGGGTATGATACTCGCTTAGGGTGCGAGTGGTCCCGCGTTCAAATCCCGGACGGACCCGAGATTTGCAGAAGTAATATGGTGACTATTTAAATGCAACTAGTTAAATTGTAGTACTACGATCTGAGCATGTTTCAGGGTCATACATGGTCCGTTGGTCTAGGGGTATGATACTCGCTTAGGGTGCGAGTGGTCCCGGGTTAAAATCCCGGACGGACCCGAGTTTTTGCAGAGGTAATTTAGTGACTATATAAATGCAACTAACTACAGGGTAGGCCTATGAGTTGAGCATGTTTTATTTCATAAGTGGTCCGTTGGTCTAGGGGTATGATACTCGCTTAGGGTGCGAGTGGTCTCGGGTTCAAATCCCGGACGGACCCGAGTTTTTGCAGAGGTAATTTAGGGACTATTTAAATGCAACTAACTACAGGGTAGGCCTATGATTAGAGCATGTTTTAGTTTTATACATGGTCCGTTGGTCTAGGGGTATGATACTCGCTTAGGGTGCGAGTGGTCCCGGGTTCAAATCCCGGACGGACCCGAGATTTGCAGAAGTAATATGGTGACTATTTAAATGCAACTAGTTAAATTGTAGGACTACGAGTTGAGCATGTTTCAGGGTCATACATGGTTCGTTGGTCTAGGGGTATGATACTCGCTAAGGGTGCGAGTGGTTCCGGGGTTAAAATCCCGGACGGACCCGAGTTTTTGCAGAGGTAATTTAGTGACTATTTAAATGCAACTAACTACAGGGTAGGCCTATGAGTTGAGTATGTTTTGTTTCACACATGGTCCGTTGGTCTAGGGGTATGATACTCGCTTTGGGTGCGAGTGGTCCCGGGTTCAAATCCCGGACGGACCCGAGTTTTGCAGAAGTAAATTGGTGACTATTTAAATGCAACTAGTTAAATTGTAGGACTACGACTTGAGCATGTCTCGCAGTCATTCATGATCTGTTGGTTTAGGGGTATGATACTCGCTTAGGGTGCGAGTGGTCCCGGGTTCAAATCTCGGACGGGTCCGAGTTTTTGCAGAGGTAATTTAGTGACTATTTAAATGCAACTAATTACAGGGTAGGCCTATGAGTTGAGCATGTTTTATGTCATAAGTGGTCCGTTGGTCTAGGGGTATGATACTCGCTTAGGGTGCGAGTGGTCCCGGGTTCAAATCCCGGACGGACCCGAGTTTTGCAGAAGTAATTTGGTGACTATTTAAATGCAACTAGTTAAATTGTAGGACTACGAGTTGAGCATGTTTCAGTGTCGTACATGGTCCGTTGGTCTAGGGGTATGATACTCGCTTAGGGTGCGAGTGGTCCCGCGTTCAAATCCCGGACGGACCCGAGATTTGCAGAAGTAATATGGTGACTATTTAAATGCAACTAGTTAAATTGTAGGACTACGATCTGAGCATGTTTCAGGGTCATACATGGTCCGTTGGTCTAGGGGTATGATACTCGCTTAGGGTGCGAGTGGTCCCGGGTTAAAATCCCGGACGGACCCGAGTTTTTGCAGAGGTAATTTAGTGACTATATAAATGCAACTAACTACAGGGTAGGCCTATGAGTTGAGCATGTTTTATTTCATAAGTGGTCCGTTGGTCTAGGGGTATGATACTCGCTTAGGGTGCGAGTGGTCTCGGGTTCAAATCCCGGACGGACCCGAGTTTTTGCAGAGGTAATTTAGGGACTATTTAAATGCAACTAACTACAGGGTAGGCCTATGATTAGAGCATGTTTTAGTTTTATACATGGTCCGTTGGTCTAGGGGTATGATACTCGCTTAGGGTGCGAGTGGTCCCGGGTTAAAATCCCGGACGGACCCGAGTTTTTGCAGAGGTAATTTAGTGACTATATAAATGAAACTAACTACAGGGTAGGCCTATGAGTTGAGCATGTTTTATTTCATAAGTGGTCCGTTGGTCTAGGGGTATGATACTCGCTTAGGGTGCGAGTGGTCTCGGGTTCAAATCCCGGACGGACCCGAGTTTTTGCAGAGGTAATTTAGGGACTATTTAAATGCAACTAACTACAGGGTAGGCCTATGATTAGAGCATGTTTTAGTTTCATACATGGTCCGTTGGTCTAGGGGTATGATACTCTATTAGGGTGCGAGTGGTCCCGGGTTCAAATCCCGGACGGACCCGAGTTTTGCAGAAGTAATTTGGTGACTATTTAAATGCAACTAGTTAAATTGTAGGACTACGAGTTGAGCATGTTTCAGTGTCATACATGGTACGTTGGTCTAGGGGTATGATACTCGCTTAGGGTGCGAGTGGTCCTGGGTTCAAATCCCGGACGGACCCAAGTTTTTGCAGAGGTAATTTAGTGACTACATAAATGCAACTAACTACAGGGTAGGCCTATGAGTTGAGCATGTTTTATTTCATAAGTGGTCCGTTGGTCTAGGGGTATGATACTCGCTTAGGGTGCGAGTGGTCCCGGGTTCAAATCCCGGACGGACCCGAGTTTTGCAGAAGTAATTTGGTGACTATTTAAATGCAACAAGTTAAATTGTAGGACTACGAGTTGAGCATGTTTCAGTGTCGTACATGGTCCGTTGGTCTAGGGGTATGATACTCGCTTAGGGTGCGAGTGGTCCCGCGTTCAAATCCCGGACGGACCCGAGATTTGCAGAAGTAATATGGTGACTATTTAAATGCAACTAGTTAAATTGTAGGACTACGATCTGAGCATGTTTCAGGGTCATACATGGTCCGTTGGTCTAGGGGTATGATACTCGCTTAGGGTGCGAGTGGTCCCGGGTTCAAATCCCGGACGGACCCGAGTTTTGCAGAAGTAATTTAGTGACTACATAAATGCAACTAACTACAGGGTAGGCCTATGAGTTGAGCATGCTTTATTTCATAAGTGGTCCGTTGGTCTAGGGGTATGATACTCGCTTAGGGTGCGAGTGGTCCCGGGTTCAAATCCCGGACGGACCCGAGTTTTGCAGAAGTAATTTGGTGACTATTTAAATGCAACAAGTTAAATTGTAGGACTACGAGTTGAGCATGTTTCAGTGTCGTACATGGTCCGTTGGTCTAGGGGTATGATACTCGCTTAGGGTGCGAGTGGTCCCGGGTTCAAATCCCGGACGGACCCGAGTTTTGCAGAAGTAATTTGGTGACTATTTAAATGCAACAAGTTAAATTGTAGGACTACGAGTTGAGCATGTTTCAGTGTCGTACATGGTCCGTTGGTCTAGGGGTATGATACTCGCTTAGGGTGCGAGTGGTCCCGGGTTCAAATCCCGGACGGACCCGAGTTTTGCAGAAGTAAATTGGTGACTATTTAAATGCAACTAGTTAAATTGTAGGACTACGAATTGAGCATGTCTCGCAGTCATTCATGATCTGTTGGTTTAGGGGTATGATACTCGCTTAGGGTGCGAGTGGTCCCGGGTTCAAATCTCGGACGGGCGCGAGTTTTTGCAGAGGTAATTTAGTGACTATTTAAATGCAACTAACTACAGGGTAGGCCTATGAGTTGAGCATGTTTTATTTCATAAGTGGTCCGTTGGTCTAGGGGTATGATACTCGCTTAGGGTGCGAGTGGTCCCGGGTTCAAATCCCGGACGGACCCGAGTTTTGCAGAAGTAATTTGGTGACTATTTAAATGCAACTAGTTAAATTGTAGGACTACGAGTTGAGCATGTTTCAGTGTCATACATGGTCCGTTGGTCTAGGGGTATGATACTCGCTTAGGGTGCGAGTGGTCCCGGGTTAAAATCCCGGACGGACCCGAGTTTTTGCAGAGGTAATTTAGTGACTATATAAATGCAACTAACTACAGGGTAGGCCTATGAGTTGAGCATGTTTTATTTCATAAGTGGTCCGTTGGTCTAGGGGTATGATACTCGCTTAGGGTGCGAGTGGTCTCGGGTTCAAATACCGGACGGACCCGAGTTTTTGCAGAGGTAATTTAGGGACTATTTAAATGCAACTAACTACAGGGTAGGCCTATGAGTTGAGCATGTTTTATTTCATAAGTGGTCCGTTGGTCTAGGGGTATGATACTCGCTTAGGGTGCGAGTGGTCCCGGGTTCAAATCCCGGACGGACCCGAGTTTTGCAGAAGTAATTTGGTGACTATTTAAATGCAACAAGTTAAATTGTAGGACTACGAGTTGAGCATGTTTCAGTGTCGTACATGGTCCGTTGGTCTAGGGGTATGATACTCGCTTAGGGTGCGAGTGGTCCCGCGTTCAAATCCCGGACGGACCCGAGATTTGCAGAAGTAATATGGTGACTATTTAAATGCAACTAGTTAAATTGTAGGACTACGAGTTGAGCATGTTTCAGTGTCGTACATGGTCCGTTGGTCTAGGGGTATGATACTCGCTTAGGGTGCGAGTGGTCCCGCGTTCAAATCCCGGACGGACCCGAGTTTTGCAGAAGTAATTTGGTGACTATTTAAATGCAACTAGTTAAATTGTAGGACTACGAGTTGAGCATGTTTCAGTGTCATACATGGTACGTTGGTCTAGGGGTATGATACTCGCTTAGGGTGCGAGTGGTCCTGGGTTCAAATCCCGGACGGACCCAAGTTTTTGCAGAGGTAATTTAGTGACTACATAAATGCAACTAACTACAGGGTAGGCCTATGAGTTGAGCATGTTTTATTTCATAAGTGGTCCGTTGGTCTAGGGGTATGATACTCGCTTAGGGTGCGAGTGGTCCCGGGTTCAAATCCCGGACGGACCCGAGTTTTGCAGAAGTAATTTGGTGACTATTTAAATGCAACAAGTTAAATTGTAGGACTACGAGTTGAGCATGTTTCAGTGTCGTACATGGTCCGTTGGTCTAGGGGTATGATACTCGCTTAGGGTGCGAGTGGTCCCGCGTTCAAATCCCGGACGGACCCGAGATTTGCAGAAGTAATATGGTGACTATTTAAATGCAACTAGTTAAATTGTAGGACTACGATCTGAGCATGTTTCAGGGTCATACATGGTCCGTTGGTCTAGGGGTATGATACTCGCTTAGGGTGCGAGTGGCCCCGGGTTCAAATCCCGGACGGACCCGAGTTTTGCAGAAGTAATTTAGTGACTACATAAATGCAACTAACTACAGGGTAGGCCTATGAGTTGAGCATGTTTTATTTCATAAGTGGTCCGTTGGTCTAGGGGTATGATACTCGCTTAGGGTGCGAGTGGTCCCGGGTTCAAATCCCGGACGGACCCGAGTTTTGCAGAAGTAATTTGGTGACTATTTAAATGCAACAAGTTAAATTGTAGGACTACGAGTTGAGCATGTTTCAGTGTCGTACATGGTCCGTTGGTCTAGGGGTATGATACTCGCTTAGGGTGCGAGTGGTCCCGGGTTAAAATCCCGGACGGACCCGAGTTTTTGCAGAGGTAATTTAGTGACTATATAAATGCAACTAACTACAGGGTAGGCCTATAAGTTGAGCATGTTTTATTTCATAAGTGGTCCGTTGGTCTAGGGGTATGATACTCGCTTAGGGTGCGAGTGGTCTCGGGTTCAAATCCCGGACGGACCCGAGTTTTTGCAGAGGTAATTTAGGAACTATTTAAATGCAACTAACTACAGGGTAGGCCTATGATTAGAGCATGTTTTAGTTTCATACATGGTCCGTTGGTCTAGGGGTATGATACTCGATTAGGGTGCGAGTGGTCCCGGGTTCAAATCCCGGACGGACCCGAGTTTTGCAGAAGTAATTTGGTGACTATTTAAATGCAACTAGTTAAATTGTAGGACTACGAGTTGAGCATGTTTCAGTGTCATACATGATACGTTGGTCTAGGGGTATGATACTCGCTTAGGGTGCGAGTGGTCCTGGGTTCAAATCCCGGACGGACCCAAGTTTTTGCAGAGGTAATTTAGTGACTACATAAATGCAACTAACTACAGGGTAGGCCTATGAGTTGAGCATGTTTTATTTCATAAGTGGTCCGTTGGTCTAGGGGTATGATACTCGCTTAGGGTGCGAGTGGTCCCGGGTTCAAATCCCGGACGGACCCGAGTTTTGCAGAAGTAATTTGGTGACTATTTAAATGCAACAAGTTAAATTGTAGGACTACGAGTTGAGCATGTTTCAGTGTCGTACATGGTCCGTTGGTCTAGGGGTATGATACTCGCTTAGGGTGCGAGTGGTCCCGCGTTCAAATCCCGGGCGGACCCGAGATTTGCAGAAGTAATATGGTGACTATTTAAATGCAACTAGTTAAATTGTAGGACTACGAGTTGAGCATGTTTCAGGGTCATACATGGTCCGTTGGTCTAGGGGTATGATACTCGCTAAGGGTGCGAGTGGTTCCGGGGTTAAAATCCCGGACGGACCCGAGTTTTTGCAGAGGTAATTTAGTGACTATTTAAATGCAACTAACTACAGGGTAGGCCTATGAGTTGAGTATGTTTTGTTTCACACATGGTCCGTTGGTCTAGGGGTATGATACTCGCTTTGGGTGCGAGTGGTCCCGGGTTCAAATCCCGGACGGACCCGAGCTTTGCAGAAGTAAATTGGTGACTATTTAAATGCAACTAGTTAAATTGTAGGACTACGACTTGAGCATGTCTCGCAGTCATTCATGATCTGTTGGTTTAGGGGTATGATACTCGCTTAGGGTGCGAGTGGTCCCGGGTTAAAATCCCGGACGGACCCGAGTTTTTGCAGAGGTAATTTAGTGACTATATAAATGCAACTAACTACAGGGTAGGCCTATGAGTTGAGCATGTTTTATTTCATAAGTGGTCCGTTGGTCTAGGGGTATGATACTCGCTTAGGGTGCGAGTGGTCTCGGGTTCAAATCCCGGACGGACCCGAGTTTTTGCAGAGGTAATTTAGGAACTATTTAAATGCAACTAACTACAGGGTAGGCCTATGATTAGAGCATGTTTTAGTTTCATACATGGTTCGTTAATCTAGGGGTATGATACTCGATTAGGGTGCGAGTGGTCCCGGGTTCAAATCCCGGACGGACCCGAGTTTTGCAGAAGTAATTTGGTGACTATTTAAATGCAACTAGTTAAATTGTAGGACTACGAGTTGAGCATGTTTCAGTGTCATACATGGTACGTTGGTCTAGAGGTATGATACTCGCTTAGGGTGCGAGTGGTCCTGGGTTCAAATCCCGGACGGACCCAAGTTTTTGCAGAGGTAATTTAGTGACTACATAAATGCAACTAACTACAGGGTAGGCCTATGAGTTGAGCATGTTTTATTTCATAAGTGGTCCGTTGGTCTAGGGGTATGATACTCGCTTAGGGTGCGAGTGGTCCCGGGTTCAAATCCCGGACGGACCCGAGTTTTGCAGAAGTAATTTGGTGACTATTTAAATGCAACAAGTTAAATTGTAGGACTACGAGTTGAGCATGTTTCAGTGTCGTACATGGTCCGTTGGTCTAGGGGTATGATACTCGCTTAGGGTGCGAGTGGTCCCGCGTTCAAATCCCGGACGGACCCGAGATTTGCAGAAGTAATATGGTGACTATTTAAATGCAACTAGTTAAATTGTAGGACTACGAGTTGAGCATGTTTCAGGGTCATACATGGTCCGTTGGTCTAGGGGTATGATACTCGCTAAGGGTGCGAGTGGTTCCGGGGTTAAAATCCCGGACGGACCCGAGTTTTTGCAGAGGTAATTTAGTGACTATTTAAATGCAACTAACTACAGGGTAGGCCTATGAGTTGAGTATGTTTTGTTTCACACATGGTCCGTTGGTCTAGGGGTATGATACTCGCTTTGGGTGCGAGTGGTCCCGGGTTCAAATCCCGGACGGACCCGAGCTTTGCAGAAGTAAATTGGTGACTATTTAAATGCAACTAGTTAAATTGTAGGACTACGAGTTGAGCACTTTTCAGTGTCATACATGGTCCGTTGGTCTAGGGGTATGATACTCGCTTAGGGTGCGAGTGGTCCCGGGTTCAAATCCCGGACGGACCCGAGTTTTTGCAGAGGTAATTTAGGGACTATTTAAATGCAACTAACTACAGGGTAGGCCTATGATTAGAGCATGTTTTAGTTTCATACATGGTCCGTTGGTCTAGGGGTATGATACTCGATTAGGGTGCGAGTGGTCCCGGGTTCAAATCCCGGACGGACCGGAGTTTTGCAGAAGTAATTTGGTGACTATTTAAATGCAACTAGTTAAATTGTAGGACTACGAGTTGAGCATGTTTCAGTGTCATACATGGTCCGTTGGTCTAGGGGTATGATACTCGCTTAGGGTGCGAGTGGTCCTGGGTTCAAATCCCGGACGGACCCAAGTTTTTGCAGAGGTAATTTAGTGACTACATAAATGCAACTAACTACAGGGTAGGCCTATGAGTTGAGCATGTTTTATTTCATAAGTGGTCCGTTGGTCTAGGGGTATGATACTCGCTTAGGGTGCGAGTGGTCCCGGGTTAAAATCCCGGACGGACCCGAGTTTTTGCAGAGTAATTTAGTGACTATATAAATGCAACTAACTACAGGGTAGGCCTATGAGTTGAGCATGTTTTATTTCATAAGTGGTCCGTTGGTCTAGGGGTATGATACTCGCTTAGGGTGCGAGTGGTCCCGGGTTCAAATCCCGGACGGACCCGAGTTTTGCAGAAGTAATTTGGTGACTATTTAAATGCAACTAGTTAAATTGTAGGACTACGAGTTGAGCATGTTTCACTGTCATACATGGTCCGTTGGTCTAGGGGTATGATACTCGCTTAGGGTGCGAGTGGTCCTGGGTTCAAATCCCGGACGGACCCAAGTTTTTGCAGAGGTAATTTAGTGACTACATAAATGCAACTAACTACAGGGTAGGCCTATGAGTTGAGCATGTTTTATTTCATAAGTGGTCCGTTGGTCTAGGGGTATGATACTCGCTTAGGGTGCGAGTGGTCCCGGGTTCAAATCCCGGACGGACCCGAGTTTTGCAGAAGTAATTTGGTGACTATTTAAATGCAACTAGTTAAATTGTAGGACTACGAGTTGAGCATGTTTCAGTGTCGTACATGGTCCGTTGGTCTAGGGGTATGATACTCGCTTAGGGTGCGAGTGGTCCCGGGTTCAAATCCCGGACGGACCCGAGTTTTGCAGAAGTAATATGGTGACTATTTAAATGCAACTAGTTAAATTGTAGGACTACGAGTTGAGCACTTTTCAGTGTCATACATGGTCCGTTGGTCTAGGGGTATGATACTCGCTTAGGGTGCGAGTGGTCCCGGGTTCAAATCCCGGACGGACCCGAGTTTTTGCAGAGGTAATTTAGGGACTATTTAAATGCAACTAACTACAGGGTAGGCCTATGATTAGAGCATGTTTTAGTTTCATACATGGTCCGTTGGTCTAGGGGTATGATACTCGATTAGGGTGCGAGTGGTCCCGGGTTCAAATCCCGGACGGACCCGAGTTTTGCAGAAGTAATTTGGTGACTATTTAAATGCAACTAGTTAAATTGTAGGACTACGAGTTGAGCATGTTTCAGTGTCATACATGGTCCGTTGGTCTAGGGGTATGATACTCGCTTAGGGTGCGAGTGGTCCTGGGTTCAAATCCCGGACGGACCCAAGTTTTTGCAGAGGTAATTTAGTGACTACATAAATGCAACTAACTACAGGGTAGGCCTATGAGTTGAGCATGTTTTATTTCATAAGTGGTCCGTTGGTCTAGGGGTATGATACTCGCTTAGGGTGCGAGTGGTCCCGGGTTCAAATCCCGGACGGACCCGAGTTTTGCAGAAGTAATTTGGTGACTATTTAAATGCAACTAGTTAAATTGTAGGACTACGAGTTGAGCATGTTTCAGTGTCGTACATGGTCCGTTGGTCTAGGGGTATGATACTCGCTTAGGGTGCGAGTGGTCCCGGGTTCAAATCCCGGACGGACCCGAGTTTTGCAGAAGTAATATGGTGACTATTTAAATGCAACTAGTTAAATTGTAGGACTACGAGTTGAGCACTTTTCAGTGTCATACATGGTCCGTTGGTCTAGGGGTATGATACTCGCTTAGGGTGCGAGTGGTCCCGGGTTCAAATCCCGGACGGACCCGAGTTTTTGCAGAGGTAATTTAGGGACTATTTAAATGCAACTAACTACAGGGTAGGCCTATGATTAGAGCATGTTTTAGTTTCATACATGGTCCGTTGGTCTAGGGGTATGATACTCGATTAGGGTGCGAGTGGTCCCGGGTTCAAATCCCGGACGGACCCGAGTTTTGCAGAAGTAATTTGGTGACTATTTAAATGCAACTAGTTAAATTGTAGGACTACGAGTTGAGCATGTTTCAGTGTCATACATGGTCCGTTGGTCTAGGGGTATGATACTCGCTTAGGGTGCGAGTGGTCCTGGGTTCAAATCCCGGACGGACCCAAGTTTTTGCAGAGGTAATTTAGTGACTACATAAATGCAACTAACTACAGGGTAGGCCTATGAGTTGAGCATGTTTTATTTCATAAGTGGTCCGTTGGTCTAGGGGTATGATACTCGCTTAGGGTGCGAGTGGTCCCGGGTTAAAATCCCGGACGGACCCGAGTTTTTGCAGAGGTAATTTAGTGACTATATAAATGCAACTAACTACAGGGTAGGCCTATGAGTTGAGCATGTTTTATTTCATAAGTGGTCCGTTGGTCTAGGGGTATGATACTCGCTTTGGGTGCGAGTGGTCCCGGGTTCAAATCCCGGACGGACCCGAGCTTTGCAGAAGTAAATTGGTGACTATTTAAATGCAACTAGTTAAATTGTAGGACTACGAGTTGAGCATGTTTCAGGGTCATACATGGTCCGTTGGTCTAGGGGTATGATACTCGCTAAGGGTGCGAGTGGTTCCGGGGTTAAAATCCCGGACGGACCCGAGTTTTTGCAGAGGTAATTTAGTGACTATTTAAATGCAACTAACTACAGGGTAGGCCTATGAGTTGAGTATGTTTTGTTTCACACATGGTCCGTTGGTCTAGGGGTATGATACTCGCTTTGGGTGCGAGTGGTCCCGGGTTCAAATCCCGGACGGACCCGAGCTTTGCAGAAGTAAATTGGTGACTATTTAAATGCAACTAGTTAAATTGTAGGACTACGACTTGAGCATGTCTCGCAGTCATTCATGATCTGTTGGTTTAGGGGTATGATACTCGCTTAGGGTGCGAGTGGTCCCGGGTTAAAATCCCGGACGGACCCGAGTTTTTGCAGAGGTAATTTAGTGACTATATAAATGCAACTAACTACAGGGTAGGCCTATGAGTTGAGCATGTTTTATTTCATAAGTGGTCCGTTGGTCTAGGGGTATGATACTCGCTTAGGGTGCGAGTGGTCTCGGGTTCAAATCCCGGACGGACCCGAGTTTTTGCAGAGGTAATTTAGGAACTATTTAAATGCAACTAGCTACAGGGTAGGCCTATGATTAGAGCATGTTTTAGTTTCATACATGGTTCGTTGGTCTAGGGGTATGATACTCGATTAGGGTGCGAGTGGTCCCGGGTTCAAATCCCGGACGGACCCGAGTTTTGCAGAAGTAATTTGGTGACTATTTAAATGCAACTAGTTAAATTGTAGGACTACGAGTTGAGCATGTTTCAGTGTCATACATGGTACGTTGGTCTAGAGGTATGATACTCGCTTAGGGTGCGAGTGGTCCTGGGTTCAAATCCCGGACGGACCCAAGTTTTTGCAGAGGTAATTTAGTGACTACATAAATGCAACTAACTACAGGGTAGGCCTATGAGTTGAGCATGTTTTATTTCATAAGTGGTCCGTTGGTCTAGGGGTATGATACTCGCTTAGGGTGCGAGTGGTCCCGGGTTCAAATCCCGGACGGACCCGAGTTTTGCAGAAGTAATTTGGTGACTATTTAAATGCAACAAGTTAAATTGTAGGACTACGAGTTGAGCATGTTTCAGTGTCGTACATGGTCCGTTGGTCTAGGGGTATGATACTCGCTTAGGGTGCGAGTGGTCCCGCGTTCAAATCCCGGACGGACCCGAGATTTGCAGAAGTAATATGGTGACTATTTAAATGCAACTAGTTAAATTGTAGGACTACGAGTTGAGCATGTTTCAGGGTCATACATGGTCCGTTGGTCTAGGGGTATGATACTCGCTAAGGGTGCGAGTGGTTCCGGGGTTAAAATCCCGGACGGACCCGAGTTTTTGCAGAGGTAATTTAGTGACTATTTAAATGCAACTAACTACAGGGTAGGCCTATGAGTTGAGTATGTTTTGTTTCACACATGGTCCGTTGGTCTAGGGGTATGATACTCGCTTTGGGTGCGAGTGGTCCCGGGTTCAAATCCCGGACGGACCCGAGCTTTGCAGAAGTAAATTGGTGACTATTTAAATGCAACTAGTTAAATTGTAGGACTACGAGTTGAGCACTTTTCAGTGTCATACATGGTCCGTTGGTCTAGGGGTATGATACTCGCTTAGGGTGCGAGTGGTCCCGGGTTCAAATCCCGGACGGACCCGAGTTTTTGCAGAGGTAATTTAGGGACTATTTAAATGCAACTAACTACAGGGTAGGCCTATGATTAGAGCATGTTTTAGTTTCATACATGGTCCGTTGGTCTAGGGGTATGATACTCGATTAGGGTGCGAGTGGTCCCGGGTTCAAATCCCGGACGGACCGGAGTTTTGCAGAAGTAATTTGGTGACTATTTAAATGCAACTAGTTAAATTGTAGGACTACGAGTTGAGCATGTTTCAGTGTCATACATGGTCCGTTGGTCTAGGGGTATGATACTCGCTTAGGGTGCGAGTGGTCCTGGGTTCAAATCCCGGACGGACCCAAGTTTTTGCAGAGGTAATTTAGTGACTACATAAATGCAACTAACTACAGGGTAGGCCTATGAGTTGAGCATGTTTTATTTCATAAGTGGTCCGTTGGTCTAGGGGTATGATACTCGCTTAGGGTGCGAGTGGTCCCGGGTTAAAATCCCGGACGGACCCGAGTTTTTGCAGAGTAATTTAGTGACTATATAAATGCAACTAACTACAGGGTAGGCCTATGAGTTGAGCATGTTTTATTTCATAAGTGGTCCGTTGGTCTAGGGGTATGATACTCGCTTAGGGTGCGAGTGGTCCCGGGTTCAAATCCCGGACGGACCCGAGTTTTGCAGAAGTAATTTGGTGACTATTTAAATGCAACTAGTTAAATTGTAGGACTACGAGTTGAGCATGTTTCACTGTCATACATGGTCCGTTGGTCTAGGGGTATGATACTCGCTTAGGGTGCGAGTGGTCCTGGGTTCAAATCCCGGACGGACCCAAGTTTTTGCAGAGGTAATTTAGTGACTACATAAATGCAACTAACTACAGGGTAGGCCTATGAGTTGAGCATGTTTTATTTCATAAGTGGTCCGTTGGTCTAGGGGTATGATACTCGCTTAGGGTGCGAGTGGTCCCGGGTTCAAATCCCGGACGGACCCGAGTTTTGCAGAAGTAATTTGGTGACTATTTAAATGCAACTAGTTAAATTGTAGGACTACGAGTTGAGCATGTTTCAGTGTCGTACATGGTCCGTTGGTCTAGGGGTATGATACTCGCTTAGGGTGCGAGTGGTCCCGGGTTCAAATCCCGGACGGACCCGAGTTTTGCAGAAGTAATATGGTGACTATTTAAATGCAACTAGTTAAATTGTAGGACTACGAGTTGAGCACTTTTCAGTGTCATACATGGTCCGTTGGTCTAGGGGTATGATACTCGCTTAGGGTGCGAGTGGTCCCGGGTTCAAATCCCGGACGGACCCGAGTTTTTGCAGAGGTAATTTAGGGACTATTTAAATGCAACTAACTACAGGGTAGGCCTATGATTAGAGCATGTTTTAGTTTCATACATGGTCCGTTGGTCTAGGGGTATGATACTCGATTAGGGTGCGAGTGGTCCCGGGTTCAAATCCCGGACGGACCCGAGTTTTGCAGAAGTAATTTGGTGACTATTTAAATGCAACTAGTTAAATTGTAGGACTACGAGTTGAGCATGTTTCAGTGTCATACATGGTCCGTTGGTCTAGGGGTATGATACTCGCTTAGGGTGCGAGTGGTCCTGGGTTCAAATCCCGGACGGACCCAAGTTTTTGCAGAGGTAATTTAGTGACTACATAAATGCAACTAACTACAGGGTAGGCCTATGAGTTGAGCATGTTTTATTTCATAAGTGGTCCGTTGGTCTAGGGGTATGATACTCGCTTAGGGTGCGAGTGGTCCCGGGTTAAAATCCCGGACGGACCCGAGTTTTTGCAGAGGTAATTTAGTGACTATATAAATGCAACTAACTACAGGGTAGGCCTATGAGTTGAGCATGTTTTATTTCATAAGTGGTCCGTTGGTCTAGGGGTATGATACTCGCTTAGGGTGCGAGTGGTCCCGGGTTCAAATCCCGGACGGACCCGAGTTTTTGCAGAGGTAATTTAGGGACTATTTAAATGCAACTAACTACAGGGTAGGCCTATGATTAGAGCATGTTTTAGTTTCATACATGGTCCGTTGGTCTAGGGGTATGATACTCGATTAGGGTGCGAGTGGTCCCGGGTTCAAATCCCGGACGGACCCGAGTTTTGCAGAAGTAATTTGGTGACTATTTAAATGCAACTAGTTAAATTGTAGGACTACGAGTTGAGCATGTTTCAGTGTCATACATGGTCCGTTGGTCTAGGGGTATGATACTCGCTTAGGGTGCGAGTGGTCCTGGGTTCAAATCCCGGACGGACCCAAGTTTTTGCAGAGGTAATTTAGTGACTACATAAATGCAACTAACTACAGGGTAGGCCTATGAGTTGAGCATGTTTTATTTCATAAGTGGTCCGTTGGTCTAGGGGTATGATACTCGCTTAGGGTGCGAGTGGTTCCGGGTTCAAATCCCGGACGGAACCGAGTTTTGCAGAAGTAATTTGGTGACTATTTAAATGCAACTATTTAAATTGTAGGACTACGAGTTGAGCATGTTTCAGTGTCGTACATGGTCCGTTGGTCTAGGGGTATGATACTCGCTTAGGGTGCGAGTGGTCCCGGGTTCAAATCCCGGACGGACCCGAGTTTTGCAGAAGTAATATGGTGACTATTTAAATGCAACTAGTTAAATTGTAGGACTACGAGTTGAGCATGTTTCAGTGTCATACATGGTCCGTTGGTCTAGGGGTATGATACTCGCTTAGGGTGCGAGTGGTTCCGGGGTTAAAATCCCGGACGGACCCGAGTTTTGCAGAAGTAATTTGGTGACTATTTAAATGCAACTAGTTAAATTGTAGGACTACGTGTTGAGCATGTTTCAGTGTCATCCATGGTCCGTTGGTCTAGGAGTATGATACTCGCTTAGGGTGCGAGTGGTCCCGGGTTCAAATCCCGGACGGACCCGAGTTTTGCAGAAGTAATATGGTGACTATTTAAATGCAACTAGTTAAATTGTAGGACTACGAGTTGAGCATGTTTCAGTGTCATACATGGTCCGTTGGTCTAAGGGTATGATACTCGCTTAGGGTGCGAGTGGTTCCGGGGTTAAAATCCCGGACGGACCCGAGTTTTGCAGAAGTAATTTGGTGACTATTTAAATGCAACTAGTTAAATTGTAGGACTACGAGTTGAGCATGTTTCAGTGTCATACATGGTCCGTTGGTCTAGGGGTATGATACTCGCTTAGGGTGCGAGTGTTCCTGGGTTCAAATCCCGGACGGACCCAAGTTTTTGCAGAGGTAATTTAGTGACTACATAAATGCAACTAACTACAGGGTAGGCCTATGAGTTGAGCATGTTTTATTTCATAAGTGGTCCGTTGGTCTAGGGGTATGATACTCGCTTAGGGTGCGAGTGGTTCCGGGTTCAAATCCCGGACGGACCCGAGTTTTGCAGAAGTAATTTGGTGACTATTTAAATGCAACTAGGTAAATTGTAGGACTACGAGTTGAGCATGTTTCAGTGTCGTACATGGTCCGTTGGTCTAGGGGTATGATACTCGCTTAGGGTGCGAGTGGTCCCGGGTTCAAATCCCGGACGGACCCGAGTTTTGCAGAAGTAATATGGTGACTATTTAAATGCAACTAGTTAAATTGTAGGACTACGAGTTGAGCATGTTTCAGTGTCATACATGGTCCGTTGGTCTAGGGGTATGATACTCGCTTAGGGTGCGAGTGGTTCCGGGGTTAAAATCCCGGACGGACCCGAGTTTTGCAGAAGTAATTTGGTGACTATTTAAATGCAACTAGTTAAATTGTAGGACTACGTGTTGAGCATGTTTCAGTGTCATCCATGGTCCGTTGGTCTAGGAGTATGATACTCGCTTAGGGTGCGAGTGGTCCTGGGTTCAAATCCCGGACGGACCCGAGTTTTTGCAGAGGTAATTTAGTGACTATTTAAATGCAACTAACTACAGGGTAGACCTATGAGTTGAGAATGTTTTATTTCATAAGTGGTCCGTTGGTCTAGGGGTATGATACTCGCTTAGGGTGCGAGTGGTCCCGGGTTC
This sequence comes from Phalangium opilio, assembly GCF_054372755.1. Taxonomy (NCBI): domain Eukaryota; kingdom Metazoa; phylum Arthropoda; class Arachnida; order Opiliones; family Phalangiidae; genus Phalangium; species Phalangium opilio. The sequence goes on from NW_028324178.1 coordinate 11,339,691, forward strand.
AAATCCCGGACGGACCCGAGTTTTTGCAGAGGTAATTTAGTGACTATATAAATGCAACTAACTACAGGGTAGGCCTATGAGTTGAGCATGTTTTATTTCATAAGTGGTCCGTTGGTCTAGGGGTATGATACTCGCTTAGGGTGCGAGTGGTCCCGGGTTCAAATCCCGGACGGACCCGAGTTTTTGCAGAGGTAATTTAGGGACTATTTAAATGCAACTAACTACAGGGTAGGCCTATGATTAGAGCATGTTTTAGTTTCATACATGGTCCGTTGGTCTAGGGGTATGATACTCGATTAGGGTGCGAGTGGTCCCGGGTTCAAATCCCGGACGGACCCGAGTTTTGCAGAATAAATTTGGTGACTATTTAAATGCAACTAGTTAAATTGTAGGACTACGTGTTGAGCATGTTTCAGTGTCATACATGGTCCGTTGGTCTAGGGGTATGATACTCCCTTAGGGTGCGAGTGGTCCTGGGTTCAAATCCCGGACGGACCCGAGTTTTTGCAGAGGTAATTTAGTGACTATATAAATGCAACTAACTACAGGGTAGGCCTATGAGTTGAGCATGTTTTATTTCATAAGTGGTCCGTTGGTCTAGGGGTATGATACTCGCTTAGGGTGCGAGTGGTCCCGGGTTCAAATCCTGGACGGACCCGAGTTTTTGCAGAGGTAATTTAGTGACCATTTAAATGCAACTTACTGCAGGGTAGGCCTATGATTAGAGCATGTTTTAGTTTCATACATGGTCCGTTGGTCTAGGGGTATGATACTCGCTTAGGGTGCGAGTGGTCCCGGGTTCAAATCCCGGACGGACCCGAGTTTTGCAGAAGTAATTTGGTGACTATTTAAATGCAACTAGTTAAATTGTAGGACTACGAGTTGAGCATGTTTCAGTGTCATACATGGTCCGTTGGTCTAGGGGTATGATACTCGCTTAGGGTGCGAGTGGTCCTGGGTTCAAATCCCGGACGGACCCAAGTTTTTGCAGAGGTAATTTAGTGACTACATAAATGCAACTAACTACAGGCTAGGCCTATGAGTTGAGCATGTTTTATTTCATAAGTGGTCCGTTGGTCTAGGGGTATGATACTCGCTTAGGGTGCGAGTGGTTCCGGGTTCAAATCCCGGACGGACCCGAGTTTTGCAGAAGTAATTTGGTGACTATTTAAATGCAACTAGTTAAATTGTAGGACTACGAGTTGAGCATGTTTCAGTGTCGTACATGGTCCGTTGGTCTAGGGGTATGATACTCGCTTAGGGTGCGAGTGGTCCCGGGTTCAAATCCCGGACGGACCCGAGTTTTGCAGAAGTAATATGGTGACTATTTAAATGCAACTAGTTAAATTGTAGGACTACGAGTTGAGCATGTTTCAGTGTCATCCATGGTCCGTTGGTCTAGGAGTATGATACTCGCTTAGGGTGCGAGTGGTCCTGGGTTCAAATCCCGGACGGACCCGAGTTTTTGCAGAGGTAATTTAGTGACTATTTAAATGCAACTAACTACAGGGTAGACCTATGAGTTGAGCATGTTTTATTTCATAAGTGGTCCGTTGGTCTAGGGGTATGATACTCGCTTAGGGTGCGAGTGGTCCCGGGTTCAAATCCCTAACGGACCCGAGTTTTTGCAGAGGTAATTTAGTGACTATATAAATGCAACTAACTACAGGGTAGGCCTATGAGTTGAGCATGTTTTATTTCATAAGTGGTCCGTTGGTCTAGGGGTATGATACTCGCTTAGGGTGCGAGTGGTCCCGGGTTCAAATCCCGGACGGACCCGAGTTTTTGCAGAGGTAATTTAGGGACTATTTAAATGCAACTAACTACAGGGTAGGCCTATGATTAGAGCATGTTTTAGTTTCATACATGGTCCATTGGTCTAGGGGTATGATACTCGATTAGGGTGCGAGTGGTCCCGGGTTCAAATCCCGGACGGACCCGAGTTTTGCAGAAGTAATTTGGTGACTATTTAAATGCAACTAGTTAAATTGTAGGACTACGTGTTGAGCATGTTTCAGTGTCATACATGGTCCGTTGGTCTAGGGGTATGATACTCGCTTAGGGTGCGAGTGGTCCTGGGTTCAAATCCCGGACGGACCCGAGTTTTTGCAGAGGTAATTTAGTGACTATATAAATGCAACTAACTACAGGGTAGGCCTATGAGTTGAGCATGTTTTATTTCATAAGTGGTCCATTGGTCTAGGGGTATGATACTCGCTTAGGGTGCGAGTGGTCCCGGGTTCAAATCCTGGACGGACCCGAGTTTTTGCAGAGGTAATTTAGTGACTATTTAAATGCAACTTACTACAGGGTAGGCCTATGATTAGAGCATGTTTTAGTTTCATACATGGTCCGTTGGTCTAGGGGTATGATACTCGCTTAGGGTGCGAGTGGTCCCGGGTTCAAATCCCGGACGGACCCGAGTTTTGCAGAAGTAATTTGGTGACTATTTAAATGCAACTAGTTAAATTGTAGGACTACGAGTTGAGCATGTTTCAGTGTCATACATGGTCCGTTGGTCTAGGGGTATGATACTCGCTTAGGGTGCGAGTGGTCCTGGGTTCAAATCCCGGACGGACCCAAGTTTTTGCAGAGGTAATTTAGTGACTACATAAATGCAACTAACTACAGGCTAGGCCTATGAGTTGAGCATGTTTTATTTCATAAGTGGTCCGTTGGTCTAGGGGTATGATACTCGCTTAGGGTGCGAGTGGTTCCGGGTTCAAATCCCGGACGGACCCGAGTTTTGCAGAAGTAATTTGGTGACTATTTAAATGCAACTAGTTAAATTGTAGGACTACGAGTTGAGCATGTTTCAGTGTCGTACATGGTCCGTTGGTCTAGGGGTATGATACTCGCTTAGGGTGCGAGTGGTCCCGGGTTCAAATCCCGGACGGACCCGAGTTTTGCAGAAGTAATATGGTGACTATTTAAATGCAACTAATTAAATTGTAGGACTACGAGTTGAGCATGTTTCAGTGTCATACATGGTCCGTTGGTCTAGGGGTATGATACTCGCTTAGGGTGCGAGTGGTTCCGGGGTTAAAATCCCGGACGAACCGGAGTTTTTGCAGAGGTAATTTAGTGACTATTTAAATGCAACTAACTACAGGGTAGGCCTATGAGTTGAGCATGTTTTATTTCATAAGTGGTCCGTTGGTCTAGGGGTATGATACTCGCTTAGGGTGCGAGTGGTCCCAGGTTCAAATCCCGGACGGACCCGAGTTTTTGCAGAGGTAATTTAGTGACTATTTAAATGCAACTAACTACAGGGTAGGCCTATGAGTTGAGCATGTTTTATTTCATACATGGTCCGTTGGTCTAGGGGTATGATAATCGCTTTGGGTGCGAGTGGTTCCGGGTTCAAATCCCGGACGGACCCGAGTTTTGCAGAAGTAAATTAGTGACTATTTAAATGCAACTTGTTAAATTGTAGGACTACGACTTGAGCATGTCTCGTTGTCATTCATGATCTGTTGGTCTAGGGGTATGATACTCGCTTAGGGTGCGAGTGGTCCCGGGTTCAAATCCCGGACGGAACCGAGTTTTTGCAGAGGTAATTTAGTGACTTTTTAAATGCATCTAACTACAGGGTAGGCCTATGAGTTGAGCATGTTTTATTTCACACATGGTCCGTTGGTCTAGGGGTATGATACTCGCTTTGGGTGCGAGTGGTCCCAGGTTCAAATCCCGGACGGACCCGAGTTTTGCAGAAGTAAATTGGTGACTATTTAACTGCAACTAGTTAAATTGTAGGACTACGACTTGAGCATGTCTCGCAGTCATTCATGATCTGTTGGTTTAGGGGTATGATACTTGCTTAGGGTGCGAGTGGTCCTCGGACGGGCCCGAGTTTTTGCAGAGGTAATTTAGTGACTATTTAAATGCATCTAACTACAGGGTAGGCCTATGAGTTGAGCATGTTTTATTTCATACATGGTCCGTTGGTCTAGGGGTATGATAATCGCTTTGGGTGCGAGTGGTTCCGGGTTCAAATCCCGGACGGAACCGAGTTTTTGCAGAGGTAATTTAGTGACTAATTAAATGCATCTAACTACAGCGTAGGCCTATGAGTTGAGCATGTTTTATTTCACACATGGTCCGTTGGTCTAGGGGTATGATACTCGCTTTGGGTGCGAGTGGTCCCGGGTTCAAATCCCGGACGGACCCGAGTTTTGCAGAAGTAAATTGGTGACTATTTAAATGCAACTAGTTAAATTGTAGGACTACGACTTGAGCATGTCTCGCAGTCATTCATGATCTGTTGGTTTAGGGGTATGATACTTGCTTAGGGTGCGAGTGGTCCCGGGTTCAAATCTCGGACGGGCCCGAGTTTTTGCAGAGGTAATTTAGTGACTATTTAAATGCATCTAACTACAGGGTAGGCCTATGAGTTGAGCATGTTTTAGTCTCATTCATGGTCCGTTGGTCTAGGGGTATGATACTCGCTTAGGGTGCGAGTGGTCCCGGGTTCAAATCCCGGACGGACCCGAGTTTTGCAGAAGTAATTTGGTGACTATTTAAATGCAACTACTTAAATTGTAGGACTACGAGTTGAGCATGTTTCAGTGTCATACATGGTCCGTTGGTCTAGGGGTATGATACTCGCTTAGGGTGTGAGTGGTCCCGGGTTAAAATCCCGGACGGACCCGAGTTTTTGCAGAGGTAATTTAGTGACTATATAAATGCAACTAACTACAGGGTAGGCCTATGAGTTGAGCATGTTTTATTTCATAAGTGGTCTGTTGGTCTAGGGGTATGATACTCGCTTAGGGTGCGAGTGGTCCCGGGTTCAAATCCCGGAAGGACCCGAGTTTTTGCAGAGGTAATTTAGGGACTATTTAAATGCAACTAACTACAGGGTAGGCCTATGATTAGAGCATGTTTTAGTTTCATACATGGTCCGTTGGTCTAGGGGTAAGATACTCGATTATGGTGCCAGTGGTCACGGGTTCAAATCCCGGACGGACCCGAGTTTTGCAGAAGTAATTTGGTGACTATTTAAATGCAACTAGTTAAATTGTAGGACTACGAGTTGAGCATGTTTCAGTGTCATACATGGTCCGTTGGTCTAGGGGTATGATACTCGCTTAGGGTGCGAGTGGTCCTGGGTTCAAATCCCGGACGGACCCGAGTTTTTGCAGAGGTAATTTAGTGACTACATAAATGCAACTTGCTACAGGGTAGGCCTATGAGTTGAGCATGTTTTATTTCGTAAGTGGTCCGTTGGTCTAGGGGTATGATACTCGCTTAGGGTGCGAGTGGTCCCGGGTTCAAATCTCGGACGGACCCGAGTTTTAGCAGAGGTAATTTAGTGACTATTTAAATGCAACTAACTACAGGGTAGGCCTATGATTAGAGCATGTTTTAGTTTCATACATGGTCCGTTGGTCTAGGGGTATGATACTCGCTTAGGGTGCGAGTGGTCCCGGGTTCAAATCCCGGACGGACCCGAGTTTTGCAGAAGTAATTTGGTGACTATTTAAATGCAACTAGTTAAATTGTAGGACTACGAGTTGAGCATGTTTCAGTGTCATACATGGTCCGTTGGTCTAGGGGTATGATACTCGCTTAGGGTGCGAGTGGTCCCGGGTTAAAATCCCGGACGGACCCGAGTTTTTGCAGAGGTAATTTAGTGACTATATAAATGCAACTAACTACAGGGTAGGCCTATGAGTTGAGCATGTTTTATTTCATAAGTGGTCCGTTGGTCTAGGGGTATGATACTCGCTTAGGGTGCGAGTGGTCCCGGGTTCAAATCCCGGACGGACCCGAGTTTTTGCAGAGGTAATTTAGGGACTATTTAAATGCAACTAACTACAGGGTAGGCCCATGATTAGAGCATGTTTTATTTTCATACATGGTCCGTTGGTCTAGGGGTATGATACTCGATTAGGGTGCGAGTGGTCACGGGTTCAAATCCCGGACGGACCCGAGTTTTGCAGAAGTAATTTGGTGACTATTTAAATGCAACTAGTTAAATTGTAGGACTACGAGTTGAGCATGTTTCAGTGTCATACATGTTCCGTTGGTCTAGGGGTATGATACTCGCTTAGGGTGCGAGTGGTCCTGGGTTCAAATCCCGGACGGACCCGAGTTTTTGCAGAGGTAATTTAGTGACTACATAAATGCAACTAGCTACAGGGTAGGCCTATGAGTTGAGCATGTTTTATTTCATAAGTGGTCCGTTGGTCTAGGGGTATGATACTCGCTTAGGGTGCGAGTGGTCCCGGGTTCAAATCCCGGACGGACCCGAGTTTTTGCAGAGGTAATTTAGTGACTATTTAAATGCAACTAACTACAGGGTAGGCCTATGATTAGAGCATGTTTTAGTTTCATACATGGTCCGTTGGTCTAGGGGTATGATACTCGCTTAGGGTGCGAGTGGTCCCGGGTTCAAATCCCGGACGGACCCGAGTTTTGCAGAAGTAATTTTGTGACTATTTAAATGCAACTAGCTAAATTGTAGGACTACGAGTTGAGCATGTTTCAGTGTCGTACATGGTCCGTTGGTCTAGGGGTATGATACTCGCTTAGGGTGCGAGTGGTCCCGCGGTTAAAATCCCGGACGGACCCGAGTTTTTGCAGAGGTAATTTATTGACTATTTAAATGCATCTAACTACAGGGTAGGCCTATGAGTTGAGCATGTTTTATTTCACACATGGTCCGTTGGTCTAGGGGTATGATACTCGCTTTGGGTGCGAGTGGTCCCGGGTTCAAATCCCGGACGGACCCGAGTTTTGCAGAAGTAAATTGGTGACTATTTAAATGCAACTAGTTAAATTGTAGGACTACGACTTGAGCATGTCTCGCAGTCATTCATGATCTGTTGGTTTAAGGGTATGATACTTGCTTAGGGTGCGAGTGGTCCCGGGTTCAAATCTCGGACGGACCCGAGTTTTTGCAGAGGTAATTTAGTGACTATTTAAATGCAACTAACTACAGGGTAGGCCTATGATTAGAGCATGTTTTAGTTTCATACATGGTCCGTTGGTCTAGGGGTATGATACTCGCTTAGGGTGCGAGTGGTCCCGGGTTCAAATCCCGGACGGACCCGAGTTTTGCAGAAGTAATTTGGTGACTATTTAAATGCAACTAGTTAAATTGTAGGACTACGAGTTGAGCATGTTTCAGTGTCGTACATGGTCCGTTGGTCTAGGGGTATGATATCGCTTAGGGTGCGAGTGGTCCCGGGGTTAAAATCCCGGACGGACCCGAGTTTTTGCAGAGGTAATTTATTGACTATTTAAATGCATCTAACTACAGGGTAGGCCTATGAGTTTAGCATGTTTTATTTCACACATGGTCCAGTGGTCTAGGGGTATGATACTCGCTTTGGGTGCGAGTGGTCCCGGGTTCAAATCCCGGACGGACCCGAGTTTTGCAGAAGTAAATTGGTGACTATTTAAATGCAACTAGTTAAATTGTAGGACTACGACTTGAGCATGTCTCGCAGTCATTCATGATCTGTTGGTTTAAGGGTATGATACTTGCTTAGGGTGCGAGTGGTCCCGGGTTCAAATCTCGGACGGGCCCGAGTTTTTGCAGAGGTAATTTAGTGACTATTTAAATGCAACTAACTACAGGGTAGGCCTATGAGTTGAGCATGTTTTAGTCTCATTCATGGTCCGTTGGTCTAGGGGTATGATACTCGCTTAGGGTGCGAGTGGTCCCGGGTTCAAATCCCGGACGGACCCGAGTTTTGCAGAAGTAATTTGGTGACTATTTAAATGCAACAAGTTAAATTGTAGGACTACGAGTTGAGCATGTCTCGTTGTCATTCATGATCTGTTGGTCTAGGGGTATGATACTCGCTTAGGGTGCGAGTGGTCCTGGGTTCAAATCCCGGACGGAACCGAGTTTTTGCAGAGGTAATTTAGTGACTATTTAAATGCAACTAACTACAGCGTAGGCCTATGAGTTGAGCATGTTTTATTTCACACATGGTCCGTTGGTCTAGGGGTATGATACTCGCTTAGGGTGCGAGTGGTCCCGGGTTCAAATCCCGGACTGACCCGAGTTTTGCAGAAGTAAATTGGTGACTATTTAAATGCAACTAGTTAAATTGTAGGACTACGACTTGAGCATGTCTCGCAGTCATTCATGATCTGTTGGTTTAGGGGTATGATACTTGCTTAGGGTGCGAGTGGTCCCGGGTTCAAATCTCGGACGGGCCCGAGTTTTTGCAGAGGTAATTTAGTGACTATTTAAATGCATCTAACTACAGGGTAGGCCTATGAGTTGAGCATGTTTTAGTCTCATTCATGGTCCGTTGGTCTAGGGGTATGATACTCGCTTAGGGTGCGAGTGGTCCCGGGTTCAAATCCCGGACGGACCCGAGTTTTGCAGAAGTAATTTGGTGACTATTTAAATGCAACTACTTAAATTGTAGGACTACGAGTTGAGCATGTTTCAGTGTCATACATGGTCCGTTGGTCTAGGGGTATGATACTCGCTTAGGGTGCGAGTGGTCCCGGGTTAAAATCCCGGACGGACCCGAGTTTTTGCAGAGGTAATTTAGTGACTATATAAATGCAACTAACTACAGGGTAGGCCTATGAGTTTTGCATGTTTTATTTCATAAGTGGTCTGTTGGTCTAGGGGTATGATACTCGCTTAGGGTGCGAGTGGTCCCGGGTTCAAATCCCGGAAGGACCGGAGTTTTTGCAGAGGTAATTTAGGGACTATTTAAATGCAACTAACTACAGGGTAGGCCTATGATTAGAGCATGATTTAGTTTCATACATGGTCCGTTGGTCTAGGGGTATGATACTCGATTAGGGTGCGAGTGGTCACGGGTTCAAATCCCGGACGGACCCGAGTTTTGCAGAAGTAATTTGGTGACTATTTAAATGCAACTAGTTAAATTGTAGGACTACGAGTTGAGCATGTTTCAGTGTCATACATGGTCCGTTGGTCTAGGGGTATGATACTCGCTTAGGGTGCGAGTGGTCCTGGGTTCAAATCCCGGACGGACCCGAGTTTTTGCAGAGGTAATTTAGTGACTACATAAATGCAACTTGCTACAGGGTAGGCCTATGAGTTGAGCATGTTTTATTTCATAAGTGGTCCGTTGGTCTAGGGGTATGATACTCGCTTAGGGTGCGAGTGGTCCCGGGTTCAAATCTCGGACGGACCCGAGTTTTAGCAGAGGTAATTTAGTGACTATTTAAATGCAACTAACTACAGGGTAGGCCTATGATTAGAGCATGTTTTAGTTTCATACATGGTCCGTTGGTCTAGGGGTATGATACTCGCTTAGGGTGCGAGTGGTCCCGGGTTCAAATCCCGGACGGACCCGAGTTTTGCAGAAGTAATTTGGTGACTATTTAAATGCAACTAGTTAAATTGTAGGACTACGAGTTGAGCATGTTTCAGTGTCATACATGGTCCGTTGGTCTAGGGGTATGATACTCGCTTAGGGTGCGAGTGGTCCCGGGTTAAAATCCCGGACGGACCCGAGTTTTTGCAGAGGTAATTTAGTGACTATATAAATGCAACTAACTACAGGGTAGGCCTATGAGTTGAGCATGTTTTATTTCATAAGTGGTCCGTTGGTCTAGGGGTATGATACACGCTTAGGGTGCGAGTGGTCCCGGGTTCAAATCTCGGACGGACCCGAGTTTTTGCAGAGGTAATTTAGGGACTATTTAAATGCAACTAACTACAGGGTAGGCCTATGATTAGAGCATGTTTTATTTTCATACATGGTCCGTTGGTCTAGGGGTATGATACTCGATTAGGGTGCGAGTGGTCACGGGTTCAAATCCCGGACGGACCCGAGTTTTGCAGAAGTAATTTGGTGACTATTTAAATGCAACTAGTTAAATTGTAGGACTACGAGTTGAGCATGTTTCAGTGTCATACATGTTCCGTTGGTCTAGGGGTATGATACTCGCTTAGGGTGCGAGTGGTCCTGGGTTCAAATCCCGGACGGACCCGAGTTTTTGCAGAGGTATTTTAGTGACTACATAAATGCAACTAGCTACAGGGTAGGCCTATGAGTTGAGCATGTTTTATTTCATAAGTGGTCCGTTGGTCTAGGGGTATGATACTCGCTTAGGGTGCGAGTGGTCCCGGGTTCAAATCCCGGACGGACCCGAGTTTTTGCAGAGGTAATTTAGTGACTATTTAAATGCAACTAACTACAGGGTAGGCCTATGATTAGAGCATGTTTTAGTTTCATACATGGTCCGTTGGTCTAGGGGTATGATACTCGCTTAGGGTGCGAGTGGTCCCGGGTTCAAATCCCGGACGGACCCGAGTTTTGCAGAAGTAATTTGGTGACTATTTAAATGCAACTAGTTAAATTGTAGGACTACGAGTTGAGCATGTTTCAGTGTCGTACATGGTCCGTTGGTCTAGGGGTATGATACTCGCTTAGGGTGCGAGTGGTCCCGGGGTTAAAATCCCGGACGGACCCGAGTTTTTGCAGAGGTAATTTAGTGACTATTTAAATGCATCTAACTACAGGGTAGGCCTATGAGTTGAGCATGTTTTATTTCACACATGGTCCGTTGGTCTAGGGGTATGATACTCGCTTTGGGTGCGAGTGGTCCCGGGTTCAAATCCCGGACGGACCCGAGTTTTGCAGAAGTAAATTGGTGACTATTTAAATGCAACTAGTTAAATTGTAGGACTACGACTTGAGCATGTCTCGCAGTCATTCATGATCTGTGGGTTTAGGGGTATGATACTTGCTTAGGGTGCGAGTGGTCCCGGGTTCAAATCTCGGACGGGCCCGAGTTTTTGCAGAGGTAATTTAGTGACTATTTAAATGCAACTAACTACAGGGTAGGCCTATGAGTTGAGCATGTTTTAGTCTCATTCATGGTCCGTTGGTCTAGGGGTATGATACTCGCTTAGGGTGCGAGTGGTCCCGGGTTCAAATCCCGGACGGACCCGAGTTTTGCAGAAGTAATTTTGTGACTATTTATATGCAACTAGTTAAATTGTAGGACTACGAGTTGAGCATGTTTCAGTGTCATACATGGTCCGTTGGTCTAGGGGTATGATACTCGCTTAGGGTGCGAGTGGTCCCGGGTTAAAATCCCGGACGGACCCGAGTTTTTGCAGAGGTAATTTAGTGACTATATAAATGCAACTAACTACAGGGTAGGCCTATGAGTTGAGCATGTTTTATTTCATAAGTGGTCCGTTGGTCTAGGGGTATGATACTCGCTTAGGGTGCGAGTGGTCCCGGGTTCAAATCCCGGACGGACCCGAGTTTTTGCAGAGGTAATTTAGGGACTATTTAAATGCAACTAACTACAGGGTAGGCCTATGATTAGAGCATGTTTTAGCTTCATACATGGTCCGTTGGTCTAGGGGTATGATACTCGATTAGGGTGCGAGTGGTCACGGGTTCAAATCCCGGACGGACCCGAGTTTTGCAGAAGTAATTTGGTGACTATTTAAATGCAACTAGTTAAATTGTAGGACTACAAGTTGAGCATGTTTCATTGTCATACATGGTCCGTTGGTCTAGGGGTATGATAATCGCTTAGGGTGCGAGTGGTCCTGGGTTCAAATCCCGGACGGACCCGAGTTTTTGCAGAGGTAATTTAGTGACTACATAAATGCAACTAGCTACAGGGTAGGCCTATGAGTTGAGCATGTTTTATTTCATAAGTGGTCCGTTGGTCTAGGGGTATGATACTCGCTTAGGGTGCGAGTGGTCCCGGGTTCAAATCCCGGACGGACCCGAGTTTTTGCAGAGGTAATTTAGTGACTATTTAAATGCAACTAACTACAGGGTAGGCCTATGATTAGAGCATGTTTTGGTTTCTTACATGGTCCGTTGGTCTAGGGGAATATACTCGCTTAGGGTGCGAGTGGTCCTGGGTTCAAATCCCGGACGGACCCGAGTTTTTGCAGAGGTAATTTAGTGACTACATAAATGCAACTAGCTACAGGGTAGGCCTATGAGTTGAGCATGTTTTATTTCATAAGTGGTCCGTTGGTCTAGGGGTATGATACTCGCTTAGGGTGCGAGTGGTCCCGGGTTCAAATCCCGGACGGACCCGAGTTTTTGCAGAGGTAATTTAGTGACTATTTAAATGCAACTAACTACAGGGTAGGCCTATGATTAGAGCATGTTTTGGTTTCTTACATGGTCCGTTGGTCTAGGGGTATGATACTCGCTTAGGGTGCGAGTGGTCCCGGGTTCAAATCCCGGACGGACCCGAGTTTTTGCAGAGGTAATTTAGTGACTATTTAAATGCAACTAACTACAGGGTAGGCCTATGATTAGAGCATGTTTTGGTTTCTTACATGGTCCGTTGGTCTAGGGGAATATACTCGCTTAGGGTGCGAGTGGTCCCGGGTTCAAATCCCGGACGGACCCGAGTTTTGCAGAAGTAATATGGTGACTATTTAAATGCAACTAGTTAAATTGTAGGACTACGAGTTGAGCATGTTTCAGTGTCGTTGATCAGTGCTCTCCTGACCTCGATGATCCGAAACCGACTGAACTCGGTTAAACGGGACTCCTTTCAATAGGGTCGAAGAGGTTTTGTACGATGATGAAAATGTCGCTCCTGATTTACTGACAATTAAGGACAAAAATATCGTAAGTTGTTAAATAGGTTTTGGAGAACACTTCCAGAGATGGAAATTGAAATTATAATTAGTGCTACTCTGTCGTAGACGGTGAACATTGTTATGTTTGTAACATATAGATGGCGAGAGCCTCTCCATGTTAACAGTATTAATTATCAATGTAACTAAGCCCTAATAAACTCTGTCTTTAATTAAACAAAGAACCCAAAGTATAAGTTATTAATCCGGCTCTAATTAATACTCGATCGACTCATAGGAAGTATCAGCAAGAAAGATATAACAACTGGCGACGGAGATTCCGTACCGACCCCACCCTATCGCTACGCATCAAAATGGCGGCTGCTTTGTCTATATTCGTCGAACCTTTCGACTTCACTACATGTGATTGGCCCACCTATATGGGACGCGTGGAACTTCTTTTCATCGCTCGCGATATTGCTGACGATAAAAAGGTGGCCACATTTTTGACTTTATTAGACCCACGTACCTACACTTTGTTACGTAATCTCACGGCTCAAGCCGGGCCTTCAAATAAGACTTTGGCCGAACTCAAAACAACTCTCGGCGATCATTTATTCCCTAAGCCTTTGCTTGTCGCGGAACGCTTTCGGTTTACTCGCTGCCGGCAATCGGCTTCCCAGCCCGTGTCCGCGTACGTCCAAATTACATAAGACCACAACAGGATGGCCGAGCGGTCTAAGGCGCAAGACTCAAGGGGCTTAGCTCTCTTCGTTCACGATGAAAATCACTGTATTCTGGTCCTCGTTTGAGGGCGTGGGTTCGAATCCCACTTCTGACACCATGTGTTTTATGAAAATAACTGGAAGAGATGTAATTTTAAAACGTCCAAATTACATAAAACCACGTCAGGATGGCCGAGCGGCCTAAGGTGCCAGACTCAAGGGGCTTAGCTTCCTTCGTTCACGATGTGAATCACTGTATTCTGGTCCTCGTTTGCGGGAGTGTTTTTGAATCCCACTTCTGACACGATGTGTTTTTTGAAAATAACTGGAAGAGATGTAATTTTAAAACGTCCAAATTACATAAAACTACGTCAGGATGGCCGAGCGGTCTAAGGCGCCAGACTCAAGGGGCTTAGCTTCCCTCGTTCACGATGTGAATCTGTGTATTCTGGTCCTCGTTTGAGGGCGTGGGTTCGAATCCCACTTCTGATACGATGTGTTTTATGAATATAACTAGAAGAGATGTAATTTTAAAACGTCCAAATTACTTAAAACCACGTCAGGAGGGCCGAGCGGTCTAAGGCGCCAGACTCAAGGGGCTTAGCTTCCTTCGTTCACGATGTGAATCTGTGTATTCTCGTCCACGTTTGAGGGTGTGGGTTCGAATCCCTCTTCTGACACGATGTCTTTTTTGAAAATAACTGGAAGAGATGTAATTTTAAAACGTCCAAATTACATAAAACCACGTCAGTATGGCCGAGCGGTCTAAGGCGCCAGACTCAAGAGGCTTAGCTTCCTTCGTTCACGATGTGAATCTGTGTATTCCCGTCCTCGTTTGAGGGCGTGGGTTCGAATCCCACTTCTGACACGATGTCTTTTTTGAAAATAACTGGAAGAGATGTAATTTTAAAACGTCCAAATTACATAAAACCACGTCAGGATGGCCGAGCGGTCTAAGGCGCCAGACTCAAGGGGCTTAGCTTCCTTCGTTCACGATGTGAATCTGTGTATTCTCGTCCACGTTTGAGGGTGTGGGTTCGAATCCCTCTTCTGACACGATGTGTTTTTTGAAAATAACTGGAAGAGATGTAATTTTAAAACGTTCAAATTACATAAAACCACGTAAGTATGGCCGAGCGGTCTAAGGCGCCAGACTCAAGGGGCTTAGCTCTCTTCGTTCACGATGAGAATCTGTGTATTCCCGTCCTCGTTTGAGGGCGTGGGTTCGTATCGCACTTCTGACACGATGTGTTTTATGAAAATAACTGGAAGAGATGTAATTTTAAAACGTTCAAATTACATAAAACCACGTCAGTATGGCCGAGCGGTCTTAGGCGACAGACTCAAGGGTTCTTAGCTTCCTTCGTTCACGATGTGAATCGCTGTATTCTGGTCCTCGTTTGCGGGAGTGTTTTCGAATCCCACTTCTGACACGATGTGTTTTTTGAAAATAACTGGAAGAGATGTAATTTTAAAACGTCCAAATTACATAAAACCACGTCAGGATGGCCGAGCGGTCTAAGGCGCCAGACTCAAGGGACTTAGCTTCCTTCGTTCACGATGTGAATCTGTGTATTCTCGTCCACGTTTGAGGGCGTGGGTTCGAATCCCTCTTCTGACACGATGTGTTTTTTGAAAATAACTGGAAGAGATGTAATTTTAAAACGTCCAAATTACATAAAACCACGTCAGTATGGCCGAGCGGTCTAAGGCGCCAGACTCAAGGGGCTTAGCTTCCTTCGTTCACGATGTGAATCTGTTTATTCTCGTCCTCGTTTGAGGGCGTGGGTTCGAATCCCACGTCTGACACGAATGGTTTTTTGAAAATAACTGGAAGAGATGTAATTTTAAAACGTCCAAATTACATAAAACCACGTCAGGATGGCCGAGCGGCCTAAGGTGCCAGACTCAAGGGGCTTAGCTTCCTTCGTTCACGATGTGAATCGCTGTATTCTGGTCCTCGTTTGCGGGAGTGTTTTCGAATCCCACTTCTGACACGATGTGTTTTTTGAAAATAACTGGAAGAGATGTAATTTTAAAACGTCCAAATTACATAAAACCACGTCAGTATGGCCGAGCGGTCTAAGGCACCAGACTCAAGGGGCTTAGCTTCCTTCGTTCCCGATGTGAATCGCTGTATTCTGGTCCTCGTTTGCGGGAGTGTTTTCGAATCTCACTTCTGACACGATGTGTTTTTTGAAAATAACTGGAAGAGATGTAATTTTAAAACGTCCAAATTACATAAAACCACGTCAGTATGGCCGAGCGGTCTTAGGCGACAGACTCAAGGGGCTTAGCTTCCTTCGTTCACGATGTGAATCTGTGTATTCTCGTCCACGTTTGAGGGCGTGGGTTCGAATCCCTCTTCTGACACGATGTGTTTTTTGAAAATAACTGGAAGAGATGTAATTTTAAAACGTCCAAATTACATAAAACCACGTCAGGATGGCCGAGCGGCCTATGGTGCCAGACTCAAGGGGCTTAGCTTCCTTCGTTCACGATGTGAATCTGTGTATTCTGGTCCTCGTTTGAGGGCGTGGGTTCGAATCCCACTTCTGACATGATGTGTTTTATGAAAATAACTAGAAGAGATGTAATTTTAAAACGTCCAAATTACATAAAACCACGTCAGTATGGCCGAGCGGTCTAAGGCGCCAGACTCGAGGGGCTTAGCTTCCTTCGTTCACGATGTGAATCTGTGTATTCTGGTCCTCGTTTGAGGGCGTGGGTTCGTATCGCCCTTCTGACACGATGTGTTTTATGAAAATAACTGGAAGAGATGTAATTTTAAAACGTCCAAATTACATAAAACCACGTCAGTATGGCCGAGCGGTCTTAGGCGACAGACTCACGGGTTCTTAGCTTCCTTCGTTCACGATGTGAATCGCTGTATTCTGGTCCTCGTTTGCGGGAGTGTTTTCGAATCCCACTTCTGACACGATGTGTTTTTTGAAAATAACTGGAAGAGATGTAATTTTAAAACGTCCAAATTACATAAAACCACGTCAGGATGGCCGAGCGGCCTAAGGTGCCAGACTCAAGGGGCTTAGCTTCCTTCGTTCACGATGTGAATAACTGTATTCTGGTCCTCGTTTGAGGGCGTGGGTTCGAATCCCACTTCTGACACCATGTGTTTTATGAAAATAACTGGAAGAGATGTAATTTTAAAACGTTCAAATTACATAAAACCACGTCAGTATGGCCGAGCGGTCTTAGGCGACAGACTCAAGGGTTCTTAGCTTCCTTCGTTCACGATGTGAATCGCTGTATTCTGGTTCTCGTTTGCGGGAGTGTTTTCGAATCCCACTTCTGACACGATGTGTTTTTTGAAAATAACTGGAAGAGATGTAATTTTAAAACGTCCAAATTACATAAAACTACGTCAGGATGGCCGAGCGGTCTAAGGCGCCAGACTCAAGGGGCTTAGCTTCCTTCGTTCACGATGTGAATCTGTGTATTCTGGTCCTCGTTTGAGGGCGTGGGTTCGAATCCCACTTCTGACACGATGTGTTTTATGAAAATAACTAGAAGAGATGTAATTTTAAAACGTCCAAATTATATAAAACCACGTCAGTATGGCCGAGCGGTCTAAGGCGCCAGACTCAAGGGGCTTAGCTTCCTTCGTTCACGATGTGAATCTGTGTATTCTGGTCCTCGTTTGAGGGCGTGGGTTCGTATCGCCCTTCTGACACGATGTGTTTTATGAAAATAACTGGAAGAGATGTAATTTTAAAACGTCGAAATTACATAAAACCACGTCAGTATGGCCGAGCGGTCTTAGGCGACAGACTCAAGGGTTCTTAGCTTCCTTCGTTCACGATGTGAATCGCTGTATTCTGGTCCTCGTTTGAGGGCGTGGGTTCGAATCCCACTCCTGATACCATGTGTTTTATGAAAATAACTAGAAGAGATATAATTTTGAAACGTCCAAATTACATAAAACCACGTAAGTATGGCCGAGCGGTCTAAGGCGCCAGACTCAAAGGGCTTAGCTTCCTTCGTTCACGATGTGAATCTGTGTATTCTCGTCCACGTTTGAGGGCGTGGGTTCGAATCCCTCTTCTGACACGATGTGTTTTTTGAAAATAACTGGAAGAGATGTAATTGTAAAACGTCCAAATTACATAAAACCACGTCAGGATGGCCGAGCGGTCTAAGGCGCCAGACTCAAGGGGCTTAGCTTCCTTCGTTCACGATGTGAATCTGTGTATTCTCGTCCACGTTTGAGGGCGTGGGTTCGAATCCCTCTTCTGACACGATGTGTTTTTTGAAAATAACTGGAAGAGATGTAATTTTAAAACGTCCAAATTACATAAAACCACGTCAGTATGGCCGAGCGGTCTAAGGGGCCAGACTCAAGGGGCTTAGCTTCCTTCGTTCACGATGTGAATCTGTGTATTCTCGTCCTCGTTTGAGGGCGTGGGTTCGAATCCCACTTCTGACACGATGTGTTTTATGAAAATAACTAGAAGAGATGTAATTTTAAAACGTTCAAATTACATAAAACCACGTCAGTATGGCCGAGCGGTCTTAGGCGACAGACTCAAGGGTTCTTAGCTTCCTTCGTTCACGATGTGAATCGCTGTATCCTGGTCCTCGTTTGCGGGAGTGTTTTCGAATCCCACTTCTGACACGATGTGTTTTTTGAAAATAACTGGAAGAGATGTAATTTTAAAACGTCCAAATTACATAAAACTACGTCAGGATGGCCAAGCGGTCTAAGGCGCCAGACTCAAGGGGCTTAGCTTCCTTCGTTCACGATGTGAATCTGTGTATTCTGGTCCTCGTTTGAGGGCGTGGGTTCGAATCCCACTTCTGACATGATGTGTTTTATGAAAATAACTAGAAGAGATGTAATTTTAAAACGTCCAAATTACATAAAACTACGTCAGGATGGCCGAGCGGTCTAAGGCGCCAGACTCAAGGGGCTTAGCTTCCTTCGTTCACGATGTGAATCTGTGTATTCCCGTCCTCGTTTGAGGGCGTGGGTTCGAATCCCACTTCTGACACGATGTGTTTTTTGAAAATAACTGGAAGAGATGTAATTGTAAAACGTCCAAATTACATAAAACCACGTCAGGATGGCCGAGCGGTCTAAGGCGCCAGACTCAAGGGGCTTAGCTTCCTTCGTTCACGATGTGAATCTGTGTATTCTCGTCCACGTTTGAGGGCGTGGGTTCGAATCCCTCTTCTGACACGATGTGTTTTTTGAAAATAACTGGAAGAGATGTAATTTTAAAACGTCCAAATTACATAAAACCACGTCAGTATGGCCGAGCGGTCTAAGGGGCCAGACTCAAGGGGCTTAGCTTCCTTCGTTCACGATGTGAATCTGTGTATTCTCGTCCTCGTTTGAGGGCGTGGGTTCGAATCCCACTTCTGACACGATGTGTTTTATGAAAATAACTGGAAGAGATGTAATTTTAAAACGTTCAAATTACATAAAACCACGTCAGTATGGCCGAGCGGTCTTAGGCGACAGACTCAAGGGTTCTTAGCTTCCTTCGTTCACGATGTGAATCGCTGTATCCTGGTCCTCGTTTGCGGGAGTGTTTTCGAATCCCACTTCTGACACGATGTGTTTTTTGAAAATAACTGGAAGAGATGTAATTTTAAAACGTCCAAATTACATAAAACTACGTCAGGATGGCCGAGCGGTCTAAGGCGCCAGACTCAAGGGGCTTAGCTTCCTTCGTTCACGATGTGAATCTGTGTATTCTGGTCCTCGTTTGAGGGCGTGGGTTCGAATCCCACTTCTGACATGATGTGTTTTATGAAAATAACTAGAAGAGATGTAATTTTAAAACGTCCAAATTACATAAAACCACGTCAGTATGGCCGAGCGGTCTAAGGCGCCAGACTCAAGGGGCTTAGCTTCCTTCGTTCACGATGTGAATCTGTGTATTCCCGTCCTCGTTTGAGGGCGTGGGTTCGAATCCCACTTCTGACACGATGTGTTTTTTGAAAATAACTGGAAGAGATGTAATTGTAAAACGTCCAAATTACATAAAACCACGTCAGGATGGCCGAGCGGTCTAAGGCGCCAGACTCAAGGGGCTTAGCTTCCTTCGTTCACGATGTGAATCTGTGTATTCTCGTCCACGTTTGAGGGCGTGGGTTCGAATCCCTCTTCTGACACGATGTGTTTTTTGAAAATAACTGGAAGAGATGTAATTTTAAAACGTCCAAATTACATAAAACCACGTCAGTATGGCCGAGCGGTCTAAGGGGCCAGACTCAAGGGGCTTAGCTTCCTTCGTTCACGATGTGAATCTGTGTATTCTCGTCCTCGTTTGAGGGCGTGGGTTCGAATCCCACTTCTGACACGAATGGTTTTTTGAAAATAACTGGAAGAGATGTAATTTTAAAACGTCCAAATTACATAAAACCACGTCAGGATGGCCGAGCGGCCTAAGGTGCCAGACTCAAGGGGCTTAGCTTCCTTCGTTCACGATGTGAATCACTGTATTCTCGTCCTCGTTTGAGGGCGTGGGTTCGAATCCCACTTCTGACACGAATGGTTTTATGAAAATAACTAGAAGAGATGTAATTTTGAAACGTCCAAATTACATAAAACCACGTCAGTATGGCCGAGCGGTCTAAGGCGCCAGACTCAAAGGGCTTAGCTTCCTTCGTTCACGATGTGAATCTGTGTATTCTCGTCCACGTTTGAGGGCGTGGGTTCGAATCCCTCTTCTGACACGATGTGTTTTTTGAAAATAACTGGAAGAGATGTAATTTTAAAACGTCCAAATTACATAAAACCACGTCAGGATGGCCGAGCGGCCTAAGGTGCCAGACTCAAGGGGCTTAGCTTCCTTCGTTCACGATGTGAATCACTGTATTCTCGTCCTCGTTTGAGGGCGTGGGTTCGAATCCCACTTCTGACACGAATGGTTTTATGAAAATAACTAGAAGAGATGTAATTTTGAAACGTCCAAATTACATAAAACCACGTCAGTATGGCCGAGCGGTCTAAGGCGCCAGACTCAAAGGGCTTAGCTTCCTTCGTTCACGATGTGAATCTGTGTATTCTCGTCCACGTTTGAGGGCGTGGGTTCGAATCCCTCTTCTGACACGATGTGTTTTTTGAAAATAACTGGAAGAGATGTAATTTTAAAACGTCCAAATTACATAAAACCACGTCAGTATGGCCGAGCGGTCTAAGGCGCCAGACTCAAGGGGCTTAGCTTCCTTCGTTCACGATGTGAATCTGTGTATTCTCGTCCTCGTTTGAGGGCGTGGGTTCGAATCCCACTTCTGACACGAATGGTTTTTTGAAAATAACTGGAAGAGATGTAATTTTAAAACGTCCAAATTACATAAAACCACGTCAGGATGGCCGAGCGGCCTAAGGTGCCAGACTCAAGGGGCTTAGCTTCCTTCGTTCACGATGTGAATCACTGTATTCTGGTCCTCGTTTGAGGGCGTGGGTTCGAATCCCACTTCTGACACCATGTGTTTTATGAAAATAACTAGAAGAGATGTAATTTGAAACGTCCAAATTACATAAAACCACGTCAGTATGGCCGAGCGGTCTAAGGCGCCAGACTCAAAGGGCTTAGCTTCCTTCGTTCACGATGTGAATCTGTGTATTCTCGTCCACGTTTGAGGGCGTGGGTTCGAATCCCTCTTCTGACACGATGTGTTTTTTGAAAATAACTGGAAGAGATGTAATTTTAAAACTTCCAAATTACATAAAACCACGTCAGTATGGCCGAGCGGTCTAAGGCGCCAGACTCAAGGGGCTTAGCTTCCTTCGTTCACGATGTGAATCTGTGTATTCTCGTCCTCGTTTGAGGGCGTGGGTTCGAATCCCACTTCTGACACGAATGGTTTTTTGAAAATAACTGGAAGAGATGTAATTTTAAAACGTCCAAATTACATAAAACCACGTCAGGATGGCCGAGCGGCCTAAGGTGCCAGACTCAAGGGGCTTAGCTTCCTTCGTTCACGATGTGAATCACTGTATTCTGGTCCTCGTTTGAGGGCGTGGGTTCGAATCCCACTTCTGACACCATGTGTTTTATGAAAATAACTAGAAGAGATGTAATTTTGAAACGTCCAAATTACATAAAACCACGTCAGTATGGCCGAGTGGTCTAAGGCGCCAGACTCAAGGGGCTTAGATTCCTTCGTTCACGATGTGAATCTGTGTATTCTCGTCCTCGTTTGAGGGCGTGGGTTCGAATCCCACTTCTGACACGATGTGTTTTTTGAAAATAACTGGAAGAGATGTAATTTTAAAACGTCCAAATTACATAAAACCACGTCAGGATGGCCGAGCGGCCTAAGGTGCCAGACTCAAGGGGCTTAGCTTCCTTCGTTCACGATGTGAATCACTGTATTCTGGTCCTCGTTTGCGGGAGTGTTTTCGAATCCCACTTCTGACACGATGTGTTTTATGAAAATAACTGGAAGAGATGTAATTTTAAAACGTCCAAATTACATAAGACCACGTCAGGATGGCCGAGCGGCCTAAGGTGCCAGACTCAAGGGGCTTAGCTTCCTTCGTTCACGATGTGAATCACTGTATTCTGGTCCTCGTTTGCGGGAGTGTTTTCGAATCCCACTTCTGACACGATGTGTTTTATGAAAATAACTGGAAGAGATGTAATTTTAAAACGTCCAAATTACATAAGACCACAACAGGATGGCCGAGCGGTCTAAGGCGCAAGACTCAAGGTGCTTAGCTCTCTTCGTTCACGATGTGAATCTGTGTATTCTGGTCCTCGTTTGAGGGCGTGGGTTCGTATCGCACTTCTGACACGATGTGTTTTTTGAAAATAACTGGAAGAGATGTAATTTTAAAACGTCCAAATTACATAAAACCACGTCAGGATGGCCGAGCGGTCTAAGGCGCCAGACTCAAGGGGCTTAGCTTCCTTCGTTCACGATGTGAATCTGTGTATTCTCGTCCACGTTTGAGGGCGTGGGTTCGAATCCCTCTTCTGACACGATGTGTTTTTTGAAAATAACTGGAAGAGATGTAATTTTGAAACGTCCAAATTACATAAAACCACGTCAGTATGGCCGAGCGGTCTAAGGGGCCAGACTCAAGGGGCTTAGCTTCCTTCGTTCACGATGTGAATCTGTGTATTCTCGTCCTCGTTTGAGGGCGTGGGTTCGAATCCCACTTCTGACACGAATGGTTTTTTGAAAATAACTGGAAGAGATGTAATTTTAAAACGTCCAAATTACATAAAACCACGTCAGGATGGCCGAGCGGCCTAAGGTGCCAGACTCAAGGGGCTTAGCTTCCTTCGTTCACGATGTGAATCACTGTATTCTGGTCCTCGTTTGAGGGCGTGGGTTCGAATCCCACTTCTGACACCATGTGTTTTATGAAAATAACTAGAAGAGATGTAATTTTGAAACGTCCAAATTACATAAAACCACGTCAGTATGGCCGAGCGGTCTAAGGCGCCAGACTCAAAGGGCTTAGCTTCCTTCGTTCACGATGTGAATCTGTGTATTCTCGTCCACGTTTGAGGGCGTGGGTTCGAATCCCTCTTCTGACACGATGTGTTTTTTGAAAATAACTGGAAGAGATGTAATTTTAAAACGTCCAAATTACATAAAACCACGTCAGTATGGCCGAGCGGTCTAAGGCGCCAGACTCAAGGGGCTTAGCTTCCTTCGTTCACGATGTGAATCTGTGTATTCTCGTCCTCGTTTGAGGGCGTGGGTTCGAATCCCACTTCTGACACGAATGGTTTTTTGAAAATAACTGGAAGAGATGTAATTTTAAAACGTCCAAATTACATAAAACCACGTCAGGATGGCCGAGCGGCCTAAGGTGCCAGACTCAAGGGGCTTAGCTTCCTTCGTTCACGATGTGAATCACTGTATTCTGGTCCTCGTTTGAGGGCGTGGGTTCGAATCCCACTTCTGACACCATGTGTTTTATGAAAATAACTAGAAGAGATGTAATTTTGAAACGTCCAAATTACATAAAACCACGTCAGTATGGCCGAGCGGTCTAAGGCGCCAGACTCAAAGGGCTTAGCTTCCTTCGTTCACGATGTGAATCTGTGTATTCTCGTCCACGTTTGAGGGCGTGGGTTCGAATCCCTCTTCTGACACGATGTGTTTTTTGAAAATAACTGGAAGAGATGTAATTTTAAAACGTCCAAATTACATAAAACCACGTCAGTATGGCCGAGCGGTCTAAGGCGCCAGACTCAAGGGGCTTAGCTTCCTTCGTTCACGATGTGAATCTGTGTATTCTCGTCCTCGTTTGAGGGCGTGGGTTCGAATCCCACTTCTGACACGAATGGTTTTTTGAAAATAACTGGAAGAGATGTAATTTTAAAACGTCCAAATTACATAAAACCACGTCAGGATGGCCGAGCGGCCTAAGGTGCCAGACTCAAGGGGCTTAGCTTCCTTCGTTCACGATGTGAATCACTGTACTCTGGTCCTCGTTTGAGGGCGTGGGTTCGAATCCCACTTCTGACACCATGTGTTTTATGAAAATAACTAGAAGAGATGTAATTTTGAAACGTCCAAATTACATAAAACCACGTCAGTATGGCCGAGTGGTCTAAGGCGCCAGACTCAAGGGGCTTAGCTTCCTTCGTTCACGATGTGAATCTGTGTATTCTCGTCCTCGTTTGAGGGCGTGGGTTCGAATCCCACTTCTGACACGATGTGTTTTTTGAAAATAACTGGAAGAGATGTAATTTTAAAACGTCCAAATTACATAAAACCACGTCAGGATGGCCGAGCGGCCTAAGGTGCCAGACTCAAGGGGCTTAGCTTCCTTCGTTCACGATGTGAATCACTGTATTCTGGTCCTCGTTTGCGGGAGTGTTTTCGAATCCCACTTCTGACACGATGTGTTTTATGAAAATAACTGGAAGAGATGTAATTTTAAAACGTCCAAATTACATAAGACCACGTCAGGATGGCCGAGCGGCCTAAGGTGCCAGACTCAAGGGGCTTAGCTTCCTTCGTTCACGATGTGAATCACTGTATTCTGGTCCTCGTTTGCGGGAGTGTTTTCGAATCCCACTTCTGACACGATGTGTTTTATGAAAATAACTGGAAGAGATGTAATTTTAAAACGTCCAAATTACATAAGACCACAACAGGATGGCCGAGCGGTCTAAGGCGCAAGACTCAAGGTGCTTAGCTCTCTTCGTTCACGATGTGAATCTGTGTATTCTGGTCCTCGTTTGAGGGCGTGTGTTCGTATCGCACTTCTGACACGATGTGTTTTTTGAAAATAACTGGAAGAGATGTAATTTTAAAACGTCCAAATTACATAAAACCACGTCAGGATGGCCGAGCGGTCTAAGGCGCCAGACTCAAGGGGCTTAGCTTCCTTCGTTCACGATGTGAATCTGTGTATTCTCGTCCACGTTTGAGGGCGTGGGTTCGAATCCCTCTTCTGACACGATGTGTTTTTTGAAAATAACTGGAAGAGATGTAATTTTAAAACGTCCAAATTACATAAAACCACGTCAGTATGGCCGAGCGGTCTAAGGCGCCAGACTCAAGGGGCTTAGCTTCCTTCGTTCACGATGTGAATCTGTGTATTCTCGTCCTCGTTTGAGGGCGTGGGTTCGAATCCCACTTCTGACACGAATGGTTTTTTGAAAATAACTGGAAGAGATGTAATTTTAAAACGTCCAAATTACATAAAACCACGTCAGGATGGCCGAGCGGCCTAAGTTGCCAGACTCAAGGGGCTTAGCTTCCTTCGTTCACGATGTGAATCACTGTATTCTGGTCCTTGTTTGAGGGCGTGGGTTCGAATCCCACTTCTGACACCATGTGTTTTATGAAAATAACTAGAAGAGATGTAATTTTGAAACGTCCAAATTACATAAAACCACGTCAGTATGGCCGAGCGGTCTAAGGCGCCAGACTCAAGGGGCTTAGCTTCCTTCGTTCACGATGTGAATCTGTTTATTCTCGTCCTCGTTTGAGGGCGTGGGTTCAAATCCCACTTCTGACACGATGTGTTTTTTGAAAATAACTGGAAGAGATGTAATTTTAAAACGTCCAAATTACATAAAACCACGTCAGGATGGCCGAGCGGCCTAATGTGCCAGACTCAAGGGGCTTAGCTTCCTTCGTTCACGATGTGAATCACTGTATTCTGGTCCTCGTTTGCGGGAGTGTTTTCGAATCCCACTTCTGACACGATGTGTTTTATGAAAATAACTGGAAGAGATGTAATTTTAAAACGTCCAAATTACATAAGACCACGTCAGGATGGCCGAGCGGCCTAAGGTGCCAGACTCAAGGGGCTTAGCTTCCTTCGTTCACGATGTGAATCACTGTATTCTGGTCCTCGTTTGAGGGCGTGGGTTCGAATCCCACTTCTGACACCATGTGTTTTATGAAAATAACTAGAAGAGATGTAATTTTGAAACGTCCAAATTACATAAAACCACGTCAGTATGGCCGAGCGGTCTAAGGCGCCAGACTCAAAGGGCTTAGCTTCCTTCGTTCACGATGTGAATCTGTGTATTCTCGTCCACGTTTGAGGGCGTGGGTTCGAATCCCTCTTCTGACACGATGTGTTTTTTGAAAATAACTGGAAGAGATGTAATTTTAAAACGTCCAAATTACATAAAACCACGTCAGTATGGCCGAGCGGTCTAAGGCGCCAGACTCAAGGGGCTTAGCTTCCTTCGTTCACGATGTGAATCTGTGTATTCTCGTCCTCGTTTGAGGGCGTGGGTTCGAATCCCACTTCTGACACGAATGGTTTTTTGAAAATAACTGGAAGAGATGTAATTTTAAAACGTCCAAATTACATAAAACCACGTCAGGATGGCCGAGCGGCCTAAGGTGCCAGACTCAAGGGGCTTAGCTTCCTTCGTTCACGATGTGAATCACTGTACTCTGGTCCTCGTTTGAGGGCGTGGGTTCGAATCCCACTTCTGACACCATGTGTTTTATGAAAATAACTAGAAGAGATGTAATTTTGAAACGTCCAAATTACATAAAACCACGTCAGTATGGCCGAGTGGTCTAAGGCGCCAGACTCAAGGGGCTTAGCTTCCTTCGTTCACGATGTGAATCTGTGTATTCTCGTCCTCGTTTGAGGGCGTGGGTTCGAATCCCACTTCTGACACGATGTGTTTTTTGAAAATAACTGGAAGAGATGTAATTTTAAAACGTCCAAATTACATAAAACCACGTCAGGATGGCCGAGCGGCCTAAGGTGCCAGACTCAAGGGGCTTAGCTTCCTTCGTTCACGATGTGAATCACTGTATTCTGGTCCTCGTTTGCGGGAGTGTTTTCGAATCCCACTTCTGACACGATGTGTTTTATGAAAATAACTGGAAGAGATGTAATTTTAAAACGTCCAAATTACATAAGACCACGTCAGGATGGCCGAGCGGCCTAAGGTGCCAGACTCAAGGGGCTTAGCTTCCTTCGTTCACGATGTGAATCACTGTATTCTGGTCCTCGTTTGCGGGAGTGTTTTCGAATCCCACTTCTGACACGATGTGTTTTATGAAAATAACTGGAAGAGATGTAATTTTAAAACGTCCAAATTACATAAGACCACAACAGGATGGCCGAGCGGTCTAAGGCGCAAGACTCAAGGTGCTTAGCTCTCTTCGTTCACGATGTGAATCTGTGTATTCTGGTCCTCGTTTGAGGGCGTGTGTTCGTATCGCACTTCTGACACGATGTGTTTTTTGAAAATAACTGGAAGAGATGTAATTTTAAAACGTCCAAATTACATAAAACCACGTCAGGATGGCCGAGCGGTCTAAGGCGCCAGACTCAAGGGGCTTAGCTTCCTTCGTTCACGATGTGAATCTGTGTATTCTCGTCCACGTTTGAGGGCGTGGGTTCGAATCCCACTTCTGACACGAATGGTTTTTTGAAAATAACTGGAAGAGATGTAATTTTAAAACGTCCAAATTACATAAAACCACGTCAGGATGGCCGAGCGGCCTAAGTTGCCAGACTCAAGGGGCTTAGCTTCCTTCGTTCACGATGTGAATCACTGTATTCTGGTCCTTGTTTGAGGGGGTGGGTTCGAATCCCACTTCTGACACCATGTGTTTTATGAAAATAACTAGAAGAGATGTAATTTTGAAACGTCCAAATTACATAAAACCACGTCAGTATGGCCGAGCGGTCTAAGGCGCCAGACTCAAGGGGCTTAGCTTCCTTCGTTCACGATGTGAATCTGTTTATTCTCGTCCTCGTTTGAGGGCGTGGGTTCAAATCCCACTTCTGACACGATGTGTTTTTTGAAAATAACTGGAAGAGATGTAATTTTAAAACGTCCAAATTACATAAAACCACGTCAGGATGGCCGAGCGGCCTAATGTGCCAGACTCAAGGGGCTTAGCTTCCTTCGTTCACGATGTGAATCACTGTATTCTGGTCCTCGTTTGCGGGAGTGTTTTCGAATCCCACTTCTGACACGATGTGTTTTATGAAAATAACTGGAAGAGATGTAATTTTAAAACGTCCAAATTACATAAGACCACGTCAGGATGGCCGAGCGGCCTAAGGTGCCAGACTCAAGGGGCTTAGCTTCCTTCGTTCACGATGTGAATCTGTGTATTCTCGTCCACGTTTGAGGGCGTGGGTTCGAATCCCTCTTCTGACACGATGTGTTTTTTGAAAATAACTGGAAGAGATGTAATTTTAAAACGTCCAAATTACATAAAACCACGTCAGTATGGCCGAGCGGTCTAAGGCGCCAGACTCAAGGGGCTTAGCTTCCTTCGTTCACGATGTGAATCTGTGTATTCTCGTCCTCGTTTGAGGGCGTGGGTTCGAATCCCACTTCTGACACGAATGGTTTTTTGAAAATAACTGGAAGAGATGTAATTTTAAAACGTCCAAATTACATAAAACCACGTCAGGATGGCCGAGCGGCCTAAGGTGCCAGACTCAAGGGGCTTAGCTTCCTTCGTTCACGATGTGAATCACTGTATTCTGGTCCTCGTTTGAGGGCGTGGGTTCGAATCCCACTTCTGACACCATGTGTTTTATGAAAATAACTAGAAGAGATGTAATTTGAAACGTCCAAATTACATAAAACCACGTCAGTATGGCCGAGCGGTCTAAGGCGCCAGACTCAAAGGGCTTAGCTTCCTTCGTTCACGATGTGAATCTGTGTATTCTCGTCCACGTTTGAGGGCGTGGGTTCGAATCCCTCTTCTGACACGATGTGTTTTTTGAAAATAACTGGAAGAGATGTAATTTTAAAACTTCCAAATTACATAAAACCACGTCAGTATGGCCGAGCGGTCTAAGGCGCCAGACTCAAGGGGCTTAGCTTCCTTCGTTCACGATGTGAATCTGTGTATTCTCGTCCTCGTTTGAGGGCGTGGGTTCGAATCCCACTTCTGACACGAATGGTTTTTTGAAAATAACTGGAAGAGATGTAATTTTAAAACGTCCAAGTTACATAAAACCACGTCAGGATGGCCGAGCGGCCTAAGGTGCCAGACTCAAGGGGCTTAGCTTCCTTCGTTCACGATGTGAATCACTGTATTCTGGTCCTCGTTTGAGGGCGTGGGTTCGAATCCCACTTCTGACACCATGTGTTTTATGAAAATAACTAGAAGAGATGTAATTTTGAAACGTCCAAATTACATAAAACCACGTCAGTATGGCCGAGTGGTCTAAGGCGCCAGACTCAAGGGGCTTAGCTTCCTTCGTTCACGATGTGAATCTGTGTATTCTCGTCCTCGTTTGAGGGCGTGGGTTCGAATCCCACTTCTGACACGATGTGTTTTTTGAAAATAACTGGAAGAGATGTAATTTAAAAACGTCCAAATTACATAAAACCACGTCAGGATGGCCGAGCGGCCTAAGGTGCCAGACTCAAGGGGCTTAGCTTCCTTCGTTCACGATGTGAATCACTGTATTCTGGTCCTCGTTTGCGGGAGTGTTTTCGAATCCCACTTCTGACACGATGTGTTTTATGAAAATAACTGGAAGAGATGTAATTTTAAAACGTCCAAATTACATAAGACCACGTCAGGATGGCCGAGCGGCCTAAGGTGCCAGACTCAAGGGGCTTAGCTTCCTTCGTTCACGATGTGAATCACTGTATTCTGGTCCTCGTTTGCGGGAGTGTTTTCGAATCGCACTTCTGACACGATGTGTTTTTTGAAAATAACTGGAAGAGATGTAATTTTGAAACGTCCAAATTACATAAAACCACGTCAGTATGGCCGAGCGGTCTAAGGGGCCAGACTCAAGGGGCTTAGCTTCCTTCGTTCACGATGTGAATCTGTGTATTCTCGTCCTCGTTTGAGGGCGTGGGTTCGAATCCCACTTCTGACACGAATGGTTTTTTGAAAATAACTGGAAGAGATGTAATTTTAAAACGTCCAAATTACATAAAACCACGTCAGGATGGCCGAGCGGCCTAAGGTGCCAGACTCAAGGGGCTTAGCTTCCTTCGTTCACGATGTGAATCACTGTATTCTGGTCCTCGTTTGAGGGCGTGGGTTCGAATCCCACTTCTGACACCATGTGTTTTATGAAAATAACTAGAAGAGATGTAATTTTGAAACGTCCAAATTACATAAAACCACGTCAGTATGGCCGAGCGGTCTAAGGCGCCAGACTCAAAGGGCTTAGCTTCCTTCGTTCACGATGTGAATCTGTGTATTCTCGTCCACGTTTGAGGGCGTGGGTTCGAATCCCTCTTCTGACACGATGTGTTTTTTGAAAATAACTGGAAGAGATGTAATTTTAAAACGTCCAAATTACATAAAACCACGTCAGTATGGCCGAGCGGTCTAAGGCGCCAGACTCAAGGGGCTTAGCTTCCTTCGTTCACGATGTGAATCTGTGTATTCTCGTCCTCGTTTGAGGGCGTGGGTTCGAATCCCACTTCTGACACGAATGGTTTTTTGAAAATAACTGGAAGAGATGTAATTTTAAAACGTCCAAATTACATAAAACCACGTCAGGATGGCCGAGCGGCCTAAGGTGCCAGACTCAAGGGGCTTAGCTTCCTTCGTTCACGATGTGAATCACTGTATTCTGGTCCTCGTTTGAGGGCGTGGGTTCGAATCCCACTTCTGACACCATGTGTTTTATGAAAATAACTAGAAGAGATGTAATTTTGAAACGTCCAAATTACATAAAACCACGTCAGTATGGCCGAGCGGTCTAAGGCGCCAGACTCAAAGGACTTAGCTTCCTTCGTTCACGATGTGAATCTGTGTATTCTCGTCCACGTTTGAGGGCGTGGGTTCGAATCCCTCTTCTGACACGATGTGTTTTTTGAAAATAACTGGAAGAGATGTAATTTTAAAACGTCCAAATTACATAAAACCACGTCAGTATGGCCGAGCGGTCTAAGGCGCCAGACTCAAGGGGCTTAGCTTCCTTCGTTCACGATGTGAATCTGTGTATTCTCGTCCTCGTTTGAGGGCGTGGGTTCGAATCCCACTTCTGACACGAATGGTTTTTTGAAAATAACTGGAAGAGATGTAATTTTAAAACGTCCAAATTACATAAAACCACGTCAGGATGGCCGAGCGGCCTAAGGTGCCAGACTCAAGGGGCTTAGCTTCCTTCGTTCACGATGTGAATCACTGTATTCTGGTCCTCGTTTGAGGGCGTGGGTTCGAATCCCACTTCTGACACCATATGTTTTATGAAAATAACTAGAAGAGATGTAATTTTGAAACGTCCAAATTACATAAAACCACGTCAGTATGGCCGAGTGGTCTAAGGCGCCAGACTCAAGGGGCTTAGCTTCCTTCGTTCACGATGTGAATCTGTGTATTCTCGTCCTCGTTTGAGGGCGTGGGTTCGAATCCCACTTCTGACACGATGTGTTTTTTGAAAATAACTGGAAGAGATGTAATTTTAAAACGTCCAAATTACATAAAACCACGTCAGGATGGCCGAGCGGCCTAAGGTGCCAGACTCAAGGGGCTTAGCTTCCTTCGTTCACGATGTGAATCACTGTATTCTGGTCCTCGTTTGCGGGAGTGTTTTCGAATCCCACTTCTGACACGATGTGTTTTATGAAAATAACTGGAAGAGATGTAATTTTAAAACGTCCAAATTACATAAAACCACGTCAGTATGGCCGAGCGGTCTAAGGCGCCAGACTCAAGGGGCTTAGCTTCCTTCGTTCACGATGTGAATCTGTGTATTCTCGTCCTCGTTTGAGGGCGTGGGTTCGAATCCCACTTCTGACACGAATGGTTTTTTGAAAATAACTGGAAGAGATGTAATTTTAAAACGTCCAAATTACATAAAACCACGTCAGGATGGCCGAGCGGCCTAAGTTGCCAGACTCAAGGGGCTTAGCTTCCTTCGTTCACGATGTGAATCACTGTATTCTGGTCCTTGTTTGAGGGCGTGGGTTCGAATCCCACTTCTGACACCATGTGTTTTATGAAAATAACTAGAAGAGATGTAATTTTGAAACGTCCAAATTACATAAAACCACGTCAGTATGGCCGAGCGGTCTAAGGCGCCAGACTCAAGGGGCTTAGCTTCCTTCGTTCACGATGTGAATCTGTTTATTCTCGTCCTCGTTTGAGGGCGTGGGTTCAAATCCCACTTCTGACACGATGTGTTTTTTGAAAATAACTGGAAGAGATGTAATTTTAAAACGTCCAAATTACATAAAACCACGTCAGGATGGCCGAGCGGCCTAATGTGCCAGACTCAAGGGGCTTAGCTTCCTTCGTTCACGATGTGAATCACTGTATTCTGGTCCTCGTTTGCGGGAGTGTTTTCGAATCCCACTTCTGACACGATGTGTTTTATGAAAATAACTGGAAGAGATGTAATTTTAAAACGTCCAAATTACATAAGACCACGTCAGGATGGCCGAGCGGCCTAAGGTGCCAGACTCAAGGGGCTTAGCTTCCTTCGTTCACGATGTGAATCACTGTATTCTGGTCCTCGTTTGCGGGAGTGTTTTCGAATCCCACTTCTGACACGATGTGTTTTATGAAAATAACTAGAAGAGATGTAATTTTGAAACGTCCAAATTACATAAAACCACGTAAGTATGGCCGAGCGGTCTAAGGCGCCAGACTCAAAGGGCTTAGCTTCCTTTGTTCACGATGTGAATCTGTGTATTCTCGTCCACGTTTGAGGGCGTGGGTTCGAATCCCTCTTCTGACACGATGTGTTTTTTGAAAATAACTGGAAGAGATGTAATTTTAAAACGTCCAAATTACATAAAACCACGTCAGTATGGCCGAGCGGTCTAAGGCGCCAGACTCAAGGGGCTTAGCTTCCTTCGTTCACGATGTGAATCTGTGTATTCTCGTCCTCGTTTGAGGGCGTGGGTTCGAATCCCACTTCTGACACGAATGGTTTTTTGAAAATAACTGGAAGAGATGTAATTTTAAAACGTCCAAATTACATAAAACCACGTCAGGATGGCCGAGCGGCCTAAGGTGCCAGACTCAAGGGGCTTAGCTTCCTTCGTTCACGATGTGAATCACTGTATTCTGGTCCTCGTTTGAGGGCGTGGGTTCGAATCCCACTTCTGACACCATGTGTTTTATGAAAATAACTAGAAGAGATGTAATTTTGAAACGTCCAAATTACATGAAACCACGTCAGTATGGCCGAGCGGTCTAAGGCGCCAGACTCAAGGGGCTTAGCTTCCTTCGTTCACGATGTGAATCTGTGTATTCTCGTCCTCGTTTGAGGGCGTGGGTTCGAATCCCACTTCTGACACGATGTGGTTTTTGAAAATAACTGGAAGAGATGTAATTTTAAAACGTCCAAATTACATAAAACCACGTCAGTATGGCCGAGCGGCCTAAGGTGCCAGACTCAAGGGGCTTAGCTTCCTTCGTTCACGATGTGAATCACTGTATTCTGGTCCTCGTTTGCGGGAGTGTTTTCGAATCCCACTTCTGACACGATGTGTTTTATGAAAATAACTGGAAGAGATGTAATTTTAAAACGTCCAAATTACATAAAACCACGTCAGGATGGCCGAGCGGTCTAAGGCGCCAGACTCAAGGGGCCTAGCTTCCTTCGTTCACGATGTGAATCTGTGTATTCTCGTCCACGTTTGAGGGCGTGGGTTCGAATCCCTCTTCTGACACGATGTGTTTTTTGAAAATAACTGGAAGAGATGTAATTTTAAAACGTCCAAATTACATAAAACCACGTAAGTATGGCCGAGCGGTCTAAGGCGCCAGACTCAAGGGGCTTAGCTCTCTTCGTTCACGATGTGAATCTGTGTATTCCCGTCCTCGTTTGAGGGCGTGGGTTCGAATCCCACTTCTGACACGATGTGTTTTATGAAAATAACTGGAAGAGATGTAATTTTAAAACGTTCAAATTACATAAAACCACGTCAGTGTGGCCGAGCGGTCTTAGGCGACAGACTCAAGGGTTCTTAGCTTCCTTCGTTCACGATGTGAATCGCTGTATTCTGGTCCTCGTTTGCGGGAGTGTTTTCGAATCCCACTTCTGACACGATGTGTTTTTTGAAAATAACTGGAAGAGATGTAAATTTAAAACGTCCAAATTACATAAAACCACGTCAGTATGGCCGAGCGGTCTAAGGCGCCAGACTCAAGGGGCTTAGCTTCCTTCGTTCACGATGTGAATCTGTGTATTCTGGTCCTCGTTTGAGGGCGTGGGTTCGAATCCCACTTCTGATACGATGTGTTTTATGAAAATAACTAGAAGAGATGTAATTTTAAAACGTCCAAATTACATAAAACCACGTCAGTATGGCCGAGCGGTCTAAGGCGCCAGACTCAAGGGGCTTAGCTTCCTTCGTTCACGATGTGAATCTGTGTATTCCCGTCCTCGTTTGAGGGCGTGGGTTCGAATCCCACTTCTGACACGATGTGTTTTTTGAAAATAACTGGAAGAGATGTAATTTTAAAACGTCCAAATTACATAAAACCACGTCAGGATGGCCGAGCGTTCTAAGGCGCCAGACTCAAGGGGCTTAGCTTCCTTCGTTCACGATGTGAATCTGTGTATTCCCGTCCTCGTTTGAGGGCGTGGGTTCGAATCCCACTTCTGACACGATGTGTTTTTTGAAAATAAGTGGAAGAGATGTAATTTTAAAACGTCCAAATTACATAAAACCACGTCAGGATGGCCGAGCGGTCTAAGGCGCCAGACTCAAGGGGCTTAGCTTCCTTCGTTCACGATGTGAATCTGTGTATTCTCGTCCACGTTTGAGGGCGTGGGTTCGAATCCCTCTTCTGACACGATGTGTTTTTTGAAAATAACTGGAAGAGATGTAATTTAAAAACGTCCAAATTACATAAAACCACGTCAGTATGGCCGAGCGGTCTAAGGCGCCAGACTCAAGGGGCTTAGCTTCCTTCGTTCACGATGTGAATCTGTGTATTCTCGTCCTCGTTTGAGGGCGTGGGTTCGAATCCCACTTCTGACACGAATGGTTTTTTGAAAATAACTGGAAGAGATGTAATTTTAAAACGTCCAAATTACATAAAACCACGTCAGGATGGCCGAGCGGCCTAAGGTGCCAGACTCAAGGGGCTTAGCTTCCTTCGTTCACGATGTGAATCACTGTATTCTGGTCCTCGTTTGAGGGCGTGGGTTCGAATCCCACTTCTGACACCATGTGTTTTATGAAAATAACTAGAAGAGATGTAATTTTGAAACGTCCAAATTACACAAAACCACGTCAGTATGGCCGAGCGGTCTAAGGCGCCAGACTCAAGGGGCTTAGCTTCCTTCGTTCACGATGTGAATCTGTGTATTCTCGTCTTCGTTTGAGGGCGTGGGTTCGAATCCCACTTCTAACACGATGTGTTTTTTGAAAATAACTGGAAGAGATGTAATTTTATAACGTCCAAATTACATAAAACCACGTCAGGATGGCCGAGCGGTCTAAGGCGCAAGACTCAAGGGGCTTAGCTCTCTTCGTTCACGATGTGAATCAGTGTATTATGGTCCTCGTTTGAGGGCGTGGGTTCGTATCGCACTTCTGACACGATGTGTTTTATGAAAATAACTGGAAGAGATGTAATTTTAAAACGTTCAAATTACATAAAACCACGTCAGTATGGCCGAGCGGTCTTAGGCGACAGACTCAAGGGTTCTTAGCTTCCTTCGTTCACGATGTGAATCTGTGTATTCTCGTTCTCGTTTGAGGGCGTGGGTTCGAATCCCACTTCTGACACGATGTGTTTTTTGAAAATAACTGGAAGAGATGTAATTTTAAAACCTCCAAATTACATAAAACCACGTCAGTATGCCCGAGCGGTCTAAGGCGCCAGACTCGAGTGGCTTAGCTTCCTTCGTTCACGATGTGAATCTGTGTATTCTGGTCCTCGTTTGAGGGCGTGGGTTCGTATCGCCCTTCTGACACGATGTGTTTTATGAAAATAACTGGAAGAGATGTAATTTTAAAACGTCGAAATTACATAAAACCACGTCAGTATGGCCGAGCGGTCTTAGGCGACAGACTCACGGGTTCTTAGCTTCCTTCGTTCACGATGTGAATCGCTGTATTCTGGTCCTCGTTTGCGGGAGTGTTTTCGAATCCCACTTCTGACACGATGTGTTTTATGAAAATAACTAGAAGAGATGTAATTTTAAAACGTCCAAATTACATAAAACCACGTCAGTATGGCCGAGCGGTCTAAGGCGCCAGACTCAAGGGGCTTAGCTTCCTTCGTTGACGATGTGAATCTGTGTATTCTGGTCCTCGTTTGAGGGCGTGGGTTCAAATCCCACTTCTGACACGATGTGTTTTTTGAAAATAACTGGAAGAGATGTAATTTTAAAACGTTCAAATTACATAAAACCACGTCAGTATGGCCGAGCGGTCTTAGGCGACAGACTCAAGGGTTCTTAGCTTCCTTCGTTCACGATGTGAATCTGTGTATTCTCGTTCTCGTTTGAGGGCGTGGGTTCGAATCCCACTTCTGACACGATGTGTTTTATGAAAATAACTGGAAGAGATGTAATTTTAAAACGTTCAAATTACATAAAACCACGTCAGTATGGCCGAGCGGTCTTAGGCGACAGACTCAAGGGTTCTTAGCTTCCTTCGTTCACGATGTGAATCTGTGTATTCTCGTTCTCGTTTGAGGGCGTGGGTTCGAATCCCACTTCTGACACGATGTGTTTTTTGAAAATAACTGGAAGAGATGTAATTTTAAAACCTCCAAATTACATAAAACCACGTCAGTATGCCCGAGCGGTCTAAGGCGCCAGACTCGAGTGGCTTAGCTTCCTTCGTTCACGATGTGAATCTGTGTATTCTGGTCCTCGTTTGAGGGCGTGGGTTCGTATCGCCCTTCTGACACGATGTGTTTTATGAAAATAACTGGAAGAGATGTAATTTTAAAACGTCGAAATTACATAAAACCACGTCAGTATGGCCGAGCGGTCTTAGGCGACAGACTCAAGGGGCTTAGCTTCCTTCGTTCACGATGTGAATCTGTGTATTCTCGTCCTCGTTTGAGGGCGTGGGTTCGAATCCCACTTCTGACACGAATGGTTTTTTGAAAATAACTGGAAGAGATGTAATTTTAAAACGTCCAAATTACATAAAACCACGTCAGGATGGCCGAGCGGCCTAAGGTGCCAGACTCAAGGGGCTTAGCTTCCTTCGTTCACGATGTGAATCGCTGTATTCTGGTCCTCGTTTGCGGGAGTGTTTTCGAATCCCACTTCTGACACGATGTGTTTTATGAAAATAACTAGAAGAGATGTAATTTTAAAACGTCCAAATTACATAGAACCACGTCAGTATGGCCGAGCGGTCTAAGGCGCCAGACTCAAGGGGCTTAGCTTCCTTCGTTCACGATGTGAATCTGTGTATTCTCGTCCTCGTTTGAGGGCGTGGGTTCGAATCCCACTTCTGACACGAATGGTTTTTTGAAAATAACTGGAAGAGATGTAATTTTAAAACGTCCAAATTACATAAAACCACGTCAGGATGGCCGAGCGGCCTAAGGTGCCAGACTCAAGGGGCTTAGCTTCCTTCGTTCACGATGTGAATCGCTGTATTCTGGTCCTCGTTTGCGGGAGTGTTTTCGAATCCCACTTCTGACACGATGTGTTTTTTGAAAATAACTGGAAGAGTTGTAATTTTAAAACGTCCAAATTACATAAAACTACGTCAGGATGGCCGAGCGGTCTAAGGCGCCAGACTCAAGGGGCTTAGCTTGCTTCGTTGACAATGTGTATCTGTGTATTCTGGTCCTCGTTTGAGGGCGTGGGTTCGAATCCCACTTCTGACACGATGTGTTTTTTGAAAATAACTGGAAGAGATGTAATTTAAAAACGTCCAAATTATATAAAACCACGTCAGGATGGCCGAGCGGTCTAAGGCGCCAGACTCAAGGGGCTTAGCTTCCTTCGTTCACGATGTGAATCTGTGTATTCTCGTCCACGTTTGAGGGCGTGGGTTCGAATCCCTCTTCTGACACGAATGGTTTTTTGAAAATAACTGGAAGAGTTGTAATTTTAAAACGTCCAAATTACATAAAACTACGTCAGGATGGCCGAGCGGTCTAAGGCGCCAGACTCAAGGGGCTTAGCTTCCTTCGTTCACGATGTGAATCTGTGTATTCTGGTCCTCGTTTGAGGGCGTGGGTTCGAATCCCACTTCTGATACGATGTGTTTTATGAAAATAACTAGAAGAGATGTAATTTTAAAACGTCCAAATTACATAAAACCACGTCAGTATGGCCGAGCGGTCTAAGGCGCCAGACTCAAGGGGCTTAGCTTCCTTCGTTCACGATGTGAATCTGTGTATTCCCGTCCTCGTTTGAGGGCGTGGGTTCGAATCCCACTTCTGACACGATGTGTTTTTTGAAAATAACTGGAAGAGGTGTAATTTTAAAACGTCCAAATTACATAAAACCACGTCAGGATGGCCGAGCGGTCTAAGGCGCCAGACTCAAGGGGCTTAGCTTCCTTCGTTCACGATGTGAATCTGTGTATTCTCGTCCACGTTTGAGGGCGTGGGTTCGAATCCCTCTTCTGACACGATGTGTTTTTTGAAAATAACTGGAAGAGATGTAATTTTAAAACGTCCAAATTACATAAAACCACGTCAGTATGGCCGAGCGGTCTAAGGCGCCAGACTCAAGGGGCTTAGCTTCCTTCGTTCACGATGTGAATCTGTGTATTCTCGTCCTCGTTTGAGGGCGTGGGTTCGAATCCCACTTCTAACACGATGTGTTTTTTGAAAATAACTGGAAGAGATGTAATTTTATAACGTCCAAATTACATAAAACCACGTCAGGATGGCCGAGCGGTCTAAGGCGCAAGACTCAAGGGGCTTAGCTCTCTTCGTTCACGATGTGAATCAGTGTATTATGGTCCTCGTTTGAGGGCGTGGGTTCGTATCGCACTTCTGACACGATGTGTTTTATGAAAATAACTAGAAGAGATGTAATTTTGAAACGTCCAAATTACATAAAACCACGTCAGTATGGCCGAGCGGTCTAAGGCGCCAGACTCAAGGGTTCTTAGCTTCCTTCGTTCACGATGTGAATCTGTGTATTCTGGTCCTCGTTTGAGGGCGTGGGTTCGAATCCCACTTCTGACACGATGTGTTTTTCGAATATAACTGGAAAGGTGTAATTTTAAAACGTCCAAATTACATAAAACCACGTCAGGATGGCCGAGCGGCCAAAGGTGCCAGACTCAAGGGGCTTAGCTTCCTTCGTTCACGATGTGAATCTGTGTATTCTCGTCCTCGGTTTAGGGCGTGGGTTCGAATCCCACTTCTGACACGAAGTGTTTTTTGAAAATAACTGGAAGAGATGTAATTTTAAAACGTCCAAATTACATAAAACTACGTCAGGATGGCCGAGCGGTCTAAGGCGCCAGACTCAAGGGGCTTAGCTTCCTTCGTTGACGATGTGAATCTGTGTATTCTGGTCCTCGTTTGAGGGCGTGGGTTCGTATCCCACTTCTGACACGATGTGTTTTATGAAAATAACTGGAAGAGATGTAATTTTAAAACGTCCAAATTACATAAAACCACGTCAGGAGGGCCGAGCGGTCTAAAAGCCAGACTCAAGGGGCTTAGCTTCCTTCGTTCACGATGCGAATCTGTGTATTCTGGTCCTCGTTTGAGGACGTGGGTTCGTATCCCACTTCTGACACGATGTGTTTTATGAAAATAACTGGAAGAGATGTAATTTTAAAACGTCCAAATTACATAAAACCACGTCAGGAGGGCCGAGCGGTCTAAACGCCAGACTCAAGGGGCTTAGCTTCCTTCGTTTACGATGTGAATCTGTGTATTCTGGTCCTCGTTTGAGGGCGTGGGTTCGAATCCCACTTATGACACGATGTGTTTTATGAAAATAACTTGAAGAGATGTAATATTAAAACGTCAAAATTACCAAAGACCACAACAGGATGGCCGAGCTGTCTAAGGCGACAGACTCAAGGGGCTTAGCTTCCTTCGTTCACGATGTGAATCTGTGTATTCTCGTCCTCGTTTTAGGGCGTGGGTTCGAATCCCACTTCTGACACGATGTGTTTTTTGAAAATAACTGGAAGAGATGTAATTTTAAAACGTCCAAATTACATAAAACCACGTCAGAATGGCCGAGCGGCCTAAGGTGCCAGACCCAAGGGGCTTAGCTTCCTTCGTTCACGATGTGAATCTGTGTATTCTCGTCCTCGGTTTAGGGCGTGGGTTCGAATCCCACTTCTGACACCATGTGTTTTTTGAAAATAACTGGAAGAGATGTAATTTTAAAACGTCCAAATTACATAAAACTACGTCAGGATGGCCGAGCGGTCTAAGGCGCCAGACTCAAGGGGCTTAGCTTCCTTCGTTCACGATGTGAATCTGTGTATTCTGGTCCTCGTTTGAGGGCGTGGGTTCGTATCCCACTTCTGACACGATGTGTTTTATGAAAATAACTGGAAGAGGTGTAATTTTAAAACGTCCAAATTACATAAAACCACGTCAGGAGGGCCGAGCGGTCTAAACGCCAGACTCAAGGGGCTTAGCTTCCTTCGTTTACGATGTGAATCTGTGTATTCTGGTCCTCGTTTGAGGGCGTGGGTTCGAATCCCACTTATGACACGATGTGTTTTATGAAAATAACTTGAAGAGATGTAATTTTAAAACGTCAAAATTACCAAAGACCACAACAGGATGGCCGAGCTGTTTAAGGCGACAGACTCAAGGGGCTTAGCTTCCTTCGTTCACGATGTGAATCTGTGTATTCTCGTCCTCGTTTTAGGGCGTGGGTTCGAATCCCACTTCTGACACGATGTGTGTTTTGAAAATAACTGGAAGAGATGTAATTTTAAAACGTCCAAATTACATAAAACCACATCAGGATGGCCGAGCGGCCTAAGGTGCCAGACTCAAGGGGCTTAGCTTCCTTCGTTCACGATGTGAATCTGTGTATTCTCGTCCTCGTTCTAGGCCGTGGGTTCGAATCCCACTTCTGACACGATGTGTTTTTTGAAAATAACTGGAAGAGATGTAATTTTAAAACGTCCAAATTACATAAAACTACGTCAGGATGGCCGAGCGGTCTAAGGCGCCAGACTCAAGGGGCTCAGCTTC
Organism: Phalangium opilio; assembly: GCF_054372755.1. NCBI lineage: Eukaryota > Metazoa > Arthropoda > Arachnida > Opiliones > Phalangiidae > Phalangium > Phalangium opilio. Next base: position 11,380,434 of record NW_028324178.1, read on the forward strand.
CTTCGTTCACGATGCGAATCTGTGTATTCTGGTCCTCGTTTGAGGACGTGGGTTCGTATCCCACTTCTGACACGATGTGTTTTATGAAAATAACTGGAAGAGATGTAATTTTAAAACGTCCAAATTACATAAAACCACGTCAGGAGGGCCGAGCGGTCTAAAAGCCAGACTCAAGGGGCTTAGCTTCCTTCGTTTACGATGTGAATCTGTGTATTCTGGTCCTCGTTTGAGGGCGTGGGTTCGAATCCCACTTATGACACGATGTGTTTTATGAAAATAACTGGAAGAGATGTAATTTAAAACGTCAAAATTACCAAAGACCACAACAGGATGGCCGAGCTGTCTAAGGTGACAGACTCAAGGGGCTTAGCTTCCTTCGTTCACGATGTGAATCTGTGTATTCTCGTCCTCGTTTTAGGGCGTGGGTTCCAATCCCACTTCTGAAACGATGTGTTTTTTGAAAATAACTGGAAGAGATGTAATTTTAAAACGTCCAAATTACATAAAACCACGTCAGGATGGCCGAGCGGCCTAAGGTGCCAGACTCAAGGGGCTTAGCTTCCTTCGTTCACGATGTGAATCTGTGTATTCTGGTCCTCGTTTGAGGGCGTGGGTTCGAATCCCACTTTTGACACGATGTGTTTTTCGAATATAACTGGAAAGGTGTAATTTTAAAACGTCCAAATTACATAAAACCACGTCAGGATGGCCGAGCGGCCTAAGGTGCCAGACTCAAGGGGCTTAGCTTCCTGCGTTCACGATGTGAATCTGTGTATTCTCGTCCTCGGTTTAGGGCGTGGGTTCGAATCCCACTTCTGACACGAAGTGTTTTTTTAAAATAACTGGAAGAGATGTAATTTTAAAACGTCCAAATTACATAAAACTACGTCAGGATGGCCGAGCGGTCTAAGGCGCCAGACTCAAGGGGCTTAGCTTCCTTCATTGACGATGTGAATCTGTGTATTCTGGTCCTCGTTTGAGGGCGTGGGTTCGTATCCCACTTCTGACACGATGTGTTTTATGAAAATAACTGGAAGAGATGTAATTTTAAAACGTCCAAATTACATAAAACCACGTCAGGAGGGCCGAGCGGTCTAAAAGCCAGACTCAAGGGGCTTAGCTTCCTTCGTTTACGATGTGAATCTGTGTATTCTGGTCCTCGTTTGAGGGCGTGGGTTCGAATCCCACTTATGACACGATGTGTTTTATGAAAATAACTGGAAGAGATGTAATTTAAAACGTCAAAATTACCAAAGACCACAACAGGATGGCCGAGCTGTCTAAGGTGACAGACTCAAGGGGCTTAGCTTCCTTCGTTCACGATGTGAATCTGTGTATTCTCGTCCTCGTTTTAGGGCGTGGGTTCCAATCCCACTTCTGAAACGATGTGTTTTTTGAAAATAACTGGAAGAGATGTAATTTTAAAACGTCCAAATTACATAAAACCACGTCAGGATGGCCGAGCGGCCTAAGGTGCCAGACTCAAGGGGCTTAGCTTCCTTCGTTCACGATGTGAATCTGTGTATTCTGGTCCTCGTTTGAGGGCGTGGGTTCGAATCCCACTTTTGACACGATGTGTTTTTCGAATATAACTGGAAAGGTGTAATTTTAAAACGTCCAAATTACATAAAACCACGTCAGGATGGCCGAGCGGCCTAAGGTGCCAGACTCAAGGGGCTTAGCTTCCTGCGTTCACGATGTGAATCTGTGTATTCTCGTCCTCGGTTTAGGGCGTGGGTTCGAATCCCACTTCTGACACGAAGTGTTTTTTTAAAATAACTGGAAGAGATGTAATTTTAAAACGTCCAAATTACATAAAACTACGTCAGGATGGCCGAGCGGTCTAAGGCGCCAGACTCAAGGGGCTTAGCTTCCTTCATTGACGATGTGAATCTGTGTATTCTGGTCCTCGTTTGAGGGCGTGGGTTCGTATCCCACTTCTGACACGATGTGTTTTATGAAAATAACTGGAAGAGATGTAATTTTAAAACGTCCAAATTACATAAAACCACGTCAGGAGGGCCGAGCGGTCTAAACGCCAGACTCAAGGGGCTTAGCTTCCTTCGTTTACGATGTGAATCTGTGTATTCTGGTCCTCGTTTGAGGGCGTGGGTTCGAATCCCACTTATGACACGATGTGTTTTATGAAAATAACTGGAAGAGATGTAATTTTAAAACGTCAAAATTACCAAAGACCACAACAGGATGGCCGAGCTGTCTAAGGCGACAGACTCAAGGGGCTTAGCTTCCTTCGTTCACGATGTGAATCTGTGTATTCTCGTCCTCGTTTTAGGGCGTGGGTTCCAATCCCACTTCTGAAACGATGTGTTTTTTGAAAATAACTGGAAGAGATGTAATTTTAAAACGTCCAAATTACATAAAACCACGTCAGGATGGCCGAGCGGCCTAAGGTGCCAGACTCAAGGGGCTTAGCTTCCTTCGTTCACGATGTGAATCACTGTATTCTGGTCCTCGTTTGAGGGCGTGGGTTCGAATCCCACTTCTGACACGATGTGTTTTTTGAAAATAACTGGAAGAGATGTAATTTTAAAACGTCCAAATTACATAAAACCACGTCAGGATGGCCGAGCGGCCTAAGGTGCCAGACTCAAGGGGCTTAGCTTCCTTCGTTCACGATGTGAATCTGTGTATTCTCGTCCTCGTTCTAGGCCGTGGGTTCGAATCCCACTTCTGACACGATGTGTTTTTTGAAAATAACTGGAAGAGATGTAATTTTAAAACGTCCAAATTACATAAAACTACGTCAGGATGGCCGAGCGGTCTAAGGCGCCAGACTCAAGGGGCTTAGATTCCTTCGTTCACGATGCGAATCTGTGTATTCTGGTCCTCGTTTGAGGACGTGGGTTCGTATCCCACTTCTGACACGATGTGTTTTATGAAAATAACTGGAAGAGATGTAATTTTAAAACGTCCAAATTACATAAAACCACGTCAGGAGGGCCGAGCGGTCTAAAAGCCAGACTCAAGGGGCTTAGCTTCCTTCGTTTACGATGTGAATCTGTGTATTCTGGTCCTCGTTTGAGGGCGTGGGTTCGAATCCCACTTATGACACGATGTGTTTTATGAAAATAACTGGAAGAGATGTAATTTTAAAACGTCAAAATTACCAAAGACCACAACAGGATGGCCGAGCTGTCTAAGGCGACAGACTCAAGGGGCTTAGCTTCCTTCGTTCACGATGTGAATCTGTGTATTCTCGTCCTCGTTTTAGGGCGTGGGTTCCAATCCCACTTCTGAAACGATGTGTTTTTTGAAAATAACTGGAAGAGATGTAATTTTAAAACGTCCAAATTACATAAAACCACGTCAGGATGGCCGAGCGGCCTAAGGTGCCAGACTCAAGGGGCTTAGCTTCCTTCGTTCACGATGTGAATCACTGTATTCTGGTCCTCGTTTGAGGGCGTGGGTTCGAATCCCACTTCTGACACCATGTGTTTTATGAAAATAACTAGAAGAGATGTAATTTTGAAACGTCCAAATTACATAAAACCACGTCAGTATGGCCGAGCGGTCTAAGGCGCCAGACTCAAGGGGCTTAGCTTCCTTCGTTCACGATGTGAATCTGTGTATTCTGGTCCTCGTTTGAGGGCGTGGGTTCGAATCCCACTTCTGACACGATGTGTTTTTCGAATATAACTGGAAAGGTGTAATTTTAAAACGTCCAAATTACATAAAACCACGTCAGGATGGCCGAGCGGCCTAAGGTGCCAGACTCAAGGGGCTTAGCTTCCTTCGTTCACGATGTGAATCTGTGTATTCTCGTCCTCGGTTTAGGGCGTGGGTTCGAATCCCACTTCTGACACGAAGTGTTTTTTGAAAATAACTGGAAGAGATGTAATTTTAAAACGTCCAAATTACATAAAACTACGTCAGGATGGCCGAGCGGTCTAAGGCGCCAGACTCAAGGGGCTTAGCTTCCTTCATTGACGATGTGAATCTGTGTATTCTGGTCCTCGTTTGAGGGCGTGGGTTCGTATCCCACTTCTGACACGATGTGTTTTATGAAAATAACTGGAAGAGATGTAATTTTAAAACGTCCAAATTACATAAAACCACGTCAGGAGGGCCGAGCGGTCTAAACGCCAGACTCAAGGGGCTTAGCTTCCTTCGTTTACGATGTGAATCTGTGTATTCTGGTCCTCGTTTGAGGGCGTGGGTTCGAATCCCACTTATGACACGATGTGTTTTATGAAAATAACTGGAAGAGATGTAATTTTAAAACGTCAAAATTACCAAAGACCACAACAGGATGGCCGAGCTGTCTAAGGCGACAGACTCAAGGGGCTTAGCTTCCTTCGTTCACGATGTGAATCTGTGTATTCTCGTCCTCGTTTTAGGGCGTGGGTTCCAATCCCACTTCTGAAACGATGTGTTTTTTGAAAATATCTGGAAGAGATGTAATTTTAAAACGTCCAAATTACATAAAACCACGTCAGGATGGCCGAGCGGCCTAAGGTGCCAGACTCAAGGGGCTTAGCTTCCTTCGTTCACGATGTGAATCACTGTATTCTGGTCCTCGTTTGAGGGCGTGGGTTCGAATCCCACTTCTGACACGATGTGTTTTTCGAATATATCTGGAAGAGGTGTAATTTTAAAACGTCCAAATTACATAAAACCACGTCAGGATGGCCGAGCGGCCTAAGGTGCCAGACTCAAGGGGCTTAGCTTCCTTCGTTCACGATGTGAATCTGTGTATTCTCGTCCTCGGTTTAGGGCGTGGGTTCGAATCCCACTTCTGACACGATGTGTTTTTTGAAAATAACTGGAAGAGATGTAATTTTAAAACGTCCAAATTACATAAAACTACGTCAGGATGGCCGAGCGGTCTAAGGCGCCAGACTCAAGGGGCTTAGCTTCCTTCGTTCACGATGTGCATCTGTGTATTCTGGTCCTCGTTTGAGGGCGTGGGTTCGAATCCCACTTCTGACACGATGTGTTTTTCGAATATATCTGGAAGAGGTGTAATTTTAAAACGTCCAAATTACATAAAACCACGTCAGGATGGCCGAGCGGCCTAAGGTGCCAGACTCAAGGGGCTTAGCTTCCTTCGTTCACGATGTGAATCTGTGTATTCTCGTCCTCGGTTTAGGGCGTGGGTTCGAATCCCACTTCTGACACGATGTGTTTTTTGAAAATAACTGGAAGAGATGTAATTTTAAAACGTCCAAATTACATAAAACTACGTCAGGATGGCCGAGCGGTCTAAGGCGCCAGACTCAAGGGGCTTAGCTTCCTTCGTTCACGATGTGAATCTGTGTATTCTGGTCCTCGTTTGAGGGCGTGGGTTCGTATCCCACTTCTGACACGATGTGTTTTATGAAAATAACTGGAAGAGATGTAATTTTAAAACGTCTAAATTACATAAAACCACGTCAGGAGGGCCGAGCGGTCTAAACGCCAGACTCAAGGGGCTTAGCTTCCTTCGTTCACGATGTGAATCTGTGTATTCTCGTCCTCGTTTTAGGGCGTGGGTTCGAATCCCACTTCTGACACGATGTGTTTTTTGAAAATAACTGGAAGAGATGTAATTTTAAAACGTCCAAATTACATAAAACCACGTCAGGATGGCCGAGCGGCCTAAGGTGCCAGACTCAAGGGGCTTAGCTTCCTTCGTTCACGATGTGAATCTGTGTATTCTCGTCCTCGTTTTAGGGCGTGGGTTCGAATCCCACTTCTGACACGATGTGTTTTTTGAAAATAACTGGAAGAGATGTAATTTTAAAACGTCCAAATTACATAAAACTACGTCAGGATGGCCGAGCGGTCTAAGGCGCCAGACTCAAGGGGCTTAGCTTCCTTCGTTCACGATGCGAATCTGTGTATTCTGGTCCTCGTTTGAGGACGTGGGTTCGTATCCCACTTCTGACACGATGTGTTTTATGAAAATAACTGGAAGAGATGTAATTTTAAAACGTCCAAATTACATAAAACCACGTCAGGAGGGCCGAGCGGTCTAAAAGCCAGACTCAAGGGGCTTAGCTTCCTTCGTTTACGATGTGAATCTGTGTATTCTGGTCCTCGTTTGAGGGCGTGGGTTCGAATCCCACTTATGACACGATGTGTTTTATGAAAATAACTGGAAGAGATGTAATTTTAAAACGTCAAAATTACCAAAGACCACAACAGGATGGCCGAGCTGTCTAAGGCGACAGACTCAAGGGGCTTAGCTTCCTTCGTTCACGGTGTGAATCTGTGTATTCTCGTCCTCGTTTTAGGGCGTGGGTTCGAATCCCACTTCTGACACGATGTGTTTTTTGAAAATAACTGGAAGAGATGTAATTTTAAAACGTCCAAATTACATAAAACCACGTCAGGATGGCCGAGCGGCCTAAGGTGCCAGACTCAAGGGGCTTAGCTTCCTTCGTTCACGATGTGAATCTGTGTATTCTCGTCCTCGTTTTAGGGCGTGGGTTCGAATCCCACTTCTGACACGATGTGTTTTTTGAAAATAACTGGAAGAGATGTAATTTTAAAACGTCCAAATTACATAAAACTACGTCAGGATGGCCGAGCGGTCTAAGGCGCCAGACTCAAGGGGCTTAGCTTCCTTCGTTCACGATGCGAATCTGTGTATTCTGGTCCTCGTTTGAGGACGTGGGTTCGCATCCCACTTCTGACACGATGTGTTTTATGAAAATAACTGGAAGAGATGTAATTTTAAAACGTCCAAATTACATAAAACCACGTCAGGAGGGCCGAGCGGTCTAAAAGCCAGACTCAAGGGGCTTAGCTTCCTTCGTTTGCGATGTGAATCTGTGTATTCTGGTCCTCGTTTGAGGGCGTGGGTTCGAATCCCACTTATGACACGATGTGTTTTATGAAAATAACTGGAAGAGATGTAATTTTAAAACGTCAAAATTACCAAAGACCACAACAGGATGGCCGAGCTGTCTAAGGCGACAGACTCAAGGGGCTTAGCTTCCTTCGTTCACGGTGTGAATCTGTGTATTCTCGTCCTCGTTTTAGGGCGTGGGTTCGAATCCCACTTCTGACACGATGTGTTTTTTGAAAATAACTGGAAGAGATGTAATTTTAAAACGTCCAAATTACATAAAACCACGTCAGGATGGCCGAGCGGCCTAAGGTGCCAGACTCAAGGGGCTTAGCTTCCTTCGTTCACGATGTGAATCTGTGTATTCTCGTCCTCGTTTTAGGGCGTGGGTTCGAATCCCACTTCTGACACGATGTCTTTTTTGAAAATAACTGGAAGAGATGTAATTTTAAAACGTCCAAATTACATAAAACCACGTCAGGATGGCCGAGCGGCCTAAGGTGCCAGACTCAAGGGGCTTAGCTTCCTTCGTTCACGATGTGAATCTGTGTATTCTCGTCCTCGTTTTAGGGCGTGGGTTCGAATCCCACTTCTGACACGATGTGTTTTTTGAAAATAACTGGAAGAGATGTAATTTTAAAACGTCCAAATTACATAAAACTACGTCAGGATGGCCGAGCGGTCTAAGGCGCCAGACTCAAGGGGCTTAGCTTCCTTCGTTCACGATGCGAATCTGTGTTTTCTGGTCCTCGTTTGAGGACGTGGGTTCGCATCCCACTTCTGACACGATGTGTTTTATGAAAATAACTGGAAGAGATGTAATTTTAAAACGTCCAAATTACATAAAACCACGTCAGGAGGGCCGAGCGGTCTAAAAGCCAGACTCAAGGGGCTTAGCCTCCTTCGTTTACGATGTGAATCTGTGTATTCTGGTCCTCGTTTGAGGGAGTGGGTTCGAATCCCACTTATGACACGATGTGTTTTATGAAAATAACTGGAAGAGATGTAATTTTAAAACGTCAAAATTACGAAAGACCACAACAGGATGGCCGAGCTGTCTAAGGCGACAGACTCAAGGGGCTTAGCTTCCTTCGTTCACGATGTGAATCTGTGTATTCTCGTCCTCGTTTTAGGGCGTGGGTTCCAATCCCACTTCTGACACGATGTGTTTTTTGAAAATAACTGGAAGAGATGTAATTTTAAAACGTCCAAATTACATAAAACCACGTCAGGATGGCCGAGCGGCCTAAGGTGCCAGACTCAAGGGGCTTAGCTTCCTTCGTTCACGATGTGAATCACTGTATTCTGGTCCTCGCTTGAGGGCGTGGGTTCGAATCCCACTTCTGACACGATGTGTTTTTTGAAAATAACTGGAAGAGATGTAATTTTAAAACGTCCAAATTACATAAAACCACGTCAGGATGGCCGAGCGGTCTAAGACGCCAGACTCAAGGGGCTTAGCTTCCTTCGTTCACGATGTGAATCTGTGTATTCTGGTCCTCTTTTGAGGACGTGGGTTCCTATCGCACTTCTGACACGATGTGTTTTATGAAAATAACTGTAAGAGATGTAATTTTAAAACGTCCAAATTACATAAAACCGCAACAGGATGGCCGAGCGGTCTTAGGCGACAGACTCAAGTGTTCTTAGTTTCATTGGTTAACGATGTGAATCTCTGTATTCTGGTCCTCGTTTGCGGGAGTGTTTTCGAATCCCACTTCTGACACGATGTGTTTTATGAAAATAACTAGAAGAGATGTAATTTTCAAACGTCCAAATTACATAAAACCACGTCAGTATGGCCGAGCGGTCTAAGGCGCCAGACTCAAGGGGCTTAGCTTCCTTCGTTCACGATGTGAATCTGTGTATTCTGGTCCTCGTTTGAGGGCGTGGGTTCGAATCCCACTTCTGACACGATGTGTTTTTTGAAAATAACTGGAAGAGATGTAATTTTAAAACGTCCAAGTTACATAAAACTACGTCAGGATGGCCGAGCGGTCTAAGGCGCCAGACTCAAGGGGCTTAGCTTCCTTCGTTCACGATATGAATCTGTGTATTCTCGTCCTCGTTTTAGGGCGTGGGTTCGAATCCCACTTCTGACACGATGTGTTTTTTGAAAATAACTGGAAGAGATGTAATTTTAAAACGTCCAAATTACATAAAACCACGTCAGGATGGCCGAGCGGTCTAAGGCGCCAGACTCAAGGGGCTTAGCTTCCTTCGTTCACGATGTGAATCTGTGTATTCTCGTCCTCGTTTTAGGGCGTGGGTTCGAATCCCACTTCTGACACGATGTGTTTTTTGAAAATAACTGGAAGAGATGTAATTTTAAAACGTCCAAGTTACATAAAACTACGTCAGGATGGCCGAGCGGTCTAAGGCGCCAGACTCAAGGGGCTTAGCTTCCTTCGTTCACGATATGAATCTGTGTATTCTCGTCCTCGTTTTAGGGCGTGGGTTCGAATCCCACTTCTGACACGATGTGTTTTTTGAAAATAACTGGAAGAGATGTAATTTTAAAACGTCCAAATTACATAAAACCACGTCAGGATGGCCGAGCGGTCTAAGGCGCCAGACTCAAGGGGCTTAGCTTCCTTCGTTCACGATGTGAATCTGTGTATTCTGGTCCTCTTTTGAGGACGTGGGTTCGTATCGCACTTCTGACACGATGTGTTTTATGAAAATAACTGTAAGAGATGTAATTTTAAAAAGTCCAAATTACATAAAACCGCAACAGGATGGCCGAGCGGTCTTAGGCGACAGACTCAAGTGTTCTTAGTTTCATTGGTTCACGATGTGAATCTCTGTATTCTGGTCCTCGTTTGCGGGAGTGTTTTCGAATCCCACTTCTGACACGATGTGTTTTATGAAAATAACTAGAAGAGATGTAATTTTCAAACGTCCAAATTACATAAAACCACGTCAGTATGGCCGAGCGGTCTAAGGCGCCAGACTCAAGGGGCTTAGCTTCCTTCGTTCACGATGTGAATCTGTGTATTCTGGTCCTCGTTTGAGGGCGTGGGTTCGAATCCCACTTCTGACACGATGTGTTTTTCGAATATAACTGGAAGAGATGTAATTTTAAAACGTCCAAATTACATAAAACTACGTCAGGATGGCCAAGCGGCCTAAGGTGCCAGACTCAAGGGGCTTAGCTTCCTTCGTTCACGATGTGAATCTGTGTATTCTCGTCCTCGTTTTAGGGCGTGGGTTCGAATCCCACTTCTGACACGATGTGTTTTTTGAAAATAACTGGAAGAGATGTAATTTTAAAACGTCCAAGTTACATAAAACTACGTCCGGATGGCCGAGCGGTCTAAGGCGCCAGACTCAAGGGGCTTAGCTTCCTTCGTTCACGATGTGAATCTGTGTATTCTGGTCCTCGTTTTAGGGCGTGGGTTCGAATCCCACTTCTGACACGATGTGTTTTTTGAAAATAACTGGAAGAGATGTAATTTTAAAACGTCCAAATTACATTAAATTACGTCAGGATGGCCGAGCGGTCTAAGGCGCCAAACTCAAGGGGCTTAGCTTCCTTCGTTCACGATGCGAATCTGTGTATTCTGGTCCTCGTTTGAGGACGTGGGTTCGTATCCCACTTCTGACACGAGGGTTTTATGAAAATAACTGGAAGAGATGTAATTTTAAAACGTCCAAATTACATAAAACCACGTCAGGAGGGCCGAGCGGTCTAAAAGCCAGACTCAAGGGGCTTAGCTTCCTTCGTTTACGATGTGAATCTGTGTATTCTGGTCCTCGTTTGAGGGCGTGGGTTCGAATCCCACTTATGACACGATGTGTTTTATGAAAATAACTGGAAGAGATGTAATTTTAAAACGTCAAAATTACCAAAGACCACAACAGGATGGCCGAGCTGTCTAAGGCGACAGACTCAAGAAGCTTAGCTTCCTTCGTTCACGATGTGAATCTGTGTATTCTCGTCCTCGTTTTAGGGCGTGGGTTCCAATCCCACTTCTGACACGATGTGTTTTTTGAAAATAACTGGAAGAGATGTAATTTTAAAACGTCCAAATTACATAAAACCACGTCAGGATGGCCGAGCGGCCTAAGGTGTCAGACTCAAGGGGCTTAGCTTCCTTCGTTCACGATGTGAATCACTGTATTCTGGTCCTCGCTTGAGGGCGTGGGTTCGAATCCCACTTCTGACACGATGTGTTTTATGAAAATAACTAGAAGAGATGTAATTTTTAAACGTCCAAATTACATAAAACCACGTCAGTATGGCCGAGCGGTCTAAGGCGCCAGACTCAAGGGGCTTAGCTTCCTTCGTTCACGATGTGAATCTGTGTATTCTGGTCCTCGTTTGAGGGCGTGGGTTCGAATCCCACTTCTGACACGATGTGTTTTTCGAATATAACTGGAAGAGATGTAATTTTAAAACGTCCAAATTACATAAAGCTACGTCAGGATGGACAAGCGGCCTAAGGTGCCAGACTCAAGGGGCTTAGCTTCCTTCGTTCACGATGTGAATCTGTGTATTCTCGTCCTCGTTTTAGGGCGTGGGTTCGAATCCCACTTCTGACACGATGTGTTTTTTGAAAATAACTGGAAGAGATGTAATTTTAAAACGTCCAAGTTACATAAAACTACGTCAGGATGGCCGAGCAGTCTAAGGCGCCAGACTCAAGGGGCTTAGCTTCCTTCGTTTACGATGTGAATCTGTGTATTCTGGTCCTCGTTTGAGGGCGTGGGTTCGAATCCCACTTATGACACGATGTGTTTTATGAAAATAACTGGAAGAGATGTAATTTTAAAACGTCAAAATTACCAAAGACCACAACAGGATGGCCGAGCTGTCTAAGGCGACAGACTCAGGGGGCTTAGCTTCCTTCGTTCTCGATGTGAATCTGTGTATTCTGGTCCTCGTTTGAGGGCGTGGGTTCGTATACCACTTCTGACACGATGTGTTTTATGAAAATAACTGGAAGAGATGTAATTTTAAAACGTCCAAATTACATAAAACCACGTCAGGAGGGCCGAGCGGTCTAAACGCCAGACTCAAGGGGCTTAGCTTCCTTCGTTTACGATGTGACTCTGTGTATTCTGGTCCTCGTTTGAGGGCGTGGGTTCGAATCCCACTTCTGACACGATGTGTTTTTTGAAAATAACTGGAAGAGATGTAATTTTAAAACGTCCAAGTTACATAAAACTACGTCAGGATGGCCGAGCGGTCTAAGGCGCCAGACTCAAGGGGCTTAGCTTCCTTCGTTCACGATGTGAATCTGTGTATTCTCGTCCTCGTTTTAGGGCGTGGGTTCGAATCCCACTTCTGACACGATGTGTTTTTTGAAAATAACTGGAAGAGATGTAATTTTAAAACGTCCAAATTACATTAAATTACGTCAGGATGGCCGAGCGGTCTAAGGCGCCAGACTCAAGGGGCTTAGCTTCCTTCGTTCACGATGCGAATCTGTGTATTCTGGTCCTCGTTTGAGGACGTGGGTTCGTATCCCACTTCTGACACGATGTGTTTTATGAAAATCACTGGAAGAGATGTAATTTTAAAACGTCCAAATTACATAAAACCACGTCAGGAGGGCCGAGCGGTCTAAAAAACAGACTCAAGGGGCTTAGCTTCCTTCGTTTACGATGTGAATCTGTGTATTCTGGTCCTCGTTTGAGGGCGTGGGTTCCAATCCCACTTATGACATGATGTGTTTTATGAAAATAACTGGAAGAGATGTAATTTTAAAACGTCAAAATTACCAAAGACCACAACAGGATGGCCGAGCTGTCTAAGGCGACAGACTCAAGAAGCTTAGCTTCCTTCGTTCACGATGTGAATCTGTGTATTCTCGTCCTCGTTTTAGGGCGTGGGTTCCAATCCCACTTCTGACACGATGTGTTTTTTGAAAATAACTGGAAGAGATGTAATTTTAAAACGTCCAAATTACATAAAACCACGTCAGGATGGCCGAGCGGTCTAAGGCGCCAGACTCAAGGGGCTTAGCTTCCTTCGTTCACGATGTGAATCTGTGTATTCTGGTCCTCGTTTGAGGGCGTGGGTTCGAATCCTACTTATGACACGATGTGTTTTATGAAAATAACTGGAAGAGATGTAATTTTAAAACGTCCAAATTACATAAAACTACGTCAGGATGGCCGAGCGGTCTAAGGCGCCAGACTCAAGGGGCTTAGCTTCCTTCGTTCACGATATGAATCTGTGTATTCTGGTCCTCGTTTGAGGGCGTGGGTTCGTATCCCACTTCTGACACGATGTGTTTTATGAAAATAACTGGAAGAGATGTAATTTTAAAACGTCCAAATTACATAAAACCACGTCAGGAGGGCCGAGCGGTCTAAACGCCAGACTCAAGGGGCTTAGCTTCCTTCGTTTACGATGTGAATCTGTGTATTCTGGTCCTCGTTTGAGGGCGTGGGTTCGAATCCCACTTATGACACGATGTGTTTTATGAAAATAACTGGAAGAGATGTAATTTTAAAACGTCAAAATTACCAAAGACCACAACAGGATGGCCGAGCTGTCTAAGGCGACAGACTCAAGGGGCTTAGCTTCCTTCGTTCTCGATGTGAATCTGTGTATTCTGGTCCTCGTTTGAGGGCGTGGGTTCGTATACCACTTCTGACACGATGTGTTTTATGAAAATAACTGGAAGAGATGTAATTTTAAAACGTCCAAATTACATAAAACCACGTCAGGAGGGCCGAGCGGTCTAAACGCCAGACTCAAGGGGCTTAGTTTCCTTCGTTTACGATGTGAATCTGTGTATTCTGGTCCTCGTTTGAGGGCGTGGGTTCGAATCCTACTTAATGACACGATGTGTTTTATGAAAATAACTGGAAGAGATGTAATTTTAAAACGTCAAAATTACCAAAGACCACAACAGGATGGCCGAGCTGTCTAAGGCGACAGACTCAAGGGGCTTAGCTTCCTTCGTTCACGATGTGAATCTGTGTATTCTCGTCCTCGTTTTAGGGCGTGGGTTCGAATCCCACTTCTGACACGATGTGTTTTTCGAATATAACTGGAAGAGATGTAATTTTAAAACGTCCAAATTACATAAAACCACGTCAGGATGGCCGAGCGGCCTAAGGCGCCAGACTCAAGGGGCTTAGCTTCCTTCGTTCACGATGTGAATCTGTGTATTCTCGTCCTCGTTTTAGGTCGTGGGTTCGAATCCCACTTCTGACACGATGTGTTTTTTGAAAATAACTGGAAGAGATGTAATTTTAAAACGTCCAAATTACATAAAACCACGTCAGGATGGCCGAGCGGTCTAAGGCGCCAGACTCAAGGGGCTTAGCTTCCTTCGTTCACGATGTGAATCACTGTATTCTGGTCCTCGTTTGAGGGCGTGGGTTCGGATCCCACTTCTGACACGATGTGTTTTATGAAAATAACTGGAAGAGATGTAATTTTAAAACGTCCAAATTACTTAAAACCACGTCAGGAGGGCCGAGCGGTCTAAACGCCAGACTCAAGGGGCTTAGCTTCCTTCGTTCACGATGTGAATCTGTGTATTCTGGTAATCGTTTGAGGGCGTGGGTTCGAATCCCACTTATGACACGATGTGTTTTATGAAAATAACTGGAAGAGATGTAATTTTAAAACGTCCAAATTACATAAAACCACGTCAGGAGGGCCGAGCGGTCTAAACGCCAGACTCAAGGGGCTTAGCTTCCTTCGTTTACGATGTGAATCCGTGTATTCTGGTAATCGTTTGAGGGCGTGGGTTCGAATCCCACTTATGACACGATGTGTTATATGAAAATAACTGGAAGAGATGTAATTTTAAAACGTCAAAATTACCAAAGACCACAACAGGATGGCCGAGCTGTCTAAGGCGACAGACTCAAGGGGCTTAGCTTCCTTCGTTCACGATGTGAATCTGTGTATTCTGGTCCTCGTTTGAGGGCGTGGGTTCGAATCCCACTTCTGACACGATGTGTTTTTCGAATATAACTGGAAGAGATGTAATTTTAAAACGTCCAAATTACATAAAACCACGTCAGGATGGCCGAGCGGCCTAACATGCTAGACTCAAGGGGCTTAGCTTCCTTCGTTCACGATGTGAATCACTGTATTCTGGTCCTCGTTTGAGGGCGTGGGTTCGAATCCCACTTCTGACACGATGTGTTTTTTGAAAATAACTGGAAGAGATGTAATTTTAAAACGTCCAAATTACATAGAACTACGTCAGGATGGCCGAGCGGTCTAAGGCGCCAGACTCAAGGGGCTTAGCTTCCTTCGTTCACGATGTGAATCACTGTATTCTGGTCCTCGTTTGAGGGCGTGGGTTCGGATCCCACTTCTGACACGATGTGTTTTATGAAAATAACAGGAAGAGATGTAATTTTAAAACGTCCAAATTACTTAAAACCACGTCAGGAGGGCCGAGCGGTCTAAACGCCAGACTCAAGGGGCTTAACTTCCTTCGTTCACGATGTGAATCACTGTATTCTGGTCCTCGTTTGAGGACGTGGGTTCGAATCCCACTTCTGACACGATGTGTTTTTTGAAAATAACTGGAAGAGATGTAATTTTAAAACGTCCAAATTACTTAAAACCACGTCAGGAGGGCCGAGCGGTCTAAACGCCAGACTCAAGGGGCTTAGCTTCCTTCGTTCACGATGTGAATCTGTGTATTCTGGTAATCGTTTGAGGGCGTGGGTTCGAATCCCACTTATGACACGATGTGTTTTATGAAAATAACTGGAAGAGATGTAATTTTAAAACGTCCAAATTACATAAAACCACGTCAGGAGGGCCGAGCGGTCTAAACGCCAGACTCAAGGGGCTTAGCTTCCTTCGTTTACGATGTGAATCCGTGTATTCTGGTAATCGTTTGAGGGCGTGGGTTCGAATCCCACTTATGACACGATGTGTTATATGAAAATAACTGGAAGAGATGTAATTTTAAAACGTCAAAATTACCAAAGACCACAACAGGATGGCCGAGCTGTCTAAGGCGACAGACTCAAGGGGCTTAGCTTCCTTCGTTCACGATGTGAATCTGTGTATTCTGGTCCTCGTTTGAGGGCGTGGGTTCGAATCCCACTTCTGACACGATGTGTTTTTCGAATATAACTGGAAGAGATGTAATTTTAAAACGTCCAAATTACATAAAACCACGTCAGGATGGCCGAGCGGCCTAACATGCTAGACTCAAGGGGCTTAGCTTCCTTCGTTCACGATGTGAATCACTGTATTCTGGTCCTCGTTTGAGGGCGTGGGTTCGAATCCCACTTCTGACACGATGTGTTTTTTGAAAATAACTGGAAGAGATGTAATTTTAAAACGTCCAAATTACATAGAACTACGTCAGGATGGCCGAGCGGTCTAAGGCGCCAGACTCAAGGGGCTTAGCTTCCTTCGTTCACGATGTGAATCACTGTATTCTGGTCCTCGTTTGAGGGCGTGGGTTCGGATCCCACTTCTGACACGATGTGTTTTATGAAAATAACAGGAAGAGATGTAATTTTAAAACGTCCAAATTACTTAAAACCACGTCAGGAGGGCCGAGCGGTCTAAACGCCAGACTCAAGGGGCTTAACTTCCTTCGTTCACGATGTGAATCACTGTATTCTGGTCCTCGTTTGAGGACGTGGGTTCGAATCCCACTTCTGACACGATGTGTTTTTTGAAAATAACTGGAAGAGATGTAATTTTAAAACGTCCAAATTACATAAAAGCACGTCAGGATGGCCGAGCGGCCTAAGGTGCCAGACTCAAGGGGCTTAGCTTCCTTCGTTCACGATGTGAATCTGTGTATTCTCGTCCTCGTTTTAGGGCGTGGGTTCGAATCCCACTTCTGACACGATGTGTTTTTTGAAAATAACTGGAAGAGATGTAATTTTAAAACGTCCAAATTACATAGAACTACGTCAGGATGGCCGAGCGGTCTAATTCGCCAGACTCAAGGGGCTTAGCTTCCTTCGTTCACGATGTGAATCACTGTATTCTGGTCCTCGTTTGAGGGCGTGGGTTCGGATCCCACTTCTGACACGATGTGTTTTATGAAACTAACTGGAAGAGATGTAATTTTAAAACGTCCAAATTACTTAAAACCACGTCAGGAGGGCCGAGCGGTCTAAACGCCAGACTCAAGGGGCTTAACTTCCTTCGTTCACGATGTGAATCACTGTATTCTGGTCCTCGTTTGAGGGCGTGGGTTCGAATCCCACTTCTGACACGATGTGTTTTTTGAAAATAACTGGAAGAGATGTAATTTTAAAACGTCCAAATTACATAAAAGCACGTCAGGATGGCCGAGCGGTCTAAGGCGCCAGACTCAAGGGGCTTAGCTTCCTTCGTTCACGTTGTGAATCTGTGTGTTCTGGTAATCGTTTGAGGGCGTGGGTTCGAATCCCACTTATGACATGATGTGTTTTATGAAAATAACTGGAAGAGATGTAATTTTAAAACGTCCAAATTACATAAAACCACGTCAGGAGGGCCGAGCGGTCTAAACGCCAGACTCAAGGGGCTTAGCTTCCTTCGTTTACGATGTGAATCCGTGTATTCTGGTAATCGTTTGAGGGCGTGGGTTCGAATCCCACTTATGACACGATGTGTTATATGAAAATAACTGGAAGAGATGTAATTTTAAAACGTCAAAATTACCAAAGACCACAACAGGATGGCCGAGCTGTCTAAGGCGACAGACTCAAGGGGCTTAGCTTCCTTCGTTCACGATGTGAATCTGTGTATTCTGGTCCTCGTTTGAGGGCGTGGGTTCGAATCCCACTTCTGACACGATGTGTTTTTCGAATATAACTGGAAGAGATGTAATTTTAAAACGTCCAAATTACATAAAACCACGTCAGGATGGCCGAGCGGCCTAACATGCTAGACTCAAGGGGCTTAGCTTCCTTCGTTCACGATGTGAATCACTGTATTCTGGTCCTCGTTTGAGGGCGTGGGTTCGAATCCCACTTCTGACACGATGTGTTTTTTGAAAATAACTGGAAGAGATGTAATTTTAAAACGTCCAAATTACATAGAACTACGTCAGGATGGCCGAGCGGTCTAAGGCGCCAGACTCAAGGGGCTTAGCTTCCTTCGTTCACGATGTGAATCACTGTATTCTGGTCCTCGTTTGAGGGCGTGGGTTCGGATCCCACTTCTGACACGATGTGTTTTATGAAAATAACAGGAAGAGATGTAATTTTAAAACGTCCAAATTACTTAAAACCACGTCAGGAGGGCCGAGCGGTCTAAACGCCAGACTCAAGGGGCTTAACTTCCTTCGTTCACGATGTGAATCACTGTATTCTGGTCCTCGTTTGAGGACGTGGGTTCGAATCCCACTTCTGACACGATGTGTTTTTTGAAAATAACTGGAAGAGATGTAATTTTAAAACGTCCAAATTACTTAAAACCACGTCAGGAGGGCCGAGCGGTCTAAACGCCAGACTCAAGGGGCTTAGCTTCCTTCGTTCACGATGTGAATCTGTGTATTCTGGTAATCGTTTGAGGGCGTGGGTTCGAATCCCACTTATGACACGATGTGTTTTATGAAAATAACTGGAAGAGATGTAATTTTAAAACGTCCAAATTACATAAAACCACGTCAGGAGGGCCGAGCGGTCTAAACGCCAGACTCAAGGGGCTTAGCTTCCTTCGTTTACGATGTGAATCCGTGTATTCTGGTAATCGTTTGAGGGCGTGGGTTCGAATCCCACTTATGACACGATGTGTTATATGAAAATAACTGGAAGAGATGTAATTTTAAAACGTCAAAATTACCAAAGACCACAACAGGATGGCCGAGCTGTCTAAGGCGACAGACTCAAGGGGCTTAGCTTCCTTCGTTCACGATGTGAATCTGTGTATTCTGGTCCTCGTTTGAGGGCGTGGGTTCGAATCCCACTTCTGACACGATGTGTTTTTCGAATATAACTGGAAGAGATGTAATTTTAAAACGTCCAAATTACATAAAACCACGTCAGGATGGCCGAGCGGCCTAACATGCTAGACTCAAGGGGCTTAGCTTCCTTCGTTCACGATGTGAATCACTGTATTCTGGTCCTCGTTTGAGGGCGTGGGTTCGAATCCCACTTCTGACACGATGTGTTTTTTGAAAATAACTGGAAGAGATGTAATTTTAAAACGTCCAAATTACATAGAACTACGTCAGGATGGCCGAGCGGTCTAAGGCGCCAGACTCAAGGGGCTTAGCTTCCTTCGTTCACGATGTGAATCACTGTATTCTGGTCCTCGTTTGAGGGCGTGGGTTCGGATCCCACTTCTGACACGATGTGTTTTATGAAAATAACAGGAAGAGATGTAATTTTAAAACGTCCAAATTACTTAAAACCACGTCAGGAGGGCCGAGCGGTCTAAACGCCAGACTCAAGGGGCTTAACTTCCTTCGTTCACGATGTGAATCACTGTATTCTGGTCCTCGTTTGAGGACGTGGGTTCGAATCCCACTTCTGACACGATGTGTTTTTTGAAAATAACTGGAAGAGATGTAATTTTAAAACGTCCAAATTACATAAAAGCACGTCAGGATGGCCGAGCGGCCTAAGGTGCCAGACTCAAGGGGCTTAGCTTCCTTCGTTCACGATGTGAATCTGTGTATTCTCGTCCTCGTTTTAGGGCGTGGGTTCGAATCCCACTTCTGACACGATGTGTTTTTTGAAAATAACTGGAAGAGATGTAATTTTAAAACGTCCAAATTACATAGAACTACGTCAGGATGGCCGAGCGGTCTAATTCGCCAGACTCAAGGGGCTTAGCTTCCTTCGTTCACGATGTGAATCACTGTATTCTGGTCCTCGTTTGAGGGCGTGGGTTCGGATCCCACTTCTGACACGATGTGTTTTATGAAAATAACTGGAAGAGATGTAATTTTAAAACGTCCAAATTACTTAAAACCACGTCAGGAGGGCCGAGCGGTCTAAACGCCAGACTCAAGGGGCTTAACTTCCTTCGTTCACGATGTGAATCACTGTATTCTGGTCCTCGTTTGAGGGCGTGGGTTCGAATCCCACTTCTGACACGATGTGTTTTTTGAAAATAACTGGAAGAGATGTAATTTTAAAACGTCCAAATTACATAAAAGCACGTCAGGATGGCCGAGCGGTCTAAGGCGCCAGACTCAAGGGGCTTAGCTTCCTTCGTTCACGTTGTGAATCTGTGTGTTCTGGTAATCGTTTGAGGGCGTGGGTTCGAATCCCACTTATGACATGATGTGTTTTATGAAAATAACTGGAAGAGATGTAATTTTAAAACGTCCAAATTACATAAAACCACGTCAGGAGGGCCGAGCGGTCTAAACGCCAGACTCAAGGGGCTTAGCTTCCTTCGTTTACGATGTGAATCCGTGTATTCTGGTAATCGTTTGAGGGCGTGGGTTCGAATCCCACTTATGACACGATGTGTTATATGAAAATAACTGGAAGAGATGTAATTTTAAAACGTCAAAATTACCAAAGACCACAACAGGATGGCCGAGCTGTCTAAGGCGACAGACTCAAGGGGCTTAGCTTTCTTCGTTCACGATGTGAATCTGTGTATTCTCGTCCTCGTTTTAGGGCGTGGGTTCGAATCCCTTTTCTGACACGATGTGTTTTTTGAAAATAACTGGAAGAGATGTAATTTTAAAACGTCCAAATTACATAGAACTACGTCAGGATGGCCGAGCGGTCTAAGGCGCCAGACTCAAGGGGCTTAGCTTCCTTCGTTCACGATGTGAATCTGTGTATTCTGGTCCTCGTTTGAGGGCGTGGGTTCGAATCCCACTTCTGACACGATGTGTTTTTTGAAAATAACTGGAAGAGATGTAATTTTAAAACGTCCAAATTACATTAAAGCACGTCAGGATGGCCGAGCGGCCTAAGGTGCCAGACTCAAGGGGCTTAGCTTCCTTCGTTCACGATGTGAATCTGTGTATTCTCGTCCTCGTTTTAGGGCGTGGGTTCGAATCCCACTTCTGACACGATGTGTTTTTTGAAAATAACTGGAAGAGATGTAATTTTAAAACGTCCAAATTACATAGAACTACGTCAGGATGGCCGAGCGGTCTAATTCGCCAGACTCAAGGGGCTTAGCTTCCTTCGTTTACGATGTGAATCACTGTATTCTGGTCCTCGTTTGAGGGCGTGGGTTCGGATCCCACTTCTGACACGATGTGTTTTATGAAAATAACTGGAAGAGATGTAATTTTAAAACGTCCAAATTACTTAAAACCACGTCAGGAGGGCCGAGCGGTCTAAGGCGCCAGACTCAAGGGGCTTAGCTTCCTTCGTTCACGATGTGAATCTGTGTATTCTGGTAATCGTTTGAGGGCGTGGGTTCGAATCCCACTTATGACACGATGTGTTTTATGAAAATAACTGGAAGAGATGTAATTTTAAAACGTCCAAATTACATAAAACCACGTCAGGAGGGCCGAGCGGTCTAAACGCCAGACTCAAGGGGCTTAGCTTCCTTCGTTTACGATGTGAATCCGTGTATTCTGGTAATCGTTTGAGGGCGTGGGTTCGAATCCCACTTATGACACGATGTGTTATATGAAAATAACTGGAAGAGATGTAATTTTAAAACGTCAAAATTACCAAAGACCACAACAGGATGGCCGAGCTGTCTAAGGCGACAGACTCAAGGGGCTTAGCTTCCTTCGTTCACGATGTGAATCTGTGTATTCTGGTCCTCGTTTGAGGGCGTGGGTTCGAATCCCACTTCTGACACGATGTGTTTTTCGAATATAACTGGAAGAGATGTAATTTTAAAACGTCCAAATTACATAAAACCACGTCAGGATGGCCGAGCGGTCTAAACGCCAGACTCAAGGGGCTTAGCTTCCTTCGTTCACGATGTGAATCACTGTATTCTGGTCCTCGTTTGCGGGAGTGTTTTCGAATCCCACTTCTGACACGATGTGTTTTATGAAAATAACTGGAAGAGATGTAATTTTAAAACGTCCAAATTACATAAGACCACGTCAGGATGGCCGAGCGGCCTAAGGTGCCAGACTCAAGGGGCTTAGCTTCCTTCGTTCACGATGTGAATCACTGTATTCTGGTCCTCGTTTGCGGGAGTGTTTTCGAATCCCACTTCTGACACGATGTGTTTTTTGAAAATAACTGGAAGAGATGTAATTTTAAAACGTCCAAAATACATAAAAGCACGTCAGGATGGCCGAGCGGTCTAAGGCGCCAGACTCAAGGGGCTTAGCTTCCTTCGTTCACGATGTGAATCTGTGTATTCTGGTAATCGTTTGAGGGCGTGGGTTCGAATCCCACTTATGACACGATGTGTTTTATGAAAATAACTGGAAGAGATGTAATTTTAAAACGTCCAAATTACATAAAACCACGTCAGGAGGGCCGAGCGGTCTAAACGCCAGACTCAAGGGGCTTAGCTTCCTTCGTTTACGATGTGAATCCGTGTATTCTTGTAATCGTTTGAGGGCGTGGGTTCGAATCCCACTTATGACACGATGTGTTTTATGTAAATAACTGGAAGAGATGTAATTTTAAAACGTCCAAATTACAAAAAACTACGTCAGGATGGCCGAGCGGTCTAAGGCGCCAGACTCAAGGGGCTTAGCTTCCTTCGTTTACGGTGTGAATCTGTGTATTCTGGTCCTCGTTTGAGGGCGTGGGTTCGTATCCCACTTCTGACACGATGTGTTTTTTGAAAATAACTGGAAGAGGTGTAATTTTAAAACGTCCAAATTACATAAAACCACGTCAGGATGGCCGAGCGGTCTAAGGCGCCAGACTCAAGGGGCTTAGCTTCCTTCGTTCACGATGTGAATCTGTGTATTCTCGTCCACGTTTGAGGGCGTGGGTTCGAATCCCTCTTCTGACACGATGTGTTTTTTGAAAATAACTGGAAGAGATGTAATTTTAAAACGTCCAAATTACATAAAACCACGTCAGTATGGCCGAGCGGTCTAAGGCGCCAGACTCAAGGGGCTTAGCTTCCTTCGTTCACGATGTGAATCTGTGTATTCTCGTCCTCGTTTGAGGGCGTGGGTTCGAATCCCACTTCTGACACGAATGGTTTTTTGAAAATAACTGGAAGAGATGTAATTTTAAAACGTCCAAATTACATAAAACCACGTCAGGATGGCCGAGCGGCCTAAGGTGCCAGACTCAAGGGGCTTAGCTTCCTTCGTTCACGATGTGAATCAGTGTATTCTGGTCCTCGTTTGAGGGCGTGGGTTCGAATCCCACTTCTGACACCATGTGTTTTATGAAAATAACTAGAAGAGATGTAATTTTGAAACGTCCAAATTACATAAAACCACGTCAGTATGGCCGAGCGGTCTAAGGCGCCAGACTCAAGGGGCTTAGCTTCCTTCGTTCACGATGTGAATCTGTGTATTCTGGTCCTCGTTTGAGGGCGTGGGTTCGAATCCTACTTAATGACACGATGTGTTTTTTGAAAATAACTGGAAGAGATGTAATTTTAAAACGTCCAAATTACATAAGACTACGTCAGGATGGCCGAGCGGTCTAAGGTGCCAGACTCAAGGGGCTTAGCTTCCTTCGTTCACGATGTGAATCTGTGTATTCTCGTCCTCGTTTTAGGGCGTGGGTTCGAATCCCACTTCTGACACGATGTGTTTTTGAAAATAACTGGAAGAGATGTAATTTTAAAACGTCCAAATTACATAGAACTACGTCAGGATGGCCGAGCGGTCTAAGGCGCCAGACTCAAGGGGCTTAGCTTCCTTCGTTCACGATGTGAATCACTGTATTCTGGTCCTCGTTTGAGGGCGTGGGTTCGGATCCCACTTCTGACACGATGTGTTTTATGAAAATAACTGGAAGAGATGTAATTTTAAAACGTCCAAATTACTTAAAACCACGTCAGGAGGGCCGAGCGGTCTAAACGCCAGACTCAAGGGGCTTAACTTTCTTCGTTCACGATGTGAATCACTGTATTCTGGTCCTCGTTTGAGGGCGTGGGTTCGAATCCCACTTCTGACACGATGTGTTTTTTGAAAATAACTGGAAGAGATGTAATTTTAAAACGTCCAAAATACATAAAAGCACGTCAGGATGGCCGAGCGGTCTAAGGCGCCAGACTCAAGGGGCTTAGCTTCCTTCGTTCACGATGTGAATCTGTGTATTCTGGTAATCGTTTGAGGGCGTGGGTTCGAATCCCACTTATGACACGATGTGTTTTATGAAAATAACTGGAAGAGATGTAATTTTAAAACGTCCAAATTACATAAAACCACGTCAGGAGGGCCGAGCGGTCTAAACGCCAGACTCAAGGGGCTTAGCTTCCTTCGTTTACGATGTGAATCCGTGTATTCTTGTAATCGTTTGAGGGCGTGGGTTCGAATCCCACTTATGACACGATGTGTTATATGAAAATAACTGGAAGAGATGTAATTTTAAAACGTCAAAATTACCAAAGACCACAACAGGATGGCCGAGCTGTCTAAGGCGACAGACTCAAGGGGCTTAGCTTCCTTCGTTCACGATGTGAATCTGTGTATTCTGGTCCTCGTTTGAGGGCGTGGGTTCGAATCCCACTTCTGACACGATGTGTTTTTCGAATATAACTGGAAGAGATGTAATTTTAAAACGTCCAAATTACATAAAACCACGTCAGGATGGCCGAGCGGCCTAAGGTGCTAGACTCAAGGTGCTTAGCTTCCTTCGTTCACGATGTGAATCTGTGTATTCTCGTCCTCGTTTTAGGGCGTGGGTTCGAATCCCATTTCTGACACGATGTGTTTTTTGAAAATAACTGGAAGAGATGTAATTTTTAAACGTCCAAATTACATAAAACTACGTCAGGATGGCCGAGCGGTCTAAGGCGCCAGACTCAAGGGGCTTAGCTTCCTTCGTTCACGATGTGAATCTGTGTATTCTCGTCCTCGTTTGAGGGCGTGGGTTCGAATCCCACTTCTGACACGATGTGTTTTATGAAAATAACTGGAAGAGATGTAATTTTAAAACGTCCAAATTACATAAAACCACGTCAGGAGGGCCGAGCGGTCTAAACGCCAGACTCAAGGGGCTTAGTTTCCTTCGTTTACGATGTGAATCTGTGTATTCTGGTCCTCGTTTGAGGGCGTGGGTTCGAATCCTACTTAATGACACGATGTGTTTTTTGAAAATAACTGGAAGAGATGTAATTTTAAAACGTCCAAATTACATAAGACTACGTCAGGATGGCCGAGCGGTCTAAGGCGCCAGACTCAAGGGGCTTAGCTTCCTTCGTTCACGATGTGAATCTGTGTATTCTGGTAATCGTTTGAGGGCGTGGGTTCGAATCCCACTTATGACACGATGTGTTTTATGAAAATAACTGGAAGAGATGTAATTTTAAAACGTCCAAATTACATAAAACCACGTCAGGAGGGCCGAGCGGTCTAAACGCCAGACTCAAGGGGCTTAGCTTCCTTCGTTTACGATGTGAATCCGTGTATTCTGGTAATCGTTTGAGGGCGTGGGTTCGAATCCCACTTATGACACGATGTGTTATATGAAAATAACTGGAAGAGATGTAATTTTAAAATGTCAAAATTACCAAAGACCACAACAGGAAGGCCGAGCTGTCTAAGGCGACAGACTCAAGGGGCTTAGCTTCCTTCGTTCACGATGTGAATCTGTGTATTCTGGTCCTCGTTTGAGGGCGTGGGTTCGAATCCCACTTCTGACACGATGTGTTTTTCGAATATAACTGGAAGAGATGTAATTTTAAAACGTCCAAATTACATAAAACCACGTCAGGATGGCCGAGCGGCCTAAGGTGCCAGACTCAAGGGGCTTAGCTTCCTTCGTTCACGATGTGAATCTGTGTATTCTCGTCCTCGTTTTAGGGCGTGGGTTCGAATCCCACTTCTGACACGATGTGTTTTTTGAAAATAACTGGAAGAGATGTAATTTTAAAACGTCCAAATTCCATAAAACTACGTCAGGATGGCCGAGCGGTCTAAGGCGCCAGACTCAAGGGGCTTAGCTTCCTTCGTTCACGATGTGAATCTGTGTATTCCGGTGCTCGTTTGAGGGCGTGGGTTCGTATCGCACTTCTGACACGATGTGTTTTATGAAAATAACTGGAAGAGATGTAATTTTATAACGTCCAAATTACATAAAACCACGTCAGGAGGGCCGAGCGGTCTAAACGGGGGCTTAGTTTCCTTCGTTTACGATGTGAATCTGTGTATTCTGGTCCTCGTTTGAGGGCGTGGGTTCGAATCCCACTTCTGACACGATGTGTTTTTCGAATATAACTGGAAGAGATGTAATTTTAAAACGTCCAAATTACATAAAACCACGTCAGGAGGGCCGAGCGGTCTAAACGCCAGACTCAAGGGGCTTAGTTTCCTTCGTTTACGATGTGAATCTGTGTATTCTGGTCCTCGTTTGAGGGCGTGGGTTGGAATCCTACTTATGACACGATGTGTATTATGAAAATAACTGGAAGAGATGTAATTTTAAAACGTCAAAATTACCAAAGACCACAACAGGATGGCCGAGCTGTCTAAGGCGACAGACTCAAGGGGCTTAGCTTTCTTCGTTCACGATGTGAATCTGTGTATTCTCGTCCTCGTTTTAGGGCGTGGGTTCGAATCCCACTTCTGACACGATGTGTTTTTTGAAAATAACTGGAAGAGATGTAATTTTAAAACGTCCAAATTACATAAAACCACGTTAGGATGGCCGAGCGGCCTAAGGTGCCAGACTCAAGGGGCTTAGCTTTCTTCGTTCACGATGTGAATCTGTGTATTCTCGTCCTCATTTTAGGGCGTGGGTTCGAATCCCACTTCTGACACGATGTGTTTTTTGAAAATAACTGGAAGAGATGTAATTTTAAAACGTCCAAATTACATAAAACCACGTCAGGAGGGCCGAGCGGTCTAAACGCCAGACTCAAGGGGCTTAGCTTCCTTCGTTTACGATGTGAATCTGTGTATTCTGGTCCTCGTTTGAGGGCGTGGGTTCGAATCCCACTTATGACACGATGTGTTTTATGAAAATAACTGGAAGAGATGTAATTTTAAAACGTCCAAATTACATAAAACCACGTCAGGAGGGCCGAGCGGTCTAAACGCCAGACTCAAGGGGCTTAGTTTCCTTCGTTTACGATGTGAATCTGTGTATTCTGGTCCTCGTTTGAGGGCGTGGGTTCGAATCCTACTTAATGACACGATGTGTTTTTTGAAAATAACTGGAAGAGATGTAATTTTAAAACGTCCAAATTACATAAGACTACGTCAGGATGGCCGAGCGGTCTAAGGCGCCAGACTCAAGGGGCTTAGCTTCCTTCGTTCACGATGTGAATCTGTGTATTCTGGTAATCGTTTGAGGGCGTGGGTTCGAATCCCACTTATGACACGATGTGTTTTATGAAAATAACTGGAAGAGATGTAATTTTAAAACGTCCAAATTACATAAAACCACGTCAGGAGGGCCGAGCGGTCTAAACGCCAGACTCAAGGGGCTTAGCTTCCTTCGTTTACGATGTGAATCCGTGTATTCTGGTAATCGTTTGAGGGCGTGGGTTCGAATCCCACTTATGACACGATGTGTTATATGAAAATAACTGGAAGAGATGTAATTTTAAAATGTCAAAATTACCAAAGACCACAACAGGAAGGCCGAGCTGTCTAAGGCGACAGACTCAAGGGGCTTAGCTTCCTTCGTTCACGATGTGAATCTGTGTATTCTGGTCCTCGTTTGAGGGCGTGGGTTCGAATCCCACTTCTGACACGATGTGTTTTTCGAATATAACTGGAAGAGATGTAATTTTAAAACGTCCAAATTACATAAAACCACGTCAGGATGGCCGAGCGGCCTAAGGTGCCAGACTCAAGGGGCTTAGCTTCCTTCGTTCACGATGTGAATCTGTGTATTCTCGTCCTCGTTTTAGGGCGTGGGTTCGAATCCCACTTCTGACACGATGTGTTTTTTGAAAATAACTGGAAGAGATGTAATTTTAAAACGTCCAAATTCCATAAAACTACGTCAGGATGGCCGAGCGGTCTAAGGCGCCAGACTCAAGGGGCTTAGCTTCCTTCGTTCACGATGTGAATCTGTGTATTCCGGTGCTCGTTTGAGGGCGTGGGTTCGTATCGCACTTCTGACACGATGTGTTTTATGAAAATAACTGGAAGAGATGTAATTTTATAACGTCCAAATTACATAAAACCACGTCAGGAGGGCCGAGCGGTCTAAACGGGGGCTTAGTTTCCTTCGTTTACGATGTGAATCTGTGTATTCTGGTCCTCGTTTGAGGGCGTGGGTTCGAATCCCACTTCTGACACGATGTGTTTTTCGAATATAACTGGAAGAGATGTAATTTTAAAACGTCCAAATTACATAAAACCACGTCAGGAGGGCCGAGCGGTCTAAACGCCAGACTCAAGGGGCTTAGTTTCCTTCGTTTACGATGTGAATCTGTGTATTCTGGTCCTCGTTTGAGGGCGTGGGTTGGAATCCTACTTATGACACGATGTGTATTATGAAAATAACTGGAAGAGATGTAATTTTAAAACGTCAAAATTACCAAAGACCACAACAGGATGGCCGAGCTGTCTAAGGCGACAGACTCAAGGGGCTTAGCTTTCTTCGTTCACGATGTGAATCTGTGTATTCTCGTCCTCGTTTTAGGGCGTGGGTTCGAATCCCACTTCTGACACGATGTGTTTTTTGAAAATAACTGGAAGAGATGTAATTTTAAAACGTCCAAATTACATAAAACCACGTTAGGATGGCCGAGCGGCCTAAGGTGCCAGACTCAAGGGGCTTAGCTTTCTTCGTTCACGATGTGAATCTGTGTATTCTCGTCCTCATTTTAGGGCGTGGGTTCGAATCCCACTTCTGACACGATGTGTTTTTTGAAAATAACTGGAAGAGATGTAATTTTAAAACGTCCAAATTACATAAAACCACGTCAGGAGGGCCGAGCGGTCTAAACGCCAGACTCAAGGGGCTTAGCTTCCTTCGTTTACGATGTGAATCTGTGTATTCTGGTCCTCGTTTGAGGGCGTGGGTTCGAATCCCACTTATGACACGATGTGTTTTATGAAAATAACTGGAAGAGATGTAATTTTAAAACGTCAAAATTACCAAAGACCACAACAGGATGGCCGAGCTGTCTAAGGCGACAGACTCAAGGGGCTTAGCTTCCTTCGTTCACGATGTGAATCTGTGTATTCTCGTCCTCGTTTTAGGGCGTGGGTTCGAATCCCACTTCTGACACGATGTGTTTTTTGAAAATAACTGGAAGAGATGTAATTTGAAAACGTCCAAATTACATAAAACCACGTCAGGATGGCCGAGCGGCCTAAGGTGCCAGACTCAAGGGGCTTAGCTTCAATCGTTCACGATGTGAATCACTGTATTCTGGTCCTCGTTTGAGGGCGTGGGTTCGAATCCCACTTCTGACACGATGTGTTTTTTGAAAATAACTGGAAGAGATGTAATTTTAAAACGTCCAAATTACATAAAACTACGTCAGGATGGCCGAGCGGTCTAAGGCGCCAGACTCAAGGGGCTTAGCTTCCTTCGTTCACGATGTGAATCTGTGTATTCTCGTCCTCGTTTTAGGGCGTGGGTTCGAATCCCACTTCTGACACGATGTGTTTTTTGAAAATAACTGGAAGAGATGTAATTTGAAAACGTCCAAATTACATAAAACCACGTCAGGATGGCCGAGCGGCCTAAGGTGCCAGACTCAAGGGGCTTAGCTTCCTTCGTTCACGATGTGAATCACTGTATTCTGGTCCTCGTTTGAGGGCGTGGGTTCGAATCCCACTTCTGACACGATGTGTTTTTTGAAAATAACTGGAAGAGATGTAATTTTAAAACGTCCAAATTACATAAAACTACGTCAGGATGGCCGAGCGGTCTAAGGCGCCAGACTCAAGGGGCTTAGCTTCCATCGTTCACGATGTGAATCTGTGTATTCTCGTCCTCGTTTTAGGGCGTGGGTTCGAATCCCACTTCTGACACGATGTGTTTTTTGAAAATAACTGGAAGAGATGTAATTTTAAAACGTCCAAATTACATAAAACTACGTCAGGATGGCCGAGCGGTCTAAGGCGCCAGACTCAAGGGGCTTAGCTTCCTTCGTTCACGATGTGAATCTGTGTATTCTGGTCCTCGTTTGAGGGCGTGCGATCGTATCCCACTTCTGACACGATGTGTTTTATGAAAATAACTGGAAGAGATGTAATTTTAAAACGTCCAAATTACATAAAACCACGTCAGGAGGGCCGAGCGGTCTAAACGCCAGACTCAAGGGGCTTAGTTTCCTTCGTTTACGATGTGAATCTGTGTATTCTGGTAGTCGTTTGAGGGCGTGGGTTCGAATCCCACTTATGACAAGATGTGTTTTATGAAAATAACTGGAAGAGATGTAATTTTAAAACGTCAAAATTACCAAAGACCACAACAGGATGGCCGAGCGGTCTAAGGCGCCAGACTCAAGGGGCTTAGCTTCCTTCGTTCACGATGTGAATCTGTGTATTCTGGTCCTCGTTTGAGGGCGTGGGTTCGAATCCCACTTCTGACACGATGTGTTTTTCGAATATAACTGGAAGAGATGTAATTTTAAAACGTCCAAATTACATAAAACCACGTCAGGATGGCCGAGCGGCCTAAGGTGCCAGACTCAAGGGGCTTAGCTTCCTTCGTTCACGATGTGAATCTGTGTATTCCGGTGCTCGTTTGAGGGCGTGGGTTCGTATCGCACTTCTGACACGATGTGTTTTATGAAAATAACTGGAAGAGATGTAATTTTAAAACGTCCAAATTACATAAAACCACGTCAGGAGGGCCGAGCGGTCTAAACGCCAGACTCAAGGGGCTTAGTTTCCTTCGTTTACGATGTGAATCTGTGTATTCTGGTCCTCGTTTGAGGGCGTGGGTTCGAATCCTACTTATGACACGATGTGTATTATGAAAATAACTGGAAGAGATGTAATTTTAAAACGTCAAAATTACCAAAGACCACAACAGGATGGCCGAGCTGTCTAAGGCGACAGACTCAAGGGGCTTAGCTTTCTTCGTTCACGATGTGAATCTGTGTATTCTCGTCCTCGTTTTAGGGCGTGGGTTCGAATCCCACTTCTGACACGATGTGTTTTTTGAAAATAACTGGAAGAGATGTAATTTTAAAACGTCCAAATTACATAAAACCACGTCAGGATGGCCGAGCGGTCTAAGGCGCAAGACTCAAGGGGCTTAGCTTCCTTCGTTCACGATGTGAATCTGTGTATTCTGGTCCTCGTTTGAGGGCGTGGGTTCGAATCCCACTTCTGACACGATGTGTTTTTTGAAAATAACTGGAAGAGATGTAATTTTAAAACGTCCAATTTACATAAAACCACGTCAGGATGGCCGAGCGGTCTTAGGCGACAGACTCAAGTGGCTTAGCTTCCTTCGTTCACGAAGTGAATCGCTGTATTCTGGTCCTCGTTTTCGGGAGTGTTTTCGAATCCCACTTCTGACACGATGTGTTTTTTGAAAATAACTGGAAGAGATGTAATTTTAAAACGTCCAAATTACATAAGACTACGTCAGGATGGCCGAGCGGTCTAAGGCGCCATACTCAAGGGGCTTAGCTTCCTTCGTTCACGATGTGAATCTGTGTATTCTGGTCCTCGTTTGAGGGCGTGGGTTCGAATCCCACTTCTGCACGATGTGTTTTATGAAAATAACTAGAAGAGATGTAATTTTAAAACGTCCAAATTACATAAAACCACGTCATTATGGCCGAGCGGTCTAAGGCGCCAGACTCAAGGGGCTTAGCTTCCTTCGTTCACGATGTGAATCTGTGTATTCTTGTCCTCGTTTGAGGGCGTGGGTTCGAATCCCACTTCTGACACGATGTGTTTTTTGAAAATAACTGGAAGAGATGTAATTTTAAAACGTCCAAATTACATAAAACCACGTCAGGATGGCCGAGCGGCCTAAGGTGCCAGACTCAAGGGGCTTAGCTTCCTTCGTTCACGATGTGAATCTGTGTATTCTGGTCCTCGTTTGAGGGCGTGGGTTCGAATCCCACTTCTGACACGATGTGTTTTTTGAAAATAACTGGAAGAGATGTAATTTTAAAACGTCCAATTTACATAAAACCACGTCAGGATGGCCGAGCGGTCTTAGGCGACAGACTCAAGTGGCTTAGCTTCCTTCGTTCACGAAGTGAATCGCTGTATTCTGGTCCTCGTTTTCGGGAGTGTTTTCGAATCCCACTTCTGACACGATGTGTTTTTTGAAAATAACTGGAAGAGATGTAATTTTAAAACGTCCAAATTACATAAGACTACGTCAGGATGGCCGAGCGGTCTAAGGCGCCATACTCAAGGGGCTTAGCTTCCTTCGTTCACGATGTGAATCTGTGTATTCTGGTCCTCGTTTGAGGGCGTGGGTTCGAATCCCACTTCTGCACGATGTGTTTTATGAAAATAACTAGAAGAGATGTAATTTTAAAACGTCCAAATTACATAAAACCACGTCATTATGGCCGAGCGGTCTAAGGCGCCAGACTCAAGGGGCTTAGCTTCCTTCGTTCACGATGTGAATCTGTGTATTCTTGTCCTCGTTTGAGGGCGTGGGTTCGAATCCCACTTCTGACACGATGTGTTTTATGAAAATAACTAGAAGAGATGTAATTTTAAAACGTCCAAATTACATAAAACCACGTCAGGATGGCCGAGCGGCCTAAGGTGCCAGACTCAAGGGGCTTAGCTTCCTTCGTTCACGATGTGAATCACTGTATTCTGGTCCTCGTTTGAGGGCGTGGGTTCGAATCCCACTTCTGACACGATGTGTTTTTCGAATATAACTGGAAGAGATGTAATTTTAAAACGTCCAAATTACATAAAACCACGTCAGGATGGCCGAGCGGCCTAAGGTGCCAGACTCAAGGGGCTTAGCTTCCTTCGTTCACGATGTGAATCTGTGTATTCTTGTCCTCGTTTGAGGGCGTGGGTTCGAATCCCACTTCTGACACGATGTGTTTTATGAAAATAACTAGAAGAGATGTAATTTTGAAACGTCCAAATTACATAAAACCACGTCAGTATGGCCGAGCGGTCTAAGGCGCCAGACTCAAGGGGCTTAGCTACCTTCGTTCACGATGTGAATCTGTGTATTCTGGTCCTCGTTTGAGGGCGTGGGTTCGAATCCCACTTCTGACACGATGTGTTTTTCGAATATAACTGGAAGAGATGTAATTTTAAAACGTCCAAATTACATAAAACCACGTCAGGATGGCCGAGCGGTCTAAGGCGCAAGACTCAAGGGGCTTAGCTTCCTTCGTTCACGATGTGAATCTGTGTATTCTGGTCCTCGTTTGAGGGCGTGGGTTCGAATCCCACTTCTGACACGATGTGTTTTATGAAAATAACTCGAAGAGATGTAATTTTAAAACGTCAAAATTACCAAAGACCACAACAGGATGGCCGAGCTGTCTAAGGCGACAGACTCAAGGGGCTTAGCTTTCTTCGTTCACGATGTGAATCTGTGTATTCTCGTCCTCGTTTTAGGGCGTGGGTTCGAATCCCACTTCTGACACGATGTGTTTTTTGAAAATAACTGGAAGAGATGTAATTTTAAAACGTCCAAATTACATAAAACCACGTCAGGATGGCCGAGCGGTCTAAGGCGCAAAACTCAAGGGGCTTAGCTTCCTTCGTTCACGATGTGAATCTGTGTATTCTGGTCCTCGTTTGAGGGCGTGGGTTCGAATCCCACTTCTGACACGATGTGTTTTTTGAAAATAACTGGAAGAGATGTAATTTTAAAACGTCCAATTTACATAAAACCACGTCAGGATGGCCGAGCGGTCTTAGGCGACAGACTCAAGTGGCTTAGCTTCCTTCGTTCACGAAGTGAATCGCTGTATTCTGGTCCTCGTTTTCGGGAGTGTTTTCGAATCCCACTTCTGACACGATGTGTTTTTTGAAAATAACTGGAAGAGATGTAATTTTAAAACGTCCAAATTACATAAGACTACGTCAGGATGGCCGAGCGGTCTAAGGCGCCATACTCAAGGGGCTTAGCTTCCTTCGTTCACGATGTGAATCTGTGTATTCTGGTCCTCGTTTGAGGGCGTGGGTTCGAATCCCACTTCTGCACGATGTGTTTTATGAAAATAACTAGAAGAGATGTAATTTTAAAACGTCCAAATTACATAAAACCACGTCATTATGGCCGAGCGGTCTAAGGCGCCAGACTCAAGGGGCTTAGCTTCCTTCGTTCACGATGTGAATCTGTGTATTCTTGTCCTCGTTTGAGGGCGTGGGTTCGAATCCCACTTCTGACACGATGTGTTTTATGAAAATAACTAGAAGAGATGTAATTTTGAAACGTCCAAATTACATAAAACCACGTCAGTATGGCCGAGCGGTCTAAGGCGCCAGACTCAAGGGGCTTAGCTACCTTCGTTCACGATGTGAATCTGTGTATTCTGGTCCTCGTTTGAGGGCGTGGGTTCGAATCCCACTTCTGACACGATGTGTTTTTCGAATATAACTGGAAGAGATGTAATTTTAAAACGTCCAAATTACATAAAACCACGTCAGGATGGCCGAGCGGCCTAAGGTGCCAGACTCAAGGGGCTTAGCTTCCTTCGTTCACGATGTGAATCTGTGTATTCTCGTCCTCGTTTTAGGGCGTGGGTTCGAATCCCACTTCTGACACGATGTGTTTTTTGAAAATAACTGGAAGAGATGTAATTTTAAAACGTCCAAATTACATAAAACCACGTCAGGATGGCCGAGCGGTCTAAGGCGCAAGACTCAAGGGGCTTAGCTTCCTTCGTTCACGATGTGAATCTGTGTATTCTGGTCCTCGTTTGAGGGCGTGGGTTCGAATCCCACTTCTGACACGATGTGTTTTTTGAAAATAACTGGAAGAGATGTAATTTTAAAACGTCCAATTTACATAAAACCACGTCAGGATGGCCGAGCGGTCTTAGGCGACAGACTCAAGTGGCTTAGCTTCCTTCGTTCACGAAGTGAATCGCTGTATTCTGGTCCTCGTTTTCGGGAGTGTTTTCGAATCCCACTTCTGACACGATGTGTTTTTTGAAAATAACTGGAAGAGATGTAATTTTAAAACGTCCAAATTACATAAAACTACGTCAGGATGGCCGAGCGGTCTAAGGCGCCATACTCAAGGGGCTTAGCTTCCTTCGTTCACGATGTGAATCTGTGTATTCTGGTCCTCGTTTGAGGGCGTGGGTTCGAATCCCACTTCTGCACGATGTGTTTTATGAAAATAACTAGAAGAGATGTAATTTTAAAACGTCCAAATTACATAAAACCACGTCATCATGGCCGAGCGGTCTAAGGCGCCAGACTCAAGGGGCTTAGCTTCCTTCGTTCACGATGTGAATCTGTGTATTCTTGTCCTCGTTTGAGGGCGTGGGTTCGAATCCCACTTCTGACACGATGTGTTTTTTGAAAATAACTGGAAGAGATGTAATTTTAAAACGTCCAAATTACATAAAACCACGTCAGGATGGCCGAGCGGCCTAAGGTGCCAGACTCAAGGGGCTTAGCTTCCTTCGTTCACGATGGGAATCACTGTATTCTGGTCCTCGTTTGAGGGCGTGGGTTCGAATCCCACTTCTGACACGATGTGTTTTTCGAATATAACTGGAAGAGATGTAATTTTAAAACGTCCAATTTACATAAAACCACGTCAGGATGGCCGAGCGGTCTTAGGCGACAGACTCAAGTGGCTTAGCTTCCTTCGTTCACGAAGTGAATCGCTGTATTCTGGTCCTCGTTTTCGGGAGTGTTTTCGAATCCCACTTCTGACACGATGTGTTTTTTGAAAATAACTGGAAGAGATGTAATTTTAAAACGTCCAAATTACATAAAACTACGTCAGGATGGCCGAGCGGTCTAAGGCGCCATACTCAAGGGGCTTAGCTTCCTTCGTTCACGATGTGAATCTGTGTATTCTGGTCCTCGTTTGAGGGCGTGGGTTCGAATCCCACTTCTGCACGATGTGTTTTATGAAAATAACTAGAAGAGATGTAATTTTAAAACGTCCAAATTACATAAAACCACGTCATCATGGCCGAGCGGTCTAAGGCGCCAGACTCAAGGGGCTTAGCTTCCTTCGTTCACGATGTGAATCTGTGTATTCTTGTCCTCGTTTGAGGGCGTGGGTTCGAATCCCACTTCTGACACGATGTGTTTTTTGAAAATAACTGGAAGAGATGTAATTTTAAAACGTCCAAATTACATAAAACCACGTCAGGATGGCCGAGCGGCCTAAGGTGCCAGACTCAAGGGGCTTAGCTTCCTTCGTTCACGATGGGAATCACTGTATTCTGGTCCTCGTTTGAGGGCGTGGGTTCGAATCCCACTTCTGACACGATGTGTTTTTCGAATATAACTGGAAGAGATGTAATTTTAAAACGTCCAAATTACATAAAACCACGTCAGGATGGCCGAGCGGCCTAAGGTGCCAGACTCAAAGGGCTTAGCTTCCTTCGTTCACGATGTGAATCTGTGTATTCTTGTCCTCGTTTGAGGGCGTGGGTTCGAATCCCACTTCTGACACGATGTGTTTTATGAAAATAACTAGAAGAGATGTAATTTTGAAACGTCCAAATTACATAAAACCACGTCAGTATGGCCGAGCGGTCTAAGGCGCCAGACTCAAGGGGCTTAGCTACCTTCGTTCACGATGTGAATCTGTGTATTCTGGTCCTCGTTTGAGGGCGTGGGTTCGAATCCCACTTCTGACACGATGTGTTTTTCGAATATAACTGGAAGAGATGTAATTTTAAAACGTCCAAATTACATAAAACCACGTCAGGATGGCCGAGCGGCCTAAGGTGCCAGACTCAAGGGGCTTAGCTTCCTTCGTTCACGATGTGAATCTGTGTATTCTCGTCCTCGTTTTAGGGCGTGGGTTCGAATCCCACTTCTGACACGATGTGTTTTTTGAAAATAACTGGAAGAGATGTAATTTTAAAACGTCCAAATTACATAAAACTACGTCAGGATGGCCGAGCGGTCTAAGGCGCCATACTCAAGGGGCTTAGCTTCCTTCGTTTACGATGTGAATCTGTGTATTCTGGTCCTCGTTTGAGGGCGTGGGTTCGAATCCCACTTCTGCACGATGTGTTTTATGAAAATAACTAGAAGAGATGTAATTTTAAAACGTCCAAATTACATAAAACCACGTCATCATGGCCGAGCGGTCTAAGGCGCCAGACTCAAGGGGCTTAGCTTCCTTCGTTCACGATGTGAATCTGTGTATTCTTGTCCTCGTTTGAGGGCGTGGGTTCGAATCCCACTTCTGACACGATGTGTTTTTTGAAAATAACTGGAAGAGATGTAATTTTAAAACGTCCAAATTACATAAAACCACGTCAGGATGGCCGAGCGGCCTAAGGTGCCAGACTCAAGGGGCTTAGCTTCCTTCGTTCACGATGTGAATCACTGTATTCTGGTCCTCGTTTGAGGGCGTGGGTTCGAATCCCACTTCTGACACGATGTGTTTTTCGAATATAACTGGAAGAGATGTAATTTTAAAACGTCCAAATTACATAAAACCACGTCAGGATGGCCGAGCGGCCTAAGGTGCCAGACTCAAGGGGCTTAGCTTCCTTCGTTCACGATGTGAATCTGTGTATTCTTGTCCTCGTTTGAGGGCGTGGGTTCGAATCCCACTTCTGACACGATGTGTTTTTCGAATATAGCTGGAAGAGATGTAATTTTAAAACGTCCAAATTACATAAAACTACGTCAGGATGGCCGTGCGGTCTAAGGCGCCAGACTCAAGGGGCTTAGCTTCCTTCGTTCACGATGTGAATCTGTGTATTCTCGTCCTCGTTTTAGGGCGTGGGTTCGAATCCCACTTCTGACACGATGTGTTTTTTGAAAATAACTGGAAGAGATGTAATTTTAAAACGTCCAAATTACATAAAACTACGTCAGGATGGCCGAGCGGTCTAAGGCGCCAGACTCAAGGGGCTTAGCTTCCTTCGTTCACGATGTGAATCTCTGTATTCTGGTCCTCGTTTGAGGGCGTGGGTTCGTATCCCACTTCTGACACGTTGTGTTTTATGAAAATAACTGGAAGAGATGTAATTTTAAAACGTCCAAATTACATAAAACCACGTCAGGAAGGCCGAGCGGTCTAAACGCCAGACTCAAGGGGCTTAGTTTCCTTCGTTTACGATGTGAATCTGTGTATTCTGGTAATCGTTTAAGGGCGTGGGTTCGAATCCCACTTATGACACGATGTGTTTTATGAAAATAACTGGAAGAGATGTAATTTTAAAACGTCCAAATTCCATAAAACTACGTCAGGATGGCCGAGCGGTCTAAGGCGCCAGACTCAAGGGGCTTAGCTTCCTTCGTTCACGATGTGAATCTGTGTATTCCGGTGCTCGTTTGAGGGCGTGGGTTCGTATCGCACTTCTGACACGATGTGTTTTATGAAAATAACTGGAAGAGATGTAATTTTAAAACGTTCAAATTACATAAAACCACGTCACGAGGGCCGAGCGGTCTAAACGCCCGACTCAAGGGGCTTAGTTTCCTTCGTTCACGATGTGAATCACTGTATTCTGGTCCTCGTTTGAGGGCGTGGGTTCGAATCCCACTTCTGACACGATGTGTTTTTTGAAAATAACTGGAAGAGATGTAATTTTAAAACGTCCAAATTACATAAAACTACGTCAGGATGGCCGTGCGGTCTAAGGCGCCAGACTCAAGGGGCTTAGCTTCCTTCGTTCACGATGTGAATCTGTGTATTCTCGTCCTCGTTTTAGGGCGTGGGTTCGAATCCCACTTCTGACACGATGTGTTTTTTGAAAATAACTGGAAGAGATGTAATTTTAAAACGTCCAAATTACATAAAACTACGTCAGGATGGCCGAGCGGTCTAAGGCGCCAGACTCAAGGGGCTTAGCTTCCTTCGTTCAGGATGTGAATCTGTGTATTCTGGTCCTCGTTTGAGGGCGTGGGTTCGTATCCCACTTCTGACACGATGTGTTTTATGAAAATAACTGGAAGAGATGTAATTTTAAAACGTCCAAATTACATAAAACCACGTCAGGAGGGCCGAGCGGTCTAAACGCCAGACTCAAGGGGCTTAGTTTCCTTCGTTTACGATGTGAATCTGTGTATTCTGGTCCTCGTTTGAGGGCGTGGGTTCGAATCCTACTTATGACACGATGTGTTTTATGAAAATAACTGGAAGAGATGTAATTTTAAAACGTCAAAATTACCAAAGACCACAACAGGATGGCCGAGCTGTCTAAGGCGACAGACTCAAGGGGCTTAGCTTCCTTCGTTTACGGTGTGAATCTGTGTATTCTGGTCCTCGTTTGAGGGCGTGGGTTCGTATCCCACTTCTGACACGATGTGTTTTATGAAAATAACTGGAAGAGATGTAATTTTAAAACGTCCAAATTACTTAAAACCACGTCAGGAGGGCCGAGCGGTCTAAACGCCAGACTCAAGTGGCTTAGTTTCCTTCGTTTACGATGTGAATCTGTGTATTCTGGTCCTCGTTTGAGTGCGTGGGTTCGAATCCCACTTATGACACGATTTGTTTTATGAAAATAACTGGAAGAGATGTAATTTTAAAACGTCAAAATTACCAAAGACCACAACAGGATGGCCGAGCTGTCTAAGGCGACAAACTCAAGGGGCTTAGCTTCCTTCGTTCACGATGTGAATCTGTGTATTCTCGTCCTCGTTTTAGGGCGTGGGTTCGAATCCCACTTCTGACACGATGTGTTTTTTGAAAATAACTGCAAGAGATGTAATTTGAAAACGTCCAAATTACATAACACCACGTCAGGATGGCCGAGCGGCCTAAGGTGCCAGACTCAAGGGGCTTAGCTTCCTTCGTTCACGATGTGAATCACTGTATTCTGGTCCTCGTTTGAGGGCGTGGGTTCGAATCCCACTTCTGACACGATGTGTTTTTTGAAAATAACTGGAAGAGATGTAATTTTAAAACGTCCAAATTACATAAAACTACGTCAGGATGGCCGTGCGGTCTAAGGCGCCAGACTCAAGGGGCTTAGCTTCCTTCGTTCACGATGTGAATCTGTGTATTCTGGTAATCGTTTGAGGGCGTGGGTTCGAATCCCACTTATGACACGATGTGTTTTATGAAAATAACTGGAAGAGATGTAATTTTAAAACGTCAAAATTACCAAAGACCACAACAGGATGGCCGAGCGGTCTAAGGCGCCAGACTCAAGGGGCTTAGCTTCCTTCGTTCACGATGTGAATCTGTGTATTCCGGTGCTCGTTTGAGGGCGTGGGTTCGTATCGCACTTCTGACACGATGTGTTTTATGAAAATAACTGGAAGAGATTTAATTTTAAAACGTCCAAATTACATAAAACCACGTCAGGATGGCCGAGCGGCCTAAGGTGCCAGACTCAAGGGGCTTAGCTTCCTTCGTTCACGATGTGAATCTGTGTATTCCGGTGCTCGTTTGAGGGCGTGGGTTCGTATCGCACTTCTGACACGATGTGTTTTATGAAAATAACTGGAAGAGATGTAATTTTAAAACGTTCAAATTACATAAAACCACGTCAGGATGGCCGAGCGGCCTAAGGTGCCAGACTCAAGGGGCTTAGCTTCCTTCGTTCACGATGTGAATCACTGTATTCTGGTCCTCGTTTGAGGGCGTGGGTTCGAATCCCACTTCTGACACGATGTGTTTTTTGAAAATAACTGGAAGAGATGTAATTTTAAAACGTCCAAATTACATAAAACTACGTCAGGATGGCCGTGCGGTCTAAGTCGCCAGACTCAAGGGGCTTAGCTTCCTTCGTTCACGATGTGAATCTGTGTATTCTCGTCCTCGTTTTAGGGCGTGGGTTCGAATCCCACTTCTGACACGATCTGTTTTTTGAAAATAACTGGAAGAGATGTAATTTGAAAACGTCCAAATTACATAACACCACGTCAGGATGGCCGAGCGGCCTAAGGTGCCAGACTCAAGGGGCTTAGCTTCCTTCGTTCACGATGTGAATCACTGTATTCTGGTCCTCGTTTGAGGGCGTGGGTTCGAATCCCACTTCTGACACGATGTGTTTTTTGAAAATAACTGGAAGAGATGTAATTTTAAAACGTCCAAATTACATAAAACTACGTCAGGATGGCCGTGCGGTCTAAGTCGCCAGACTCAAGGGGCTTAGCTTCCTTCGTTCACGATGTGAATCTGTGTATTCTCGTCCTCGTTTTAGGGCGTGGGTTCGAATCCCACTTCTGACACGATGTGTTTTTTGAAAATAACTGGAAGAGATGTAATTTTAAAACGTCCAAATTCCATAAAACTACGTCAGGATGGCCGAGCGGTCTAAGGCGCCAGACTCAAGGGGCTTAGCTTCCTTCGTTCACGATGTGAATCTGTGTATTCCGGTGCTCGTTTGAGGGCGTGGGTTCGTATCGCACTTCTGACACGATGTGTTTTATGAAAATAACTGGAAGAGATGTAATTTTAAAACGTTCAAATTACATAAAACCACGTCAGGATGGCCGAGCGGTCTAAGGCGCCAGACTCAAGGGGCTTAGCTTCCTTCGTTCACGATGTGAATCTCTGTATTCTGGTCCTCGTTTGAGGGCGTGGGTTCGTATCCCACTTCTGACACGATGTGTTTTATGAAAATAACTGGAAGAGATGTAATTTTAAAACGTCCAAATTACATAAAACCACGTCAGGAGGGCCGAGCGGTCTAAACGCCAGACTCAAGGGGCTTAGTTTCCTTCGTTTACGATGTGAATCTGTGTATTCTGGTAATCGTTTGAGGGCGTGGGTTCGAATCCCACTTATGACACGATGTGTTTTATGAAAATAACTGGAAGAGATGTAATTTTAAAACGTCAAAATTACCAAAGACCACAACAGGATGGCCGAGCGGTCTAAGGCGCCAGACTCAAGGGGCTTAGCTTCCTTCGTTCACGATGTGAATCTGTGTATTCTGGTCCTCGTTTGAGGGCGTGGGTTCGAATCCCACTTCTGACACGATGTGTTTTTCGAATATAACTGGAAGAGATGTAATTTTAAAACGTCCAAATTACATAAAACCACGTCAGGATGGCCGAGCGGCCTAAGGTGCCAGACTCAAGGGGCTTAGCTTCCTTCGTTCACGATGTGAATCTGTGTATTCCGGTGCTCGTTTGAGGGCGTGGGTTCGTATCGCACTTCTGACACGATGTGTTTTATGAAAATAACTGGAAGAGATGTAATTTTAAAACGTCCAAATTACATAAAACCACGTCAGGAGGGCCGAGCGGTCTAAACGCCAGACTCAAGGGGCTTAGCTTCCTTCGTTCACGATGTGAATCTGTGTATTCCGGTGCTCGTTTGAGGGCGTGGGTTCGTATCGCACTTCTGACACGATGTGTTTTATGAAAATAACTGGAAGAGATGTAATTTTAAAACGTTCAAATTACATAAAACCACGTCAGGAGGGCCGAGCGGTCTAAACGCCAGACTCAAGGGGCTTAGTTTCCTTCGTTCACGATGTGAATCACTGTATTCTGGTCCTCGTTTGAGGGCGTGGGTTCGAATCCCACTTCTGACACGATGTGTTTTTTGAAAATAACTGGAAGAGATGTAATTTTAAAACGTCCAAATTACATAAAACCACGTCAGGATGGCCGAGCGGCCTAAGGTGCCAGACTCAAGGGGCTTAGCTTCCTTCGTTCACGATGTGAATCTGTGTATTCTCGTCCTCGTTTTAGGGCGTGGGTTCGAATCCCACTTCTGACACGATGTATTTTTTGAAAATAACTGGAAGAGATGTAATTTTAAAACGTCCAAATTCCATAAAACTACGTCAGGATGGCCGAGCGGTCTAAGGCGCCAGACTCAAGGGGCTTAGCTTCCTTCGTTCACGATGTGAATCTGTGTATTCCGGTGCTCGTTTGAGGGCGTGGGTTCGTATCGCACTTCTGACACGATGTGTTTTATGAAAATAACTGGAAGAGATGTAATTTTAAAACGTCCAAATTACATAAAACCACGTCAGGAGGGCCGAGCGGTCTAAACGCCAGACTCAAGGGGCTTAGTTTCCTTCGTTTACGATGTGAATCTGTGTATTCTGGTCCTCGTTTGAGGGCGTGGGTTCGAATCCTACTTATGACACGATGTGTTTTATGAAAATAACTGGAAGAGATGTAATTTTAAAACGTCAAAATTACCAAAGACCACAACAGGATGGCCGAGATGTCTAAGGCGACAGACTCAAGGGGCTTAGCTTCCTTCGTTTACGGTGTGAATCTGTGTATTCTGGTCCTCGTTTGAGGGCGTGGGTTCGAATCCCACTTATGACACGATGTGTTTTATGAAAAAAACTGGAAGAGATGTAATTTTAAAACGTCAAAATTACCAAAGACCACAACAGGATGGCCGAGCTGTCTAAGGCGACAGACTCAAGGGGCTTAGCTTCCTTCGTTCACGATGTGAATCTGTGTATTCTCGTCCTCGTTTTAGGGCGTGGGTTCGAATCCCACTTCTGACACGATCTGTTTTTTGAAAATAACTGGAAGAGATGTAATTTGAAAACGTCCAAATTACATAACACCACGTCAGGATGGCCGAGCGGCCTAAGGTGCCAGACTCAAGGGGCTTAGCTTCCTTCGTTCACGATGTGAATCACTGTATTCTGGTCCTCGTTTGAGGGCGTGGGTTCGAATCCCACTTCTGACACGATGTGTTTTTTGAAAATAACTGGAAGAGATGTAATTTTAAAACGTCCAAATTACATAAAACTACGTCAGGATGGCCGTGCGGTCTAAGTCGCCAGACTCAAGGGGCTTAGCTTCCTTCGTTCACGATGTGAATCTGTGTATTCTCGTCCTCGTTTTAGGGCGTGGGTTCGAATCCCACTTCTGACACGATGTGTTTTTTGAAAATAACTGGAAGAGATGTAATTTTAAAACGTCCAAATTACATAAAACTACGTCAGGATGGCCGAGCGGTCTAAGG
Source organism: Phalangium opilio (assembly GCF_054372755.1). NCBI lineage: Eukaryota > Metazoa > Arthropoda > Arachnida > Opiliones > Phalangiidae > Phalangium > Phalangium opilio. Next base: position 11,424,133 of record NW_028324178.1, read on the forward strand.
CGCCAGACTCAAGGGGCTTAGCTTCCTTCGTTCACGATGTGAATCTCTGTATTCTGGTCCTCGTTTGAGGGCGTGGGTTCGTATCCCACTTCTGACACGATGTGTTTTATGAAAATAACTGGAAGAGATGTAATTTTAAAACGTCCAAATTACATAAAACCACGTCAGGAGGGCCGAGCGGTCTAAACGCCAGACTCAAGGGGCTTAGTTTCCTTCGTTTACGATGTGAATCTGTGTATTCTGGTAATCGTTTGAGGGCGTGGGTTCGAATCCCACTTCTGACACGATGTGTTTTTCGAATATAACTGGAAGAGATGTAATTTTAAAACGTCCAAATTACATAAAACCACGTCAGGATGGCCGAGCGGCCTAAGGTGCCAGACTCAAGGGGCTTAGCTTCCTTCGTTCACGATGTGAATCTGTGTATTCCGGTGCTCGTTTGAGGGCGTGGGTTCGTATCGCACTTCTGACACGATGTGTTTTATGAAAATAACTGGAAGAGATGTAATTTTAAAACGTCCAAATTACATAAAACCACGTCAGGAGGGCCGAGCGGTCTAAACGCCAGACTCAAGGGGCTTAGCTTCCTTCGTTCACGATGTGAATCTGTGTATTCCGGTGCTCGTTTGAGGGCGTGGGTTCGTATCGCACTTCTGACACGATGTGTTTTATGAAAATAACTGGAAGAGATGTAATTTTAAAACGTTCAAATTACATAAAACCACGTCAGGAGGGCCGAGCGGTCTAAACGCCAGACTCAAGGGGCTTAGTTTCCTTCGTTCACGATGTGAATCACTGTATTCTGGTCCTCGTTTGAGGGCGTGGGTTCGAATCCCACTTCTGACACGATGTGTTTTTTGAAAATAACTGGAAGAGATGTAATTTTAAAACGTCCAAATTACATAAAACCACGTCAGGATGGCCGAGCGGCCTAAGGTGCCAGACTCAAGGGGCTTAGCTTCCTTCGTTCACGATGTGAATCTGTGTATTCTCGTCCTCGTTTTAGGGCGTGGGTTCGAATCCCACTTCTGACACGATGTGTTTTTTGAAAATAACTGGAAGAGATGTAATTTTAAAACGTCCAAATTACATAAAACTACGTCAGGATGGCCGAGCGGTCTAAGGCGCCAGACTCAAGGGGCTTAGCTTCCTTCGTTCACGATGTGAATCTCTGTATTCTGGTCCTCGTTTGAGGGCGTGGGTTCGTATCCCACTTCTGACACGATGTGTTTTATGAAAATAACTGGAAGAGATGTAATTTTAAAACGTCCAAATTACATAAAACCACGTCAGGAGGGCCGAGCGGTCTAAACGCCAGACTCAAGGGGCTTAGTTTCCTTCGTTTACGATGTGAATCTGTGTATTCTGGTAATCGTTTGAGGGCGTGGGTTCGAATCCCACTTCTGACACGATGTGTTTTTCGAATATAACTGGAAGAGATGTAATTTTAAAACGTCCAAATTACATAAAACCACGTCAGGATGGCCGAGCGGCCTAAGGTGCCAGACTCAAGGGGCTTAGCTTCCTTCGTTCACGATGTGAATCTGTGTATTCCGGTGCTCGTTTGAGGGCGTGGGTTCGTATCGCACTTCTGACACGATGTGTTTTATGAAAATAACTGGAAGAGATGTAATTTTAAAACGTCCAAATTACATAAAACCACGTCAGGAGGGCCGAGCGGTCTAAACGCCAGACTCAAGGGGCTTAGCTTCCTTCGTTCACGATGTGAATCTGTGTATTCTCGTCCTCGTTTTAGGGCGTGGGTTCGAATCCCACTTCTGACACGATGTGTTTTTTGAAAATAACTGGAAGAGATGTAATTTTAAAACGTCCAAATTCCATAAAACTACGTCAGGATGGCCGAGCGGTCTAAGGCGCCAGACTCAAGGGGCTTAGCTTCCTTCGTTCACGATGTGAATCTGTGTATTCCGGTGCTCGTTTGAGGGCGTGGGTTCGTATCGCACTTCTGACACGATGTGTTTTATGAAAATAACTGGAAGAGATGTAATTTTAAAACGTCCAAATTACATAAAACCACGTCAGGAGGGCCGAGCGGTCTAAACGCCAGACTCAAGGGGCTTAGTTTCCTTCGTTTACGATGTGAATCTGTGTATTCTGGTCCTCGTTTGAGGGCGTGGGTTCGAATCCTACTTATGACACGATGTGTTTTATGAAAATAACTGGAAGAGATGTAATTTTAAAACGTCAAAATTACCAAAGACCACAACAGGATGGCCGAGATGTCTAAGGCGACAGACTCAAGGGGCTTAGCTTCCTTCGTTTACGGTGTGAATCTGTGTATTCTGGTCCTCGTTTGAGGGCGTGGGTTCGAATCCCACTTATGACACGATGTGTTTTATGAAAATAACTGGAAGAGATGTAATTTTAAAACGTCAAAATTACCAAAGACCACAACAGGATGGCCGAGCTGTCTAAGGCGACAGACTCAAGGGGCTTAGCTTCCTTCGTTCACGATGTGAATCTGTGTATTCTCGTCCTCGTTTTAGGGCGTGGGTTCGAATCCCACTTCTGACACGATCTGTTTTTTGAAAATAACTGGAAGAGATGTAATTTGAAAACGTCCAAATTACATAACACCACGTCAGGATGGCCGAGCGGCCTAAGGTGCCAGACTCAAGGGGCTTAGCTTCCTTCGTTCACGATGTGAATCACTGTATTCTGGTCCTCGTTTGAGGGCGTGGGTTCGAATCCCACTTCTGACACGATGTGTTTTTTGAAAATAACTGGAAGAGATGTAATTTTAAAACGTCCAAATTACATAAAACTACGTCAGGATGGCCGTGCGGTCTAAGTCGCCAGACTCAAGGGGCTTAGCTTCCTTCGTTCACGATGTGAATCTGTGTATTCTCGTCCTCGTTTTAGGGCGTGGGTTCGAATCCCACTTCTGACACGATGTGTTTTTTGAAAATAACTGGAAGAGATGTAATTTTAAAACGTCCAAATTACATAAAACTACGTCAGGATGGCCGAGCGGTCTAAGGCGCCAGACTCAAGGGGCTTAGCTTCCTTCGTTCACGATGTGAATCTCTGTATTCTGGTCCTCGTTTGAGGGCGTGGGTTCGTATCCCACTTCTGACACGATGTGTTTTATGAAAATAACTGGAAGAGATGTAATTTTAAAACGTCCAAATTACATAAAACCACGTCAGGAGGGCCGAGCGGTCTAAACGCCAGACTCAAGGGGCTTAGTTTCCTTCGTTTACGATGTGAATCTGTGTATTCTGGTCCTCGTTTGAGGGCGTGGGTTCGAATCCCACTTCTGACACGATGTGTTTTATGAAAATAACTGGAAGAGATGTAATTTTAAAACGTCAAAATTACCAAAGACCACAACAGGATGGCCGAGCGGTCTAAGGCGCCAGACTCAAGGGGCTTAGCTTCCTTCGTTCACGATGTGAATCTGTGTATTCTGGTCCTCGTTTGAGGGCGTGGGTTCGAATCCCACTTCTGACACGATGTGTTTTTCGAATATAACTGGAAGAGATGTAATTTTAAAACGTCCAAATTACATAAAACCACGTCAGGATGGCCGAGCGGCCTAAGGTGCCAGACTCAAGGGGCTTAGCTTCCTTCGTTCACGATGTGAATCTGTGTATTCCGGTGCTCGTTTGAGGGCGTGGGTTCGTATCGCACTTCTGACACGATGTGTTTTTTGAAAATAACTGGAAGAGATGTAATTTTAAAACGTCAAAATTACCAAAGACCACAACAGGATGGCCGAGCGGTCTAAGGCGCCAGACTCAAGGGGCTTAGCTTCCTTCGTTCACGATGTGAATCTGTGTATTCTGGTCCTCGTTTGAGGGCGTGGGTTCGAATCCCACTTCTGACACGATGTGTTTTTCGAATATAACTGGAAGAGATGTAATTTTAAAACGTCCAAATTACATAAAACCACGTCAGGATGGCCGAGCGGCCTAAGGTGCCAGACTCAAGGGGCTTAGCTTCCTTCGTTCACGATGTGAATCTGTGTATTCTCGTCCTCGTTTTAGGGCGTGGGTTCGAATCCCACTTCTGACACGATGTGTTTTTTGAAAATAACTGGAAGAGATGTAATTTTAAAACGTCCAAATTCCATAAAACTACGTCAGGATGGCCGAGCGGTCTAAGGCGCCAGACTCAAGGGGCTTAGCTTCCTTCGTTCACGATGTGAATCTGTGTATTCCGGTGCTCGTTTGAGGGCGTGGGTTCGTATCGCACTTCTGACACGATGTGTTTTATGAAAATAACTGGAAGAGATGTAATTTTAAAACGTCCAAATTACATAAAACCACGTCAGGAGGGCCGAGCGGTCTAAACGCCAGACTCAAGGGGCTTAGTTTCCTTCGTTTACGATGTGAATCTGTGTATTCTGGTCCTCGTTTGAGGGCGTGGGTTCGAATCCTACTTATGACACGATGTGTTTTATGAAAATAACTGGAAGAGATGTAATTTTAAAACGTCCAAATTACATAAAACTACGTCAGGATGGCCGTGCGGTCTAAGGCGCCAGACTCAAGGGGCTTAGCTTCCTTCGTTCACGATGTGAATCTGTGTATTCTGGTCCTCGTTTGAGGGCGTGGGTTCGAATCCCACTTCTGACACGATGTGTTTTTTGAAAATAACTGGAAGAGATGTAATTTTAAAACGTCCAAATTCCATAAAACTACGTCAGGATGGCCGAGCGGTCTAAGGCGCCAGACTCAAGGGGCTTAGCTTCCTTCGTTCACGATGTGAATCTGTGTATTGCGGTGCTCGTTTGAGGGCGTGGGTTCGTATCGCACTTCTGACACGATGTGTTTTATGAAAATAACTGGAAGAGATGTAATTTTAAAACGTCCAAATTACATAAAACCACGTCAGGAGGGCCGAGCGGTCTAAACGCCAGACTCAAGGGGCTTAGCTTCCTTCGTTCACGATGTGAATCTGTGTATTCTTGGTCCTCGTTTGAGGGCGTGGGTTCGAATCCTACTTATGACACGATGTGTTTTATGAAAATAACTGGAAGAGATGTAATTTTAAAACGTCAAAATTACCAAAGACCACAACAGGATGGCCGAGCTGTCTAAGGCGACAGACTCAAGGGGCTTAGCTTTCTTCGTTCACGATGTGAATCTGTGTATTCTCGTCCTCGTTTTAGGGCGTGGGTTCGAATCCCACTTCTGACACGATGTGTTTTTTGAAAATAACTGGAAGAGATGTAATTTTAAAACGTCCAAATTCCATAAAACTACGTCAGTATGGCCGAGCGGTCTAAGGCGCCAGACTCAAGGGGCTTAGCTTCCTTCGTTCACGATGTGAATCTGTGTATTCCGGTGCTCGTTTGAGGGCGTGGGTTCGTATCGCACTTCTGACACGATGTGTTTTATGAAAATAACTGGAAGAGATGTAATTTTAAAACGTCCAAATTACATAAAACCACGTCAGGAGGGCCGAGCGGTCTAAACGCCAGACTCAAGGGGCTTAGTTTCCTTCGTTTACGATGTGAATCTGTGTATTCTGGTCCTCGTTTGAGGGCGTGGGTTCGAATCCTACTTATGACACGATGTGTTTTATGAAAATAACTGGAAGAGATGTAATTTTAAAACGTCAAAATTACCAAAGACCACAACAGGATGGCCGAGCTGTCTAAGGCGACAGACTCAAGGGGCTTAGCTTTCTTCGTTCACGATGTGAATCTGTGTATTCTCGTCCTCGTTTTAGGGCGTGGGTTCGAATCCCACTTCTGACACGATGTGTTTTTTGAAAATAACCGGAAGAGATGTAATTTTAAAACGTCCAAATTACATAAAACCACGTCAGGATGGCCGAGTGGTCTAAGGCGCAAGACTCAAGGGGCTTAGCTTCCTTCGTTCACGATGTGAATCTGTGTATTCTGGTCCTCGTTTGAGGGCGTGGGTTCGAATCCCACTTCTGACACGATGTGTTTTTTGAAAATAACTGGAAGAGATGTAATTTTAAAACGTCCAATTTACATAAAACCACGTCAGGATGGCCGAGCGGTCTTAGGCGACAGACTCAAGTGGCTTAGCTTCCTTCGTTCACGATGTGAATCTGTGTATTCCGGTGCTCGTTTGAGGGCGTGGGTTCGTATCGCACTTCTGACACGATGTGTTTTATGAAAATAACTGGAAGAGATGTAATTTTAAAACGTTCAAATTACATAAAACCACGTCAGGAGGGCCGAGCGGTCTAAACGCCAGACTCAAGGGGCTTAGTTTCCTTCGTTCACGATGTGAATCACTGTATTCTGGTCCTCGTTTGAGGGCGTGGGTTCGAATCCCACTTCTGACACGATGTGTTTTTTGAAAATAACTGGAAGAGATGTAATATTAAAACGTCCAAATTACATAAAACTACGTCAGGATGGCCGAGCGGTCTAAGGCGCCAGACTCAAGGGGCTTAGCTTCCTTCGTTCACGATGTGAATCTGTGTATTCTGGTCCTCGTTTGAGGGCGTGGGTTCGTATCCCACTTCTGACACGATGTGTTTTATGAAAATAACTGGAAGAGATGTAATTTTAAAAGGTCCAAATTACATAAAACCACGTCAGGAGGGCCGAGCGGTCTAAACGCCAGACTCAAGGGGCTTAGTTTCCTTCGTTTACGATGTGAATCTGTGTATTCTGGTAATCGTTTGAGGGCGTGGGTTCGAATCCCAATTATGACACGATGTGTTTTATGAAAATAACTGGAAGAGATGTAATTTTAAAACGTCAAAATTACCAAAGACCACAACAGGATGGCCGAGCGGTCTAAGGCGCCAGACTCAAGGGGCTTAGCTTCCTTCGTTCACGATGTGAATCTGTGTATTCTGGTCCTCGTTTGAGGGCGTGGGTTCGAATCCCACTTCTGACACGATGTTGTTTTTCGAATATAACAGGAAGAGATGTAATTTTAAAACGTCCAAATTACATAAAACCACGTCAGGATGGCCGAGCGGCCTAAGGTGCCAGACTCAAGGGGCTTAGCTTCCTTCGTTCACGATGTGAATCTGTGTATTCTCGTCCTCGTTTTAGGGCGTGGGTTCGAATCGCACTTCTGACACGATGTGTTTTTTGAAAATAACTGGAAGAGTTGTAATTTTAAAACGTCCAAATTCCATAAAACTACGTCAGGATGGCCGAGCGGTCTAAGGCGCCAGACTCAAGGGGCTTAGCTTCCTTCGTTCACGATGTGAATCTGTGTATTCCGGTGCTCGTTTGAGGGCGTGGGTTCGTATCGCACTTCTGACACGATGTGTTTTATGAAAATAACTGGAAGAGATGTAATTTTAAAACGTCCAAATTACATAAAACCACGTCAGGAGGGCCGAGCGGTCTAAGGCGCCAGACTCAAGGGGCTTAGTTTCCTTCGTTTACGATGTGAATCTGTGTATTCTGGTCCTCGTTTGAGGGCGTGGGTTCGAATCCTACTTATGACACGATGTGTTTTATGAAAATAACTGGAAGAGATGTAATTTTAAAACGTCCAAATTACATAAAACTACGTCAGGATGGCCGTGCGGTCTAAGGCGCCAGACTCAAGGGGCTTAGCTTCCTTCGTTCACGATGTGAATCTGTGTATTCTGGTCCTCGTTTGAGGGCGTGGGTTCGAATCCCACTTCTGACACGATGTGTTTTTTGAAAATAACTGGAAGAGATGTAATTTTAAAACGTCCAAATTCCATAAAACTACGTCAGTATGGCCGAGCGGTCTAAGGCGCCAGACTCAAGGGGCTTAGCTTCCTTCGTTCACGATGTGAATCTGTGTATTCTGGTCCTCGTTTGAGGGCGTGGGTTCGAATCCTACTTATGACACGATGTGTTTTATGAAAATAACTGGAAGAGATGTAATTTTAAAACGTCAAAATTACCAAAGACCACAACAGGATGGCCGAGCTGTCTAAGGCGACAGACTCAAGGGGCTTAGCTTTCTTCGTTCACGATGTGAATCTGTGTATTCTCGTTCTCGTTTTAGGGCGTGGGTTCGAATCCCACTTCTGACACGATGTGTTTTTTGAAAATAACTGGAAGAGATGTAATTTTAAAACGTCCAAATTCCATAAAACTACGTCAGTATGGCCGAGCGGTCTAAGGCGCCAGACTCAAGGGGCTTAGCTTCCTTCGTTCACGATGTGAATCTGTGTATTCCGGTGCTCGTTTGAGGGCGTGCGTTCGTATCGCACTTCTGACACGATGTGTTTTATGAAAATAACTGGAAGAGATGTAATTTTAAAACGTCCAAATTACATAAAACCACGTCAGGAGGGCCGAGCGGTCTAAACGCCAGACTCAAGGGGCTTAGTTTCCTTCGTTTACGATGTGAATCTGTGTATTCTGGTCCTCGTTTGAGGGCGTGGGTTCGAATCCTACTTATGACACGATGTGTTTTATGAAAATAACTGGAAGAGATGTAATTTTAAAACGTCAAAATTACCAAAGACCACAACAGGATGGCCGAGCTGTCTAAGGCGACAGACTCAAGAGGCTTAGCTTTCTTCGTTCACGATGTGAATCTGTGTATTCTCGTCCTCGTTTTAGGGCGTGGGTTCGAATCCCACTTCTGACACGATGTGTTTTTTGAAAATAACTGGAAGAGATGTAATTTTAAAACGTCCAAATTACATAAAACTACGTCAGGATGGCCGAGCGGTCTAAGGCGCCAGACTCAAGGGGCTTAGCTTCCTTCGTTCACGATGTGAATCTGTGTATTCCGGTGCTCGTTTGAGGGCGTGGGTTCGTATCGCACTTCTGACACGATGTGTTTTATGAAAATAACTGGAAGAGATGTAATTTTAAAACGTCCAATTTACATAAAACCACGTCAGGATGGCCGAGCGGTCTTAGGCGACAGACTCAAGTGGCTTAGCTTCCTTCGTTCACGATGTGAATCTGTGTATTCCGGTGCTCGTTTGAGGGCGTGGGTTCGTATCGCACTTCTGACACGATGTGTTTTATGAAAATAACTGGAAGAGATGTAATTTTAAAACGTCCAAATTACATAAAACCACGTCAGTATGGCCGAGCGTACTTAGGCGACAGACTCAAGGGTTCTTAGCTTCCTTCGTTCACGAAGTGAATCGCTGTATTCTGGTCCTCGTTTTCGGGAGTGTTTTCGAATCCCACTTCTGACACGATGTGTTTTTTGAAAATAACTGGAAGAGATGTAATTTTAAAACGTCCAAATTACATAAAACTACGTCAGGATGGCCGAGCGGTCTAAGGCGCCAGACTCAAGGGGCTTAGCTTCCTTCGTTCACGATGTGAATCTGTGTATTCTGGTCCTCGTTTGAGGGCGTGGGTTCGAATCCCACTTCTGACACGATGTGTTTTATGAAAATAACTAGAAGAGATGTAATTTTAAAACGTCCAAATTACATAAAACCACGTCAGTATGGCCGAGCGGTCTAAGGCGCCAGACTCAAGGGGCTTAGCTTCCTTCGTTCACGATGTGAATCTGTGTATTCTGGTCCTCGTTTGAGGGCGTGGGTTCGAATCCCACTTCTGACACGATGTGTTTTTCGAATATAACTGGAAGAGATGTAATTTTAAAACGTCCAAATTCCATAAAACTACGTCAGGATGGCCGAGCGGTCTAAGGCGCCAGACTCAAGGGGCTTAGCTTCCTTCGTTCACGATGTGAATCTGTGTATTCCGGTGCTCGTTTGAGGGCGTGGGTTCGTATCGCACTTCTGACACGATGTGTTTTTTGAAAATAACTGGAAGAGATGTAATTTTAAAACGTCCAAATTCCATAAAACTACGTCAGGATGGCCGAGCGGTCTAAGGCGCCAGACTCAAGGGGCTTAGCTTCCTTCGTTCACGATGTGAATCTGTGTATTCCGGTGCTCGTTTGAGGGCGTGGGTTCGTATCGCACTTCTGACACGATGTGTTTTATGAAAATAACTGGAAGAGATGTAATTTTAAAACGTCCAAATTCCATAAAACTACGTCAGGATGGCCGAGCGGTCTAAGGCGCCAGACTCAAGGGGCTTAGCTTCCTTCGTTCACGATGTGAATCTGTGTATTCCGGTGCTCGTTTGAGGGCGTGGGTTCGTATCGCACTTCTGACACGATGTGTTTTATGAAAATAACTGGAAGAGATGTAATTTTAAAACGTCCAAATTACATAAAACCACGTCAGGAGGGCCGAGCGGTCTAAACGCCAGACTCAAGGGGCTTAGTTTCCTTCGTTTACGATGTGAATCTGTGTATTCTGGTCCTCGTTTGAGGGCGTGGATTCGAATCCTACTTATGACACGATGTGTTTTATGAAAATAACTGGAAGAGATGTAATTTTAAAACGTCAAAATTACCAAAGACCACAACAGGATGGCCGAGCTGTCTAAGGCGACAGACTCAAGAGGCTTAGCTTTCTTCGTTCACGATGTGAATCTGTGTATTCCGGTGCTCGTTTGAGGGCGTGGGTTCGTATCGCACTTCTGACACGATGTGTTTTATGAAAATAACTGGAAGAGATGTAATTTTAAAACGTCCAAATTACATAAAACCACGTCAGTATGGCCGAGCGTACTTAGGCGACAGACGCAAGGGTTCTTAGCTTCCTTCGTTCACGAAGTGAATCGCTGTATTCTGGTCCTCGTTTTCGGGAGTGTTTTCGAATCCCACTTCTGACACGATGTGTTTTTTGAAAATAACTGGAAGAGATGTAATTTTAAAACGTCCAAATTACATAAAACCACGTCAGTATGGCCGAGCGGTCTAAGGCGCCAGACTCAAGGGGCTTAGCTTCCTTCGTTCACGATGTGAATCTGTGTATTCTGGTCCTCGTTTGAGGGCGTGGGTTCGAATCCCACTTCTGACACGATGTGTTTTTCGAATATAACTGGAAGAGATGTAATTTTAAAACGTCCAAATTACATAAAACCACGTCAGGATGGCCGAGCGGCCTAAGGTGCCAGACTCAAGGGCTTAGCTTCCTTCGTTCACGATGTGAATCTGTGTATTCCGGTCCTCGTTTGAGGGCGTGGGTTCGAATCCCACTTCTGACACGATGTGTTTTATGAAAATAACTAGAAGAGATGTAATTTTAAAACGTCCAAATTACATAAAACCACGTCAGTATGGCCGAGCGGTCTAAGGCGCCAGACTCAAGGGGCTTAGCTTCCTTCGTTCACGATGTGAATCTGTGTATTCTGGTCCTCGTTTGAGGGCGTGGGTTCGAATCCCACTTCTGACACGATGTGTTTTTCGAATATAACTGGAAGAGATGTAATTTTAAAACGTCCAAATTACATAAAACCACGTCAGGATGGCCGAGCGGCCTAAGGTGTCAGACTCAAGGGCTTAGCTTCCTTCGTTCACGATGTGAATCTGTGTATTCTCGTCCTCGTTTTAGGGCGTGGGTTCGAATCCCACTTCTGACACGATGTGTTTTTTGAAAATAACTGGAAGAGATGTAATTTTAAAACGTCCAAATTCCATAAAACTACGTCAGGATGGCCGAGCGGTCTAAGGCGCCAGACTCAAGGGGCTTAGCTTCCTTCGTTCACGATGTGAATCTGTGTATTCCGGTGCTCGTTTGAGGGCGTGGGTTCGTATCGCACTTCTGACACGATGTGTTTTATGAAAATAACTGGAAGAGATGTAATTTTAAAACGTCCAAATTCCATAAAACTACGTCAGGATGGCCGAGCGGTCTAAGGCGCCAGACTCAAGGGGCTTAGCTTCCTTCGTTCACGATGTGAATCTGTGTATTCCGGTGCTCGTTTGAGGGCGTGGGTTCGTATCGCACTTCTGACACGATGTGTTTTATGAAAATAACTGGAAGAGATGTAATTTTAAAACGTCCAAATTACATAAAACCACGTCAGGAGGGCCGAGCGGTCTAAACGCCAGACTCAAGGGGCTTAGTTTCCTTCGTTTACGATGTGAATCTGTGTATTCTGGTCCTCGTTTGAGGGCGTGGATTCGAATCCTACTTATGACACGATGTGTTTTATGAAAATAACTGGAAGAGATGTAATTTTAAAACGTCAAAATTACCAAAGACCACAACAGGATGGCCGAGCTGTCTAAGGCGACAGACTCAAGAGGCTTAGCTTTCTTCGTTCACGATGTGAATCTGTGTATTCCGGTGCTCGTTTGAGGGCGTGGGTTCGTATCGCACTTCTGACACGATGTGTTTTATGAAAATAACTGGAAGAGATGTAATTTTAAAACGTCCAAATTACATAAAACCACGTCAGTATGGCCGAGCGTACTTAGGCGACAGACGCAAGGGTTCTTAGCTTCCTTCGTTCACGAAGTGAATCGCTGTATTCTGGTCCTCGTTTTCGGGAGTGTTTTCGAATCCCACTTCTGACACGATGTGTTTTTTGAAAATAACTGGAAGAGATGTAATTTTAAAACGTCCAAATTACATAAAACCACGTCAGTATGGCCGAGCGGTCTAAGGCGCCAGACTCAAGGGGCTTAGCTTCCTTCGTTCACGATGTGAATCTGTGTATTCTGGTCCTCGTTTGAGGGCGTGGGTTCGAATCCCACTTCTGACACGATGTGTTTTTCGAATATAACTGGAAGAGATGTAATTTTAAAACGTCCAAATTACATAAAACCACGTCAGGATGGCCGAGCGGCCTAAGGTGCCAGACTCAAGGGCTTAGCTTCCTTCGTTCACGATGTGAATCTGTGTATTCCGGTCCTCGTTTGAGGGCGTGGGTTCGAATCCCACTTCTGACACGATGTGTTTTATGAAAATAACTAGAAGAGATGTAATTTTAAAACGTCCAAATTACATAAAACCACGTCAGTATGGCCGAGCGGTCTAAGGCGCCAGACTCAAGGGGCTTAGCTTCCTTCGTTCACGATGTGAATCTGTGTATTCTGGTCCTCGTTTGAGGGCGTGGGTTCGAATCCCACTTCTGACACGATGTGTTTTTCGAATATAACTGGAAGAGATGTAATTTTAAAACGTCCAAATTACATAAAACCACGTCAGGATGGCCGAGCGGCCTAAGGTGCCAGACTCAAGGGCTTAGCTTCCTTCGTTCACGATGTGAATCTGTGTATTCTCGTCCTCGTTTTAGGGCGTGGAATCGAATCCCACTTCTGACACGATGTGTTTTTTGAAAATAACTGGAAGAGATGTAATTTTAAAACGTCCAAATTCCATAAAACTACGTCAGGATGGCCGAGCGGTCTAAGGCGCCAGACTCAAGGGGCTTAGCTTCCTTCGTTCACGATGTGAATCTGTGTATTCCGGTGCTCGTTTGAGGGCGTGGGTTCGTATCGCACTTCTGACACGATGTGTTTTATGAAAATAACTGGAAGAGATGTAATTTTAAAACGTCCAAATTACATAAAACCACGTCAGGAGGGCCGAGCGGTCTAAACGCCAGACTCAAGGGGCTTAGTTTCCTTCGTTTACGATGTGAATCTGTGTATTCTGGTCCTCGTTTGAGGGCGTGGGTTCGAATCCTACTTATGACACGATGTGTTTTATGAAAATAACTGGAAGAGATGTAATTTTAAAACGTCAAAATTACCAAAGACCACAACAGGATGGCCGAGCTGTCTAAGGCGACAGACTCAAGAGGCTTAGCTTTCTTCGTTCACGATGTGAATCTGTGTATTCTCGTCCTCGTTTTAGGGCGTGGGTTCGAATCCCACTTCTGACACGATCTGTTTTTTGAAAATAACTGGAAGAGATGTAATTTTAAAACGTCCAAATTACATAAAACTACGTCAGGATGGCCGAGCGGTCTAAGGCGCCAGACTCAAGGGGCTTAGCTTCCTTCGTTCACGATGTGAATCTGTGTATTCTGGTCCTCGTTTGAGGGCGTGGGTTCGAATCCCACTTCTGACACGATGTGTTTTATGAAAATAACTAGAAGAGATGTAATTTTAAAACGTCCAAATTACATAAAACCACGTCAGTATGGCCGAGCGGTCTAAGGCGCCAGACTCAAGGGGCTTAGCTTCCTTCGTTCACGATGTGAATCTGTGTATTCTGGTCCTCGTTTGAGGGCGTGGGTTCGAATCCCACTTCTGACACGATGTGTTTTTCGAATATAACTGGAAGAGATGTAATTTTAAAACGTCCAAATTACATAAAACCACGTCATTATGGCCGAGCGGCCTAAGGTGCCAGACTCAAGGGGCTTAGCTTCCTTCGTTCACGATGTGAATCTGTGTATTCTCGTCCTCGTTTTAGGGCGTGGGTTCGAATCCCACTTCTGACACGATGTGTTTTTTGAAAATAACTGGAAGAGATGTAATTTTAAAACGTCCAAATTCCATAAAACTACGTCAGGATGGCCGAGCGGTCTAAGGCGCCAGACTCAAGGGGCTTAGCTTCCTTCGTTCACGATGTGAATCTGTGTATTCCGGTGCTCGTTTGAGGGCGTGGGTTCGTATCGCACTTCTGACACGATGTGTTTTATGAAAATAACTGGAAGAGATGTAATTTTAAAACGTCCAATTTACGTAAAACCACGTCAGGATGGCCGAGCGGTCTAAACGCCAGACTCAAGGGGCTTAGTTTCCTTCGTTTACGATGTGAATCTGTGTATTCTGGTCCTCGTTTGAGGGCGTGGGTTCGAATCCTACTTATGACACGATGTGTTTTATGAAAATAACTGGAAGAGATGTAATTTTAAAACGTCAAAATTACCAAAGACCACAACAGGATGGCCGAGCTGTCTAAGGCGACAGACTCAAGAGGCTTAGCTTTCTTCGTTCACGATGTGAATCTGTGTATTCTCGTCCTCGTTTTAGGGCGTGGGTTCGAATCCCACTTCTGACACGATGTGTTTTTTGAAAATAACTGGAAGAGATGTAATTTTAAAACGTCCAAATTCCATAAAACTACGTCAGGATGGCCGAGCGGTCTAAGGCGCCAGACTCAAGGGGCTTAGCTTCCTTCGTTCACGATGTGAATCTGTGTATTCCGGTGCTCGTTTGAGGGCGTGGGTTCGTATCGCACTTTCAACACGATGTGTTTTATGAAAATAACTGGAAGAGATGTAATTTTAAAACGTCCAATTTACATAAAACCACGTCAGGATGGCCGAGCGGTCTTAGGCGACAGACTCAAGTGGCTTAGCTTCCTTCGTTCACGATGTGAATCTGTGTATTCCGGTGCTCGTTTGAGGGCGTGGGTTCGTATCGCACTTCTGACACGATGTGTTTTATGAAAATAACTGGAAGAGATGTAATTTTAAAACGTCCAAATTACATAAAACCACGTCAGTATGGCCGAGCGTACTTAGGCGACAGACTCAAGGGTTCTTAGCTTCCTTCGTTCACGAAGTGAATCGCTGTATTCTGGTCCTCGTTTTCGGGAGTGTTTTCGAATCCCACTTCTGACACGATGTGTTTTTTGAAAATAACTGGAAGAGATGTAATTTTAAAACGTCCAAATTCCATAAAACTACGTCAGGATGGCCGAGCGGTCTAAGGCGCCAGACTCAAGGGGCTTAGCTTCCTTCGTTCACGATGTGAATCTGTGTATTCCGGTGCTCGTTTGAGGGCGTGGGTTCGTATCGCACTTCTGACACGATGTGTTTTATGAAAATAACTGGAAGAGATGTAATTTTAAAACGTCCAAATTACATAAAACCACGTCAGGAGGGCCGAGCGGTCTAAACGCCAGACTCAAGGGGCTTAGTTTCCTTCGTTCACGATGTGAATCTGTGTATTCTGGTCCTCGTTTGAGGGCGTGGGTTCGAATCCTACTTATGACACGATGTGTTTTATGAAAATAACTGGAAGAGATGTAATTTTAAAACGTCAAAATTACCAAAGACCACAACAGGATGGCCGAGCTGTCTAAGGCGACAGACTCAAGGGGCTTAGCTTTCTTCGTTCACGATGTGAATCTGTGTATTCTGGTCCTCGTTTGAGGGCGTGGGTTCGAATCCCACTTCTGACACGATGTGTTTTTCGAATATAACTGGAAGAGATGTAATTTTAAAACGTCCAAATTACATAAAACCACGTCAGGATGGCCGAGCGGCCTAAGGTGCCAGACTCAAGGGGCTTAGTTTCCTTCGTTCACGATGTGAATCTGTGTATTCTCGTCCTCGTTTTAGGGCGTGGGTTCGAATCCCACTTCTGACACGATGTGTTTTTTGAAAATAACTGGAAGAGATGTAATTTTAAAACGTCCAATTTACATAAAACCACGTCAGGATGGCCGAGCGGTCTTAGGCGACAGACTCAAGTGGCTTAGCTTCCTTCGTTCACGATGTGAATCTGTGTATTCCGGTGCTCATTTGAGGGCGTGGGTTCGTATCGCACTTCTGACACGATGTGTTTTATGAAAATAACTGGAAGAGATGTAATTTTAAAACGTCCAAATTACATAAAACCACGTCAGTATGGCCGAGCGTACTTAGGCGACAGACTCAAGGGTTCTTAGCTTCCTTCGTTCACGAAGTGAATCGCTGTATTCTGGTCCTCGTTTTCGGGAGTGTTTTCGAATCCCACTTCTGACACGATGTGTTTTTTGAAAATAACTGGAAGAGATGTAATTTTAAAACGTCCAAATTACATAAAACTACGTCAGGATGGCCGAGCGGTCTAAGGCGCCACACTCAAGGGGCTTAGCTTCCTTCGTTCACGATGTGAATCTGTGTATTCTGGTCCTCGTTTGAGGGCGTGGGTTCGAATCCCACTTCTGACACGATGTGTTTTATGAAAATAACTAGAAGAGATGTAATTTTAAAACGTCCAAATTACATAAAACCACGTCATTATGGCCGAGCGGTCTAAGGCGCCAGACTCAAGGGGCTTAGCTTCCTTCGTTCACGATGTGAGTCTGTGTATTCTTGTCCTCGTTTGAGGGCGTGGGTTCGAATCCCACTTCTGACACGATGTGTTTTTCGAATATAACTGGAAGAGATGTAATTTTAAAACGTCCAAATTACATAAAACCACGTCAGGATGGCCGAGCGGCCTAAGGTGCCAGACTCAAGGGGCTTAGCTTCCTTCGTTCACGATGTGAATCTGTGTATTCTCGTCCTCGTTTTAGGGCGTGGGTTCGAATCCCACTTCTGACACGATGTGTTTTTGGAAAATAACTGGAAGAGATGTAATTTTAAAACGTCCAAATTCCATAAAACTACGTCAGGATGGCCGAGCGGTCTAAGGCGCCAGACTCAAGGGGCTTAGCTTCCTTCGTTCACGAAATGAATCTGTGTATTCTGGTCCTCGTTTGAGGGCGTGGGTTCGAATCCCACTTCTGACACGATGTGTTTTTCGAATATAACTGGAAGAGATGTAATTTTAAAACGTCCAAATTACATAAAACCACGTCAGGATGGCCGAGCGGCCTAAGGTGCCAGACTCAAGGGGCTTAGCTTCCTTCGTTCACGATGTGAATCTGTGTATTCCGGTGCTCGTTTGAGGGCGTGGGTTCGTATCGCACTTCTGACACGATGTGTTTTATGAAAATAACTGGAAGAGATGTAATTTTAAAACGTCCAAATTACATAAAACCACGTCAGGATGGCCGAGCGGTCTAAGGCGCCACACTCAAGGGGCTTAGCTTCCTTCGTTCACGATGTGAATCTGTGTATTCTGGTCCTCGTTTGAGGGCGTGGGTTCGAATCCCACTTCTGACACGATGTGTTTTATGAAAATAACTAGAAGAGATGTAATTTTAAAACGTCCAAATTACATAAAACCACGTCATTATGGCCGAGCGGTCTAAGGCGCCAGACTCAAGGGGCTTAGCTTCCTTCGTTCACGATGTGAGTCTGTGTATTCTTGTCCTCGTTTGAGGGCGTGGGTTCGAATCCCACTTCTGACACGATGTGTTTTTCGAATATAACTGGAAGAGATGTAATTTTAAAACGTCCAAATTACATAAAACCACGTCAGGATGGCCGAGCGGCCTAAGGTGCCAGACTCAAGGGGCTTAGCTTCCTTCGTTCACGATGTGAATCTGTGTATTCTCGTCCTCGTTTTAGGGCGTGGGTTCGAATCCCACTTCTGACACGATGTGTTTTTGGAAAATAACTGGAAGAGATGTAATTTTAAAACGTCCAAATTCCATAAAACTACGTCAGGATGGCCGAGCGGTCTAAGGCGCCAGACTCAAGGGGCTTAGCTTCCTTCGTTCACGAAATGAATCTGTGTATTCTGGTCCTCGTTTGAGGGCGTGGGTTCGAATCCCACTTCTGACACGATGTGTTTTTCGAATATAACTGGAAGAGATGTAATTTTAAAACGTCCAAATTACATAAAACCACGTCAGGATGGCCGAGCGGCCTAAGGTGCCAGACTCAAGGGGCTTAGCTTCCTTCGTTCACGATGTGAATCTGTGTATTCCGGTGCTCGTTTGAGGGCGTGGGTTCGTATCGCACTTCTGACACGATGTGTTTTATGAAAATAACTGGAAGAGATGTAATTTTAAAACGTCCAAATTACATAAAACCACGTCAGGAGGGCCGAGCGGTCTAAACGCCAGACTCAAGGGGCTTAGTTTCCTTCGTTTACGATGTGAATCTGTGTATTCTGGTCCTCGTTTGAGGGCGTGGGTTCGAATCCTACTTATGACACGATGTGTTTTATGAAAATAACTGGAAGAGATGTAATTTTAAAACGTCAAAATTACCAAAGACCACAACAGGATGGCCGAGCTGTCTAAGGCGACAGACTCAAGGGGCTTAGCTTTCTTCGTTCACGATGTGAATCTGTGTATTCTCGTCCTCGTTTTAGGGCGTGGGTTCGAATCCCACTTCTGACACGATGTGTTTTTTGAAAATAACTGGAAGAGATGTAATTTTAAAACGTCCAAATTACATAAAACCACGTCAGTATGGCCGAGCGGTCTAAGGCGCAAGACTCAAGGGGCTTAGCTTTCTTCGTTCACGATGTGAATCTGTGTATTCTGGTCCTCGTTTGAGGGCGTGGGTTCGAATCCCACTTCTGACACGATGTGTTTTTTGAAAATAACTGGAAGAGATGTAATTTTAAAACGTCCAATTTACATAAAACCACGTCAGGATGGCCGAGCGGTCTTAGGCGACAGACTCAAGTGGCTTAGCTTCCTTCGTTCACGATGTGAATCTGTGTATTCCGGTGCTCGTTTGAGGGCGTGGGTTCGTATCGCACTTCTGACACGATGTGTTTTATGAAAATAACTGGAAGAGATGTAATTTTAAAACGTCCAAATTACATAAAACCACGTCAGTATGGCCGAGCGTACTTAGGCGACAGACTCAAGGGTTCTTAGCTTCCTTCGTTCACGAAGTGAATCGCTGTATTCTGGTCCTCGTTTTCGGGAGTGTTTTCGAATCCCACTTCTGACACGATGTGTTTTTTGAAAATAACTGGAAGAGATGTAATTTTAAAACGTCCAAATTACATAAAACTACGTCAGGATGGCCGAGCGGTCTAAGGCGCCAGACTCAAGGGGCTTAGCTTCCTTCGTTCACGATGTGAATCTGTGTATTCTGGTCCTCGTTTGAGGGCGTGGGTTCGAATCCCACTTCTGACACGATGTGTTTTATGAAAATAACTAGAAGAGATGTAATTTTAAAACGTCCAAATTACATAAAACCACGTCATTATGGCCGAGCGGTCTAAGGCGCCAGACTCAAGGGGCTTAGCTTCCTTCGTTCACGATGTGAGTCTGTGTATTCTTGTCCTCGTTTGAGGGCGTGGGTTCGAATCCCACTTCTGACACGATGTGTTTTTCGAATATAACTGGAAGAGATGTAATTTTAAAACGTCCAAATTACATAAAACCACGTCAGGATGGCCGAGCGGCCTAAGGTGCCAGACTCAAGGGGCTTAGCTTCCTTCGTTCACGATGTGAATCTGTGTATTCTCGTCCTCGTTTTAGGGCGTGGGTTCGAATCCCACTTCTGACACGATGTGTTTTTGGAAAATAACTGGAAGAGATGTAATTTTAAAACGTCCAAATTCCATAAAACTACGTCAGGATGGCCGAGCGGTCTAAGGCGCCAGACTCAAGGGGCTTAGCTTCCTTCGTTCACGATGTGAATCTGTGTATTCTGGTCCTCGTTTGAGGGCGTGGGTTCGAATCCCACTTCTGACACGATGTGTTTTTCGAATATAACTGGAAGAGATGTAATTTTAAAACGTCCAAATTACATAAAACCACGTCAGGATGGCCGAGCGGCCTAAGGTGCCAGACTCAAGGGGCTTAGCTTCCTTCGTTCACGATGTAAATCTGTGTATTCTGGTCCTCGTTTGAGGGCGTGGGTTCGAATCCCACTTCTGACACGATGTGTTTTATGAAAATAACTAGAAGAGATGTAATTTTAAAACGTCCAAATTACATAAAACCACGTCAGGATGGCCGAGCGGCCTAAGGTGCCAGACTCAAGGGGCTTAGCTTCCTTCGTTCACGATGTAAATCTGTGTATTCTGGTCCTCGTTTGAGGGCGTGGGTTCGAATCCCACTTCTGACACGATGTGTTTTATGAAAATAACTAGAAGAGATGTAATTTTAAAACGTCCAAATTACATAAAACCACGTCAGGATGGCCGAGCGGCCTAAGGTGCCAGACTCAAGGGGCTTAGCTTCCTTCGTTCACGATGTGAATCTGTGTATTCTGGTCCTCGTTTGAGGGCGTGGGTTCGAATCCCACTTCTGACACGATGTGTTTTATGAAAATAACTAGAAGAGATGTAATTTTAAAACGTCCAAATTACATAAAACCACGTCAGGATGGCCGAGCGGCCTAAGGTGCCAGACTCAAGGGGCTTAGCTTTCTTCGTTCACGATGTGAATCTGTGTATTCTGGTCCTCGTTTGAGGGCGTGGGTTCGAATCCCACTTCTGACACGATGTGTTTTTTGAAAATAACTGGAAGAGATGTAATTTTAAAACGTCCAATTTACATAAAACCACGTCAGGATGGCCGAGCGGTCTTAGGCGACAGACTCAAGTGGCTTAGCTTCCTTCGTTCACGATGTGAATTTGTGTATTCCGGTGCTCGTTTGAGGGCGTGGGTTCGTATCGCACTTCTGACACGATGTGTTTTATGAAAATAACTGGAAGAGATGTAATTTTAAAACGTCCAAATTACATAAAACCACGTCAGTATGGCCGAGCGTACTTAGGCGACAGACTCAAGGGTTCTTAGCTTCCTTCGTTCACGAAGTGAATCGCTGTATTCTGGTCCTCGTTTTCGGGAGTGTTTTCGAATCCCACTTCTGACACGATGTGTTTTTTGAAAATAACTGGAAGAGATGTAATTTTAAAACGTCCAAATTACACAAAACCACGTCAGGATGGCCGAGCGGCCTAAGGTGCCAGACTCAAGGGGCTTAGCTTCCTTCGTTCACGATGTGAATCACTGTATTCTGGTCCTCGATTGAGGGCGTGGGTTCGAATCCCACTTCTGACACGATGTGTTTTATGAAAATAACTAGAAGAGATGTAATTTTGAAACGTCCAAATTACATAAAACCACGTCAGTATGGCCGAGCGGTCTAAGGCGCCAGACTCAAGGGGCTTAGCTTCCTTCGTTCACGATGCGAATCTGTGTATTCTGGTCCTCGTTTGAGGGCGTGGGTTCGAATCCCACTTCTGACACGATGTGTTTTTTGAAAATAACTGGAAGAGATGTAATTTTAAAACGTCCAATTTACATAAAACCACGTCAGGATGGCCGAGCGGTCTTAGGCGACAGACTCAAGTGGCTTAGCTTCCTTCGTTCACGATGTGAATTTGTGTATTCCGGTGCTCGTTTGAGGGCGTGGGTTCGTATCGCACTTCTGACACGATGTGTTTTATGAAAATAACTGGAAGAGATGTAATTTTAAAACGTCCAAATTACATAAAACCACGTCAGTATGGCCGAGCGTACTTAGGCGACAGACTCAAGGGTTCTTAGCTTCCTTCGTTCACGAAGTGAATCGCTGTATTCTGGTCCTCGTTTTCGGGAGTGTTTTCGAATCCCACTTCTGACACGATGTGTTTTTTGAAAATAACTGGAAGAGATGTAATTTTAAAACGTCCAAATTACACAAAACCACGTCAGGATGGCCGAGCGGCCTAAGGTGCCAGACTCAAGGGGCTTAGCTTCCTTCGTTCACGATGTGAATCACTGTATTCTGGTCCTCGATTGAGGGCGTGGGTTCGAATCCCACTTCTGACACGATGTGTTTTATGAAAATAACTAGAAGAGATGTAATTTTGAAACGTCCAAATTACATAAAACCACGTCAGTATGGCCGAGCGGTCTAAGGCGCCAGACTCAAGGGGCTTAGCTTCCTTCGTTCACGATGCGAATCTGTGTATTCTGGTCCTCGTTTGAGGGCGTGGGTTCGAATCCCACTTCTGACACGATGTGTTTTTCGAATATAACTGGAAGAGATGTAATTTTAAAACGTCCAAATTACATAAAACCACGTCAGGATGGCCGAGCGGCCTAAGGTGCCAGACTCAAGGGGCTTAGCTTCCTTCGTTCACGATGTGAATCTGTGTATTCTCGTCCTCGTTTTAGGGCGTGGGTTCGAATCCCACTTCTGACACGATGTGTTTTTGGAAAATAACTGGAAGAGATGTAATTTTAAAACGTCCAAATTCCATAAAACTACGTCAGGAGGGCCGAGCGGTCTAAACGCCAGACTCAAGGGGCTTAGCTTCCTTCGTTCACGATGTGAATCTGTGTATTCCGGTGCTCGTTTGAGGGCGTGGGTTCGAATCTCACTTCTGACACGATGTGTTTTTTGAAAATAACTGGAAGAGATGTAATTTTAAAACGTCCAAATTACATAAAACCACGTCAGGATGGCCGAGCGGCCTAAGGTGCCAGACTAAAGGGGCTTAGCTTCCTTCGTTCACGATGTGAATCACTGTATTCTGGTCCTCGTTTGAGGTCGTGGGTTCGAATCCCACTTCTGACACGATGTGTTTTTTGAAAATAACCGGAAGAGATGTAATTTTAAAACGTCCAAATTACATAAAACTACGTCAGGATGGCCGAGCGGTCTAAGGCGCCAGACTCAAGGGGCTTAGCTTCCTTCGTTCACGATGTGAATCTGTGTATTCTGGTCCTCGTTTGAGGGCGTGGGTTCGAATCCCACTTCTGACACGATGTGTTTTATGAAAATAACTAGAAGAGATGTAATTTTAAAACGTCCAAATTACATAAAACCACGTCATTATGGCCGAGCGGTCTAAGGCGCCAGACTCAAGGGGCTTAGCTTCCTTCGTTCACGATGTGAGTCTGTGTATTCTTGTCCTCGTTTGAGGGCGTGGGTTCGAATCCCACTTCTGACACGATGTGTTTTTTGAAAATAACTGGAAGAGATGTAATTTTAAAACGTCCAAATTACACAAAACCACGTCAGGATGGCCGAGCGGCCTAAGGTGCCAGACTCAAGGGGCTTAGCTTCCTTCGTTCACGATGTGAATCACTGTATTCTGGTCCTCGATTGAGGGCGTGGGTTCGAATCCCACTTCTGACACGATGTGTTTTATGAAAATAACTAGAAGAGATGTAATTTTGAAACGTCCAAATTACATAAAACCACGTCAGTATGGCCGAGCGGTCTAAGGCGCCAGACTCAAGGGGCTTAGCTTCCTTCGTTCACGATGCGAATCTGTGTATTCTGGTCCTCGTTTGAGGGCGTGGGTTCGAATCCCACTTCTGACACGATGTGTTTTTCGAATATAACTGGAAGAGATGTAATTTTAAAACGTCCAAATTACATAAAACCACGTCAGGATGGCCGAGCGGCCTAAGGTGCCAGACTCAAGGGGCTTAGCTTCCTTCGTTCACGATGTGAATCTGTGTATTCTCGTCCTCGTTTTAGGGCGTGGGTTCGAATCCCACTTCTGACACGATGTGTTTTTGGAAAATAACTGGAAGAGATGTAATTTTAAAACGTCCAAATTCCATAAAACTACGTCAGGAGGGCCGAGCGGTCTAAACGCCAGACTCAAGGGGCTTAGCTTCCTTCGTTCACGATGTGAATCTGTGTATTCCGGTGCTCGTTTGAGGGCGTGGGTTCGAATCTTACTTCTGACACGATGTGTTTTTTGAAAATAACTGGAAGAGATGTAATTTTAAAACGTCCAAATTACATAAAACCACGTCAGGATGGCCGAGCGGCCTAAGGTGCCAGACTAAAGGGGCTTAGCTTCCTTCGTTCACGATGTGAATCACTGTATTCTGGTCCTCGTTTGAGGTCGTGGGTTCGAATCCCACTTCTGACACGATGTGTTTTTTGAAAATAACCGGAAGAGATGTAATTTTAAAACGTCCAAATTACATAAAACCACGTCAGTATGGCCGAGCGGTCTAAGGCGCCAGACTAAAGGGGCTTAGCTTCCTTCGTTCACGATGTGAATCTGTGTATTCTGGTCCTCGTTTGAGGGCGTGGGTTCGAATCCCACTTCTGACACGATGTGTTTTTCGAATATAACTGGAAGAGATGTAATTTTAAAACGTCCAAATTACATAAAACCACGTCAGGATGGCCGAGCGGCCTAAGGTGCCAGACTCAAGGGGCTTAGCTTCCTTCGTTCACGATGTGAATCTGTGTATTCTCGTCCTCGTTTTAGGGCGTGGGTTCGAATACCACTTCTGACAAGATGTGTTTTTTGAAAATAATTGGAAGAGATGTAATTTTAAAACGTCCAAATTACATAAAACTACGTCAGGATGGCCGAGCGGTCTAAGGCGCCAGACTCAAGGGGCTTAGCTTCCTTCGTTCACGATGTGAATCTGTGTATTCTGGTCCTCGTTTGAGGGCGTGGGTTCGAATCCCACTTCTGACACGATGTGTTTTTTGAAAATAACTGGAAGAGATGTAATTTTAAAACGTCCAAATTACACAAAAGCACGTCAGGATGGCCGAGCGGTCTAAGGCGCCAGACTCAAGGGGCTTAGCTTCCTTCGTTCACGATGTGAATCTGTGTATTCTGGTCCTCGTTTGAGGACGTGGGTTCGTATCGCACTTCTGACACGATGTGTTTTATGAAAATAAATGGAAGAGATGTAATTTTAAAACGTCCAAATTACATAAAACCACAACAGGATGGCCGAGCGGTCTTAGGCGACAGACTCAAGTGTTCTTAGTTTCATTGGTTCACGATGTGAATCGCTGTATTCTGGTCCTCGTTTGCGGGAGTGTTTTCGAATCCCTTTTCTGACACGATGTGTTTTATGAAAATAACTGGAAGAGATGTAATTTTAAAACGTCCAAATTACATAAGACCACAACAGGATGGCCGAGCGGTCTAAGGCGCAAGACTCAAGGGGCTTAGCTCCCTTCGTTCACGATGTGAATCTGTGTATTCTGGTCCTCGTTTGAGGGCGTGGGTTCGAATCCCACTTATGACACGATGTGTTTTATGAAAATAACTGGAAGAGATGTAATTTTAAAACGTCAAAATTACCAAAGACCACAACAGGATGGCCGAGCTGTCTAAGGCGCCAGACTCAAGGGGCTTAGCTTCCTTCGTTCACGATGTGAATCTGTGTATTCTGGTCCTCGTTTGAGGGCGTGGGTTCGAATCCCACTTCTGACACGATGTGTTTTTCGAATATAACTGGAAGAGATGTAATTTTAAAACGTCCAAATTACATAAAACCACGTCAGGATGGCCGAGCGGCCTAAGGTGCCAGACTCAAGGGGCTTAGCTTCCTTCGTTCACGATGTGAATCTGTGTATTCTCGTCCTCGTTTTAGGGCGTGGGTTCGAATCCCACTTCTGACACGATGTGTTTTTTGAAAATAACTGGAAGAGATGTAATTTTAGAACGTCCAAATTCCATAAAACTACGTCAGGATGGCCGAGCGGTCTAAGGCGCCAGACTCAAGGGGCTTAGCTTCCTTCGTTCACGATGTGAATCTGTGTATTCCGGTGCTCGTTTGAGGGCGTGGGTTCGTATCGCACTTCTGACACGATGTGTTTTATGAAAATAACTGGAAGAGATGTAATTTTAAAACGTCCAAATTACATAAAACCACGTCAGGAGGGCCGAGCGGTCTAAACGCCAGACTCAAGGGGCTTAGTTTCCTTCGTTTACGATGTGAATCTGTGTATTCTGGTCCTCTTTTGAGGGCGTGGGTTCGAATCCTACTTATGACACGATGTGTTTTATGAAAATAACTGGAAGAGATGTAATTTTAAAACGTCCAAATTACATAAAACTACGTCAGGATGGCCGTGCGGTCTAAGGCGCCAGACTCAAGGGGCTTAGCTTCCTTCGTTCACGATGTGAATCTGTGTATTCTCGTCCTCGTTTTAGGGCGTGGGTTCGAATCCCACTTCTGACACGATGTGTTTTTTGAAAATAACTGGAAGAGATGTAATATTAAAACGTCCAAATTACATAAAACTACGTCAGGATGGCCGAGCGGTCTAAGGCGCCAGACTCAAGGGGCTTAGCTTCCTTCGTTCACGATGTGAATCTGTGTATTCTGGTCCTCGTTTGAGGGCGTGGGTTCGTATCCCACTTCTGACACGATGTGTTTTATGAAAATAACTGGAAGAGATGTAATTTTAAAACGTCCAAATTACATAAAACCACGTCAGGAGGGCCGAGCGGTCTAAACGCCAGACTCAAGGGGCTTAGTTTCCTTCGTTTACGATGTGAATCTGTGTATTCTGGTAATCGTTTGAGGGCGTGGGTTCGAATCCCACTCATGACACGATGTGTTTTATGAAAATAACTGGAAGAGATGTAATTTTAAAACGTCAAAATTACCAAAGACCACAACAGGATGGCCGAGCGGTCTAAGGCGCCAGACTCAAGGGGCTTAGTTTCCTTCGTTCACGATGTGAATCTGTGTATTCTGGTCCTCGTTTGAGGGCGTGGGTTCGAATCCCACTTCTGACACGATGTGTTTTTCGAATATAACTGGAAGAGATGTAATTTTAAAACGTCCAAATTACATAAAAGCACGTCAGGATGGCCGAGCGAACTAAGGTGCCAGACTCAAGGGGCTTAGCTTCCTTCGTTCACGATGTGAATCTGTGTATTCTCGTCCTCGTTTTAGGGCGTGGGTTCGAATCCCACTTCTGACACGATGTGTTTTTTGAAAATAACTGGAAGAGATGTAATTTTAAAACGTCCAAATTCCATAAAACTACGTCAGGATGGCCGAGCGGTCTAAGGCGCCAGACTCAAGGGGCTTAGCTTCCTTCGTTCACGATGTGAATCTGTGTATTCCGGTGCTCGTTTGAGGGCGTGGGTTCGAATCCCACTTCTGACACGATGTGTTTTTCGAATATAACTGGAAGAGATGTAATTTTAAAACGTCCAAATTACATAAAAGCACGTCAGGATGGCCGAGCGGCCTAAGGTGCCAGACTCAAGGGGCTTAGCTTCCTTCGTTCACGATGTGAATCTGTGTATTCTCGTCCTCGTTTTAGGGCGTGGGTTCGAATCCCACTTCTGACACGATGTGTTTTTTGAAAATAACTGGAAGAGATGTAATTTTAAAACGTCCAAATTCCATTAAACTACGTCAGGATGGCCGAGCGGTCTAAGGCGCCAGACTCAAGGGGCTTAGCTTCCTTCGTTCACGATGTGAATCTGTGTATTCCGGTGCTCGTTTGAGGGCGTGGGTTCGTATCGCACTTCTGACACGATGTGTTTTATGAAAATAACTGGAAGAGATGTAATTTTAAAACGTCCAAATTACATAAAACCACGTCAGGAGGGCCGAGCGGTCTAAACGCCAGACTCAAGGGGCTTAGGTTCCTTCGTTTACGATGTGAATCTGTGTATTCTGGTCCTCGTTTGAGGGCGTGGGTTCGAATCCTACTTATGACACGATGTGTTTTATGAAAATAACTGGAAGAGATGTAATTTTAAAACGTCCAAATTACATAAAACTACGTCAGGATGGCCGTGCGGTCTAAGGCGCCAGACTCAAGGGGCTTAGCTTCCTTCGTTCACGATGTGAATCTGTGTATTCTCGTCCTCGTTTTAGGGCGTGGGTTCGAATCCCACTTCTGACACGATGTGTTTTTTGAAAATAACTGGAAGAGATGTAATATTAAAACGTCCAAATTACATAAAACTACGTCAGGATGGCCGTGCGGTCTAAGGCGCCAGACTCAAGGGGCTTAGCTTCCTTCGTTCACGATGTGAATCTGTGTATTCTGGTCCTCGTTTGAGGGCGTGGGTTCGTATCCCACTCCTGACACGATGTGTTTTATGAAAATAACTGGAAGAGATGTAATTTTAAAACGTCCAAATTACATAAAACCACGTCAGGAGGGCCGAGCGGTCTAAACGCCAGACTCAAGGGGCTTAGTTTCCTTCGTTTACGATGTGAATCTGTGTATTCTGGTAATCGTTTGAGGGCGTGGGTTCGAATCCCACTCATGACACGATGTGTTTTATGAAAATAACTGGAAGAGATGTAATTTTAAAACGTCAAAATTACCAAAGACCACAACAGGATGGCCGAGCGGTCTAAGGCGCCAGACTCAAGGGGCTTAGCTTCCTTCGTTCACGATGTGAATCTGTGTATTCTGGTCCTCGTTTGAGGGCGTGGGTTCGAATCCCACTTCTGACACGATGTGTTTTTCGAATATAACTGGAAGAGATGTAATTTTAAAACGTCCAAATTACATAAAACCACGTCAGGATGGCCGAGCGGCCTAAGGTGCCAGACTCAAGGGGCTTAGCTTCCTTCGTTCACGATGTGAATCTGTGTATTCTCGTCCTCGTTTTAGGGCGTGGGTTCGAATCCCACTTCTGACACGATGTGTTTTTTGAAAATAACTGGAAGAGATGTAATTTTAAAACGTCCAAATTCCATAAAACTACGTCAGGATGGCCGAGCGGTCTAAGGCGCCAGACTCAAGGGGCTTAGCTTCCTTCGTTCACGATGTGAATCTGTGTATTCCGGTGCTCGTTTGAGGGCGTGGGTTCGTATCGCACTTCTGACACGATGTGTTTTATGAAAATAACTGGAAGAGATGTAATTTTAAAACGTCCAAATTACATAAAACCACGTCAGGAGGGCCGAGCGGTCTAAACGCCAGACTCAAGGGGCTTAGTTTCCTTCGTTTACGATGTGAATCTGTGTATTCTGGTCCTCGTTTGAGGGCGTGGGTTCGAATCCTACTTATGACACGATGTGTTTTATGAAAATAACTGGAAGAGATGTAATTTTAAAACGTCCAAATTACATAAAACTACGTCAGGATGGCCGTGCGGTCTAAGGCGCCAGACTCAAGGGGCTTAGCTTCCTTCGTTCACGATGTGAATCTGTGTATTCCGGTGCTCGTTTGAGGGCGTGGGTTCGTATCCCACTTCTGACACGATGTGTTTTATGAAAATAACTGGAAGAGATGTAATTTTAAAACGTCCAAATTACATAAAACCACGTCAGGCGGGCCGAGCGGTCTAAACGCCAGACTCAAGGGGCTTAGTTTTCTTCGTTTACGATGTGAATCTGTGTATTCTGGTAATCGTTTGAGGGCGTGGGTTCGAATCCCACTTATGACACGATGTGTTTTATGAAAATAACTGGAAGAGATGTAATTTTAAAACGTCAAAATTACCAAAGACCACAACAGGATGGCCGAGCGGTCTAAGGCGCCAGACTCACGGGGCTTAGCTTCCTTCGTTCACGATGTGAATCTGTGTATTCTGGTCCTCGTTTGAGGGCGTGGGTTCGAATCCCACTTCTGACACGATGTGTTTTTCGAATATAACTGGAAGAGATGTAATTTTAAAACGTCCAAATTACATAAAAGCACGTCAGGATGGCCGAGCGGCCTAAGGTGCCAGACTCAAGGGGCTTAGCTTCCTTCGTTCACGATGTGAATCTGTGTATTCTCGTCCTCGTTTTAGGGCGTGGGTTCGAATCCCACTTCTGACACGATGTGTTTTTTGAAAATAACTGGAAGAGATGTAATTTTAAAACGTCCAAATTACATAAAACCACGTCAGGATGGCCGAGCGGTCTTAGGCGACAGACTCAAGTGGCTTAGCTTCCTTCGTTCACGATGTGAATCTGTGTATTCCGGTGCTCGTTTGAGGGCGTGGGTTCGTATCGCACTTCTGACACGATGTGTTTTATGAAAATAACTGGAAGAGATGTAATTTTAAAACGTCCAAATTACATAAAACCACGTCAGGAGGGCCGAGCGGTCTAAACGCCAGACTCAAGGGGCTTAGTTTCCTTCGTTTACGATGTGAATCTGTGTATTCTGGTCCTCGTTTGAGGGCGTGGGTTCGAATCCTACTTATGACACGATGTGTTTTATGAAAATAACTGGAAGAGATGTAATTTTAAAACGTCCAAATTACATAAAACTACGTCAGGATGGCCGTGCGGTCTAAGGCGCCAGACTCAAGGGGCTTAGCTTCCTTCGTTCACGATGTGAATCTGTGTATTCCGGTGCTCGTTTGAGGGCGTGGGTTCGTATCCCACTTCTGACACGATGTGTTTTATGAAAATAACTGGAAGAGATGTAATTTTAAAGCGTCCAAATTACATAAAACCACGTCAGGCGGGCCGAGCGGTCTAAACGCCAGACTCAAGGGGCTTAGTTTTCTTCGTTTACGATGTGAATCTGTGTATTCTGGTAATCGTTTGAGGGCGTGGGTTCGAATCCCACTTATGACACGATGTGTTTTATGAAAATAACTGGAAGAGATGTAATTTTAAAACGTCAAAATTACCAAAGACCACAACAGGATGGCCGAGCGGTCTAAGGCGCCAGACTCACGGGGCTTAGCTTCCTTCGTTCACGATGTGAATCTGTGTATTCTGGTCCTCGTTTGAGGGCGTGGGTTCGAATCCCACTTCTGACACGATGTGTTTTTCGAATATAACTGGAAGAGATGTAATTTTAAAACGTCCAAATTACATAAAAGCACGTCAGGATGGCCGAGCGGCCTAAGGTGCCAGACTCAAGGGGCTTAGCTTCCTTCGTTCACGATGTGAATCTGTGTATTCTCGTCCTCGTTTTAGGGCGTGGGTTCGAATCCCACTTCTGACACGATGTGTTTTTTGAAAATAACTGGAAGAGATGTAATTTTAAAACGTCCAAATTACATAAAACCACGTCAGGATGGCCGAGCGGTCTTAGGCGACAGACTCAAGTGGCTTAGCTTCCTTCGTTCACGATGTGAATCTGTGTATTCCGGTGCTCGTTTGAGGGCGTGGGTTCGTATCGCACTTCTGACACGATGTGTTTTATGAAAATAACTGGAAGAGATGTAATTTTAAAACGTCCAAATTACATAAAACCACGTCAGTATGGCCGAGCGGTCTTAGGCGACAGACTCAAGGGTTCTTAGCTTCCTTCGTTCACGAAGTGAATCGCTGTATTCTGGTCCTCGTTTTCGGGAGTGTTTTCGAATCCCACTTCTGACACGATGTGTTTTTTGAAAATAACTGGAAGAGATGTAATTTTAAAACGTCCAAATTACATAAAACTACGTCAGGATGGCCGAGCGGTCTAAGGCGCCAGACTCAAGGGGCTTAGCTTCCTTCGTTCACGATGTGAATCTGTGTATTCTGGTCCTCGTTTGAGGGCGTGGGTTCGAATCCCACTTCTGACACGATGTGTTTTTTGAAAATAACTGGAAGAGATCTAATTTTAAAACGTCCAAATTACATAAAACTACGTCAGGATGGCCGAGCGGTCTAAGGCGCCAGACTCAAGGGGCTTAGCTTCCTTCGTTCACGATGTGAATCTGTGTATTCCGGTGCTCGTTTGAGGGCGTGGGTTCGTATCGCACTTCTGACACGATGTGTTTTATGAAAATAACTGGAAGAGATGTAATTTTAAAACGTCCAAATTACATAAAACCACGTCAGGAGGGCCGAGCGGTCTAAACGCCAGACTCAAGGGGCTTAGGTTCCTTCGTTTACGATGTGAATCTGTGTATTCTGGTCCTCGTTTGAGGGCGTGGGTTCGAATCCTACTTATGACACGATGTGTTTTATGAAAATAACTGGAAGAGATGTAATTTTAAAACGTCCAAATTACATAAAACTACGTCAGGATGGCCGTGCGGTCTAAGGCGCCAGACTCAAGGGGCTTAGCTTCCTTCGTTCACGATGTGAATCTGTGTATTCTCGTCCTCGTTTTAGGGCGTGGGTTCGAATCCCACTTCTGACACGATGTGTTTTTTGAAAATAACTGGAAGAGATGTAATATTAAAACGTCCAAATTACATAAAACTACGTCAGGATGGCCGTGCGGTCTAAGGCGCCAGACTCAAGGGGCTTAGCTTCCTTCGTTCACGATGTGAATCTGTGTATTCTGGTCCTCGTTTGAGGGCGTGGGTTCGTATCCCACTCCTGACACGATGTGTTTTATGAAAATAACTGGAAGAGATGTAATTTTAAAACGTCCAAATTACATAAAACCACGTCAGGAGGGCCGAGCGGTCTAAACGCCAGACTCAAGGGGCTTAGTTTCCTTCGTTTACGATGTGAATCTGTGTATTCTGGTAATCGTTTGAGGGCGTGGGTTCGAATCCCACTCATGACACGATGTGTTTTATGAAAATAACTGGAAGAGATGTAATTTTAAAACGTCAAAATTACCAAAGACCACAACAGGATGGCCGAGCGGTCTAAGGCGCCAGACTCAAGGGGCTTAGCTTCCTTCGTTCACGATGTGAATCTGTGTATTCTGGTCCTCGTTTGAGGGCGTGGGTTCGAATCCCACTTCTGACACGATGTGTTTTTCGAATATAACTGGAAGAGATGTAATTTTAAAACGTCCAAATTACATAAAACCACGTCAGGATGGCCGAGCGGCCTAAGGTGCCAGACTCAAGGGGCTTAGCTTCCTTCGTTCACGATGTGAATCTGTGTATTCTCGTCCTCGTTTTAGGGCGTGGGTTCGAATCCCACTTCTGACACGATGTGTTTTTTGAAAATAACTGGAAGAGATGTAATTTTAAAACGTCCAAATTCCATAAAACTACGTCAGGATGGCCGAGCGGTCTAAGGCGCCAGACTCAAGGGGCTTAGCTTCCTTCGTTCACGATGTGAATCTGTGTATTCCGGTGCTCGTTTGAGGGCGTGGGTTCGTATCGCACTTCTGACACGATGTGTTTTATGAAAATAACTGGAAGAGATGTAATTTTAAAACGTCCAAATTACATAAAACCACGTCAGGAGGGCCGAGCGGTCTAAACGCCAGACTCAAGGGGCTTAGTTTCCTTCGTTTACGATGTGAATCTGTGTATTCTGGTCCTCGTTTGAGGGCGTGGGTTCGAATCCTACTTATGACACGATGTGTTTTATGAAAATAACTGGAAGAGATGTAATTTTAAAACGTCCAAATTACATAAAACTACGTCAGGATGGCCGTGCGGTCTAAGGCGCCAGACTCAAGGGGCTTAGCTTCCTTCGTTCACGATGTGAATCTGTGTATTCCGGTGCTCGTTTGAGGGCGTGGGTTCGTATCCCACTTCTGACACGATGTGTTTTATGAAAATAACTGGAAGAGATGTAATTTTAAAACGTCCAAATTACATAAAACCACGTCAGGCGGGCCGAGCGGTCTAAACGCCAGACTCAAGGGGCTTAGTTTTCTTCGTTTACGATGTGAATCTGTGTATTCTGGTAATCGTTTGAGGGCGTGGGTTCGAATCCCACTTATGACACGATGTGTTTTATGAAAATAACTGGAAGAGATGTAATTTTAAAACGTCAAAATTACCAAAGACCACAACAGGATGGCCGAGCGGTCTAAGGCGCCAGACTCACGGGGCTTAGCTTCCTTCGTTCACGATGTGAATCTGTGTATTCTGGTCCTCGTTTGAGGGCGTGGGTTCGAATCCCACTTCTGACACGATGTGTTTTTCGAATATAACTGGAAGAGATGTAATTTTAAAACGTCCAAATTACATAAAAGCACGTCAGGATGGCCGAGCGGCCTAAGGTGCCAGACTCAAGGGGCTTAGCTTCCTTCGTTCACGATGTGAATCTGTGTATTCTCGTCCTCGTTTTAGGGCGTGGGTTCGAATCCCACTTCTGACACGATGTGTTTTTTGAAAATAACTGGAAGAGATGTAATTTTAAAACGTCCAAATTACATAAAACCACGTCAGGATGGCCGAGCGGTCTTAGGCGACAGACTCAAGTGGCTTAGCTTCCTTCGTTCACGATGTGAATCTGTGTATTCCGGTGCTCGTTTGAGGGCGTGGGTTCGTATCGCACTTCTGACACGATGTGTTTTATGAAAATAACTGGAAGAGATGTAATTTTAAAACGTCCAAATTACATAAAACCACGTCAGGAGGGCCGAGCGGTCTAAACGCCAGACTCAAGGGGCTTAGTTTCCTTCATTTACGATGTGAATCTGTGTATTCTGGTCCTCGTTTGAGGGCGTGGGTTCGAATCCTACTTATGACACGATGTGTTTTATGAAAATAACTGGAAGAGATGTAATTTTAAAACGTCCAAATTACATAAAACTACGTCAGGATGGCCGTGCGGTCTAAGGCGCCAGACTCAAGGGGCTTAGCTTCCTTCGTTCACGATGTGAATCTGTGTATTCCGGTGCTCGTTTGAGGGCGTGGGTTCGTATCGCACTTCTGACACGATGTGTTTTATGAAAATAACTGGAAGAGATGTAATTTTAAAACGTCCAAATTACATAAAACCACGTCAGGATGGCCGAGCGGTCTTAGGCGACAGACTCAAGTGGCTTAGCTTCCATCGTTCACGATGTGAATCTGTGTATTCCGGTGCTCGTTTGAGGGCGTGGGTTCGTATCGCACTTCTGACACGATGTGTTTTATGAAAATAACTGGAAGAGATGTAATTTTAAAACGTCCAAATTACATAAAACCACGTCAGTATGGCCGAGCGGTCTTAGGCGACAGACTCAAGGGTTCTTAGCTTCCTTCGTTCACGAAGTGAATCGCTGTATTCTGGTCCTCGTTTTCGGGAGTGTTTTCGAATCCCACTTCTGACACGATGTGTTTTTTGAAAATAACTGGAAGAGATGTAATTTTAAAACGTCCAAATTACATAAAACTACGTCAGGATGGCCGAGCGGTCTAAGGCGCCAGACTCAAGGGGCTTAGCTTCCTTCGTTCACGATGTGAATCTGTGTATTCTGGTCCTCGTTTGAGGGCGTGGGTTCGAATCCCACTTCTGACACGATGTGTTTTATGAAAATAACTGGAAGAGATGTAATTTTAAAACGTCCAAATTACATAAAACCACGTCAGGCGGGCCGAGCGGTCTAAACGCCAGACTCAAGGGGCTTAGTTTTCTTCGTTTACGATGTGAATCTGTGTATTCTGGTAATCGTTTGAGGGCGTGGGTTCGAATCCCACTTATGACACGATGTGTTTTATGAAAATAACTGGAAGAGATGTAATTTTAAAACGTCAAAATTACCAAAGACCACAACAGGATGGCCGAGCGGTCTAAGGCGCCAGACTCACGGGGCTTAGCTTCCTTCGTTCACGATGTGAATCTGTGTATTCTGGTCCTCGTTTGAGGGCGTGGGTTCGAATCCCACTTCTGACACGATGTGTTTTTCGAATATAACTGGAAGAGATGTAATTTTAAAACGTCCAAATTACATAAAAGCACGTCAGGATGGCCGAGCGGCCTAAGGTGCCAGACTCAAGGGGCTTAGCTTCCTTCGTTCACGATGTGAATCTGTGTATTCTCGTCCTCGTTTTAGGGCGTGGGTTCGAATCCCACTTCTGACACGATGTGTTTTTTGAAAATAACTGGAAGAGATGTAATTTTAAAACGTCCAAATTACATAAAACCACGTCAGGATGGCCGAGCGGTCTTAGGCGACAGACTCAAGTGGCTTAGCTTCCTTCGTTCACGATGTGAATCTGTGTATTCCGGTGCTCGTTTGAGGGCGTGGGTTCGTATCGCACTTCTGACACGATGTGTTTTATGAAAATAACTGGAAGAGATGTAATTTTAAAACGTCCAAATTACATAAAACCACGTCAGTATGGCCGAGCGGTCTTAGGCGACAGACTCAAGGGTTCTTAGCTTCCTTCGTTCACGAAGTGAATCGCTGTATTCTGGTCCTCGTTTTCGGGAGTGTTTTCGAATCCCACTTCTGACACGATGTGTTTTTTGAAAATAACTGGAAGAGATGTAATTTTAAAACGTCCAAATTACATAAAACTACGTCAGGATGGCCGAGCGGTCTAAGGCGCCAGACTCAAGGGGCTTAGCTTCCTTCGTTCACGATGTGAATCTGTGTATTCTGGTCCTCGTTTGAGGGCGTGGGTTCGAATCCCACTTCTGACACGATGTGTTTTATGAAAATAACTAGAAGAGATGTAATTTTAAAACGTCCAAATTACATAAAACCACGTCATTATGGCCGAGCGGTCTAAGGCGCCAGACTCTAGGGGCTTAGCTTCCTTCGTTCACGATGTGAATCTGTGTATTCTGGTCCTCGTTTGAGGGCGTGGGTTCGAATCCCACTTCTGACACGATGTGTTTTATGAAAATAACTAGAAGAGATGTAATTTTAAAACGTCCAAATTATATAAAACCACGTCATTATGGCCGAGCGGTCTAAGGCGCCAGACTCAAGGGGCTTAGCTTCCTTCGTTCACGATGTGAATCTGTGTATTCTGGTCCTCGTTTTCGGGAGTGTTTTCGAATCCCACTTCTGACACGATGTGTTTTTTGAAAATAACTGGAAGAGATGTAATTTTAAAACGTCCAAATTACATAAAACTACGTCAGGATGGCCGAGCGGTCTAAGGCGCCAGACTCAAGGGGCTTAGCTTCCTTCGTTCACGATGTGAATCTGTGTATTCTGGTCCTCGTTTGAGGGCGTGGGTTCGAATCCCACTTCTGACACGATGTGTTTTATGAAAATAACTAGAAGAGATGTAATTTTAAAACGTCCAAATTACATAAAACCACGTCATTATGGCCGAACGGTCTAAGGCGCCGGACTCAAGGGGCTTAGCTTCCTTCGTTCACGATGTGAATCTGTGTATTCTCGTCCTCGTTTTAGGGCGTGGGTTCGAATCCCACTCATGACACGATGTGTTTTATGAAAATAACTGGAAGAGATGTAATTTTAAAACGTCAAAATTACCAAAGACCACAACAGGATGGCCGAGCGGTCTAAGGCGCCAGACTCAAGGGGCTTAGCTTCCTTCGTTCACGATGTGAATCTGTGTATTCTGGTCCTCGTTTGAGGGCGTGGGTTCGAATCCCACTTCTGACACGATGTGTTTTTCGAATATAACTGGAAGAGATGTAATTTTAAAACGTCCAAATTACATAAAAGCACGTCAGGATGGCCGAGCGGCCTAAGGTGCCAGACTCAAGGGGCTTAGCTTCCTTCGTTCACGATGTGAATCTGTGTATTCTCGTCCTCGTTTTAGGGCGTGGGTTCGAATCCCACTTCTGACACGATGTGTTTTATGAAAATAACTAGAAGAGATGTAATTTTAAAACGTCCAAATTATATAAAACCACGTCATTATGGCCGAGCGGTCTAAGGCGCCAGACTCAAGGGGCTTAGCTTCCTTCGTTCACGATGTGAATCTGTGTATTCTGGTCCTCGTTTTCGGGAGTGTTTTCGAATCCCACTTCTGACACGATGTGTTTTTTGAAAATAACTGGAAGAGATGTAATTTTAAAACGTCCAAATTCCATAAAACTACGTCAGGATGGCCGAGCGGTCTAAGGCGCCAGACTCAAGGGGCTTAGCTTCCTTCGTTCACGATGTGAATCTGTGTATTCCGGTGCTCGTTTGAGGGCGTGGGTTCGTATCGCACTTCTGACACGATGTGTTTTATGAAAATAACTGGAAGAGATGTAATTTTAAAACGTCCAAATTACATAAAACCACGTCAGGAGGGCCGAGCGGTCTAAACGCCAGACTCAAGGGGCTTAGTTTCCTTCGTTTACGATGTGAATCTGTGTATTCTGGTCCTCGTTTGAGGGCGTGGGTTCGAATCCTACTTATGACACGATGTGTTTTATGAAAATAACTGGAAGAGATGTAATTTTAAAACGTCCAAATTACATAAAACTACGTCAGGATGGCCGTGCGGTCTAAGGCGCCAGACTCAAGGGGCTTAGCTTCCTTCGTTCACGATGTGAATCTGTGTATTCTCGTCCTCGTTTTAGGGCGTGGGTTCGAATCCCACTTCTGACACGATGTGTTTTTTGATAATAACTGGAAGAGATGTAATATTAAAACGTCCAAATTACATAAAACTACGTCAGGATGGCCGAGCGGTCTAAGGCGCCAGACTCAAGGGGCTTAGCTTCCTTCGTTCACGATGTGAATCTGTGTATTCTGGTCCTCGTTTGAGGGCGTGGGTTCGTATCCCACTTCTGACACGATGTGTTTTATGAAAATAACTGGAAGAGATGTAATTTTAAAACGTCCAAATTACATAAAACCACGTCAGGAGGGCCGAGCGGTCTAAACGCCAGACTCAAGGGGCTTAGTTTCCTTCGTTTACGATGTGAATCTGTGTATTCTGGTAATCGTTTGAGGGCGTGGGTTCGAATCCCACTCATGACACGATGTGTTTTATGAAAATAACTGGAAGAGATGTAATTTTAAAACGTCAAAATTACCAAAGACCACAACAGGATGGCCGAGCGGTCTAAGGCGCCAGACTCAAGGGGCTTAGCTTCCTTCGTTCACGATGTGAATCTGTGTATTCTGGTCCTCGTTTGAGGGCGTGGGTTCGAATCCCACTTCTGACACGATGTGTTTTTCGAATATAACTGGAAGAGATGTAATTTTAAAACGTCCAAATTACATAAAACCACGTCAGGATGGCCGAGCGGCCTAAGGTGCCAGACTCAAGGGGCTTAGCTTCCTTCGTTCACGATGTGAATCTGTGTATTCTCGTCCTCGTTTTAGGGCGTGGGTTCGAATCCCACTTCTGACACGATGTGTTTTTTGAAAATAACTGGAAGAGATGTAATTTTAAAACGTCCAAATTCCATAAAACTACGTCAGGATGGCCGAGCGGTCTAAGGCGCCAGAGTCAAGGGGCTTAGCTTCCTTCGTTCACGATGTGAATCTGTGTATTCTGGTCCTCGTTTGAGGGCGTGGGTTCGAATCCCACTTCTGACACGATGTGTTTTTCGAATATAACTGGAAGAGATGTAATTTTAAAACGTCCAAATTACATAAAAGCACGTCAGGATGGCCGAGCGGCCTAAGGTGCCAGACTCAAGGGGCTTAGCTTCCTTCGTTCACGATGTGAATCTGTGTATTCTCGTCCTCGTTTTAGGGCGTGGGTTCGAATCCCACTTCTGACACGATGTGTTTTTTGAAAATAACTGGAAGAGATGTAATTTTAAAACGTCCAAATTCCATAAAACTACGTCAGGATGGCCGAGCGGTCTAAGGCGCCAGACTCAAGGGGCTTAGCTTCCTTCGTTCACGATGTGAATCTGTGTATTCCGGTGCTCGTTTGAGGGCGTGGGTTCGTATCGCACTTCTGACACGATGTGTTTTATGAAAATAACTGGAAGAGATGTAATTTTAAAACGTCCAAATTACATAAAACCACGTCAGGAGGGCCGAGCGGTCTAAACGCCAGACTCAAGGGGCTTAGTTTCCTTCGTTTACGATGTGAATCTGTGTATTCTGGTCCTCGTTTGAGGGCGTGGGTTCGAATCCTACTTATGACACGATGTGTTTTATGAAAATAACTGGAAGAGATGTAATTTTAAAACGTCCAAATTACATAAAACTACGTCAGGATGGCCGTGCGGTCTAAGGCGCCAGACTCAAGGGGCTTAGCTTCCTTCGTTCACGATGTGAATCTGTGTATTCTCGTCCTCGTTTTAGGGCGTGGGTTCGAATCCCACTTCTGACACGATGTGTTTTTTGAAAATAACTGGAAGAGATGTAATATTAAAACGTCCAAATTACATAAAACTACGTCAGGATGGCCGAGCGGTCTAAGGCGCCAGACTCAAGGGGCTTAGCTTCCTTCGTTCACGATGTGAATCTGTGTATTCTGGTCCTCGTTTGAGGGCGTGGGTTCGTATCCCACTTCTGACACGATGTGTTTTATGAAAATAACTGGAAGAGATGTAATTTTAAAACGTCCAAATTACATAAAACCACGTCAGGAGGGCCGAGCGGTCTAAACGCCAGACTCAAGGGGCTTAGTTTCCTTCGTTTACGATGTGAATCTGTGTATTCTGGTAATCGTTTGAGGGCGTGGGTTCGAATCCCACTCATGAC
Source organism: Phalangium opilio (assembly GCF_054372755.1). NCBI lineage: Eukaryota > Metazoa > Arthropoda > Arachnida > Opiliones > Phalangiidae > Phalangium > Phalangium opilio. The sequence continues at coordinate 11,464,244 of NW_028324178.1, forward strand.
ACGATGTGTTTTATGAAAATAACTGGAAGAGATGTAATTTTAAAACGTCAAAATTACCAAAGACCACAACAGGATGGCCGAGCGGTCTAAGGCGCCAGACTCAAGGGGCTTAGCTTCCTTCGTTCACGATGTGAATCTGTGTATTCTGGTCCTCGTTTGAGGGCGTGGGTTCGAATCCCACTTCTGACACGATGTGTTTTTCGAATATAACTGGAAGAGATGTAATTTTAAAACGTCCAAATTACATAAAACCACGTCAGGATGGCCGAGCGGCCTAAGGTGCCAGACTCAAGGGGCTTAGCTTCCTTCGTTCACGATGTGAATCTGTGTATTCTCGTCCTCGTTTTAGGGCGTGGGTTCGAATCCCACTTCTGACACGATGTGTTTTTTGAAAATAACTGGAAGAGATGTAATTTTAAAACGTCCAAATTCCATAAAACTACGTCAGGATGGCCGAGCGGTCTAAGGCGCCAGAGTCAAGGGGCTTAGCTTCCTTCGTTCACGATGTGAATCTGTGTATTCCGGTGCTCGTTTGAGGGCGTGGGTTCGTATCGCACTTCTGACACGATGTGTTTTATGAAAATAACTGGAAGAGATGTAATTTTAAAACGTCCAAATTACATAAAACCACGTCAGGAGGGCCGAGCGGTCTAAACGCCAGACTCAAGGGGCTTAGTTTCCTTCGTTTACGATGTGAATCTGTGTATTCTGGTCCTCGTTTGAGGGCGTGGGTTCGAATCCTACTTATGACACGATGTGTTTTATGAAAATAACTGGAAGAGATGTAATTTTAAAACGTCCAAATTACATAAAACTACGTCAGGATGGCCGTGCGGTCTAAGGCGCCAGACTCAAGGGGCTTAGCTTCCTTCGTTCACGATGTGAATCTGTGTATTCTGGTCCTCGTTTGAGGGCGTGGGTTCGTATCCCACTTCTGACACGATGTGTTTTATGAAAATAACTGGAAGAGATGTAATTTTAAAACGTCCAAATTACATAAAACCACGTCAGGCGGGCCGAGCGGTCTAAACGCCAGACTCAAGGGGCTTAGTTTTCTTCGTTTACGATGTGAATCTGTGTATTCTGGTAATCGTTTGAGGGCGTGGGTTCGAATCCCACTTATGACACGATGTGTTTTATGAAAATAACTGGAAGAGATGTAATTTTAAAACGTCAAAATTACCAAAGACCACAACAGGATGGCCGAGCGGTCTAAGGCGCCAGACTCACGGGGCTTAGCTTCCTTCGTTCACGATGTGAATCTGTGTATTCTGGTCCTCGTTTGAGGGCGTGGGTTCGAATCCCACTTCTGACACGATGTGTTTTTCGAATATAACTGGAAGAGATGTAATTTTAAAACGTCCAAATTACATAAAAGCACGTCAGGATGGCCGAGCGGCCTAAGGTGCCAGACTCAAGGGGCTTAGCTTCCTTCGTTCACGATGTGAATCTGTGTATTCTCGTCCTCGTTTTAGGGCGTGGGTTCGAATCCCACTTCTGACACGATGTGTTTTTTGAAAATAACTGGAAGAGATGTAATTTTAAAACGTCCAAATTCCATAAAACTACGTCAGGATGGCCGTGCGGTCTAAGGCGCCAGACTCAAGGGGCTTAGCTTCCTTCGTTCACGATGTGAATCTGTGTATTCTGGTCCTCGTTTGAGGGCGTGGGTTCGTATCGCACTTCTGACACGATGTGTTTTATGAAAATAACTGGAAGAGATGTAATTTTAAAACGTCCAAATTACATAAAACCACGTCAGGAGGGCCGAGCGGTCTAAACGCCAGACTCAAGGGGCTTAGTTTCCTTCGTTTACGATGTGAATCTGTGTATTCTGGTCCTCGTTTGAGGGCGTGGGTTCGAATCCTACTTATGACACGATGTGTTTTATGAAAATAACTGGAAGAGATGTAATTTTAAAACGTCAAAATTACCAAAGACCACAACAGGATGGCCGAGCTGTCTAAGGCGACAGACTCAAGGGGCTTAGCTTTCTTCGTTCACGATGTGAATCTGTGTATTCTCGTCCTCGTTTTAGGGCGTGGGTTCGAATCCCACTTCTGACACGATGTGTTTTTTGAAAATAACTGGAAGAGATGTAATTTTAAAACGTCCAAATTACATAAAACCACGTCAGGATGGCCGAGCGGTCTAAGGCGCAAGACTCAAGGGGCTTAGCTTCCTTCGTTCACGATGTGAATCTGTGTATTCTGGTCCTCGTTTGAGGGCGTGGGTTCGAATCCCACTTCTGACACGATGTGTTTTTTGAAAATAACTGGAAGAGATGTAATTTTAAAACGTCCAATTTACATAAAACCACGTCAGGATGGCCGAGCGGTCTTAGGCGACAGACTCAAGTGGCTTAGCTTCCTTCGTTCACGATGTGAATCTGTGTATTCCGGTGCTCGTTTGAGGGCGTGGGTTCGTATCGCACTTCTGACACGATGTGTTTTATGAAAATAACTGGAAGAGATGTAATTTTAAAACGTCCAAATTACATAAAACCACGTCAGTATGGCCGAGCGGTCTTAGGCGACAGACTCAAGGGTTCTTAGCTTCCTTCGTTCACGAAGTGAATCGCTGTATTCTGGTCCTCGTTTTCGGGAGTGTTTTCGAATCCCACTTCTGACACGATGTGTTTTTTGAAAATAACTGGAAGAGATGTAATTTTAAAACGTCCAAATTACATAAAACTACGTCAGGATGGCCGAGCGGTCTAAGGCGCCAGTCTCAAGGGGCTTAGCTTCCTTCGTTCACGATGTGAATCTGTGTATTCTGGTCCTCGTTTGAGGGCGTGGGTTCGAATCCCACTTCTGACACGATGTGTTTTATGAAAATAACTAGAAGAGATGTAATTTTAAAACGTCCAAATTACATAAAACCACGTCATTATGGCCGAGCGGTCTAAGGCGCCAGACTCAAGGGGCTTAGCTTCCTTCGTTCACGATGTGAATCTGTGTATTCTGGTCCTCGTTTGAGGGCGTGGGTTCGAATCCCACTTCTGACACGATGTGTTTTATGAAAATAACTAGAAGAGATGTAATTTTAAAACGTCCAAATTACATAAAACCACGTCATTATGGCCGAGCGGTCTAAGGCGCCAGACTCAAGGGGCTTAGCTTCCTTCGTTCACGATGTGAATCTGTGTATTCTGGTCCTCGTTTTCGGGAGTGTTTTCGAATCCCACTTCTGACACGATGTGTTTTTTGAAAATAACTGGAAGAGATGTAATTTTAAAACGTCCAAATTACATAAAACTACGTCAGGATGGCCGAGCGGTCTAAGGCGCCAGACTCAAGGGGCTTAGCTTCCTTCGTTCACGATGTGAATCTGTGTATTCTGGTCCTCGTTTGGGGGCGTGGGTTCGAATCCCACTTCTGACACGATGTGTTTTATGAAAATAACTAGAAGAGATGTAATTTTAAAACGTCCAAGTTACATAAAACCACGTCATTATGGCCGAGCGGTCTAAGGCGCCAGACTCAAGGGGCTTAGCTTCCTTCGTTCACGATGTGAATCTGTGTATTCTCGTCCTCGTTTTAGGGCGTGGGTTCGAATCCCACTTCTGACTTGATGTGTTTTTGGAAAATAACTGGAAGAGATGTAATTTTAAAACGTCCAAATTCCATAAAACTACGTCAGGATGGCCGAGCGGTCTAAGGCGCCAGACTCAAGGGGCTTAGCTTCCTTCGTTCACGATGTGAATCTGTGTATTCCGGTGCTCGTTTGAGGGCGTGGGTTCGTATCGCACTTCTGACACGATGTGTTTTTCGAATATAACTGGAAGAGATGTAATTTTAAAACGTCCAAATTACATAAAAGCACGTCAGGATGGCCGAGCGGCCTAAGGTGCCAGACTCAAGGGGCTTAGCTTCCTTCGTTCACGATGTGAATCTGTGTATTCTCGTCCTCGTTTTAGGGCGTGGGTTCGAATCCCACTTCTGACACGATGTGTTTTTTGAAAATAACTGGAAGAGATGTAATTTTAAAACGTCCAAATTCCATAAAACTACGTCAGGATGGCCGAGCGGTCTAAGGCGCCAGACTCAAGGGGCTTAGCTTCCTTCGTTCACGATGTGAATCTGTGTATTCCGGTGCTCGTTTGAGGGCGTGGGTTCGTATCGCACTTCTGACACGATGTGTTTTATGAAAATAACTGGAAGAGATTTAATTTTAAAACGTCCAAATTACATAAAACCACGTCAGGAGGGCCGAGCGGTCTAAACGCCAGACTCAAGGGGCTTAGTTTCCTTCGTTTACGATGTGAATCTGTGTATTCTGGTCCTCGTTTGAGGGCGTGGGTTCGAATCCTACTTATGACACGATGTGTTTTATGAAAATAACTGGAAGAGATGTAATTTTAAAACGTCAAAATTACCAAAGACCACAACAGGATGGCCGAGCTGTCTAAGGCGACAGACTCAAGGGGCTTAGCTTTCTTCGTTCACGATGTGAATCTGTGTATTCTCGTCCTCGTTTTAGGGCGTGGGTTCGAATCCCACTTCTGACACGATGTGTTTTTTGAAAATAACTGGAAGAGATGTAATTTTAAAACGTCCAAATTACATAAAACCACGTCAGGATGGCCGAGCGGTCTAAGGCGCAAGACTCAAGGGGCTTAGCTTCCTTCGTTCACGATGTGAATCTGTGTATTCTGGTCCTCGTTTGAGGGCGTGGGTTCGAATCCCACTTCTGACACGATGTGTTTTTTGAAAATAACTGGAAGAGATGTAATTTTAAAACGTCCAATTTACATAAAACCACGTCAGGATGGCCGAGCGGTCTTAGGCGACAGACTCAAGTGGCTTAGCTTCCTTCGTTCACGATGTGAATCTGTGTATTCCGGTGCTCGTTTGAGGGCGTGGGTTCGTATCGCACTTCTGACACGATGTGTTTTATGAAAATAACTGGAAGAGATGTAATTTTAAAACGTCCAAATTACATAAAACCACGTCAGTATGGCCGAGCGGTCTTAGGCGACAGACTCAAGGGTTCTTAGCTTCCTTCGTTCACGAAGTGAATCGCTGTATTCTGGTCCTCGTTTTCGGGAGTGTTTTCGAATCCCACTTCTGACACGATGTGTTTTTTGAAAATAACTGGAAGAGATGTAATTTTAAAACGTCCAAATTACATAAAACTACGTCAGGATGGCCGAGCGGTCTAAGGCGCCAGTCTCAAGGGGCTTAGCTTCCTTCGTTCACGATGTGAATCTGTGTATTCTGGTCCTCGTTTGAGGGCGTGGGTTCGAATCCCACTTCTGACACGATGTGTTTTATGAAAATAACTAGAAGAGATGTAATTTTAAAACGTCCAAATTACATAAAACCACGTCATTATGGCCGAGCGGTCTAAGGCGCCAGACTCAAGGGGCTTAGCTTCCTTCGTTCACGATGTGAATCTGTGTATTCTGGTCCTCGTTTGAGGGCGTGGGTTCGAATCCCACTTCTGACACGATGTGTTTTATGAAAATAACTAGAAGAGATATAATTTTAAAACGTCCAAATTACATAAAACCACGTCATTATGGCCGAGCGGTCTAAGGCGCCAGACTCAAGGGGCTTAGCTTCCTTCGTTCACGATGTGAATCTGTGTATTCTGGTCCTCGTTTTCGGGAGTGTTTTTGAATCCCACTTCTGACACGATGTGTTTTTTGAAAATAACTGGAAGAGATGTAATTTTAAAACGTCCAAATTACATAAAACTACGTCAGGATGGCCGAGCGGTCTAAGGCGCCAGACTCAAGGGGCTTAGCTTCCTTCGTTCACGATGTGAATCTGTGTATTCCGGTGCTCGTTTGAGGGCGTGGGTTCGTATCGCACTTCTGACACGATGTGTTTTATGAAAATAACTGGAAGAGATGTAATTTTAAAACGTCCAAATTACATAAAACCACGTCAGTATGGCCGAGCGGTCTAAGGCGCCAGACTAAAGGGGCTTAGCTTCCTTCGTTCACGATGTGAATCTGTGTATTCTGGTCCTCGTTTGAGGGCGTGGGTTCGAATCCCACTTCTGACACGATGTGTTTTTCGAATATAACTGGAAGAGATGTAATTTTAAAACGTCCAAATTACATAAAACCACGTCAGGATGGCCGAGCGGCCTAAGGTGCCAGACTCAAGGGGCTTAGCTTCCTTCGTTCACGATGTAAATCTGTGTATTCTCGTCCTCGTTTTAGGGCGTGGGTTCGAATCCCGCTTCTGACAAGATGTGTTTTTTGAAAATAACTGGAAGAGATCTAATTTTAAAACGTCCAAATTACATAAAACTACGTCAGGATGGCCGAGCGGTCTAAGGCGCCAGACTCAAGGGGCTTAGCTTCCTTCGTTCACGATGTGAATCTGTGTATTCTGGTCCTCGTTTGAGGGCGTGGGTTCGAATCACGCTTATGACACGATGTGTTCTATGAAAATAACTGGAAGAGATGTAATTTTAAAACGTCCAAATTACATAAAACCACGTCAGGATGGCCGAGCGGCCTAAGGTGCCAGACTCAAGGGGCTTAGCTTCCTTCGTTCACGATGTAAATCTGTGTATTCTCGTCCTCGTTTTAGGGCGTGGGTTCGTATCCCACTTCTGACACGATGCGTTTTATGAAAATAACTGGAAGAGATGTAATTTTAAAACGTCCAAATTACGTAAAACCACGTCAGGAGGGCCGAGCGGTCTAAGGCGACAGACTCAAGGGGCTTAGCTTCCTTCGTTCACGATGTGAATCTGTGTATTCTCGTCCTCGTTTTAGGTCGTGGGTTCGAATCCCACTTCTGACACGATGTGTTTTTTGAAAATAACTGGAAGAGATGTAATTTTAAAACGTCCAAATTACATAAAACCACGTCAGGATGGCCGAGCGGCCTAAGGTGCCAGACTCAAGGGGCTTAGCTTCCTTCGTTCACGATGTGAATCACTGTATTCTGGTCCTCGTTTGAGGGCGTGGGTTCGAATCCCACTTCTGACACGATGTGTTTTTTGAAAATAACTGGAAGAGATGTAATTTTAAAACGTCCAAATTACATAAAACCACGTCAGGATGGCCGAGCGGTCTTAGGCGACAGACTCAAGTGGCTTAGCTTCCTTCGTTCACGATGTGAATCTGTGTATTCCGGTGCTCGTTTGAGGGCGTGGGTTCGTATCGCACTTCTGACACGATGTGTTTTATGAAAATAACTGGAAGAGATGTAATTTTAAAACGTCCAAATTACATAAAACCACGTCAGTATGGCCGAGCGGTCTTAGGCGACAGACTCAAGGGTTCTTAGCTTCCTTCGTTCACGAAGTGAATCGCTGTATTCTGGTCCTAGTTTGCGGGAGTGTTTTCGAATCCCACTTCTGACACGATGTGTTTTTGGAAAATAACTGGAAGAGATGTAATTTTAAAACGTCCAAATTACATAAAACCACGTCAGGATGGCCGAGCGGTCTAAGGCGCAAGACTCAAGGGGCTTAGCTTCCTTCGTTCACGATGTGAATCTGTGTATTCTGGTCCTCGTTTGAGGGCGTGGGTTCGAATCCCACTTCTGACACGATGTGTTTTTTGAAAATAACTGGAAGAGATGTAATTTTAAAACGTCCAATTTACATAAAACCACGTCAGGATGGCCGAGCGGTCTTAGGCGACAGACTCAAGTGGCTTAGCTTCCTTCGTTCACGATGTGAATCTGTGTATTCCGGTGCTCGTTTGAGGGCGTGGGTTCGTATCGCACTTCTGACACGATGTGTTTTATGAAAATAACTGGAAGAGATGTAATTTTAAAACGTCCAAATTACATAAAACCACGTCAGTATGGCCGAGCGGTCTTAGGCGACAGACTCAAGGGTTCTTAGCTTCCTTCGTTCACGAAGTGAATCGCTGTATTCTGGTCCTCGTTTTCGGGAGTGTTTTCGAATCCCACTTCTGACACGATGTGTTTTTTGAAAATAACTGGAAGAGATGTAATTTTAAAACGTCCAAATTACATAAAACTACGTCAGGATGGCCGAGCGGTCTAAGGCGCCAGTCTCAAGGGGCTTAGCTTCCTTCGTTCACGATGTGAATCTGTGTATTCTGGTCCTCGTTTGAGGGCGTGGGTTCGAATCCCACTTCTGACACGATGTGTTTTATGAAAATAACTAGAAGAGATGTAATTTTAAAACGTCCAAATTACATAAAACCACGTCATTATGGCCGAGCGGTCTAAGGCGCCAGACTCAAGGGGCTTAGCTTCCTTCGTTCACGATGTGAATCTGTGTATTCTGGTCCTCGTTTGAGGGCGTGGGTTCGAATCCCACTTCTGACACGATGTGTTTTATGAAAATAACTAGAAGAGATATAATTTTAAAACGTCCAAATTACATAAAACCACGTCATTATGGCCGAGCGGTCTAAGGCGCCAAACTCAAGGGGCTTAGCTTCCTTCGTTCACGATGTGAATCTGTGTATTCTGGTCCTCGTTTTCGGGAGTGTTTTCGAATCCCACTTCTGACACGATGTGTTTTTTGAAAATAACTGGAAGAGATGTAATTTTAAAACGTCCAAATTACATAAAACTACGTCAGGATGGCCGAGCGGTCTAAGGCGCCAGACTCAAGGGGCTTAGCTTCCTTCGTTCACGATGTGAATCTGTGTATTCTGGTCCTCGTTTGGGGGCGTGGGTTCGAATCCCACTTCTGACACGATGTGTTTTATGAAAATAACTAGAAGAGATGTAATTTTAAAACGTCCAAGTTACATAAAACCACGTCATTATGGCCGAGCGGTCTAAGGCGCCAGACTCAAGGGGCTTAGCTTCCTTCGTTCACGATGTGAATCTGTGTATTCTCGTCCTCGTTTTAGGGCGTGGGTTCGAATCCCACTTCTGACTTGATGTGTTTTTGGAAAATAACTGGAAGAGATGTAATTTTAAAACGTCCAAATTCCATAAAACTACGTCAGGATGGCCGAGCGGTCTAAGGCGCCAGACTCAAGGGGCTTAGCTTCCTTCGTTCACGATGTGAATCTGTGTATTCCGGTGCTCGTTTGAGGGCGTGGGTTCGTATCGCACTTCTGACACGATGTGTTTTATGAAAATAACTGGAAGAGATGTAATTTTAAAACGTCCAAATTACATAAAACCACGTCAGTATGGCCGAGCGGTCTAAGGCGCCAGACTAAAGGGGCTTAGCTTCCTTCGTTCACGATGTGAATCTGTGTATTCTCGTCCTCGTTTTAGGGCGTGGGTTCGAATCCCGCTTCTGACAAGATGTGTTTTTTGAAAATAACTGGAAGAGATCTAATTTTAAAACGTCCAAATTACATAAAACTACGTCAGGATGGCCGAGCGGTCTAAGGCGCCAGACTCAAGGGGCTTAGCTTCCTTCGTTCACGATGTGAATCTGTGTATTCTGGTCCTCGTTTGAGGGCGTGGGTTCGAATCACGCTTATGACACGATGTGTTTTATGAAAATAACTGGAAGAGATGTAATTTTAAAACGTCCAAATTACATAAAACCACGTCAGGATGGCCGAGCGGCCTAAGGTGCCAGACTCAAGGGGCTTAGCTTCCTTCGTTCACGATGTAAATCTGTGTATTCTCGTCCTCGTTTTAGGGCGTGGGTTCGTATCCCACTTCTGACACGATGCGTTTTATGAAAATAACTGGAAGAGATGTAATTTTAAAACGTCCAAATTACGTAAAACCACGTCAGGATGGCCGAGCGGTCTAAGGCGCCAGACTCAAGGGGCTTAGCTTCCTTCGTTCACGATGTGAATCTGTGTATTCTCGTCCTCGTTTTAGGGCGTGGGTTCGAATCCCACTTCTGACTTGATGTGTTTTTGGAAAATAACTGGAAGAGATGTAATTTTAAAACGTCCAAATTCCATAAAACTACGTCAGGATGGCCGAGCGGTCTAAGGCGCCAGACTCAAGGGGCTTAGCTTCCTTCGTTCACGATGTGAATCTGTGTATTCCGGTGCTCGTTTGAGGGCGTGGGTTCGTATCGCACTTCTGACACGATGTGTTTTATGAAAATAACTGGAAGAGATGTAATTTTAAAACGTCCAAATTACATAAAACCACGTCAGTATGGCCGAGCGGTCTAAGGCGCCAGACTAAAGGGGCTTAGCTTCCTTCGTTCACGATGTGAATCTGTGTATTCTGGTCCTCGTTTGAGGGCGTGGGTTCGAATCCCACTTCTGACACGATGTGTTTTTCGAATATAACTGGAAGAGATGTAATTTTAAAACGTCCAAATTACATAAAACCACGTCAGGATGGCCGAGCGGCCTAAGGTGCCAGACTCAAGGGGCTTAGCTTCCATCGTTCACGATGTAAATCTGTGTATTCTCGTCCTCGTTTTAGGGCGTGGGTTCGAATCCCGCTTCTGACAAGATGTGTTTTTTGAAAATAACTGGAAGAGATCTAATTTTAAAACGTCCAAATTACATAAAACTACGTCAGGATGGCCGAGCGGTCTAAGGCGCCAGACTCAAGGGGCTTAGCTTCCTTCGTTCACGATGTGAATCTGTGTATTCTGGTCCTCGTTTGAGGGCGTGGGTTCGAATCACGCTTATGACACGATGTGTTTTATGAAAATAACTGGAAGAGATGTAATTTTAAAACGTCCAAATTACATAAAACCACGTCAGGATGGCCGAGCGGCCTAAGGTGCCAGACTCAAGGGGCTTAGCTTCCTTCGTTCACGATGTGAATCTGTGTATTCTCGTCCTCGTTTTAGGTCGTGGGTTCGAATCCCACTTCTGACACGATGTGTTTTTTGAAAATAACTGGAAGAGATGTAATTTTAAAACGTCCAAATTACATAAAACCACGTCAGGATGGCCGAGCGGTCTAAGGCGCCAGACTCAAGGGGCTTAGCTTCCTTCGTTCACGATGTGAATCTGTGTATTCTGGTCCTCGTTTGAGGGCGTGGGTTCGTATCGCACTTCTGACACGATGTGTTTTATGAAAATAACTGGAAAAGATGTAATTTTAAAACGTCCAAATTACATAAAACCACAACAGGATGGCCGAGCGGTCTTAGGCGACAGACTCAAGTGTTCTTAGTTTCATTGGTTCACGATGTGAATCGCTGTATTCTGGTCCTAGTTTGCGGGAGTGTTTTCGAATCCCACTTCTGACACGATGTGTTTTATGAAAATAACTGGAAGAGATGTAATTTTAAAACGTCCAAATTACATAAAACTACGTCAGGAGGGCCGAGCGGTCTAAGGCGCCAGACTCAAGGGGCTTAGCTTCCTTCGTTTACGATGTGAATCTGTGGATTCTGGTCCTCGTTTGAGGGCGTGGGTTCGAATCCCACTTCTGACACGATGTGTTTTTCGAATATAACTGGAAGAGATGTAATTTTAAAACGTCCAAATTACATAAAACTACGTCAGGATGGCCGAGCGGTCTAAGGCGCCAGACTCAAGGGGCTTAGCTTCCATCGTTTACGATGTGAATCTGTGTATTCTGGTCCTCGTTTGAGGGCGTGGGTTCGAATCCCACTTCTGACACGATGTGTTTTATGAAAATAACTGGAAGAGATGTAATTTTAAAATGTCCAAATTACATAAAACCACGTCAGTATGGCCGAGCGGTCTAAGGCGCCAGACTAAAGGGGCTTAGCTTCCTTCGTTCACGATGTGAATCTGTGTATTCTCGTCCTCGTTTTAGGGCGTGGGTTCGAATCCCGCTTCTGACAAGATGTGTTTTTTGAAAATAACTGGAAGAGATCTAATTTTAAAACGTCCAAATTACATAAAACTACGTCAGGATGGCCGAGCGGTCTAAGGCGCCAGACTCAAGGGGCTTAGCTTCCTTCGTTCACGATGTGAATCTGTGTATTCTGGTCCTCGTTTGAGGGCGTGGGTTCGAATCACGCTTATGACACGATGTGTTTTATGAAAATAACTGGAAGAGATGTAATTTTAAAACGTCCAAATTACATAAAACCACGTCAGGATGGCCGAGCGGCCTAAGGTGCCAGACTCAAGGGGCTTAGCTTCCTTCGTTCACGATGTAAATCTGTGTATTCTCGTCCTCGTTTTAGGGCGTGGGTTCGTATCCCACTTCTGACACGATGCGTTTTATGAAAATAACTGGAAGAGATGTAATTTTAAAACGTCCAAATTACGTAAAACCACGTCAGGATGGCCGAGCGGTCTAAGGCGCCAGACTCAAGGGGCTTAGCTTCCTTCGTTCACGATGTGAATCTGTGTATTCTCGTCCTCGTTTTAGGGCGTGGGTTCGAATCCCACTTCTGACTTGATGTGTTTTTGGAAAATAACTGGAAGAGATGTAATTTTAAAACGTCCAAATTCCATAAAACTACGTCAGGATGGCCGAGCGGTCTAAGGCGCCAGACTCAAGGGGCTTAGCTTCCTTCGTTCACGATGTGAATCTGTGTATTCCGGTGCTCGTTTGAGGGCGTGGGTTCGTATCGCACTTCTGACACGATGTGTTTTATGAAAATAACTGGAAGAGATGTAATTTTAAAACGTCCAAATTACATAAAACCACGTCAGTATGGCCGAGCGGTCTAAGGCGCCAGACTAAAGGGGCTTAGCTTCCTTCGTTCACGATGTGAATCTGTGTATTCTGGTCCTCGTTTGAGGGCGTGGGTTCGAATCCCACTTCTGACACGATGTGTTTTTCGAATATAACTGGAAGAGATGTAATTTTAAAACGTCCAAATTACATAAAACCACGTCAGGATGGCCGAGCGGCCTAAGGTGCCAGACTCAAGGGGCTTAGCTTCCATCGTTCACGATGTAAATCTGTGTATTCTCGTCCTCGTTTTAGGGCGTGGGTTCGAATCCCGCTTCTGACAAGATGTGTTTTTTGAAAATAACTGGAAGAGATCTAATTTTAAAACGTCCAAATTACATAAAACTACGTCAGGATGGCCGAGCGGTCTAAGGCGCCAGACTCAAGGGGCTTAGCTTCCTTCGTTCACGATGTGAATCTGTGTATTCTGGTCCTCGTTTGAGGGCGTGGGTTCGAATCACGCTTATGACACGATGTGTTTTATGAAAATAACTGGAAGAGATGTAATTTTAAAACGTCCAAATTACATAAAACCACGTCAGGATGGCCGAGCGGCCTAAGGTGCCAGACTCAAGGGGCTTAGCTTCCTTCGTTCACGATGTGAATCTGTGTATTCTCGTCCTCGTTTTAGGTCGTGGGTTCGAATCCCACTTCTGACACGATGTGTTTTTTGAAAATAACTGGAAGAGATGTAATTTTAAAACGTCCAAATTACATAAAACCACGTCAGGATGGCCGAGCGGTCTAAGGCGCCAGACTCAAGGGGCTTAGCTTCCTTCGTTCACGATGTGAATCTGTGTATTCTGGTCCTCGTTTGAGGGCGTGGGTTCGTATCGCACTTCTGACACGATGTGTTTTATGAAAATAACTGGAAAAGATGTAATTTTAAAACGTCCAAATTACATAAAACCACAACAGGATGGCCGAGCGGTCTTAGGCGACAGACTCAAGTGTTCTTAGTTTCATTGGTTCACGATGTGAATCGCTGTATTCTGGTCCTAGTTTGCGGGAGTGTTTTCGAATCCCACTTCTGACACGATGTGTTTTATGAAAATAACTGGAAGAGATGTAATTTTAAAACGTCCAAATTACATAAAACTACGTCAGGAGGGCCGAGCGGTCTAAGGCGCCAGACTCAAGGGGCTTAGCTTCCTTCGTTTACGATGTGAATCTGTGGATTCTGGTCCTCGTTTGAGGGCGTGGGTTCGAATCCCACTTCTGACACGATGTGTTTTTCGAATATAACTGGAAGAGATGTAATTTTAAAACGTCCAAATTACATAAAACTACGTCAGGATGGCCGAGCGGTCTAAGGCGCCAGACTCAAGGGGCTTAGCTTCCATCGTTTACGATGTGAATCTGTGTATTCTGGTCCTCGTTTGAGGGCGTGGGTTCGAATCCCACTTCTGACACGATGTGTTTTATGAAAATAACTGGAAGAGATGTAATTTTAAAATGTCAAAATTACCAAAGACCACAACAGGATGGCCGAGCTGTCTAAGGCAACAGACTCAAGGGGCTTAGCTTCCTTCGTTCACGATGTGAATTTGTGTATTCTCGTCCTCGTTTTAGGGCGTGGGTTCGAATCCCACTTCTGACACGATGTGTTTTTTGAAAATAACTGGAAGAGATGTAATTTTAAAACGTCCAAATTACATAAAACCACGTCAGTATGGCCGAGCGGTCTAAGGCGCCAGACTAAAGGGGCTTAGCTTCCTTCGTTCACGATGTAAATCTGTGTATTCTCGTCCTCGTTTTAGGGCGTGGGTTCGAATCCCGCTTCTGACAAGATGTGTTTTTTGAAAATAACTGGAAGAGATCTAATTTTAAAACGTCCAAATTACATAAAACTACGTCAGGATGGCCGAGCGGTCTAAGGCGCCAGACTCAAGGGGCTTAGCTTCCTTCGTTCACGATGTGAATCTGTGTATTCTGGTCCTCGTTTGAGGGCGTGGGTTCGTATCGCACTTCTGACACGATGTGTTTTATGAAAATAACTGGAAGAGATGTAATTTTAAAACGTCCAAATTACATAAAACCACGTCAGGAGGGCCGAGCGGTCTAAGGCGCCAGACTCAAGGGGCTTAGCTTCCTTCGTTTACGATGTGAATCTGTGGATTCTGGTCCTCGTTTGAGGGCGTGGGTTCGAATCCCACTTATGACACGATGTGTTTTATGAAAATAACTGGAAGAGATGTAATTTTAAAACGTCAAAATTACCAAAGACCACAACAGGATGGCCGAGCTGTCTAAGGCGACAGACTCAAGGGGCTTAGCTTCCTTCGTTCACGATGTGAATCTGTGTATTCTCGTCCTCGTTTTTGGGCGTGGGTTTGAATCCCACTTCTGACACGATGTGTTTTTTGAAAATAACTGGAAGAGATGTAATTTTAAAACGTCCAAATTACATAAAACCACGTCAGGATGGCCGAGCGGCCTAAGGTGCCAGACTCAAGGGGCTTAGCTTCCTTCGTTCACGATGTGAATCACTGTATTCTGGTCCTCGTTTGAGGGCGTGGGTTCGAATCCCACTTCTGACACGATGTGTTTTTTGAAAATAACTGGAAGAGATGTAATTTAAAAACGTCCAAATTACATAAAACCACGTTAGGATGGCCGAGCGGTCTAAGGCGCCAGACTCAAGGGGCTTAGCTTCCTTCGTTCACGATGTGAATCTGTGTATTCTCGTCCTCGTTTGAGGGCGTGGGTTCGAATCCCACTTCTGACACGATGTGTTTTTTGAAAATAACTGGAAGAGATGTAATTTTAAAACGTCCAAATTACATAAAACCACGTCAGGATGGCCGAGCGGCCTAAGGTGCCAGACTCAAGGGGCTTAGCTTCCTTCGTTCACGATGTGAATCACTGTATTCTGGTCCTCGTTTGAGGGCGTGGGTTCGAATCCCACTTCTGACACGATGTGTTTTTTGAAAATAACTGGAAGAGATGTAATTTTAAAACGTCCAAATTACATAAAACCACGTCAGGATGGCCGAGCGGTCTAAGGCGCCAGACTCAAGGGGCTTAGCTTCCTTCGTTCACGATGTGAATCACTGTATTCTGGTCCTCGTTTGAGGGCGTGGGTTCGAATCCCACTTCTGACACGATGTGTTTTTTGAAAATAACTGGAAGAGATGTAATTTAAAAACGTCCAAATTACATAAAACCACGTCAGGATGGCCGAGCGGTCTAAGGCGCCAGACTCTAGGGGCTTAGCTTCCTTCGTTCACGATGTGAATCACTGTATTCTGGTCCTCGTTTGAGGGCGTGGGTTCAAATCCCACTTCTGACACGATGTGTTTTATGAAAATAACTAGAAGAGATGTAATTTTGAAACGTCCAAATTACATAAAACCACGTCAGTATGGCCGAGCGGTCTAAGGCGCCAGACTCAAGGGGCTTAGCTTCCTTCGTTCACGATGTGAATCTGTGTATTCTGGTCCTCGTTTGAGGGCGTGGGTTCGAATCCCACTTCTGACACGATGTGTTTTTTGAATATAACTGGAAGAGATGTAATTTTAAAACGTCCAAATTACATAAAACTACGTCAGGATGGCCGAGCGGCCTAAGGTGCCAGACTCAAGGGGCTTAGCTTCCTTCGTTCACGATGTGAATCACTGTATTCTGGTCCTCGTTTGAGGGCGTGGGTTCGAGTCCCACTTCTGACACGATGTGTTTTATGAAAAAAACTGGAAGAGATGTAATTTTAAAACGTCCAAATTACATAAAACTACGTCAGGATGGCCGAGCGGTCTAAGGCGCCAGACTCAAGGGGCTTAGCTTCCATCGTTTACGATGTGAATCTGTGTATTCTGGTCCTCGTTTGAGGGCGTGGGTTCGAATCCCACTTCTGACACGATGAGTTTTATGAAAATAACTGGAAGAGATGTAATTTTAAAACGTCCAAATTACATAAAACCACGTCAGGATGGCCGAGCGGTCTAAGGCGCCAGACTCAAGGGGCTTAGCTTCCTTCGTTCACGATGTGAATCTGTGTATTCAGGTCCGCGTTTGAGGGCGTGGGATCGAATCCCACTTCTGACACGATGTGTTTTATGAAAATAACTGGAAGAGATGTAATTTTAAAACGTCCAAATTACATAAGACCACAACAGGATGGCCGAGCGGTCTAAGGCGCAATACTCAAGGGGCTTAGCTCCCTTCGTTCTTGATGTGAATCTGTGTATTCTGGTCCTCGTTTGAGGGCGTGGGTTCGAATCCCACTTCTGACACGATGTGTTTTTTGAATATAACTGGAAGAGATGTAATTTTAAAACGTCCAAATTACACAAAACCACGTCAGGATGGCCGAGCGGCCTAAGGTGCCAGACTCAAGGGGCTTACCTTCCTTCGTTCACGATGTGAATCTGTGTATTCTCGTCCTCGTTTTAGGGCGTGGGTTCGAATCCCACTTCTGACACGATGTGTTTTTTGAAAATAACTGGAAGAGATGTAATTTTAAAACGTCCAAATTACATAAAACCACAACAGGATGGCCGAGCGGTCTAAGGCGCCAGACTCAAGGGGCTTAGCTTCCTTCGTTCACGATGTGAATCTGTGTATTCTCGTCCTCGTTTGAGGGCGTGGGTTCGAATCCCACTTCTGACACGATGTGTTTTTTGAATATAACTGGAAGAGATGTAATTTTAAAACGTCCAAATTACATAAAACCACAACAGGATGGCCGAGCGGTCTAAGGCGCCAGACTCAAGGGGCTTAGCTTCCTTCGTTCACGATGTGAATCTGTGTATTCTGGTCCTCGTTTGAGGGCGTGGGTTCGAATCCCACTTCTGACACGATGTGTTTTTTGAATATAACTGGAAGAGATGTAATTTTAAAACGTCCAAATTCCATAAAAACACGTCAGGATGGCCGAGCGGCCTAAGGTGCCAGACTCAAGGGGCTTACCTTCCTTCGTTCACGATGTGAATCTGTGTATTCTCGTCCTCGTTTGAGGGCGTGGGTTCGAATCCCACTTCTGACACGATGTGTTTTTTGAATATAACTGGAAGAGATGTAATTTTAAAACGTCCAAATTACATAAAACTACGTCAGGATGGCCGAGCGGCCTAAGGTGCCAGACTCAAGGGGCTTAGCTTCCTTCGTTCACGATGTGAATCACTGTATTCTGGTCCTCGTTTGAGGGCGTGGGTTCGAGTCCCACTTCTGACACGATGTGTTTTATGAAAAAAACTGGAAGAGATGTAATTTTAAAACGTCCAAATTACATAAAACTACGTCAGGATGGCCGAGCGGTCTAAGGCGCCAGACTCAAGGGGCTTAGCTTCCATCGTTTACGATGTGAATCTGTGTATTCTGGTCCTCGTTTGAGGGCGTGGGTTCGAATCCCACTTCTGACACGATGAGTTTTATGAAAATAACTGGAAGAGATGTAATTTTAAAACGTCCAAATTACATAAAACCACGTCAGGATGGCCGAGCGGTCTAAGGCGCCAGACTCAAGGGGCTTAGCTTCCTTCGTTCACGATGTGAATCTGTGTATTCAGGTCCGCGTTTGAGGGCGTGGGATCGAATCCCACTTCTGACACGATGTGTTTTATGAAAATAACTGGAAGAGATGTAATTTTAAAACGTCCAAATTACATAAGACCACAACAGGATGGCCGAGCGGTCTAAGGCGCAATACTCAAGGGGCTTAGCTCCCTTCGTTCACGATGTGAATCTGTGTATTCTGGTCCTCGTTTGAGGGCGTGGGTTCGAATCCCACTTCTGACACGATGTGTTTTTTGAATATAACTGGAAGAGATGTAATTTTAAAACGTCCAAATTACACAAAACCACGTCAGGATGGCCGAGCGGCCTAAGGTGCCAGACTCAAGGGGCTTACCTTCCTTCGTTCACGATGTGAATCTGTGTATTCTCGTCCTCGTTTTAGGGCGTGGGTTCGAATCCCACTTCTGACACGATGTGTTTTTTGAAAATAACTGGAAGAGATGTAATTTTAAAACGTCCAAATTACATAAAACCACAACAGGATGGCCGAGCGGTCTAAGGCGCCAGACTCAAGGGGCTTAGCTTCCTTCGTTCACGATGTGAATCTGTGTATTCTCGTCCTCGTTTGAGGGCGTGGGTTCGAATCCCACTTCTGACACGATGTGTTTTTTGAATATAACTGGAAGAGATGTAATTTTAAAACGTCCAAATTACATAAAACCACAACAGGATGGCCGAGCGGTCTAAGGCGCCAGACTCAAGGGGCTTAGCTTCCTTCGTTCACGATGTGAATCTGTGTATTCTGGTCCTCGTTTGAGGGCGTGGGTTCGAATCCCACTTCTGACACGATGTGTTTTTTGAATATAACTGGAAGAGATGTAATTTTAAAACGTCCAAATTCCATAAAACCACGTCAGGATGGCCGAGCGGCCTAAGGTGCCAGACTCAAGGGGCTTACCTTCCTTCGTTCACGATGTGAATCTGTGTATTCTCGTCCTCGTTTTAGGGCGTGGGTTCCAATCCCACTTCTGACACGATGTGTTTTATGAAAATAACTGGAAGAGATGTAATTTTAAAACGTCCAAATTACATAAGACCACAACAGGATGGCCGAGCGGTCTAAGGCGCAATACTCAAGGGGCTTAGCTCCCTTCGTTCACGATGTGAATCTGTGTATTCTGGTCCTCGTTTGAGGGCGTGGGTTCGAATCCCACTTCTGACACGATGTGTTTTTTGAATATAACTGGAAGAGATGTAATTTTAAAACGTCCAAATTACACAAAACCACGTCAGGATGGCCGAGCGGCCTAAGGTGCCAGACTCAAGGGGCTTACCTTCCTTCGTTCACGATGTGAATCTGTGTATTCTCGTCCTCGTTTTAGGGCGTGGGTTCGAATCCCACTTCTGACACGATGTGTTTTTTGAAAATAACTGGAAGAGATGTAATTTTAAAACGTCCAAATTACATAAAACCACAACAGGATGGCCGAGCGGTCTAAGGCGCCAGACTCAAGGGGCTTAGCTTCCTTCGTTCACGATGTGAATCTGTGTATTCTCGTCCTCGTTTGAGGGCGTGGGTTCGAATCCCACTTCTGACACGATGTGTTTTTTGAATATAACTGGAAGAGATGTAATTTTAAAACGTCCAAATTACATAAAACCACAACAGGATGGCCGAGCGGTCTAAGGCGCCAGACTCAAGGGGCTTAGCTCCCTTCGTTCACGATGTGAATCTGTGTATTCTGGTCCTCGTTTGAGGGCGTGGGTTCGAATCCCACTTCTGACACGATGTGTTTTTTGAATATAACTGGAAGAGATGTAATTTTAAAACGTCCAAATTACATAAAACTACGTCAGGATGGCCGAGCGGCCTAAGGTGCCAGACTCAAGGGGCTTAGCTTCCTTCGTTCACGATGTGAATCACTGTATTCTGGTCCTCGTTTGAGGGCGTGGGTTCGAGTCCCACTTCTGACACGATGTGTTTTATGAAAAAAACTGGAAGAGATGTAATTTTAAAACGTCCAAATTACATAAAACTACGTCAGGATGGCCGAGCGGTCTAAGGCGCCAGACTCAAGGGGCTTAGCTTCCATCGTTTACGATGTGAATCTGTGTATTCTGGTCCTCGTTTGAGGGCGTGGGTTCGAATCCCACTTCTGACACGATGAGTTTTATGAAAATAACTGGAAGAGATGTAATTTTAAAACGTCCAAATTACATAAAACCACGTCAGGATGGCCGAGCGGTCTAAGGCGCCAGACTCAAGGGGCTTAGCTTCCTTCGTTCACGATGTGAATCTGTGTATTCAGGTCCGCGTTTGAGGGCGTGGGATCGAATCCCACTTCTGACACGATGTGTTTTATGAAAATAACTGGAAGAGATGTAATTTTAAAACGTCCAAATTACATAAGACCACAACAGGATGGCCGAGCGGTCTAAGGCGCAATACTCAAGGGGCTTAGCTCCCTTCGTTCACGATGTGAATCTGTGTATTCTGGTCCTCGTTTGAGGGCGTGGGTTCGAATCCCACTTCTGACACGATGTGTTTTTTGAATATAACTGGAAGAGATGTAATTTTAAAACGTCCAAATTACACAAAACCACGTCAGGATGGCCGAGCGGCCTAAGGTGCCAGACTCAAGGGGCTTACCTTCCTTCGTTCACGATGTGAATCTGTGTATTCTCGTCCTCGTTTTAGGGCGTGGGTTCGAATCCCACTTCTGACACGATGTGTTTTTTGAAAATAACTGGAAGAGATGTAATTTTAAAACGTCCAAATTGCATAAAACCACAACAGGATGGCCGAGCGGTCTAAGGCGCCAGACTCAAGGGGCTTAGCTTCCTTCGTTCACGATGTGAATCTGTGTATTCTCGTCCTCGTTTGAGGGCGTGGGTTCGAATCCCACTTCTGACACGATGTGTTTTTTGAATATAACTGGAAGAGATGTAATTTTAAAACGTCCAAATTCCATAAAACCACGTCAGGATGGCCGAGCGGCCTAAGGTGCCAGACTCAAGGGGCTTACCTTCCTTCGTTCACGATGTGAATCTGTGTATTCTCGTCCTCGTTTTAGGGCGTGGGTTCGAATCCCACTTCTGACACGATGTGTTTTTTGAAAATAACTGGAAGAGATGTAATTTTAAAACGTCCAAATTACATAAAACCACAACAGGATGGCCGAGCGGTCTAAGGCGCCAGACTCAAGGGGCTTAGCTTCCTTCGTTCACGATGTGAATCTGTGTATTCTCGTCCTCGTTTGAGGGCGTGGGTTCGAATCCCACTTCTGACACGATGTGTTTTTTGAAAATAACTGGAAGAGATGTAATTTTAAAACGTCCAAATTACATAAAACCACGTCAGGATGGCCGAGCGGCCTAAGGTGCCAGACTCAAGGGGCTTAGCTTCCTTCGTTCACGATATGAATCACTGTATTCTGGTCCTCGTTTGAGGAAGTGGGTTCGAATACCACTTCTGACACGATGTGTTTTATGAAAATAACTAGAAGAGATGTAATTTTGAAACGTCCAAATTACATAAAACCACGTCAGTATGGCCGAGCGGTCTAAGGCGCCAGACTCAAGGGGCTTAGCTTCCTTCGTTCACGATGTGAATCTGTGTATTCTGGTCCTCGTTTGAGGGCGTGGGTTCGAATCCCACTTCTGACACGATGTGTTTTTTGAATTCTGAGAGAGCGGTAGCTCTCTTAGATAAGACTTCATACTGCTTTTAATGTATAAGGAGGGTTTTTTGTTTGGATGTAGTTTTTTTTGTATTGTATTAATTCATTCGAAAACATTCCACAGAACTACAATTCGGGCCCTTAATATGTGGTTAAAATTTCAAAGAGATTCATAAATTAGTTTATTTTATGAAAAATAAAGTTGCTAAGGGTGGTTTTCATTTCCATAAAATTAATCACACCTTTTGATGAAAAACAGGAATTTTTCCCATAGAAATAACATGGGAAATGTTTCGAAAAAAACAAATCGGTTATTCGTGATTTAGGAAAACTATACGTTGGTTAGTTTTGGGAACGGTCTTAAATTAAACTTTAAACCTTTTTCTAGGACCATTTTTAAGGTTTTTGAGAAAAATTAATTTTAAGTATGTTTAATTTTAAATTTCAAAAACTACCCCAATCTGCGATATTTTGGCATGGATAGACTGTTTTATTAGCAAATATCAGCGCAACCAATATTGGCCTTTTTTTACGTATAGTTGCCTCATAATAATCCGATTGTTTATTCTTAATGCCTTTTGGTTGAAATGGCCTATCGATAGTGAGATAAGACTGCTTTAATAGCTCTTTTCCCCTTTTTCACCCCGTTTGTGGCCGCCATTTTTTTAAGGTGAAAAAATTTGAGAGTGGGTCCTTTTTCGTTGTCATTTTCATATATTTTGAGGATTTGCTCATGGATGGATTTTAAATATAATATAAAGTAGGTTTCAAGCTTTAATATAAGCCCAATTTCATAATTTTCCACCTTTTTATTGTCCCACAATCTATTTCTAAACTTGGCACTTTTTCTGAGGCGGTGAAACCCGTGAAATTGCGCTAAGCCTTGGCTTACCGCTAATTTTGCCATTTAAAAAAATGTTTACCTCTCGTTGCCCGTTACTTCGCCTTCTCGTATCGTCGAATTTTTAAAGTTTAGACTTTGAAAGTAGTGCTTAGTTTTCTTAAATATTACTTAATTGTATAAAATTTTAATATTATAATTGCGTAAAACGAATTCAATGTTTTTTGTTGATGGAACGCGCCTTGCATTTGAATTTCGTTCCCTCGAAACTACCCCCTTTAAGTTACTGGCCGGACTCCGCCGGAGGCTTTTTCTTTATTGCCGCGGTCGCTCCTTCAGCCCCAAAAACAGCTGTAGTGAGAATTGTTATTTACTTAAATGTATAGGCTCAGTGTGTTGTTGTGTTTGCATTTTAATGCTTCCAATCGTAGTGCGTGTCGAGGTTTACGAATCCAACGTGTGTTGCGAAATGAAAATCAAGGGTGGATACTATATGATCTATGCTTTAAAAGGAATTTGACGGCGACATGCAGCCAAGCAAAACGGTATTAGGCCTTGCCAAAACTTGACTGAGCTAGTGCACCTTGTCAAATTATCACATATAATAAATTCACCCTCGGATATTCTGTGAGGAGGAGATGGTTTTAAAGTTACTAACACTCGATTTTGGAGGTAGATATTGTCTTGTGACACTTGAAGTAACGATTTAATCTTATAAACAAACTAACATCATGAGCCCATATAGTAAATTAACCGATGTTGATATTACAGCTTAATTGAAATACTGATACCAATTTTTTTAACTCAATGAATCTTTAATATCAACATCAACAATTATCTTCTAAAAGAGATAACTACTTATATTCCATTCAAATTTCTCGCAACATTTCAAATTAACGAATAGAAATGTGCAAATGAAGTTCAAACTGATTAATTGGGCAAATTGCTATATTGTTCACCGTTACCGATCACACATAGATTTGCGTCCTTCAGTAGTGTTTATTATGCTTGTGAAATGGTAAGCGAAATCTGCGATTAAAGTTTAAAATAGACATGAGCAAAAAGGGCTTTATAAACATCAACTCGGTGACTAAAATTAAATTTAAAATAAATCATTTGCATAATGCACATTTTAGATTTTTAATTACAGTACTAACGCTTCCCACGAAAAGAATGTATAATTGTCAGCCTTTTCCAACAGTATCATTAGGTGTTTATGAAATTAAAAATAAATAAATTTTTTTGGTTTAATTATTGATGGTTGTTAAAGAGGTTTGGACTACCTTAATCTGGTCTCTGATGGAGAAAGCTCTGCGTTAGTGTAAACAATAGTTTTTAAACTTTGAATCATGGGATGGTTTAGTTATTATTTAGTGACAATTATTAGGTAACAGTTAAATTTGAAAATTTTTTGCTGTCCATAACTCCGTTTTAAAAATTATAATTTCTAATTTTGTAAAATAATTATCTCTTTACGATAAATACAGTTTATTTCCCTAACTTTCAACTTAGGCCCTCGACTATGGGAGCATCTAGTTGTGCTGCCCCAGATATTTTCTTATATCACTCTAAGAAAAATTAATTATGTTAGGAACGAAATGATTAACGTAAGTTGATGAAGAAATTCATTATTATTTAATAGATATTTTTCATTCTACAGGGACGGTAGGCCCTTGTAGATATGACTTGATACTCTTTTGTAACGTTAAAGCAAAATTCACATGCTTTTACCAATTTTCCTATGGAGATTAACATGGGGTTTTTCGTGATATTTAACCACCTCTAACTGAAAAACTAGAGCGAAGTTACTTTTCGGAATACTCTTAAATTAACAATTAAGTATTCAGGGTGTGCGATCGGCTAGTCTAATCAGAAACAATTAAGTCTAAGTATGTTAATTTTAGTTAATTACAGAAGTACTTGTTTCGACCATCGTGATTGGACATAATAATAATGCTAGAGCTCTTCGAAAACTGAAAATAACTAAGTATCTATGGTGTAGTGGTTATCACGTCCGCTTTACACTCGGAAGGTCCCAGGTTCGAGCCCTGGTAGATACATGACTTGACTATCGTTATTGGACACAATAATAAGCTAGATCTCTTCGAAAACTCAGAATAACCAAGTATTCATTGTGTAGTGGTTATCACGTCCGCTTTACATGCGGAAGGTCCCGGGTTCGAGCCCTGGTAGATACATGTTTTGACCATCGTGATTGGACATAATAATAAGCTAAGATCTCTTAGGAATCTCAGTATTACCAGGTATGTGTAGTGTAGTGGTTATCTCGTCCGCCTAACACGCGGAAGGTGCAACGTTCGGGCCCTGCTAGATGCATGTTTTGACCATCGTAATTGGACATAATAATAAGCGGTAAAGAAAACATAATTACTCAAAATTTAATTACATTAAGACTGAAGCGACAGATATTATATAAAAACGTCTTGGTTTGGACCAAGGCCGAAAAAACAAACGATATGAGTGAGGTTTTTCAATTGACTGAAGTATCAGATATTGAAATTTTTTCTAGTTATTTTTATACACTCAATCCTTAATCAATATTTAATTCAATCAACTGATTTTACTGTTAATCGACCTAGTCCCTCTAAATTAATTGAAAAAATTACATATCTACGCTTTTTCAAGAACAATTACATTTTCCGAAAACATTTTATCATGAAATTAATTATTTTGAAGGGATTTCGTGTCGATGCTCACAAGTTAGTGAGCATCTTGACCGACATAGATTTAATTGTTGCTGGCTTGACAAATTTTCAAGTTTGCACCAAAAGAAGTTTAAATCTGTTTTAAGTTGTTGATAAGACTGTAGTTTAGAGTGAATGTCGTCTACTTAAGACAAAGCAACAAAGTTTATCCTGTGTGGTAAAGGGTAAAGATCACATAAACAGAAATACTTCTCAGAATTGTTATATTCATTTCCCGCGGAAATAATATGGTTAAACACATCACTCATTACTAGTTATGCCAAGAAGGTCACATTTAACTCCGACACCCCCTCCCTTCCTCTAATTTCAAAATATATGGCATTTTATAATCACCAGTGGTTTCAGTGTATGGGTCATCTGAGCCGTCGCAACACACTCAGCCAATATTACCATAGACTGAGTTATGACCAAGAAATTCTTAAGTACGGAAAAGGAAGTTCCAGTGCAACTTTACCATCAAAGATGCGACAATAGAAATGTAGCATTTCGATATACGAAATTAAATGTATAAATTCGCGCAACACCCTTTTTTGGCATCCACGATCAAATATTTACATTTTCCATTCGAGTTATGCCAAAGTTCGCTTGCTTTTTTTAGACATCCAGTAGAACATTTCAAATATTCAATACTGTATCCTCAACATGATAAATTAATTTCACGATAAAATGTTTTCGGAAAATGTAATTGTTCTTGAAAAAGCGTAGATATGTAATTTTTTCAATTAATTTAGAGGGACTAGGTCGATTAACAGTAAAATCAGTTGATTGAATTAAATATTGATTAAGGATTGAGTGTATAAAAATAACTAGAAAAAATTTCAATATCTGATACTTCAGTCAATTGAAAAACCTCACTCATATCGTTTGTTTTTTCGGCCTTGGTCCAAACCAAGACGTTTTTATATAATATAACTGGAAGAGATGTAATTTTAAAACGTCCAAATTACATAAAACCACGTCAGGATGGCCGAGCGGCCTAAGGTGCCAGACTCAAGGGGCTTAGCTTCCTTCGTTCACGATGTGAATCTGTGTATTCTGGTCCTCGTTTGAGGGCGTGGGTTCGAATCCCACTTCTGACACGATGTGTTTTTTGAATATAACTGGAAGAGATGTAATTTTAAAACGTCCAAATTACATAAAACTACGTCAGGATGGCCGAGCGGCCTAAGGTGCCAGACTCAAGGGGCTTAGCTTCCTTCGTTCACGATGTGAATCACTGTATTCTGCTCCTCGTTTGAGGGCGTGGGTTCGAGTCCCACTTCTGACACGATGTGTTTTATGAAAATAACTGGAAGAGATGTAATTTTAAAACGTCCAAATTACATAAAACTACGTCAGGATGGCCGAGCGGTCTAAGGCGCCAGACTCAAGGGGCTTAGCTTCCATCGTTTACGATGTGAATCTGTGTATTCTGGTCCTCGTTTGAGGGCGTGGGTTCGAATCCCACTTCTGACACGATGAGTTTTATGAAAATAACTGGAAGAGATGTAATTTTAAAACGTCCAAATTACATAAAACCACGTCAGGATGGCCGAGCGGTCTAAGGCGCCAGACTCAAGGGGCTTAGCTTCCTTCGTTCACGATGTGAATCTGTGTATTCTGGTCCGCGTTTGAGGGCGTGGGATCGAATCCCACTTCTGACACGATGTGTTTTTTGAATATAACTGGAAGAGATGTAATTTTAAAACGTCCAAATTACATAAAACTACGTCAGGATGGCCGAGCGGCCTAAGGTGCCAGACTCAAGGGGCTTAGCTTCCTTCGTTCACGATGTGAATCACTGTATTCTGGTCCTCGTTTGAGGGCGTGGGTTCGAGTCCCACTTCTGACACGATGTGTTTTATGAAAATAACTGGAAGAGATGTAATTTTAAAACGTCCAAATTACATAAAACTACGTCAGGATGGCCGAGCGGCCTAAGGTGCCAGACTCAAGGGGCTTAGCTTCCTTCGTTCACGATGTGAATCACTGTATTCTGGTCCTCGTTTGAGGGCGTGGGTTCGAATCCCACTTATGACACGATGTGTTTTATGAAAATAACTAGAAGAGATGTAATTTTGAAACGTCCAAATTACATAAAACCACGTCAGTATGGCCGAGCGGTCTAAGGCGCCAGACTCAAGGGGCTTAGCTTCCTTCGTTCACGATGTGAATCTGTGTATTCTGGTCCTCGTTTGAGGGCGTGGGTTCGAGTCCAACTTCTGACACGATGTGTTTTATGAAAATAACTGGAAGAGATGTAATTTTAAAACGTCCAAATTACATAAAACTACGTCAGGATGGCCGAGCGGCCTAAGGTGCCAGACTCAAGGGGCTTAGCTTCCTTCGTTCACGATGTGAATCACTGTATTCTGGTCCTCGTTTGAGGGCGTGGGTTCGAATCCCACTTATGACACGATGTGTTTTATGAAAATAACTAGAAGAGATGTAATTTTGAAACGTCCAAATTACATAAAACCACGTCAGTATGGCCGAGCGGTCTAAGGCGCCAGACTCAAGGGGCTTAGCTTCCTTCGTTCACGATGTGAATCTGTGTATTCTGGTCCTCGTTTGAGGGCGTGGGTTCGAGTCCCACTTCTGACACGATGTGTTTTATGAAAATAACTGGAAGAGATGTAATTTTAAAACGTCCAAATTACATAAAACCACGTCAGGATGGCCGAGCGGCCTAAGGTGCCAGACTCAAGGGGCTTAGCTTCCTTCGTTCACGATGTGAATCTGTGTATTCTGGTCCTCGTTTGAGGGCGTGGGTTCGAATCCCACTTCTGACACGATGTGTTTTTTGAATATAACTGGAAGAGATGTAATTTTAAAACGTCCAAATTACATAAAACTACGTCAGGATGGCCGAGCGGCCTAAGGTGCCAGACTCAAGGGGCTTAGCTTCCTTCGTTCACGATGTGAATCACTGTATTCTGGTCCTCGTTTGAGGGCGTGGGTTCGAGTCCCACTTCTGACACGATGTGTTTTATGAAAATAACTGGAAGAGATGTAATTTTAAAACGTCCAAATTACATAAAACTACGTCAGGATGGCCGAGCGGTCTAAGGCGCCAGACTCAAGGGGCTTAGCTTCCATCGTTTACTATGTGTATCTGTGTATTCTG
Source organism: Phalangium opilio (assembly GCF_054372755.1). Classification (NCBI taxonomy): domain Eukaryota; kingdom Metazoa; phylum Arthropoda; class Arachnida; order Opiliones; family Phalangiidae; genus Phalangium; species Phalangium opilio. Next base: position 11,492,554 of record NW_028324178.1, read on the forward strand.
GTCCTCGTTTGAGGGCGTGGGTTCGAATCCCACTTCTGACACGATGAGTTTTATGAAAATAACTGGAAGAGATGTAATTTTAAAACGTCCAAATTACATAAAACCACGTCAGGATGGCCGAGCTGTCTAAGGCGCCAGACTCAAGGGGCTTAGCTTCCTTCGTTCACGATGTGAATCTGTGTATTCTGGTCCGCGTTTGAGGGCGTGGGATCGAATCCCACTTCTGACACGATGTGTTTTTTGAATATAACTGGAAGAGATGTAATTTTAAAACGTCCAAATTACATAAAACTACGTCAGGATGGCCGAGCGGCCTAAGGTGCCAGACTCAAGGGGCTTAGCTTCCTTCGTTCACGATGTGAATCACTGTATTCTGGTCCTCGTTTGAGGGCGTGGGTTCGAGTCCCACTTCTGACACGATGTGTTTTATGAAAATAACTGGAAGAGATGTAATTTTAAAACGTCCAAATTACATAAAACTACGTCAGGATGGCCGAGCGGCCTAAGGTGCCAGACTCAAGGGGCTTAGCTTCCTTCGTTCACGATGTGAATCACTGTATTCTGGTCCTCGTTTGAGGGCGTGGGTTCGAATCCCACTTATGACACGATGTGTTTTATGAAAATAACTGGAAGAGATGTAATTTTAAAACGTCAAAATTACCAAAGACCACAACAGGATGGCCGAGCGGTCTAAGGCGCCAGACTCAAGGGGCTTAGCTTCCATCGTTTACGATGTGAATCTGTGTATTCTGGTCCTCGTTTGAGGGCGTGGGTTCGAATCCCACTTCTGACACGATGAGTTTTATGAAAATAACTGGAAGAGATGTAATTTTAAAACGTCCAAATTACATAAAACCACGTCAGGATGGCCGAGCGGTCTAAGGCGCCAGACTCAAGGGGCTTAGCTTCCTTCGTTCACGATGTGAATCTGTGTATTCTGGTCCTCGTTTGAGGGCGTGGGTTCGAATCCCACTTCTGACACGATGTGTTTTTTGAATATAACTGGTAGAGATGTAATTTTAAAACGTCCAAATTACACAAAGCCACGTCAGGATGGCCGAGCGGCCTAAGGTGCCAGACTCAATGGGCATACCTTCCTTCGTTCACGATGTGAATCTGTGTATTCTCGTCCTCGTTTTAGGGCGTGGGTTCGAATCCCACTTCTGACACGATGTGTTTTTTGAAAATAACTGGAAGAGATGTAATTTTAAAACGTCCAAATTACATAAAACCACAACAGGATGGCCGAGCGGTCTAAGGCGCCAGACTCAAGGGGCTTAGCTTCCTTCGTTCACGATGTGAATCTGTGTATTCTCGTCCTCGTTTGAGGGCGTGGGTTCGAATCCCACTTCTGACACGATGTGTTTTTTGAATATAACTGGAAGAGATGTAATTTTAAAACGTCCAAATTACATAAAACCACAACAGGATGGCCGAGCGGTCTAAGGCGCCAGACTCAAGGGGCTTAGCTTCCTTCGTTCACGATGTGAATCTGTGTAATCTGGTCCTCGTTTGAGGGCGTGGGTTCGAATCCCACTTCTGACACGATGTGTTTTTTGAATATAACTGGAAGAGATGTAATTTTAAAACGTCCAAATTACATAAGACCACAACAGGATGGCCGAGCGGTCTAAGGCGCAATACTCAAGGGGCTTAGCTCCCTTCGTTCACGATGTGAATCTGTGTATTCTGGTCCTCGTTTGAGGGCGTGGGTTCGAATCCCACTTCTGACACGATGTGTTTTTTGAAAATAACTGGAAGAGATGTAATTTTAAAACGTCCAAATTACATAAAACCACGTCAGGATGGCCGAGCGGCCTAAGGTGCCAGACTCAAGGGGCTTACCTTCCTTCGTTCACGATGTGAATCTGTGTATTCTGGTCCGCGTTTGAGGGCGTGGGATCGAATCCCACTTCTGACACGATGTGTTTTTTGAATATAACTGGAAGAGATGTAATTTTAAAACGTCCAAATTACATAAAACTACGTCAGGATGGCCGAGCGGCCTAAGGTGCCAGACTCAAGGGGCTTAGCTTCCTTCGTTCACGATGTGAATCACTGTATTCTGGTCCTCGTTTGAGGGCGTGGGTTCGAGTCCCACTTCTGACACGATGTGTTTTATGAAAATAACTGGAAGAGATGTAATTTTAAAACGTCCAAATTACATAAAACTACGTCAGGATGGCCGAGCGGCCTAAGGTGCCAGACTCAAGGGGCTTAGCTTCCTTCGTTCACGATGTGAATCACTGTATTCTGGTCCTCGTTTGAGGGCGTGGGTTCGAATCCCACTTATGACACGATGTGTTTTATGAAAATAACTGGAAGAGATGTAATTTTAAAACGTCAAAATTACCAAAGACCACAACAGGATGGCCGAGCGGTCTAAGGCGCCAGACTCAAGGGGCTTAGCTTCCATCGTTTACGATGTGAATCTGTGTATTCTGGTCCTCGTTTGAGGGCGTGGGTTCGAATCCCACTTCTGACACGATGAGTTTTATGAAAATAACTGGAAGAGATGTAATTTTAAAACGTCCAAATTACATAAAACCACGTCAGGATGGCCGAGCGGTCTAAGGCGCCAGACTCAAGGGGCTTAGCTTCCTTCGTTCACGATGTGAATCTGTGTATTCTGGTCCTCGTTTGAGGGCGTGGGTTCGAATCCCACTTCTGACACGATGTGTTTTTTGAATATAACTGGTAGAGATGTAATTTTAAAACGTCCAAATTACACAAAGCCACGTCAGGATGGCCGAGCGGCCTAAGGTGCCAGACTCAATGGGCATACCTTCCTTCGTTCACGATGTGAATCTGTGTATTCTCGTCCTCGTTTTAGGGCGTGGGTTCGAATCCCACTTCTGACACGATGTGTTTTTTGAAAATAACTGGAAGAGATGTAATTTTAAAACGTCCAAATTACATAAAACCACAACAGGATGGCCGAGCGGTCTAAGGCGCCAGACTCAAGGGGCTTAGCTTCCTTCGTTCACGATGTGAATCTGTGTATTCTCGTCCTCGTTTGAGGGCGTGGGTTCGAATCCCACTTCTGACACGATGTGTTTTTTGAATATAACTGGAAGAGATGTAATTTTAAAACGTCCAAATTACATAAAACCACAACAGGATGGCCGAGCGGTCTAAGGCGCCAGACTCAAGGGGCTTAGCTTCCTTCGTTCACGATGTGAATCTGTGTAATCTGGTCCTCGTTTGAGGGCGTGGGTTCGAATCCCACTTCTGACACGATGTGTTTTTTGAATATAACTGGAAGAGATGTAATTTTAAAACGTCCAAATTACATAAGACCACAACAGGATGGCCGAGCGGTCTAAGGCGCAATACTCAAGGGGCTTAGCTCCCTTCGTTCACGATGTGAATCTGTGTATTCTGGTCCTCGTTTGAGGGCGTGGGTTCGAATCCCACTTCTGACACGATGTGTTTTTTGAAAATAACTGGAAGAGATGTAATTTTAAAACGTCCAAATTACATAAAACCACGTCAGGATGGCCGAGCGGCCTAAGGTGCCAGACTCAAGGGGCTTACCTTCCTTCGTTCACGATGTGAATCTGTGTATTCTCGTCCTCGTTTTAGGGCGTGGGTTCGAATCCCACTTCTGACACGATGTGTTTTTTGAAAATAACTGGAAGAGATGTAATTTTAAAACGTCCAAATTACATAAAACCACGTCAGGATGGCCGAGCGGCCTAAGGTGCCAGACTCAAGGGGCTTAGCTTCCTTCGTTCACGATATGAATCACTGTATTCTGGTCCTCGTTTGAGGAAGTGGGTTCGAATACCACTTCTGACACGATGTGTTTTATGAAAATAACTAGAAGAGATGTAATTTTGAAACGTCCAAATTACATAAAACCACGTCAGTATGGCCGAGCGGTCTAAGGCGCCAGACTCAAGGGGCTTAGCTTCCTTCGTTCACGATGTGAATCTGTGTATTCTGGTCCTCGTTTGAGGGCGTGGGTTCGAGTCCCACTTCTGACACGATGTGTTTTATGAAAATAACTGGAAGAGATGTAATTTTAAAACGTCCAAATTACATAAAACTACGTCAGGATGGCCGAGCGGTCTAAGGCGCCAGACTCAAGGGGCTTAGCTTCCATCGTTTACGATGTGAATCTGTGTATTCTGGTCCTCGTTTGAGGGCGTGGGTTCGAATCCCACTTCTGACACGATGAGTTTTATGAAAATAACTGGAAGAGATGTAATTTTAAAACGTCCAAATTACATAAAACCACGTCAGGATGGCCGAGCGGTCTAAGGCGCCAGACTCAAGGAGCTTAGCTTCCTTCGTTCACGATGTGAATCTGTGTATTCTGGTCCTCGTTTGAGGGCGTGGGTTCGAATCCCACTTCTGACACGATGTGTTTTTTGAATATAACTGGAAGAGATGTAATTTTAAAACGTCCAAATTACACAAAGCCACGTCAGGATGGCCGAGCGGCCTAAGGTGCCAGACTCAATGGGCATACCTTCCTTCGTTCACGATGTGAATCTGTGTATTCTCGTCCTCGTTTTAGGGCGTGGGTTCGAATCCCACTTCTGACACGATGTGTTTTTTGAAAATAACTGGAAGAGATGTAATTTTAAAACGTCCAAATTACATAAAACCACAACAGGATGGCCGAGCGGTCTAAGGCGCCAGACTCAAGGGGCTTAGCTTCCTTCGTTCACGATGTGAATCTGTGTATTCTCGTCCTCGTTTGAGGGCGTGGGTTCGAATCCCACTTCTGACACGATGTGTTTTTTGAATATAACTGGAAGAGATGTAATTTTAAAACGTCCAAATTACATAAAACCACAACAGGATGGCCGAGCGGTCTAAGGCGCCAGACTCAAGGGGCTTAGCTTCCTTCGTTCACGATGTGTATCTGTGTATTCTCGTCCTCGTTTGAGGGCGTGGGTTCGAATCCCACTTCTGACACGATGTGTTTTTTGAAAATAACTGGAAGAGATGTAATTTTAAAACGTCCAAATTACATAAAACCACGTCAGGATGGCCGAGCGGCCTAAGGTGCCAGACTCAAGGGGCTTAGCTTCCTTCGTTCACGATATGAATCACTGTATTCTGGTCCTCGTTTGAGGAAGTGGGTTCGAATACCACTTCTGACACGATGTGTTTTATGAAAATAACTAGAAGAGATGTAATTTTGAAACGTCCAAATTACATAAAACCACGTCAGTATGGCCGAGCGGTCTAAGGCGCCAGACTCAAGGGGCTTAGCTTCCTTCGTTCACGATGTGAATCTGTGTATTCTGGTCCTCGTTTGAGGGCGTGGGTTCGAGTCCCACTTCTGACACGATGTGTTTTATGAAAATAACTGGAAGAGATGTAATTTTAAAACGTCCAAATTACATAAAACTACGTCAGGATGGCCGAGCGGTCTAAGGCGCCAGACTCAAGGGGCTTAGCTTCCATCGTTTACGATGTGAATCTGTGTATTCTGGTCCTCGTTTGAGGGCGTGGGTTCGAATCCCACTTCTGACACGATGAGTTTTATGAAAATAACTGGAAGAGATGTAATTTTAAAACGTCCAAATTACATAAAACCACGTCAGGATGGCCGAGCGGTCTAAGGCGCCAGACTCAAGGGGCTTAGCTTCCTTCGTTCACGATGTGAATCTGTGTATTCTGGTCCGCGTTTGAGGGCGTGGGATCGAATCCCACTTCTGACACGATGTGTTTTATGAAAATAACTGGAAGAGATGTAATTTTAAAACGTCCAAATTACATAAGACCACAACAGGATGGCCGAGCGGTCTAAGGCGCAATACTCAAGGGGCTTAGCTCCCTTCGTTCACGATGTGAATCTGTGTATTCTGGTCCTCGTTTGAGGGCGTGGGTTCGAATCCCACTTCTGACACGATGTGTTTTTTGAATATAACTGGAAGAGATGTAATTTTAAAACGTCCAAATTACACAAAACCACGTCAGGATGGCCGAGCGGCCTAAGGTGCCAGACTCAAGGGGCTTACCTTCCTTCGTTCACGATGTGAATCTGTGTATTCTCGTCCTCGTTTTAGGGCGTGGGTTCGAATCCCACTTCTGACACGATGTGTTTTTTGAAAATAACTGGAAGAGATGTAATTTTAAAACGTCCAAATTACATAAAACCACAACAGGATGGCCGAGCGGTCTAAGGCGCCAGACTCAAGGGGCTTAGCTTCCTTCGTTCACGATGTGAATCTGTGTATTCTCGTCCTCGTTTGAGGGCGTGGGTTCGAATCCCACTTCTGACACGATGTGTTTTTTGAATATAACTGGAAGAGATATAATTTTAAAACGTCCAAATTACATAAAACCACAACAGGATGGCCGAGCGGTCTAAGGCGCCAGACTCAAGGGGCTTAGCTTCCTTCGTTCACGATGTGAATCTGTGTATTCTGGTCCTCGTTTGAGGGCGTGGGTTCGAATCCCACTTCTGACACGATGTGTTTTTTGAATATAACTGGAAGAGATGTAATTTTAAAACGTCCAAATTACATAAAACCACGTCAGGATGGCCGAGCGGCCTAAGGTGCCAGACTCAAGGGGCTTACCTTCCTTCGTTCACGATGTGAATCTGTGTATTCTCGTCCTCGTTTTAGGGCGTGGGTTCGAATCCCACTTCTGACACGATGTGTTTTTTGAAAATAACTGGAAGAGATGTAATTTTAAAACGTCCAAATTACATAAAACCACAACAGGATGGCCGAGCGGTCTAAGGCGCCAGACTCAAGGGGCTTAGCTTCCTTCGTTCACGATGTGAATCTGTGTATTCTCGTCCTCGTTTGAGGGCGTGGGTTCGAATCCCACTTCTGACACGATGTGTTTTTTGAAAATAACTGGAAGAGATGTAATTTTAAAACGTCCAAATTACATAAAACCACGTCAGGATGGCCGAGCGGCCTAAGGTGCCAGACTCAAGGGGCTTAGCTTCCTTCGTTCACGATATGATTCACTGTATTCTGGTCCTCGTTTGAGGAAGTGGGTTCGAATACCACTTCTGACACGATGTGTTTTATGAAAATAACTAGAAGAGATGTAATTTTGAAACGTCCAAATTACATAAAACCACGTCAGTATGGCCGAGCGGTCTAAGGCGCCAGACTCAAGGGGCTTAGCTTCCTTCGTTCACGATGTGAATCTGTGTATTCTGGTCCTCGTTTGAGGGCGTGGGTTCGAATACCACTTCTGACACGATGTGTTTTTTGAAAATAACTGGAAGAGATGTAATTTTAAAACGTCCAAATTACATACAACCACGTCAGGATGGCCGAGCGGTCTAAGGCGCCAGACTCAAGGGGCTTAGCTTCCTTCGTTCACGATGTGAATCTGTGTATTCTGGTCCTCGTTTGAGGGCGTGGGTTCGAGTCCCACTTCTGACACGATGTGTTTTATGAAAATAACTGGAACAGATGTAATTTTAAAACGTCCAAATTACATAAAACTACGTCAGGATGGCCGAGCGGTCTAAGGCGACAGACTCAAGGGGCTTAGCTTCCTTCGTTCACGATGAGAATTTGTGTATTCTCGTCCTCGTTTTAGGGCGTGGGTTCGAATCCCACTTCTGACACGATGCGTTTTTTGAAAATAACTGGAAGAGATGTAATTTTAAAACGTCCAAATTACATAAAACCACGTCAGGATGGCCGAGCGGTCTAAGGCGCCAGACTCAAGGGGCTTAGCTTCCTTCGTTCACGATGTGAATCTGTGTATTCTGGTCCGCGTTTGAGGGCGTGGGTTCGAATCCCACTTCTGACACGATGTGTTTTATGAAAATAACTGGAAGAGATGTAATTTTAAAACGTCCAAATTACATAAGACCACAACAGGATGGCCGAGCGGTCTAAGGCGCAATACTCAAGGGGCTTAGCTCCCTTCGTTCACGATGTGAATCTGTGTATTCTCGTCCTCGTTTGAGGGCGTGGGTTCGAATCAAACTACTGACACGATGTGTTTTTTGAAAATAACTGGAAGAGATGTAATTTTAAAACGTCCAAATTACATAAAACCACGTCAGGATGGCCGAGAGGCCTAAGGTGCCAGACTCAAGGGGCTTAGCTTCCTTCGTTCACGATGTGAATCACTGTATTCTGGTCCTCGTTTGAGGGCGTGGGTTCGAATCCCACTTCTGACACGATGTGTTTTTTGAAAATAACTGGAAGAGATGTAATTTTAAAACGTCCAAATTACATACAACCACGTCAGGATGGCCGAGCGGTCTAAGGCGCCAGACTCAAGGGGCTTAGCTTCCTTCGTTCACGATGTGAATCTGTGTATTCTGGTCCTCGTTTGAGGGCGTGGGTTCGTATCGCACTTCTGACACGATGTGTTTTATGAAAATAACTGGAAGAGATGTAATTTTAAAACGTCCAAATTACATAAAACCACAACAGGATGGCCGAGCGGTCTAAGGCGCCAGACTCAAAGGGCTTAGCTTCCTTCGTTCACGATGTGAATCTGTGTATTCTCGTCCTCGTTTGAGGGCGTGGGTTCGATTCCCACTTCTGACACGATGTGTTTTTTGAAAATAACTGGAAGAGATGTAATTTTAAAACGTCCAAATTACATAAAACCACGTCAGGATGGCCGAGCGGCCTAAGGTGCCAGACTCAAGGGGCTTAGCTTCCTTCGTTCACGATATGATTCACTGTATTCTGGTCCTCGTTTGAGGAAGTGGGTTCGAATACCACTTCTGACACGATGTGTTTTATGAAAATAACTAGAAGAGATGTAATTTTGAAACGTCCAAATTACATAAAACCACGTCAGTATGGCCGAGCGGTCTAAGGCGCCAGACTCAAGGGGCTTAGCTTCCTTCGTTCACGATGTGAATCTGTGTATTCTGGTCCTCGTTTGAGGGCGTGGGTTCGAATCCCACTTCTGACACGATGTGTTTTTTGAATATAACTGGAAGAGATGTAATTTTAAAACGTCCAAATTACATAAAACCACGTCAGGATGGCCGAGCGGCCTAAGGTGCCAGACTCAAGGGGCTTAGCTTCCTTCGTTCACGATGTGAATCACTGTATTCTGGTCCTCGTTTGAGGGCGTGGGTTCGAATCAAACTACTGACACGATGTGTTTTTTGAAAATAACTGGAAGAGATGTAATTTTAAAACGTCCAAATTACATAAAACCACGTCAGGATGGCCGAGAGGCCTAAGGTGCCAGACTCAAGGGGCTTAGCTTCCTTCGTTCACGATGTGAATCACTGTATTCTGGTCCTCGTTTGAGGGCGTGGGTTCGAATCCCACTTCTGACACGATGTGTTTTTTGAAAATAACTGGAAGAGATGTAATTTTAAAACGTCCAAATTACATACAACCACGTCAGGATGGCCGAGCGGTCTAAGGCGCCAGACTCAAGGGGCTTAGCTTCCTTCGTTCACGATGTGAATCTGTGTATTCTGGTCCTCGTTTGAGGGCGTGGGTTCGTATCGCACTTCTGACACGATGTGTTTTATGAAAATAACTGGAAGAGATGTAATTTTAAAACGTCCAAATTACATAAAACCACAACAGGATGGCCGAGCGGTCTAAGGCGCCAGACTCAAAGGGCTTAGCTTCCTTCGTTCACGATGTGAATCTGTGTATTCTCGTCCTCGTTTGAGGGCGTGGGTTCGAATCCCACTTCTGACACGATTTGTTTTTTGAAAATAACTGGAAGAGATGTAATTTTAAAACGTCCAAATTACATAAAACCACGTCAGGATGGCCGAGCGGCCTAAGGTGCCAGACTCAAGGGGCTTAGCTTCCTTCGTTCACGATATGAATCACTGTATTCTGGTCCTCGTTTGAGGGCGTGGGTTCGAATCCCACTTCTGACACGATGTGTTTTATGAAAATAACTAGAAGAGATGTAATTTTGAAACGTCCAAATTACATAAAACCACGTCAGTATGGCCGAGCTGTCTAAGGTGCTAGACTCAAGGGGCTTAGCTTCCTTCGTTCACGATGTGAATCTGTGTATTCTGGTCCTCGTTTGAGGGCGTGGGTTCGAATCCCACTTCTGAAACGATGTGTTTTTTGAATATAACTGGAAGAGATGTAATTTTAAAACGTCCAAATTACATAAAACCACGTCAGGATGGCCGAGCGGCCTAAGGTGCCAGACTCAAGGGGCTTAGCTTCCTTCGTTCACGATGTGAATCACTGTATTCTGGTCCTCGTTTGAGGGCGTGGGTTCGAGTCCCACTTCTGACACGATGTGTTTTATGAAAATAACTGGAACAAGTAGTGATAGCTACCTAGATTCGCAGAGATCCAAGATGGCCGCCCTCTCCTCATCCACCAAACTCAAACCAAACTTCCACCCAAAGATTAAGCTAAACTCCTACCTGATCAACCCTACCTTCCAGCATGCTATGACTCTTTAGAGGGGTTTTACCCATTTTTTCCCCAAAACAAGCTCGGCTTAACCCTCGGAGGCTGTAGTTCTTTTAATAAACCAGTCTAGTTATTTTGTAAGATTCTTGTTTGAATTTCCCGCCATAAACCCATGTCTGAGAAACAAAGACAAATAAATAAATAAAGATTTTTTAATAACAAATACCAAATAATATATACAATAAAATAGAGAATAACAAGAATATAAATAGAGAATAACAAGAATATAAATAGAGAATAACAAGAATATAAACAAAAATTAAATTAAAACCAGAAATATTTACCGCTACTTTTACCACTAATAAAAACCAGTCTTTAAATCGAAATTTTGAAGGTAATTGTTTTTATCTCTGGCGTAAAAAGCATCTTGCTCAAAGTGACATTTTGATTTTCAAAACTTGATATTTTAGTCGAAATCTTAACTGAAAGCCGGTCTTTAAATCGTAATTAGCGCCACGTTTTATTAACAATTTCACGACATCAACGCGGCATTCACTCTAGCGGGGCGTCGGTTGCCAGCTTTTTTCAGGCACTCTGGTGGTACATGCCTCCATTGACTCAAGAAGATCTTGGGCATTTTCGGCTCCGAATCCTATCCACGTTGATCGAGCGAACAGCTGTTAAGTTTGAGAAGGACATCGAAGTCAAGGCCTCACTGAAGAGAACGTGCTCCAGTTGGTGCAGGGTACGCAGAACCTTATGCGGTGGCAGGGCTTGTCGGGTTGTACGGGCCATGTCCTATAAAATTCTTCGTTGACCCTTTACCTCCCGAAGGAAGTTACATCCGAGCCACTGCGGGGCTTGAAGCGACTTCACACAAATTTTACACAACTTTAAAGAGACCATAATACAAATTTCTTTTCCATCCCGATCTATAACCAAGATGGAAAAAGCGTCAAATTAAGTCCTGGCGCAAACTGTTGCTTGCGCCAGGACTTCCCCTTCATTGCAATAGTCAGTTGTATGTATGCATATGACATTGCAATGAAGGGCGATTCATGAACCACAACCAACAGGCTTTGCTCATGCATTCTGATGGCTGAGGCAACTTTTTACGTTGGCTAGACTATATGTAACTTTGAAGGATTTATACAAAAAGTTACATAAATCTAGCTCATGAATCGAAATTGGTCTCTTTTCAGGCGATGCCCGAGAAGAGACAGCTAGAAAAATCGAAATTGGTCCCTTTTCCGTTGGAAAATTGAGTTTGGTCTTTTCTCACCCAACAAAAGCGGCACGAGTTAAAGAAAGACATCTTTAGTTGGACTTTTAAGAGCATAGCTGAGCAACTGATAACTTTCTTCATGAAACACGGAGCTTATATACTAAATGACCGAGAGCAGATTTAATATTAAACAAGCTCTCTAGATAAAAAAATTTATTTTTTACCGACCACACCCTATTGACCACACCCTGAAACGTATTATTAAAGCCGCGTGTCTTATATAATAACCGCTTGAAAACAGGTTAAAACCGGCTCGAACTAGTCAGGGCGTTGTCTTTTTTATTGGAATCGGGTAAGGTCAATTACCTAGCTACGTAGATTTTTCAAGGGTAGCGACTTTTAAAAGTTTAAGAATTTAAGTTTTTTTGATGAAGATAAACGGCGTGTATTTTAAGATCGTCCATAGCTCAGTGGTTAAAGGCAGGGTCTACTAATGTAATACCCAAAAAGGTGGCGAGTTCAAATCCCGGCCAGGCTACCGAGCTATGGACGATCTTTTTTATGTATAAAATAAGCTTTGTTTAAGAAGTTGGGGTTAGTTGATAAACAGGCGTTAGTCATGAATGACGACTTTTTTTTAACTTTAGCGTCTAATACGTGTCTAGATATATACCCAAACAATACCCAATCAAGTTTTAAAAATTATTTGCATCAACCTCTTAACTTGACTAGCGATTATGAAGTTGGGCTGGCAGAAATCATATTTCCAAATCATTGGGTGAATATAAGCGAAGAGTTTAACAAGTTTGAAATTCAGGTTGTAAGTGACCCGAACCGTGACAACTATGCAGCTGTTCGAGAGCCTGTTGAATATCAAAAAATAGAGATACCTGTCAATCGTTATGCCAAGACCAAAGAGTACGAACTGCCCCAAAATTTTGTCGAGCTGTTAAATGATGATGTAAACAGTCATCCGTATTTAAAAGGCAAATTATCTTTTAAATTAGTGAATAAATATAAAGACGGGGCCCTGGGAAAACAGTTAGATACAAACTTTCCCGTTTACCTGCAAGTTTTAGGAGAGGAAAACATACGGTTCAAAATACCAGCTGATTCTCCCTTGACCACGCTATTTGAATTTAAAGAGAATAATTACGAAGATGTTCCATATATATCCAAATATCCTGTATCAAAGCATGCTAAAAATATAAGTTTAAATTACACTAATAATTACGTGGAAATCGAAATTGATAATGTTGGAGATAGTTTTAAAAAAAAATTTGATTACAAGTACATTCCCAAAGCCGCCATTAAACGTAAAACAAGCCATGAGGTTCCGCCAATAAGAAAAAAGCCTCAACCAGAATATAAACCTGTACCGCCATCTATACCTATTTTACCGCGAACTACGCCTTTTCTTCCGATACCTATTGCTACGACTGAATCCGTAGTATTTGTACAACCACAGCCATCCAAAATAACCCCTCCCCCACCACCACCACCACCACCACCACCCAAAATAACGCTTCCGAAACAAACCTCTCCAAAGCCTTATTATCCAACATATTCAGGGCCTGACCCCTCTAAAACGCCAGCTTCAGGTAAACAGTTACCTCCAAATTCGACTAAACCGATACCTCCAAGTTCAAATAAACCGATACCTCCAAGTTCGGATAAACTAATACCTCCGAGCTCAACTAATTCAGCCGCTACTACAACGATTAATTCAGCATCTACCACAACAACTAAACCAACATCTACTACAACAACAACATCTAGACCAACCCCGTCTACTTCAGATCCCTTAAAGATTCTGACTACAGACCCACCAAAGGCTGAATTACCGAAGCCAAAGCCGGAGCCAACGAAGTCCGAACTACCAAAACCAAAGGCTGAATTACCGAAGTCAAAGCCGGAGCCAGATCCCCTAAAACTTCCGGATCCCCCCAAAATTCCAGCTCCGGACCCATATAAGCCTGATCTATCAAAACAAGAGACCCCGAAACCCTCTACCTTCGAACCACTGACGCCGACCCCCTCGCCAACGGAGGTTGAGGAAATATATATATTTCCAGACCTCCCAAAACCTGACTTACCGAAACCCGACTTACCGAAACCCGACTTACCGAAACCCGACTTACCGAACCCCGACTTACCAAACCCCGACCTATCAAAACCTGATCTATCCAAGCCTGATCTCTCAAAATCTCCAGACTCTACAACATCCTCTACTTTTGAGCTACCCGTATTACCGACATCCTCCCCACCACCGGTTGATAAAAAACCCTTGTTTCCGCAGCCGGTTGATCCGCCAAAGAAAAAACCCGAGCCAATTATCTCTGAAAAGCCTAAACAAATTAACCCCGAAGATTATGATAACTATAAAATATTGTTCTTACCTCAAACTTTTAAAGCCAGTAAAACGCCAGAGAAAAACGCCGAAGGGCTTTATCGAGCCGTAGCCAACACCTTAGAAAAATTAGTAATAAATAAAATTCAATTCACATATCACGTAGTAGATAATTGGGGCTATGCTATCGTGTATAATTTCAAAACACCGGAATGGGTGGAAATTAAATTTTCTCCCCAATTAGCTAAATTGCTCAACCTCGACCCCGATAAATATTATACCGGAAAGCAGCAATGCGGGCCCTTAAGCCTCACGATACAAGAATATACCATAAATGAAAACAATGCCTATCTAGAATATCGAATCAATAGAACCATTAAGCATTATACCGCCGGGGAGGAGCCATGGATTTATTTATTGTTCTTGGTGTCAGGCGAGTTTAAAGCGAAACAATCTTTGGAGGATGATTTTAAAATTTATTATGAAATCGCCGAAAAGCTCAAAATAAGCTCGAACAACCACGATCCTTTAAGATTGCACAATGCTGAATTTAGCGTTATTAAACAAGGAGCGGAGCATTATTTTAGAGTCCATTGTCCGGCAAAAATTGAAATGAAATTTTCGCCGGATTTGCAGGATATATTAAATTTAGAAAATGAATACGTTGGGGGGACGTTTCTATCCAAGAGGCCTCTAGAGCGTAATTTTACGCATTTTAAAACTACTAACAGTACAGGAGTGTCATATCGCGTCCACTTTTCATTAATGTATCTTTTTACAAAGACGGAGACAACGAAAATCAAAATACCGGCGCGTGAATATACCTGTGATTTTACCCCGACCGGTGCGGTAATCCCCTTTTCGCTACATTTGAAAGTGATTAACAAATTATTAGAAGCTCAGCAATTTATGACTCGCCGTCATTTTAAAATCTTTATTCTCAAAACGGCGCCAGAAAATAGATACTACACGCGTCTCGAAATAGAGCGAGGTGTTCGCGTATCGGTAGCTGGACCGATGGCCAAGTTATTTAACATTCCCGAAGAGGGAGAAGTTTTGCAACATAGCCACTCGGGTGTAGCGTTGGTGAACCCCCGATTGAGATCAATGACACTGACAGAGGCTAATAATTTTTGGACTAGCGAATACGATGTTGATAGATTTCCAGAAGATCCAAATATGGCTGACCAGCCGTCCCTACCCGGATATCAACAGGATAACC
Organism: Phalangium opilio; assembly: GCF_054372755.1. Taxonomy (NCBI): domain Eukaryota; kingdom Metazoa; phylum Arthropoda; class Arachnida; order Opiliones; family Phalangiidae; genus Phalangium; species Phalangium opilio. The sequence goes on from NW_028324178.1 coordinate 11,507,667, forward strand.
CTCAAGGCAAACGAGTTGACAATTACGCGTGCGAGATTCCTCCCGGGGTATACTATCATATTAGCGATGTTTTAAGTGCTATGAGCGAAGCCATGTCCCCGGCGCATAGGAAAAGTCTAAAATTTACGCAGAATGTAGACGGAACCGTGACGGTTTCAAAATTAAACGATACGGTCTCAATTTTGTTTCCCAAAACAACACCCGGAAGAGGGCTCGGGAGGCTGTTAGGCTTTAGTGCCAATCAATTAGATCGGTATCTTAATAACGAGACTTCGGAGTACCCCGCTGATATCATGAGAGGCGTCGATGCCATGTTTGTTTATACCAATATTATCCGCCAACAAGTGGTGGGTGGTGGTCAAGCCCCTCTGTTACGTTTCATAAAAATGCCGGCTTTTTCGCTGCTAGACGAGGAGAACCAGGAAATATTTAATAATATCGACTTTTATCCAATTTCAACCAGCGATATACAAGAAATTGAAATTGAATTGAAATCCGATTACGGGGAAAATATCCCGTTTAATTTGGGCAAAGTATATATTAAACTGTTTTTTAGGCGTCGACGTCAATAGAACAGGAGCAATGGTGCCTAATAGATACACTCTGTATTTCCAAAGAGGATCGTCCCTTCCGGCTTTACACGCAAACGTTTTCCAATCTGGGGGTCGCTTCAGTGTGGGCGGCATCTTTAATTCTTTATTGCGCAAAATTACACCCTTTATTAGGCCGGCCATTAGTACTTTAGCGTCCGAAGCTGTGGGGTTAACGAGTAGAGTAATTAGCGATGCCCAAAACCCCACCATATCACCTCGAGAATCGATTAAACGAAATGTCAAACAATCTATAAATTCCCTACTACATAAAGGCGTGGACCGGTTCGTCAACACTCAAAGCGGGACGGGCCGAAAACGAAAGAGGACTGCTAAAACAAGCCGGAGCAAACGTGTTAAGCGACGCACTAAACGCGATTTTCTAGACTAAACATGTCGACCTACGAAAGTGTTCTTTCCGACTTTGAAGTATTTGAAAAGCCAGTGGTGAATAATAATATTGTTGGGACTAAAACGACTGCTCATTATCCAATTGCCCCACTAACTAATGCAAAATATATAGAATTTATCATTCCTCCCTCTAACAATTATCATGATTTGACTAAAACTCTTTTGAGATTAAAATTTCGCGTTTTACACGAGGACGGCACGGCCGTTCCAGATGCGGAAAAGAAAGTCTCGGTAACAAATTTAATAATTGCCTCGCTATTTTGTCAAGTAGAATTATTTCTCAATGGTGTTGCTGTCCAGCAACCTAATAATATGTACCCATATATGGCCTATTTTAAAATACTTTTAAATTATGGACAAACGGCGGCCAATTCCTGGTTAACTTCTATGTTATATTATTTGGATACCATTATCGATCCGGCGACGGCTTTAGCAGATGCCAATATTAACAAAGAAAATAATGGTATTGGTCGTCGCGCTAAACGCGTGGCACAATCAAAGACGTGCGATGTAATTGGCGAATTATTTTTGGATATGTTCAAAACGCCCAAATTCTTACTAGATAATATCGAGGTGCGAATTAGACTTCATCGAAGCTCCACGGATTTTGCTATTATTCACAATGAAACGGGCAAAAAGTATAAGATTGATTTAACGGAATGCACTTTGTTTACGCGCGAAATTGAGGTTAATCCCGAACTGCAACTAGCTCACGCCCAGATGTTAAACTCGGGAATAAACGCTCGCTACGAAGTAAACTCTATTGTTATGAAAAATTTCTTAATAACCACCGGAACGCAAGATTTTATTAGGGACAGCTTGTTTACGGGGCAATTACCCTCGCGAACTGTCGTGGCTTTCGTTACTAATAAAAAATTTGTAGGGGAAGCAACTTCTAACCCCCTGGATCTCCAACATTTCAAACTCGATTTCATGCAATTCTCTTTAAATTCTCAAAATTATCCTGATATCCCGTTTACGCCTAATTTTGACGACGACCAGTACGTTAGATGTTACAATTCTTTATTCGAGGGTCTCGAGATATTAGGTCTTGACCGAGGAAATATAATTTCTTACGATTTATATAAGAAGGGCTTTTTTGTCGTTGTTTTTGATTTGAGTAGAGAACATCTCGCTTCGTTAGGTTTAAATTCCATGCCCCAGACTGGTAACTTGCGATTATCGTTAAGATTTAGTTCTCCGCTAACCGAAAACGTCACGTGTATTGTCATGGCCGAATTTCCAAACAATCAGTTAATAATATCTAAAAACAGAGAAATTATTTATAATCACCCCAACGTATAAAAGACTAAAACTTTATAAATACAATATCAGTCGCGAGCCAAGATGCACCAAGTACACACCGTCACGCCAAAGCTCGACATTTGCGTCATTGAATCAATTGAACCTAAAATATTAATTCAAAGATCGGATACGCGTACAAAAACTATATTAAAACCTAACGCCTGGTACGCTTTGTTTCGGTTTCAAAATGAACTCACGTCCTTTTTTGACGGAAAAATACCTCGCTATCATATTTGGTTGCCCGTCAAAGAGCGCATCAAGCTGGAATGCTTCGTCAACTCGAAAGATGAACGTCTAATCGATCTTCGATACTATGAACGAGGCAGCGGCAGTCGTTATTTCCTCAACTTTAGCACCAGCGAAGGATTCAGCCTGAACAAAACAGGATGGCAGACATTGATCGACTTAAAGCCGTTGATTGACGAGGATCTCAAGGCTAAAGGGATAGCTGTCTGTCGCATGCGCGAATTAATTTTAAACGAGCTCACTACCACTTTGTTTGACGTCACTTCCACTTGCTCCAACGTCGAGTGTCGAAAACAAATATGCCACTCTCAAAGCTGCTCGGAATTTGACACAAATTTCAGCGATCGAGTCGAGCGTAATTTGCACGAAGCGTTGCCTCAACTGGATCGTGAGAAAATTTTGCATCAATTTGAGACCGAACACGGATGGATCGAGGATCAAGAGGATATTTACGCTTATTTTGTCAACAGTTTTGCCGATTTAAAGAATGCCTTGATTTATGGCTATTAAGATAAATGTACTGATATATCGTATTTGTTTAACTGATATTGTTTTTATAAAATACCTTTGCGTGTATTAAATAAAGTTGTTTATTGGTAAACCATTTAGTCGTTATTTATACTTGTTAAGACATGGACGCTAAAATTAGAAAAATTTATTACGACATGGCTAATCCGGCCGCCTATGGATCGCTAGCCAGATTACAAAAGGCCTTACCGGACGTGCCAAAAGCAAAATTAATCGCCTTTCTCGAGAAACAACCTGCCTACACGAAACATCGATTTCGACGTTTCCGATTCAAAACTAACCAGGTGTACGCTTCGAGCATGGACGATGTTTTTCAAGCTGATTTGTTGGATCTACCGAAATTAAAACGTTTTAATAAAAATGTTCGCTATGTTTTGTGCGTCATTGACGTCTTAAGCCGCTACGGATGGACAGTACCTCTTAGAAACAAAACATCTGGCGAGGTTATCGAGGCTTTTAAAAAAATATTTCGAGAGAGGATCCCTTTAAAAATATACACGGACTACGGTGGAGAATTTAGTTCGCGCAACTTTGATTCCTTCTTGAAACGGCACAATGTGCAAATACATTTTGCCCGGAGTCAGCATAAAGCCAGTCTCGCGGAACGCTTTATTAGAACAATTAAGGAACAAATTGCCCGGGTTATTACGGCCACGGGGAATAAAAATTACGTTAAATATTTACCTTTAATTACTCAAGCCTATAATGAACGGGTTCATTCAACTACTGGAATTGCACCGGTTCGTGTTAATATAGATAACGAATCAATCATTTGGAATAAACTGTACGGGAAATCAAACGGCATTACTCGATACGCACCGAGGCTTAAAGTTGGCGACTACGTGCGTCTCTCTATAGCTAGTCGGGTATTTAGAAAAACCAGCTCGGGAGGCACGTTTACTGACGAAATATTTCGCGTTGTTGACGTCATACCCAGGTCACCACCCGTCTATCGCGTAGCGGATTTAAAGGGGGAGCAAATTCTGGGTGTTTTCTACGGCGCCGAATTACAAAAAGTCTCGTTACCTGAGACTAAATTATGAACACTTCGCAAATAAACGCTCTTTTAACTTGCGACAAAAGAACGCGACCCTATTATTTAGGGTGCTTCCCAGTAGACAGACTCCCAGAACGGCCAAAAAGGTCCAAATTTTGCTTTATATTTAATAATGAAGCAGCTGGAGAGGCTGGAGAACATTGGATAGCGTGCTTTTCTAACAATGACACGGTGGAAATGTTTTGCACTTACGGAAATTCGCCGCGATACTATAAAGTTAATTTAAAACGATACGGGAAACGAGTTGTTTACAATAAACAACAAATTCAACATCCATTTTTTCAACTGTGCGGTATCCATTGTTGTCTGTACCTAGCACTCCGCTGTCAGGGCGTGGCTAGAAAGACGATATTAGACGCCATCTATGACCAGAATCTTAAACTTAACGACTATGTCGCCTTATTATATTTATCTTTACATTTAAAAAAACATGTACACAGATATTGTTCGCAATAAAACAATTTTTTATTTGTCTAAATATTACATTTTTTTATTAATCAATATCGCGCCATTTATTATGCCTCTTTCTCCTCTCGTTAGATGGAACCAGCGGTCCTAAGTTTTGAAGTTCGTCTTTCTTTTTCCGAGGTTTTTTCTTTTTTTCTTGTTCTTCTGTTTAGCGGAGGCCGTCTCAAACAGGTTTTCCAAGTCCGTTAAATTGTCCCCGTTTTCCTCCGCTAAATTCTCTTGTTCATCGACAATTTCCTCTTGTAAATCGTCATCACGATTTGCATAACCGACAGCTCCTTCTTCTAGCTCTCTTTTTGGCGTGAAAAATGTGTTTTGCAAATGATTTGCAAGAACTTCGGCTTGCCGTTTCACCATATCTCCAACATAGGTCGGCCCATATTGCTGGTAAAAATCTTCTCGTGTTGGTGTCCCCGCAGCCGTTTCGCTTTTTAAAACCTTTTGCCGAGGCTCGGTTCGTTTAGGCGTAGTAAAAGAACTGCCCGAAGCGCTTGTTGTCGGTGATGACGTGGCATAGCTCGGCCATGACAATTGTTTTTTTCGCGGGGGCATTTTAGGGGTGACCGGTAATGGCGGCGTGGGGACATTGGACATTGCTTGTGTTACGACCTCAAATTTAGGTAAGGGAATTTGTTTCTCGATACTTAAATATTTCTTAAAAGCGTCTAAATATTTATATAATTTATCGTAGGCATTCAATGGCGATTTTAAAATATCCTCAATCTCTCGGTCCAAAGCAGAGTGCTCTTGGGCAGCTGTTGAAGTTACGGCAGACGCCGGTACAAGAACCATTTGTTTCATAGTTTAGCAGCTATAGCTTGGACAATTGAAGGCAAGATTGCGGCAAGCAACGTCGTAAGAAAACCACCTGATTGCTGCAACAACAGCTTTTTTTTTGCTTTTCTGCGACAAGGTACTTGATCCGAGTTGTCTAATAATTTTCTTGTACTTTGCTAGCTTTTTCTTACGGTCTTTACTCAAATAAATACCTCCGCCCTTTAAATTCTTACAAATTGTCTGAATGCTCTTTAATTGAGGCGCGCTACTATTGTTTAAGAGGGTTCGCCGTTGTTTACAGCTAGTTTGACGCAAACTCTGTAAATAAGGGACAAATTTGGCAAACTTGGTCGAGGGACGCGCTACGACGAGTCGGGAGCGTTTTGCTGATCGACGTTTAACGCGTGGGGCCATTATTCAAATGACAATTAAATTTAATCGACATAGACATACATAGGTGATTCGTGAGGTAGAACTCGCGACCTTAATCGTAAATTTTCCGGAGTTTCTTGTTTTAAATCAATTAACAAATAGCTATAGGGTTCTCTAGTGGCTAGTCTGTACGCCTCCGTAATACGCTTCGGGTTATCTGGACTTATTTGTTGCGCCAAATATCTAATAGAGGCGACATCTCGAGGATTTTTCATTATTATAAAATAGGAAGAGTTTTGAGAAATTATCCGCGATTGGCTACCCTTGGGAAACAGTTGTTGAGTAATAATAATAACCGTATACCCTAAATGATGCGATGTCACGCACACTAAATCGGCAATATGAGTTTGTTTAAATAATTGGCTAGCTAAGTCGTCTAGTATCAAGTAGGAGTCGCGATTCATTTCCCAAAAGTCCGGATCCGCCGTTGGCAAGCCTTGAATAAATTGAATTCCCGGAATCAATTGTTTCAATTTTTCGTAGTTTGGCTGCCAGGCGGCGTAGCAATAAATAACCTTTTTATGCGGTGGGTCAAACATAAGCTGATGATTTTGCAATAAGTTACTTAAAAGAAAACTCTTCCCCGCTTGCGTTGGCCCCACGATTAGAAACTGGGCGGGTGTTTGGAACTTTAAAGAATGCGAGACTGACTCGGTTGGATTCATCTTGATTAATAAACATTTTTATTTTAATTAACAGTTTATATATATAATATACATAATCAAAAATACAATTAACCCAAAACCCAAAGACCCTTAATAAACACAAATTAGAAAATATTTAAACAAAATAAACGAAACCCTTTTACCCAAAAAATTCCCCTATTTAGTAATTGTTTTTTTTAAAAAGTTTCTCTTCTAATTCCAGACAACGCTGGCGGAAGCGTTGGGCGTTGAGGAGGTTAAAGTTGACGCGTGACTCGGAGGGTAGTTGGTACACACGCACTACAGAAGAAAACACGACGGATTTATGCGCACGCGCACTTTTTCGTTTCCCGACCGCTCGTTGTTGGTGGCTGGGCATGTTTGGATTAGAGGCTCGCAAACATCCTCGCCCTCGCTGGTCGGGAAGTCCGGAACCCCTGACGCAGTGGTTTATTGTTGCACGGTTTTTTGGAAACCATCGGACACGATGGGCTGTGTTTCCGATGTTCCCTCGATGGATGGTCCGTGCAACGCCACTAGTACAAGGCGATGCCGCAAAAGGCGCAGCGCGTCGTCTGTGTTTCTACATCTGCAAGATAGAAACCGTCTTTGGCCAGGGCTTCGATAGGAACGCAAGATTCCCACAAGCCCTCAAAAGTATGTCTTCGCCTAGCCTCGTAATTCATGCGAAAGAGATGCTGAAGCGGGTGTTGCCTCTTTGAAACCGTAGGGTCGACTGGTTGTCAAATCGGCGTTCAACAATCTCTTATTCGAGGTTTGGCGAAATCTTTTGGTGATTTTAACGGCCTCTAGCTGCAGCTTGTATTTATCCCGTTTAAAATTAAAAGGGACATTGACTGTAACTTCCTTTTCCGGATTCATCGCTACACTTTCAAAGGTTTCAAAGTCAAGTTTTTCAAGATTTTCTCGATTTAACGTCAACCCTTTAATTTTCTTGACTTCTTTTCCTTTGCTAGTGCAAAACGAGTAACTTTTGGCACCGGTACTACAAAAGGAAGTTATATAATCACCGCCGAGTTCGTCCGCCCAGCAACCAATATGATTGCCAGTTGGAATGTCAAACTTTCCCGGTAGATGGCGGTAGATTATCGAGTCGGTGTCACAATACAAAGCTGCGCGGTCTAATTGAAGCAGCATCTTGTTCAATTCGAGTCGCCCGTAGCAAGAAACAAAGCTCCCCACAATGGCCGACCCCAGTTTGTAGTCTAGAATGTAATCGCTTTTGGCTTTGTACGATAAGAGAGCGATCGACTCCGTAACTGGCCGTAAGTCGACTAATTCCAGAGTGTAATCGCTCGCGTATCGTATCAATTCGTAATAATTGTTGATAAAGATGCTGCGAATCTTTCCCGTATTTAACGCCATGCGACCCCAAAGAGAATTTAAATTAATTTTAGCGATATTACGCAGGGAAGGATTTGTTTGAATATCCGCCACGGTCAGAGAAAGCTTTTCATTCTTGTTTATATCAGCGATATACGCCTCTTTTTGCAGAGGCGTTTGCGCGTGAGCGGGAAATCCGGAATTCTTCACTTTCAAGGCGATAAAATCAGTCATGTACTGGGCAAAGAAATATTCCGTTTTTGGATAATGGTACACCTCGAATATATCGAGGAGTTTATAACCATGTTCCATAGCGGCATAGACTTCGACCGTTGGCCAAACTGATTCGAAAGCCCGTTCATTAACAGTGTGATCGCAGATTTCCGCTCGCAATTCTAGGCACGTGCGACAGAGGGCGTAAGCTAATTTACCACCGCTGCGAAAGGGAATTAAGGGGATGTGGAGATCTTGAGGGGCCAACAGACGACAACTCATAACGCCAAAATACCACCCTGGCGATTTGTCAAAATCTCTGTTATAGATTATGGGGTGGCCGCTAGGGTACGGACAATCGCGACAAACTTTCGGGTACAAAGAAATAATATCCTTGTAGAAAATTTTCTCCTCACCTTGCACGTGGCAGTTAAGAACAAAATTTTCCGTTCGTCCCCCATAGAGAGCGCTACGGGCTGATATTTGAGGTCGAAAAGTTAAACTTTTACAGAAAGCCTTTGCTTCGGCGTTTTCTTTTAAAAGCTTAGCAAATTGACACTCAAAAATCGAGGTATATTCATACCCGACCATCTTCTCTTTAATAAACAGCTCTCTATCTAGAGTCCGTTCGTACAGAAATCTGTTGCTGGCTTTGAGTTGGGTATTGTAGGCATTAAGTTTTTGGCATGGACAACCGTGAAAGTAGCAACCGTGGAAATCGTAGATTTTGGGCGGAGTTTCGCTATAGCCGTCCACTAAATAGCGCCCCACCCGATATTCACCCCCATAGCTTAAAGCCGTTCGCAATTTTATATTTTCCGTTTTCTCCACCCAAGCGAGATATTTTAAACTAATCTGACTGTGATTAAATTTTGCGTTATAGCCGTTAGAAGGAACAATACCCATGCTGTAAGGTTTATAGTAATTGTTAAGATAAATAGTGGTTAAAGCACCCGCCAAAGTAATATTTTTTAAGCAAAAAGGGTCTAATTTTGTTAGATCTACGTAAATTTTTCTAAAAGCTTCGACGCCTTGTCTTAGGACTTTGACGTCTTGAATGCAATATTTAATAAGCTCTTCTTTGATGTTGTAAATAGATCCTTCCATTGACGCGTACCAAGCTTGAAAATCTCGATAATCATTGGCCTTCATTTGAGCTACGTTAAAGTACGAAGCTTCAGGGATGACACCAATGTAATTAAGATTTTCTTCGGTATGAAAATCAAATGGAAAGAATCCTTTCGCCACATCGCCGAGGCTAAACATGCTGGTGAAATTACGCAGAGGTTGACTAATGTAATTAAAGCTATCGAGGAATCTAATTTGCGGTCCCTCAAGATGAATCATTAAAATTTTACTACCGTCAAAAATAACGGCAGGGGTGACGTGTCTATGGACTAAAGCGTTAAGAATTAAGAAGTTATCAAAAGCTTTCGCGTAATGAGCTACGACTTGAGTCTTGGTAAAGCGCGGTTGATACGTCTTACGTTTCTGTCCAGTCAAAACTACCTGCTCTACGCTAAATAAATAATTTAAAAATTGCTCGACGCAATTGGCGCCGTAAAAAATTTTAGTTTCAAAGCCAGCTTCAGTCTCTACGTCGCAAACTAGCAAAATGGGGACGTGGATATTATTTCTCAGAATAGTCTCAATGTCGTAATAAATAAACCGCGAGGCTTTCATTTTGGTTTCCAAAGGCATAACAAAATGTTCACCTGGCGGATGGCCTATTTTACACTGAGAGTATTTGGGATTGCAGTCGTGATCGTCACCCATCAGTCGCCCACATTCTAAACATCGTTTTTGGCTCGCGCAGGTGCCATTAAGTAAATGAGTTTCGTAGCAGGGGCCCGGGAAAAAGTAGCGGTGGCATTCATCGCAGCGTTTTAAAACATCCTCGTTGGTTAAATGAAAAGCTTCTCCTTGACACCGAAAACATATATAGGGTTTTGTATCCTCGGGGCATTTATGCTCTTTTAACAATTCACGTTTGTAAAAAGATTTCAAGCATAAATCGCAAGAGGTAACACCGCCCATCATGCCGTGCCAAGTTTTCGCGGGGTGGATATGGTCGCCAATTTTTAAGAGATAGATAAATTTAGGGGCTTGGGGGCCTTTGAAAAATATGGTAAAATTATTCGCAGCATCAACAATTACGATTCGATAATGGGGAACTAAATAATTTTGAAATTTTTGAATATCTTCTAGAGTAACGAAACCTTCGGGGACGCTGGCTTTTCGGTGCAAGATTTTCGCAATATTGCCCACGAGGGTGCTATTGCGTTTCAGTTTGTCAAAATTGTTCTGGTTAAAGGGCGGACCTTGCTTATTTTGTTGGTAAAAATTGCGATCGGCCATCTCTTTACCCAGAACTAAACTTCGAGCAAAGCAGAGGTTATCATTGTTCTCCATAAAAATAAATTGGTTATTTTGTTTAACGAAATAATCCAAATTAACCAAAGTTCTATTTTTTATAGATTTATAATAAGTCCCTATATTTGCATCGAGGTTTAGAAAAATTATGTCAAACTGAAAATCTTCACCATTAAAGACAAAGTCCCGACTAGATTGCGTTACTCTATAGATGGTGCGCATGATTCGCTTACTGGTGAATTTGTCAATTTTTATAAATTTAATATTAACGGGAGTCGTCAATCCGGGGGAGCTTAAAACAAATCGAACCCGATTATACCCGGGATTCTCGGTTACTAATTTACGTATAACTTCGTCGAGAATTTTTCGAAAAATTCGAAAAAAATCTCGCGTTGGAATGTCATTCAAATTTTTAAAAGCTATACGCAAATCGATTTGTTTACAATGCCACTTGCGACTTGTTTTGTCAATCTGCCGCTCAATTGTGTAGTACCGGTTTACCTGTGCGTGTTCATCTCTGTCGCTACCCTCCGAGTCACTCCCGCTGCTGCCGCTGCTCGAACTCATTTTTTGAATCTCTATCAGAAATAATAAAAATTGGAACAAAATTTTGGTTTGTAAATTTATTGTTAATAAGATACGTACTTTGCTAGGCGGCTGCTGAGCGGCTTCTGCGTCGTTCTTCACGTCGTCCACCAAGCGATGGAAAGCGTTAAGAAGTTTGATGGCGTCTTTGTTTTTAGCGTCAACGACTCTTTTTAGCCGCTTATGTCTACACTCCCACAGTTTGTCCGCCTGGGCGTCTTTTATATCTTTAAATTTATAGATACTGATGTCTATGTAGAAATCCCCCTTTCGCGGGGGGATTTTAGTTTCGAAATATTGCCCGTCGCTTCTCAAGCGATAGGACCCCTCAACCCCGTTGACGCCGACAACGTGTTTCTGCAACACGTCCTGGACAAACTCCTCGTCGTCAGAATCGAGGAGGATCTCAACGGGGTCGGGTTTTACAAATTGACTCAGCGTTCGTTGACCGTTGCTGGATCCTTGTCGATTATTAGGAGAAGACGGTGGAGATTCAAACATAGATTGAGACTCTTGGTACTTGTTCATGGCTGGATCGATTGTGAGAATCCAATACCAATGCTCAAGCTTTTATACCCAAAATCTTAGACCATTTTTTTTTTAGAATACAGGCTTAGACATGGTTTTTTTATTAAGAGTTTAAAAAATATAATTATGTCTGATACGCTATTTTTAATTTGACCTAAAAAACATTTTTTTATTGTGGAGTTGGTACTAAAGATTATAGAAGACATTAGGATATCTATCTATATAAAAAATACCTCTATAGTTTAATATTAATATACATTTATTTAGATTTAAATCATGTTAAAAAACAATTTCCGTCCCTCCCAAAGTAATTAGTTTTAACCTTCACTAATAAATTGTTTTTCTTATATAAAGCGATCTCGTGAGAATTATTCAAATTATTCGAAACACGCCTAAACAAGCTTTTGCATACGAATAATATTTGTCCCCTTAGGCATTTATCAAAGTAACTTCTTTTTAACCTTCGCTAAAGGGTTTTTTATATAACACGATCTCGTTTGAATTATTTAAAACACACCTAGACAACTTTTTTGCATACGAAAAAAAAACTTAGACCTCGGAGAGATTTTGTAATTTTATACCTATATATCTAATTAACTTTTTGGCTATTTATTGAATTTTAAAAATCTTGAAAGTATTGGCTAGACACTATTAGATTTGACCTCGCTAATTTTGTATATAAGCCCCGTGTTTCAAAATGAAAGTTATCAGTTGTTTAACTTCTGTTTCTGAAACACTATCCCAAAAACTTTAAGATGTCTTTTTCGACCGCTCCTCGTTTGCCCTGCCTGCCCGTGATCAAAATCCATCCGGCAGCGCTTACTCCCCGTCGTGCCACCCCCCAGTCGGCCGGGCTGGACTTATATTGTCCAGTGGATACCGTAATCGACCCTCACGGTATCAAAATCGTGTCGACTGGGTTAGGCGTGATGCTGCCCGAGAACAGCTACGGCCGCCTTGTTGGCCGTAGCAGCTTAACAGCCCAAGGGCTGTTTGTCGCCGAGGGGACGATAGGTATGTTTATTAGTTATTTTATAGTGTGTAAAAGTATAATAATTCTTAACAATAATAGACGCCGACTATCGGGGACCCCTAAAAGTCGTCGTCGCAAATGTCGGGGAAACCCCCTACGTTGTCAAGCGGGGTGATCGTTTCGCCCAATTGATAGTGACCCCGGTTATATTGCTAAGACCGGTGGAAACGGCGGTAAATATTTTCAAGTTTTTTAATTTAGAATTCAACTTGTAACATGTTTTTATGTTGTTTCTAGACTTTGACCCCGACGGCACGCGGCAGTGGGGGGTTTGGGTCGACCAGTGTTTAATCTTTTTAAATGGTGGTGGGTTTTTTCATATAAATATTTGTTATTGTATATATTATATTGTTTGTTATTAAAAATTTTTATTTCTATATTTGTTATTCTTGTCAGACTTATAATTATAGGCTTATTTTCTAACTCCACCTTAATTAGCCTATCCAATGATATTATCTCTTTACTTACGCTCCGCCTAATGTGACAAATAGGATCCAATTAAAACTGCCGCTTAACTCTCTAGTATGTTACATATAGCATGTACTAGCAATTTAAATATCATTTGTTATCATAGCCCTCGCAATATGTTGTGCCTCATTTTCTTTTTTGTTTACGGGTTAATAGTCAACGTTTTGTTAACTCTTTACGAAATTGAACGGCGAAGCAGAAAACAATTAGAAAATAAACCCAAACGTCCCTCCGCCGATTGCACTTCCGAGTCAAATAACGATACAGGGTCAACGTGAAAAAATGAACTCTTTAAAACATGTTTGTTTATCCTTGTTGGTTGTTGATTATTTTGTAATATATATTCTGTATTTATTTATCACCCATATCTGTACATCTTATAAAAAGTAAATATTTGATGTCTTAAAATCTGTGTTTTTATTAACTTTAGGCTTACAGAGAAAAAAGGGTAACACCCAATGTTAGCAAGCCAGGGAATGACGTCAAGGTTGACTATAGTTTTAGTTTTAGTTTAAGTTAAGAAGATGATGTCATGGGAGGGATGAAACTAACAGCTCGGGCTAGTCCAGACTTGTCTGAAAAGTTTGGTTTGAGTCTGGTGGATGGGGAGAGGGCGGCCATCTTGGGTGGCGGCCATCTTGGATCTCTGCGAATCTAGGTAGCTATCACTACTGGAACAGATGTAATTTTAAAACGTCCAAATTACATAAAACTACGTCAGGATGGCCGAGCGGTCTAAGGCGCCAGACTCAAGGGGCTTAGCTTCCTTCGTTTACGATGTGAATCTGTGTATTCTGGTCCTCGTTTGAGGGCGTGGGTTCGAATCCCACTTCTGACACGATGTGTTTTATGAAAAGAACTGGAAGAGATGTAATTTTAAAACGTCAAAATTACCAAAGACCACAACAGGATGGCCGAGCTGTCTAAGGCGACAGACTCAAGGGGCTTAGCTTCCTTCGTTCACGATGAGAATTTGTGTATTCTCGTCCTCGTTTTAGGGCGTGGGTTCGAATCCCACTTCTGACACGATGTGTTTTTTGAAAATAACTGGAAGAGATGTAATTTTAAAACGTCCAAATTACATAAAACCACGTCAGGATGGCCGAGCGGTCTATGGCGCCAGACTCAAGGGGCTTAGCTTCCTTCGTTCACGATGTGAATCTGTGTATTCTCGTCCTCGTTTGAGGGCGTGGGTTCGAATCAAACTACTGACACGATGTGTTTTTTGAAAATAACTGGAAGAGATGTAATTTTAAAACGTCCAAATTACATAAAACCACGTCAGGATGGCCGAGAGGCCTAAGGCGCAATACTCAAGGGGCTTAGCTCCCTTCGTTCACGATGTGAATCTGTGTATTCTCGTCCTCGTTTGAGGGCGTGGGTTCGAATCAAACTACTGACACGATGTGTTTTTTGAAAATAACTGGAAGAGATGTAATTTTAAAACGTCCAAATTACATAAAACCACGTCAGGATGGCCGAGAGGCCTAAGGTGCCAGACTCAAGGGGCTTAGCTTCCTTCGTTCACGATGTGAATCACTGTATTCTGGTCCTCGTTTGAGGGCGTGGGTTCGAATCCCACTTCTGACACGATGTGTTTTTTGAAAATAACTGGAAGAGATGTAATTTTAAAACGTCCAAATTACATAAAACCACGTCAGGATGGCCGAGCGGCCTAAGGTGCCAGACGCAAGGGGCTTAGCTTCCTTCGTTCACGATATGAATCACTGTATTCTGGTCCTCGTTTGAGGGCGTGGGTTCGAATCCCACTTCTGACACGATGTGTTTTATGAAAATAACTAGAAGAGATGTAATTTTGAAACGTCCAAATTACATAAAACCACGTCAGTATGGCCGAGCGGTCTAAGGTGCCAGACTCAAGGGGCTTAGCTTCCTTCGTTCACGATGTGAATCTGTGTATTCTGGTCCTCGTTTGAGGGCGTGGGTTCGAATCCCACTTCTGACACGATGTGTTTTTTGAATATAACTGGAAGAGATGTAATTTTAAAACGTCCAAATTACATAAAACCACGTCAGGATGGCCGAGCGGCCTAAGGTGCCAGACTCAAGGGGCTTAGCTTCCTTCGTTCACGATGTGAATCACTGTATTCTGGTCCTCGTTTGCGGGCGTGGGTTCGAGTCCCACTTCTGACACGATGTGTTTTATGAAAATAACTGGAACAGATGTAATTTTAAAACGTCCAAATTACATAAAACTACGTCAGGATGGCCGAGCGGTCTAAGGCGCCAGACTCAAGGGGCTTGGCTTCCTTCGTTTACGATGTGAATCTGTGTATTCTGGTCCTCGTTTGAGGGCGTGGGTTCGAATCCCACTTCTGACACGATGTGTTTTATGAAAAGAACTGGAAGAGATGTAATTTTAAAACGTCAAAATTACCAAAGACCACAACAGGATGGCCGAGCTGTCTAAGGCGACAGACTCAAGGGGCTTAGCTTCCTTCGTTCACGATGAGAATTTGTGTATTCTCGTCCTCGTTTTAGGGCGTGGGTTCGAATCCCACTTCTGACACGATGTGTTTTTTGAAAATAACTGGAAGAGATGTAATTTTAAAACGTCCAAATTACATAAAACCACGTCAGGATGGCCGAGCGGTCTATGGCGCCAGACTCAAGGGGCTTACCTTCCTTCGTTCACGATGTGAATCTGTGTATTCTGGTCCGCGTTTGAGGGCGTGGGTTCGAATCCCACTTCTGACACGATGTGTTTTATGAAAATAACTGGAAGAGATGTAATTTTAAAACGTCCAAATTACATAAGACCACAACAGGATGGCCGAGCGGTCTAAGGCGCAATACTCAAGGGGCTTAGCTCCCTTCGTTCACGATGTGAATCTGTGTATTCTCGTCCTCGTTTGAGGGCGTGGGTTCGAATCAAACTACTGACACGATGTGTTTTTTGAAAATAACTGGAAGAGATGTAATTTTAAAACGTCCAAATTACATAAAACCACGTCAGGATGGCCGAGAGGCCTAAGGTGCCAGACTCAAGGGGCTTAGCTTCCTTCGTTCACGATGTGAATCACTGTATTCTGGTCCTCGTTTGAGGGCGTGGGTTCGAATCCCACTTCTGACACGATGTGTTTTTTGAAAATAACTGGAAGAGATGTAATTTTAAAACGTCCAAATTACATACAACCACGTCAGGATGGCCGAGCGGTCTAAGGCGCCAGACTCAAGGGGCTTAGCTTCCTTCGTTCACGATGTGAATCTGTGTATTCTGGTCCTCGTTTGAGGGCGTGGGTTCGAATCCCACTTCTGACACGATGTGTTTTTTGAAAATAACTGGAAGAGATGTAATTTTAAAACGTCCAAATTACATAGAACCACGTCAGGATGTCCGAGCGGCCTAAGGTGCCAGACTCAAGGGGCTTAGCTTCCTTCGTTCACGATGTGAATCACTGTATTCTGGTCCTCGTTTGAGGGCGTGGGTTCGAATCCTTTTCTGACACCATGTGTTTTATGAAAGTAACTAGAAGAGATGTAATTTTGAAACGTCCAAATTACATAAAACCACGTCAGTATGGCCGAGCGGTCTAAGGCGCCAGACTCAAGGGGCTTAGCTTCCTTCGTTCACGATGTGAATCTGTGTATTCTCGTCCTCGTTTGAGGGCGTGGTTCGAATCCCACTTCTGACACGATGTGTTTTTTGAAAATAACTGGAAGATATGTAATTTTAAAACGTCCAAATTACATAAAACCACGTCAGGGTGGCCGAGCGGCCTAAGGTGCCAGACTCAAGGGGCTTAGCTTCCTTCGTTCACGATGTGAATCACTGTATTCTGGTCCTCGTTTGCGGGAGTGTTTTCGAATCCCACTTCTGACACGATGTGTTTTATGAAAATAACTGGAAGAGATGTAATTTTAAAACGTCCAAATTACATAAGACCACAACAGGATGGCCGAGCGGTCTAAGGTTCAAGACTCAAGGGGCTTAGCTCTCTTCGTTCACGATGTGAATCTGTGTATTCTGGTCCTCGTTTGAGGGCGTGGGTTCGTATCGCACTTCTGACACGATGTGTTTTATGAAAATAACTGGAAGAGATGTAATTTTAAAACGTTCAAATTACATAAAACCACGTCAGTATGGCCGAGTGGTCTTAGGCGACAGACTCAAGGGTTCTTAGCTTCCTTCGTTCACGATGTGAATCGCTGTATCCTGGTCCTCGTTTGCGGGAGTGTTTTCGAATCCCACTTCTGACACGATGTGTTTTTTGAAAATAACTGGAAGAGATGTAATTTTAAAACGTCCAAATTACATAAAACTACGTCAGGATGGCCGAGCGGTCTAAGGCGCCAGACTCAAGGGGCTTAGCTTCCTTCGTTCACGATGTGAATCTGTGTATTCTGGTCCTCGTTTGAGTGCGTGGGTTCGAATCCCACTTCTGACATGATGTGTTTTATGAAAATAACTAGAAGAGATGTAATTTTAAAACGTCCAAATTACATAAAACCACGTCAGTATGGCCGAGCGGTCTAAGGCGCCAGACTCAAGGGGCTTAGCTTCCTTCGTTCACGATGTGAATCTGTGTATTCCCGTCCTCGTTTGAGGGCGTGGGTTCGAATCCCACTTCTGACACGATGTGTTTTTTGAAAATAACTGGAAGAGATGTAATTTTAAAACGTCCAAATTACATAAAACCACGTCAGGATGGCCGAGCGGTCTAAGGCGCCAGACTCAAGGGGCTTAGCTTCCTTCGTTCACGATGTGAATCTGTGTATTCTCGTCCACGTTTGAGGGCGTGGGTTCGAATCCCTCTTCTGACACGATGTGTTTTTTGAAAATAACTGGAAGAGATGTAATTTTAAAACGTCCAAATTACATAAAACCACGTCAGTATGGCCGAGCGGTCTAAGGCGCCAGACTCAAGGGGCTTAGCTTCCTTCGTTCACGATGTGAATCTGTGTATTCTCGTCCTCGTTTGAGGGCGTGGGTTCGAATCCCACTCCTGACACCATGTGTTTTATGAAAATAACTAGAAGAGATGTAATTTTGAAACGTCAAAATTACATAAAACCACGTCAGGATGGCCGAGCGGTCTAAGGCGCCAGACTCAAGGGGCTTAGCTTCCTTCGTTCACGATGTGAATCTGTGTATTCTCGTCCACGTTTGAGGGCGTGGGTTCGAATCCCTCTTCTGACACGATGTGTTTTTTGAAAATAACTGGAAGAGATGTAATTTTAAAACGTCCAAATTACATAAAACCACGTCAGTATGGCCGAGCGGTCTAAGGCGCCAGACTCAAGGGGCTTAGCTTCCTTCGTTCACGATGTGAATCTGTGTATTCTCGTCCTCGTTTGAGGGCGTGGGTTCGAATCCCACTCCTGACACCATGTGTTTTATGAAAATAACTAGAAGAGATGTAATTTTGAAACGTCAAAATTACATAAAACCACGTCAGTATGGCCGAGCGGTCTAAGGCGCCAGACTCAAGGGTCTTAGCTTCCTTCGTTCACGATGTGAATCTGTGTATTCTCGTCCTCGTTTGAGGGCGTGGGTTCGAATCCCACTTCTGACACGATGTGTTTTTTGAAAATAACTGGAAGAGATGTAATTTTAAAACGTCCAAATTACATAAAACCACGTCAGGATGGCCGAGCGGCCTAAGGTGCCAGACTCAAGGGGCTTAGCTTCCTTCGTTCACGATGTGAATCACTGTATTCTGGTCCTCGTTTGAGGGCGTGGGTTCGAATCCCACTTCTGACACCATGTGTTTTATGAAAATAACTAGAAGAGATGTAATTTTAAAACGTCCAAATTACATAAGACCACAACAGGATGGCCGAGCGGTCTAAGGCGCAAGACTCAAGGGGCTTAGCTCTCTTCGTTCACGATGTGAATCTGTGTATTCTGGTCCTCGTTTGAGGGCGTGGGTTCGTATCGCACTTCTGACACGATGTGTTTTATGAAAATAACTGGAAGAGATGTAATTTTAAAACGTTCAAATTACATAAAACCACGTCAGTATGGCCGAGCGGTCTTAGGCGACAGACTCAAGGGTTCTTAGCTTCCTTAGTTCACGATGTGAATCGCTGTATTCTGGTCCTCGTTTGCGGGAGTGTTTTCGAATCCCACTTCTGACACGATGTGTTTTTTGAAAATAACTGGAAGAGATGTAATTTTAAAACGTCCAAATTACATAAAACTACGTCAGGATGGCCGAGTGGTCTAAGGCGCCAGACTCAAGGGGCTTAGCTTCCTTCGTTCACGATGTGAATCTGTGTATTCTGGTCCTCGTTTGAGGGCATGGGTTCGAATCCCACTTCTGACACGATGTGTTTTATGAAAATAACTAGAAGAGATGTAATTTTAAAACGTCCAAATTACATAAAATCACGTTAGTATGGCCGAGCGGTCTAAGGCGCCAAACTCAAGGGGCTTAGCTTCCTTCGTTCACGATGTGAATCTGTGTATTCCCGTCCTCGTTTGAGGGCGTGGGTTCGAATCCCACTTCTGACACGATGTGTTTTTTGAAAATAACTGGAAGAGATGTAATTTTAAAACGTCCAAATTACATAAAACCACGTCAGGATGGCCGAGCGGTCTAAAGCGCCAGACTCAAGGGGCTTAGCTTCCTTCGTTCACGATGTGAATCTGTGTATTCTCGTCCACGTTTGAGGGCGTGGGTTCGAATCCCTCTTCTGACACGATGTGTTTTTTGAAAATAACTGGAAGAGATGTAATTTTAAAACGTCCAAATTACATAAAACCACGTCAGTATGGCCGAGCGGTCTAGGGCGCCAGACTCAAGGGGCTTAGCTTCCTTCGTTCACGATGTGAATCACTGTATTCTGGTCCTCGTTTGAGGGCGTGGGTTCGAATCCCACTTCTGACACCATGTGTTTTATGAAAATAACTAGAAGAGATGTAATTTTGAAACGTCCAAATTACATAGAACCACGTCAGTATGGCCGAGCGGTCTAAGGCGCCAGACTCAAGGGGCTTAGCTTCCTTCGTTCACGATGTGAATCTGTGTATTCTCGTCCTCGTTTGAGGGCGTGGGTTCAAATCCCACTTCTGACACGAATGGTTTTTTGAAAATAACTGGAAGAGATGTAATTTTAAAACGTCCAAATTACATAAAACCACGTCAGGATGTCCGAGCGGCCTAAGGTGCCAGACTCAAGGGGCTTAGCTTCCTTCGTTCACGATGTGAATCACTGTATTCTGGTCCTCGTTTGAGGGCGTGGGTTCGAATCCTTTTCTGACACCATGTGTTTTATGAAAGTAACTAGAAGAGATGTAATTTTGAAACGTCCAAATTACATAAAACCACGTCAGTATGGCCGAGCGGTCTAAGGCGCCAGACTCAAGGGGCTTAGCTTCCTTCGTTCACGATGTGAATCTGTGTATTCTCGTCCACGTTTGAGGGCGTGGGTTCGAATCCCTCTTCTGACACGATGTGTTTTTTGAAAATAACTGGAAGAGATGTAATTTTAAAACGTCCAAATTACATAAAACCACGTCAGTATGGCCGAGCGGTCTAGGGCGCCAGACTCAAGGGGCTTAGCTTCCTTCGTTCACGATGTGAATCACTGTATTCTGGTCCTCGTTTGAGGGCGTGGGTTCGAATCCCACTTCTGACACCATGTGTTTTATGAAAATAACTAGAAGAGATGTAATTTTGAAACGTCCAAATTACATAAAACCACGTCAGTATGGCCGAGCGGTCTAAGGCGCCAGACTCAAGGGGCTTAGCTTCCTTCGTTCACGATGTGAATCTGTGTATTCTGGTCCTCGTTTGAGTGCGTGGGTTCGAATCCCACTTCTGACATGATGTGTTTTATGAAAATAACTAGAAGAGATGTAATTTTAAAACGTTCAAATTACATAAAACCACGTCAGTATGGCCGAGCGGTCTTAGGCGACAGACTCAAGGGTTCTTAGCTTCCTTAGTTCACGATGTGAATCGCTGTATTCTGGTCCTCGTTTGCGGGAGTGTTTTCGAATCCCACTTCTGACACGATGTGTTTTTTGAAAATAACTGGAAGAGATGTAATTTTAAAACGTCCAAATTACATAAAACTACGTCAGGATGGCCGAGTGGTCTAAGGCGCCAGACTCAAGGGGCTTAGCTTCCTTCGTTCACGATGTGAATCTGTGTATTCTGGTCCTCGTTTGAGGGCATGGGTTCGAATCCCACTTCTGACACGATGTGTTTTATGAAAATAACTAGAAGAGATGTAATTTTAAAACGTCCAAATTACATAAAATCACGTTAGTATGGCCGAGCGGTCTAAGGCGCCAAACTCAAGGGGCTTAGCTTCCTTCGTTCACGATGTGAATCTGTGTATTCCCGTCCTCGTTTGAGGGCGTGGGTTCGAATCCCACTTCTGACACGATGTGTTTTTTGAAAATAACTGGAAGAGATGTAATTTTAAAACGTCCAAATTACATAAAACCACGTCAGGATGGCCGAGCGGTCTAAAGCGCCAGACTCAAGGGGCTTAGCTTCCTTCGTTCACGATGTGAATCTGTGTATTCTCGTCCACGTTTGAGGGCGTGGGTTCGAATCCCTCTTCTGACACGATGTGTTTTTTGAAAATAACTGGAAGAGATGTAATTTTAAAACGTCCAAATTACATAAAACCACGTCAGTATGGCCGAGCGGTCTAGGGCGCCAGACTCAAGGGGCTTAGCTTCCTTCGTTCACGATGTGAATCACTGTATTCTGGTCCTCGTTTGAGGGCGTGGGTTCGAATCCCACTTCTGACACCATGTGTTTTATGAAAATAACTAGAAGAGATGTAATTTTGAAACGTCCAAATTACATAGAACCACGTCAGTATGGCCGAGCGGTCTAAGGCGCCAGACTCAAGGGGCTTAGCTTCCTTCGTTCACGATGTGAATCTGTGTATTCTCGTCCTCGTTTGAGGGCGTGGGTTCAAATCCCACTTCTGACACGAATGGTTTTTTGAAAATAACTGGAAGAGATGTAATTTTAAAACGTCCAAATTACATAAAACCACGTCAGGATGTCCGAGCGGCCTAAGGTGCCAGACTCAAGGGGCTTAGCTTCCTTCGTTCACGATGTGAATCACTGTATTCTGGTCCTCGTTTGAGGGCGTGGGTTCGAATCCTTTTCTGACACCATGTGTTTTATGAAAGTAACTAGAAGAGATGTAATTTTGAAACGTCCAAATTACATAAAACCACGTCAGTATGGCCGAGCGGTCTAAGGCGCCAGACTCAAGGGGCTTAGCTTCCTTCGTTCACGATGTGAATCTGTGTATTCTCGTCCACGTTTGAGGGCGTGGGTTCGAATCCCTCTTCTGACACGATGTGTTTTTTGAAAATAACTGGAAGAGATGTAATTTTAAAACGTCCAAATTACATAAAACCACGTCAGTATGGCCGAGCGGTCTAGGGCGCCAGACTCAAGGGGCTTAGCTTCCTTCGTTCACGATGTGAATCACTGTATTCTGGTCCTCGTTTGAGGGCGTGGGTTCGAATCCCACTTCTGACACCATGTGTTTTATGAAAATAACTAGAAGAGATGTAATTTTGAAACGTCCAAATTACATAAAACCACGTCAGTATGGCCGAGCGGTCTAAGGCGCCAGACTCAAGGGGCTTAGCTTCCTTCGTTGACGATGTGAATCTGTGTATTCTGGTCCTCGTTTGAGGGCGTGGGTTCGAATCCCACTTCTGACACGATGAGTTTTTTGAAAATAACTGGAAGAGATGTAATTTTAAAACGTCCAAATTACATAGAACCACGTCAGTATGGCCGAGCGGTCTAAGGCGCCAGACTCAAGGGGCTTAGCTTCCTTCGTTCACGATGTGAATCTGTGTATTCTCGTCCTCGTTTGAGGGCGTGGGTTCAAATCCCACTTCTGACACGAATGGTTTTTTGAAAATAACTGGAAGAGATGTAATTTTAAAACGTCCAAATTACATAAAACCACGTCAGGATGTCCGAGCGGCCTAAGGTGCCAGACTCAAGGGGCTTAGCTTCCTTCGTTCACGATGTGAATCACTGTATTCTGGTCCTCGTTTGAGGGCGTGGGTTCGAATCCTTTTCTGACACCATGTGTTTTATGAAAGTAACTAGAAGAGATGTAATTTTGAAACGTCCAAATTACATAAAACCACGTCAGTATGGCCGAGCGGTCTAAGGCGCCAGACTCAAGGGGCTTAGCTTCCTTCGTTCACGATGTGAATCTGTGTATTCTCGTCCTCGTTTGAGGGCGTGGGTTCGAATCCCACTTCTGACACGATGTGTTTTTTGAAAATAACTGGAAGATATGTAATTTTAAAACGTCCAAATTACATAGAACCACGTCAGGATGGCCGAGCGGCCTAAGGTGCCAGACTCAAGGGGCTTAGCTTCCTTCGTTCACGATGTGAATCACTGTATTCTGGTCCTCGTTTGCGGGAGTGTTTTCGAATCCCACTTCTGACACGTTGTGTTTTATGAAAATAACTGGAAGAGATGTAATTTTAAAACGTCCAAATTACATAAGACCACAACAGGATGGCCGAGCGGTCTAAGGCGTAAGACTCAAGGGGCTTAGCTCTCTTCGTTCACGATGTGAATCTGTGTATTCTGGTCCTCGTTTGAGGGCGTGGGTTCGTATCGCACTTCTGACACGATGTGTTTTATGAAAATAACTGGAAGAGATGTAATTTTAAAACGTTCAAATTACATAAAACCACGTCAGTATGGCCGAGCGGTCTTAGGCGACAGACTCAAGGGTTCTTAGCTTCCTTCGTTCACGATGTGAATCGCTGTATCCTGGTCCTCGTTTGCGGGAGTGTTTTCGAATCCCACTTCTGACACGATGTGTTTTTTGAAAATAACTGGAAGAGATGTAATTTTAAAACGTCCAAATTACATAAAACTACGTCAGGATGGCCGAGCGGTCTAAGGCGCCAGACTCAAGGGGCTTAGCTTCCTTCGTTCACGATGTGAATCTTTGTATTCTGGTCCTCGTTTGAGGGCGTGGGTTCGAATCCCACTTCTGACATGATGTGTTTTATGAAAATAACTAGAAGAGATGTAATTTTAAAACGTCCAAATTACATAAAACCACGTCAGTATGGCCGAGCGGTCTAAGGCGCCAGACTCAAGGGGCTTAGCTTCCTTCGTTCACGATGTGAATCTGTGTATTCCCGTCCTCGTTTGAGGGCGTGGGTTCGAATCCCACTTCTGACACGATGTGTTTTTTGAAAATAACTGGAAGAGATGTAATTTTAAAACGTCCAAATTACATAAAACCACGTCAGGATGGCCGAGCGGTCTAAGGCGCCAGACTCAAGGGGCTTTTTTTTTTTTTTTTTTTTTCCACCTACAACACTAGTGCTTAGCCGTTAGGCCTTGAGCACCAGGAAGAATTGAGCGGGAGACCCTACGCGGCCCAGCACTGACGGGGGCCGCTAGGTCGTATGTGTATAAGCAGGGAAGGAAATGAGGTTTACTTGGGAGGTGACGGAAGGTGGAATTGGGGTAAGTCACCTCCGGCGGACACGGGACAGTCGGCACCTATAGGGTAGGATCGCCGACATGTGTCGTATTCCCTCAAACTTTGCCGCCCAGAAGCGACTCAAGGGGCTTAGCTTCCTTCGTTCACGATGTGAATCTGTGTATTCTCGTCCTCGTTTGAGGGCGTGGGTTCGAATCCCACTTCTGACACGATGTGTTTTATGAAAATAACTGGAAGAGATGAAATTTTAAAACGTCCAAATTACATAAGACCACGTCAGGATGGCCGAGCGGCCTAAGGTGCCAGACTCAAGGGGCTTAGCTTCCTTCGTTCACGATGTGAATCACTGTATTCTGGTCCTCGTTTGCGGGAGTGTTTTCTAATCCCACTTCTGACACGATGTGTTTTATGAAAATAACTGGAAGAGATGTAATTTTAAAACGTCCAAATTACATAAGACCACAACAGGATGGCCGAGCGGTCTAAGGCGACAGACTCAAGGGTTCTTAGCTTCCTTCGTTCACGATGTGAATCGCTGTATCCTGGTCCTCGTTTGCGGGAGTGTTTTCGAATCCCACTTCTGACACGATGTGTTTTTTGAAAATAACTGGAAGAGATGTAATTTTAAAACGTCCAAATTACATAAAACCACGTCAGGATGTCCGAGCGGCCTAAGGTGCCAGACTCAAGGGGCTTAGCTTCCTTCGTTCACGATGTGAATCACTGTATTCTGGTCCTCGTTTGAGGGCGTGGGTTCGAATCCTTTTCTGACACCATGTGTTTTATGAAAGTAACTAGAAGAGATGTAATTTTGAAACGTCCAAATTACATAAAACCACGTCAGTACACTGTTAAAAATAAAGGTATTTTGAAGGTACTATAAAATACCTCCGCGACCTTTTTAGTACCCATGAACGTATTTTATTAGTTGTCTCACAGTGCGGGTATTAAATGATTTCGAAAAAGGTATTTTGGAAATATAAGGTATATAATGAAACCTTTTAGAGTTTCTGCGCTTCTGCTGGTATGTTATCGTACCCTGGAAGCAGAAAAGGACTTAACAGACTCCTTTAGAGGGAGTTTTTAGTTCCGGCGTGCTGATTATAATTAACACTACGAAAGTAAAATACATGATATAATACTTCAAGCCCAAATTCTCTAACACTAACTGTTTACTTCACCAGTAGCACTAGTAATGACAGCGTAGAAGAAATCTCTGTTGGAATATTATTAATAACCATAAAGAATAGGTTCGGTAGGGTAGAATAGGGTAGTGGTTTTCTACCCGAGATTTCAATTTCAATCTCAAGTTTCCTAGCTAGTGGTTTTTCTTAAATATATAATTACATATAATTAACATTAATTATTTTCTTTGACAGCTATATACACTAGCATACGTTACATCATTTAAAGGCAATACAATTATGATATAAGGCTTACATAGTTAATATAAAGGTTTGAATCCGAGCTTACGCCTTCAGTCGCCATTCAGAAAATATCCATGTATATGTGACCCTGAATTACCTTTACACTATAACAGTATCACACCTTCCTTAACAAGGGGAAGCTAAATATAGTATCGGGAAATGTAGAGTGGTTAATCCCTTGCTTACTATGCGAACTCTCACGACCCCGCAAGCCTATGGCGCAGACACTTAAAGGCGAGATGGAAGGCAAAATTTTACCCTCATCCCGTAAGCCCACAAAACAGACACTAAAAGTTGAGATGGAAGGAAAATATTACTCTCGTGTCTTTCAGTCTCATTTGCATCGAAGTGGTGTATTGCTTACCATGTCTGAAAATGATTCAAGCCCGCGGTAATAAAGGAAAGTTTACCAGTTTCAAATGTGGCGCAAATATTTTTGATGGCGCGAAAGTATAATTTAGACCTGTTTGTGGGTTTTATTTGACACCTAATTCGGTAGCACAAAATACCTTTAGAAGTATATTATCGAACCTTTTCGAGTGTTAACAGGTACCCTTTTCGGTAATAAGGAGTACCTTTCACAATTTGAAAGTTTTATTCCGACCTTTGTTGAGGTTTAAATGATACCCATTACGGGGTCACAAAATACCTTGTAGTCCTCAAAAGTACCTTCTTCAAGAGGTATTTCATAGTACCTTTACACAACGGTATTTTGTAGTACCTATATAGGTACGTCTGGGGATGCATTGAAAAATACCTTTAAAGGTACTAGACAGTACGGTTATTTTTTACAGTGTATGGCCGAGCGGTCTAAGGCGCCAGACTCAAGGGGCTTAGCTTCCTTCGTTCACGATGTGAATCTGTGTATTCTCGTCCACGTTTGAGGGCGTGGGTTCGAATCCCTCTTCTGACACGATGTGTTTTTTGAAAATAACTGGAAGAGATGTAATTTTAAAACGTCCAAATTACATAAAACCACGTCAGTATGGCCGAGCGGTCTAGGGCGCCAGACTCAAGGGGCTTAGCTTCCTTCGTTCACGATGTGAATCACTGTATTCTGGTCCTCGTTTGAGGGCGTGGGCTCGTATCCCACTTCTGACACCATGTGTTTTATGAAAATAACTAGAAGAGATGTAATTTTGAAACGTCCAAATTACATAAAACCACGTCAGTATGGCCGAGCGGTCTAAGGCGCCAGACTCAAGGGGCTTAGCTTCCTTCGTTGACGATGTGAATCTGTGTATTCTGGTCCTCGTTTGAGGGCGTGGGTTCGAATCCCACTTCTGACACGATGAGTTTTTTGAAAATAACTGGAAGAGATGTAATTTTAAAACGTCCAAATTACATAGAACCACGTCAGTATGGCCGAGCGGTCTAAGGCGCCAGACTCAAGGGGCTTAGCTTCCTTCGTTCACGATGTGAATCTGTGTATTCTCGTCCTCGTTTGAGGGCGTGGGTTCAAATCCCACTTCTGACACGAATGGTTTTTTGAAAATAACTGGAAGAGATGTAATTTTAAAACGTCCAAATTACATAAAACCACGTCAGGATGTCCGAGCGGCCTAAGGTGCCAGACTCAAGGGGCTTAGCTTCCTTCGTTCACGATGTGAATCACTGTATTCTGGTCCTCGTTTGCGGGAGTGTTTTCGAATCCCACTTCTGACACGATGTGTTTTATGAAAATAACTGGAAGAGATGTAATTTTAAAACGTCCAAATTACATAAGACCACAACAGGATGGCCGAGCGGTCTAAGGCGACAGACTCAAGGGTTCTTAGCTTCCTTCGTTCACGATGTGAATCGCTGTATCCTGGTCCTCGTTTGCGGGAGTGTTTTCGAATCCCACTTCTGACACGATGTGTTTTTTGAAAATAACTGGAAGAGATGTAATTTTAAAACGTCCAAATTACATAAAACCACGTCAGGATGGCCGAGCGGTCTAAGGCGCCAGACTCAAGGGGCTTAGCTTCCTTCGTTCACGATGTGAATCTGTGTATTCTGGTCCTCGTTTGAGGGCGTGGGTTCGAATCCCACTTCTGACATGATGTGTTTTATGAAAATAACTAGAAGAGATGTAATTTTAAAACGTCCAAATTACATAAAACCACGTCAGTATGGCCGAGCGGTCTAAGGCGCCAGACTCAAGGGGCTTAGCTTCCTTCGTTCACGATGTGAATCTGTGTATTCCCGTCCTCGTTTGAGGGCGTGGGTTCGAATCCCACTTCTGACACGATGTGTTTTTTGAAAATAACTGGAAGAGATGTAATTTTAAAACGTCCAAATTACATAAAACCACGTCAGGATGGCCGAGCGGTCTAAGGCGCCAGACTCAAGGGGCTTAGCTTCCTTCGTTCACGATGTGAATCTGTGTATTCTCGTCCACGTTTGAGGGCGTGGGTTCGAATCCCTCTTCTGACACGATGTGTTTTTTGAAAATAACTGGAAGAGATGTAATTTTAAAACGTCCAAATTACATAAAACCACGTCAGTATGGCCGAGCGGTCTAAGGGGCCAGACTCAAGGGGCTTAGCTTCCTTCGTTCACGATGTGAATCTGTGTATTCTCGTCCTCGTTTGAGGGCGTGGGTTCGAATCCCACTTCTGACACGAATGGTTTTTTGAAAATAACTGGAAGAGATGTAATTTTAAAACGTCCAAATTACATAAAACCACGTCAGTATGGCCGAGCGGTCTAGGGCGCCAGACTCAAGGGGCTTAGCTTCCTTCGTTCACGATGTGAATCACTGTATTCTGGTCCTCGTTTGAGGGCGTGGGCTCGTATCCCACTTCTGACACCATGTGTTTTATGAAAATAACTAGAAGAGATGTAATTTTGAAACGTCCAAATTACATAAAACCACGTCAGTATGGCCGAGCGGTCTAAGGCGCCAGACTCAAGGGGCTTAGCTTCCTTCGTTGACGATGTGAATCTGTGTATTCTGGTCCTCGTTTGAGGGCGTGGGTTCGAATCCCACTTCTGACACGATGAGTTTTTTGAAAATAACTGGAAGAGATGTAATTTTAAAACGTCCAAATTACATAGAACCACGTCAGTATGGCCGAGCGGTCTAAGGCGCCAGACTCAAGGGGCTTAGCTTCCTTCGTTCACGATGTGAATCTGTGTATTCTCGTCCTCGTTTGAGGGCGTGGGTTCAAATCCCACTTCTGACACGAATGGTTTTTTGAAAATAACTGGAAGAGATGTAATTTTAAAACGTCCAAATTACATAAAACCACGTCAGGATGTCCGAGCGGCCTAAGGTGCCAGACTCAAGGGGCTTAGCTTCCTTCGTTCACGATGTGAATCACTGTATTCTGGTCCTCGTTTGCGGGAGTGTTTTCGAATCCCACTTCTGACACGATGTGTTTTATGAAAATAACTGGAAGAGATGTAATTTTAAAACGTCCAAATTACATAAGACCACAACAGGATGGCCGAGCGGTCTAAGGCGACAGACTCAAGGGTTCTTAGCTTCCTTCGTTCACGATGTGAATCGCTGTATCCTGGTCCTCGTTTGCGGGAGTGTTTTCGAATCCCACTTCTGACACGATGTGTTTTTTGAAAATAACTGGAAGAGATGTAATTTTAAAACGTCCAAATTACATAAAACCACGTCAGTATGGCCGAGCGGTCTAAGGCGCCAGACTCAAGGGGCTTAGCTTCCTTCGTTCACGATGTGAATCTGTGTATTCCCGTCCTCGTTTGAGGGCGTGGGTTCGAATCCCACTTCTGACACGATGTGTTTTTTGAAAATAACTGGAAGAGATGTAATTTTAAAACGTCCAAATTACATAAAACCACGTCAGGATGGCCGAGCGGTCTAAGGCGCCAGACTCAAGGGGCTTAGCTTCCTTCGTTCACGATGTGAATCTGTGTATTCTCGTCCACGTTTGAGGGCGTGGGTTCGAATCCCTCTTCTGACACGATGTGTTTTTTGAAAATAACTGGAAGAGATGTAATTTTAAAACGTCCAAATTACATAAAACCACGTCAGTATGGCCGAGCGGTCTAAGGGGCCAGACTCAAGGGGCTTAGCTTCCTTCGTTCACGATGTGAATCTGTGTATTCTCGTCCTCGTTTGAGGGCGTGGGTTCGAATCCCACTTCTGACACGAATGGTTTTTTGAAAATAACTGGAAGAGATGTAATTTTAAAACGTCCAAATTACATAAAACCACGTCAGGATGGCCGAGCGGCCTAAGGTGCCAGACTCAAGGGGCTTAGCTTCCTTCGTTCACGATGTGAATCACTGTATTCTGGTCCTCGTTTGAGGGCGTGGGTTCGAATCCCACTTCTGATACCATGTGTTTTATGAAAATAACTAGAAGAGATGTAATTTTGAAACGTCCAAATTACATAAAACCACGTCAGTATGGCCGAGCGGTCTAAGGCGCCAGACTCAAGGGGCTTAGCTTCCTTCGTTCACGATGTGAATCTGTGTATTCTCGTCCTCGTTTGCGGGAGTGTTTTCGAATCCCACTTCTGACACGATGTGTTTTATGAAAATAACTGGAAGAGATGAAATTTTAAAACGTCCAAATTACATAAGACCACGTCAGGATGGCCGAGCGGCCTAAGGTGCCAGACTCAAGGGGCTTAGCTCTCTTCGTTCACGATGTGAATCTGTGTATTCTGGTCCTCGTTTGAGGGCGTGGGTTCGTATCGCACTTCTGACACGATGTGTTTTTTGAAAATAACTGGAAGAGATGTAATTTTAAAACGTCCAAATTACATAAAACCACGTCAGTATGGCCGAGCGGTCTAAGGCGCCAGACTCAAGGGGCTTAGCTTCCTTCGTTGACGATGTGAATCTGTGTATTCTGGTCCTCGTTTGAGGGCGTGGGTTCGAATCCCACTTCTGACACGATGAGTTTTTTGAAAATAACTGGAAGAGATGTAATTTTAAAACGTCCAAATTACATAGAACCACGTCAGTATGGCCGAGCGGTCTAAGGCGCCAGACTCAAGGGGCTTAGCTTCCTTCGTTCACGATGTGAATCTGTGTATTCTCGTCCTCGTTTGAGGGCGTGGGTTCAAATCCCACTTCTGACACGAATGGTTTTTTGAAAATAACTGGAAGAGATGTAATTTTAAAACGTCCAAATTACATAAAACCACGTCAGGATGGCCGAGCGGCCTAAGGTGCCAGACTCAAGGGGCTTAGCTTCCTTCGTTCACGATGTGAATCACTGTATTCTGGTCCTCGTTTGAGGGCGTGGGTTCGAATCCCACTTCTGACACCATGTGTTTTATGAAAATAACTAGAAGAGATGTAATTTTGAAACGTCCAAATTACATAAAACCACGTCAGTATGGCCGAGCGGTCTAAGGCGCCAGACTCAAGGGGCTTAGCTTCCTTCGTTCACGATGTGAATCTGTGTATTCTCGTCCTCGTTTGCGGGAGTGTTTTCGAATCCCACTTCTGACACGATGTGTTTTATGAAAATAACTGGAAGAGATGAAATTTTAAAACGTCCAAATTACATAAGACCACGTCAGGATGGCCGAGCGGCCTAAGGTGCCAGACTCAAGGGGCTTAGCTTCCTTCGTTCACGATGTGAATCACTGTATTCTGGTCCTCGTTTGCGGGAGTGTTTTCGAATCCCACTTCTGACACGATGTGTTTTATGAAAATAACTGGAAGAGATGTAATTTTAAAACGTCCAAATTACATAAAACCACGTCAGTATGGCCGAGCGGTCTAAGGCGCCAGACTCAAGGGGCTTAGCTTCCTTCGTTCACGATGTGAATCTGTGTATTCTCGTCCTCGTTTGAGGGCGTGGGTTCGAATCCCACTTCTGACACGAATGGTTTTTTGAAAATAACTGGAAGAGATGTAATTTTAAAACGTCCAAATTACATAAAACCACGTCAGGATGGCCGAGCGGTCTAAGGCGCCAGACTCAAGGGGCTTAGCTTCCTTCGTTGACGATGTGAATCTGTGTATTCTGGTCCTCGTTTGAGGGCGTGGGTTCGAATCCCACTTCTGACACGATGAGTTTTTTGAAAATAACTGGAAGAGATGTAATTTTAAAACGTCCAAATTACATAGAACCACGTCAGTATGGCCGAGCGGTCTAAGGCGCCAGACTCAAGGGGCTTAGCTTCCTTCGTTCACGATGTGAATCTGTGTATTCTCGTCCTCGTTTGAGGGCGTGGGTTCAAATCCCACTTCTGACACGAATGGTTTTTTGAAAATAACTGGAAGAGATGTAATTTTAAAACGTCCAAATTACATAAAACCACGTCAGGATGGCCGAGCGGCCTAAGGTGCCAGACTCAAGGGGCTTAGCTTCCTTCGTTCACGATGTGAATCACTGTATTCTGGTCCTCGTTTGAGGGCGTGGGTTCGAATCCCACTTCTGACACCATGTGTTTTATGAAAATAACTAGAAGAGATGTAATTTTGAAACGTCCAAATTACATAAAACCACGTCAGTATGGCCGAGCGGTCTAAGGCGCCAGACTCAAGGGGCTTAGCTTCCTTCGTTCACGATGTGAATCTGTGTATTCTCGTCCTCGTTTGCGGGAGTGTTTTCGAATCCCACTTCTGACACGATGTGTTTTATGAAAATAACTGGAAGAGATGAAATTTTAAAACGTCCAAATTACATAAGACCACGTCAGGATGGCCGAGCGGCCTAAGGTGCCAGACTCAAGGGGCTTAGCTTCCTTCGTTCACGATGTGAATCACTGTATTCTGGTCCTCGTTTGCGGGAGTGTTTTCGAATCCCACTTCTGACACGATGTGTTTTATGAAAATAACTGGAAGAGATGTAATTTTAAAACGTCCAAATTACATAAAACCACGTCAGTATGGCCGAGCGGTCTAAGGCGCCAGACTCAAGGGGCTTAAGGCCCGTTCACATTACCCAACTTTAGTCAGCTGACAAATCATAGACTTGTCAGGCCGACTTGTCACCCAATTTAGTCTAGTCAGGTCACTCGTTCACACCACCCAACCAGTCGGGTTGACTACCTTTGAAACACAAGAGGACGTACAAAGCGGTACATAATGATAGGAATTATTTGTTTTGGATTATAAATGAACTCATATTCTCGAATAAATTCGACTACTTTACGAGCATCAAAGCTATTCCCACTAAATTTCTGCAGTTCAGAACAAAATAAAGGTCAATTATATCAGAAGCAATATAGGAAACTTCCCTACTATATTACTACTGATAATATTCAATGAGGAACAACCATCAAAACGTAAAAATTAACCCATGTTAAAAAATGGCCAAGGCCCGAAATCATTTTTCAGGCTTTCATCGACAATTAAATAATGGCCGATACTCTCGGTTCTCTCTCTCTCTCGAGCTGAAAGAAAACCAGCTCGTGTCCCATGACGTAATAGCCAAGGCTTATTGTGATTGGTTTGTTCCCTCTCTGACTTTAGTCGGCCCGACTCCAATCGCCTACCTACCCGATTAGAATCCGAGCTTGAACCTGACAATAGTACGGTTGGGTGAAACGTTCATATTGCCTGACAATCTGGCCTGACTGGTCAGATCGGCTTTGTCAGCTGACTATAGTTGGGTAATGTGAACGGGCCTTTAGCTTCCTTCGTTCACGATGTGAATCTGTGTATTCTCGTCCTCGTTTGAGGGCGTGGGTTCGAATCCCACTTCTGACACGAATGGTTTTTTGAAAATAACTGGAAGAGATGTAATTTTAAAACGTCCAAATTACATAAAACCACGTCAGGATGGCCGAGCGGCCTAAGGTGCCAGACTCAAGGGGCTTAGCTTCCTTCGTTCACGATGTGAATCACTGTATTCTGGTCCTCGTTTTTGAGAAAACTCCTCGATTTCTTGGCTGCTTACAATGGTGACAGCATGGCAGACGTAAGGGGCCTCGAGTGCGACGATTTCAATTTGCAAATCTCGATCATGAATGTTTCGGAGCATTGACTTAACTTCTTTCAGAAACTGATCACCAAATCCGACAATCATTAAAACTTGCTCTCCCACGACTGGAAGCCTTAATCGGCTTCTGATGAAAGTGGCCTGACTCCCGGTGTCTAAAAGGCATCTTGATTGAAGGGTATTATTTGGGTTTCCTGGGTTATTGACTTGTATTTTAGCCGTTTGGAGCAGGATGGTTTTTCTGGTTTGCGCTGGCTCTAACGTCGAGATGTAGGCACCTATAGGTTCCTTTGGTGTGGTTTCTGTTTCCTTGGCTCGGTGATTGGCTTCGTTTTCCTCGCAAATGGCGAAATTGTGACCCTTTCGACATTTTTTGCATGTGGAGTAATGGGATCTACAATTCGCGGTTTCATGATTTCGGCGTAGACAAATAAAACATCTTCCCGACACGCGGACGATTTTTTTCTTTTCCTCGAGCGAGAGATTTTGGCAATTGTTAGTGGCGTGGGTTGTGTTCTTGCAGAAGATGCGTTACGTTTCCCTTGGTGCAACGTTGTTTGACAAGACACTTGCGGTTGCGGGATTGTGGGTATTTAGGTTTTTATCATAATGGTTGGATTTAGAATTATAGCGGTCTCGATTTTGATTCGACCACTGATGACGCGGCTTTTCGCGACTTTCTTGTTTTTCTTCTCCTAAATTGGAGCACGTTTCGCGGCTCTCTACTTCCTTTCTAAGAAATTCAACTAAAGCGGTGAGGTTCCATTCCTCGTCTCTTAAATTTGAACGACTATAAGCTAACCGCTCATCGGGTGGTAAGCATGCGATAAGAACTGGACAGATAAAATTGCCGCTTAAGGCGGCGTCTACCCCTAAGCCACTCAAACATCTGATATTTACTTGTATTACATCATATAAATTACGTAAAGCTACAATGTTGTTCGAATCGCTGACAGTTTGTACACCCATAAGGCGTTTACTATGCGTTTGAATGACTAAATCCTTGCGTTCGAAACGCTCTTTTAAAGTTCTAATAGCTTCGAGGTAGTTCTCGTCCGATGCCTTCATGCCCTTGAGAGACTTTTTCGCGTCCCCTTCCAGGTAACCAATTAAATAATTAAATTTTTGGACCCTAGTTAGCGTAGTCTTCTCGTCCACGGAGGTTTGAAACTGTGACCAAAATCCGTCCCATTCGGTCCTGTCGCCAGCAAAATTCGGTATTGAAAGTTCTGGGAGTTTGGACTCTTGGAATTTGCAGGTCGACTCCACTATTGTTGATGCTGATGAAGAGGCTCCACTCGGAAATCGGTATTTCCTCAGCCACCTTTCCGCAGCTCTACGACTCATCGTTATACGGTCTTGATAATCCATCGCGGTCTCGGTTTCTTTTTCCAAGTCTTTTCCCTCAACTGAATAGCGCACTACTTCCGAATCTAATTTAGTTAAGATTTCGTTTTTATTTAAAAGAAGCGCGAGCTGGTCCTCCACATCATCTTCATTGGAATTGGGATCTTTTGATAAGGCATTGAAAGTATTCATTAATCGCGAAACACTGGATCGCGTTGTGGTTCTAAGCGATTTGGCCTTCGCTAATTCATCTAGGCGGATATTTTCTTCCTCTTGTTGCGCGGCAGTTAGGGACATCTTGGTTCTTGGTGAATGGACTTGAATTTATTTGGTATTTACTTCAGTTTATGCACTGTCTTTTCCCTTTTGTCCCGGGTTTCGGT
Organism: Phalangium opilio; assembly: GCF_054372755.1. Taxonomy (NCBI): domain Eukaryota; kingdom Metazoa; phylum Arthropoda; class Arachnida; order Opiliones; family Phalangiidae; genus Phalangium; species Phalangium opilio. The sequence continues at coordinate 11,543,141 of NW_028324178.1, forward strand.
ACCATGTTGCGAATAGCTCTTTGTTGGTGTTTAGGTTATTGGGAGAACCAATACTAACTAGATGAACTAATTAACCGACTGAAAAATTAACTAGTCTTAATATACTTTTGTTGGTAATTTTGTAAATGATATATTGCTTTTGATATAATAAACAGTATATTATAAACTTTGCGACTTTATTGTAGGTAATGGTTTACTCTAGCAAGGTTAAAATTAGATGAACTTCTCGCGTTGGAGGTAATTTCGAGAGTGATTCTTAAGAAATCCACTAGCAAGAGACGCGAGACCCCATAGGTCACGTGTCCATTTTTTATCTTAGAACAACAGAGGTTTTTTAAGTTGTTATCTTGTTTACCTATATTCTTTTTTTACAATGGTCTATTTTGTTAATTTTATACTATCCATTATTAATTTTTATGATTATTTGATTATTATTTTACACAAGATAAAATCACTAAAAATAGTTTAAATTCTTAAAATTTCTGGCGCGACATTCTTAACATCGATAGCTTACCGCGACGGATTCGAAGAGGAAGTTACGATCGGCAAACTATTGTCCGAGTTTGAGGGGCTTTACGAGGAAGTGAACCGGAGACTTCCTCGTTAAGTTTTCTACGTTTGCGAAAACCGGAACTTTTTAAATTACTCCTATGGGGCGACATGCCATTAAGAGTTTAGTAGAGTGACCTAAAAGCCTGCGGAACTTAAAAGAAAAAGTGGAGTAGCAGTGCGGGGCGCGATTTAATGCCGCGGTGGTGAATTTGTATCGGGATGGGAGGGATAGTGTTGGGTGGCACTCCGATGATGAATATGGAGTGCACTCCACTATCGCCTCCCTATCTTTCGGCGCTGAAAGGAAATTTCAGATGCGACCGAAAGGCGAATCTCGGGCAACCATTTCGGTTGTTTTAAGAAACGGTTCCCTTCTTTCAATGAGGGGTTTGAATTGTCAAAAAGATTGGGAGCTTTCCGTTCCCAAGGATTTCAACCCCTCATTAAAAGAAAGGGTAAATGTTACCTTTAGACACATGGGGGACATAAGGCGTGGATACGCGAAGGAAAATCCCTCATGCGTGTGATTTTTTATAAAAATATGCTGTAATATGTCTATATATATTTAGTTAAATAAATGAGAAAGTATTAAATTCGAATATTTATTATTTAAATTCAAAGTATTATTTACAGGATGAGTTACATACACTTAAGGTGCGTTCAGATTATCCAACTTTTGTCAGCTGACAAGGTCAGTCGTACAAGTCAGTACGACATGTCGGGTTGTGTGAATGCTAGTCCTGACTTGATTTTTGTCAGGTTCGAAGCCGATTTTTAATCGGGTTGGTAGCCGATCAGGGTCAGGCCGACAAAAATCGGGGGAGCGTTTATCCAATCAGGAGATAGAGACTTTGACGTCACTAAACACGTGCCTAAAGTGTTTTGTGGCGAAGAACGAGACTTTGGACGTTCAATATGAGCTCAAATAAAGGAAGAACAAAACCTGTGGTAAGATAGAAAACTAATTGTATTTGGTTTAATGTATGTATGTACTATAAATAGTAATTATGAAATTGTAGAAATTTAACTGGAGCAGCATAGCTTCGCGGAAATTGAGAGAATTTATCAAACCAAATGAATTTTTGTATAATACAAAGCACCCGAACTACAAAAAAAAACCGCTCAGTGAGAAAAGGTTTTCCAGGATGTGGCTGAAAATATTGGTTGTTCAGGTATTTATTGATTGGTACATCATGCGATTAAAGCTCAATTGTTATGTGTTTGTTTAAAGTGGCTGATGTTAAAACTCGCTGGGAAGGGCTCAGGACGTACTTTTCGCGTGAGCTCTCAAAGGTAACAGCGTGAAAAAAAAGCGGTTCTAGCACTGATGATGTGTATGAGCCCAAGTGGGAGTTCTTCAGTGATATGCTATTTTTGAAAACCTCACTTCAACCAAGAAAAGCTCGCTCAAGTTTAGAAACTGAGGAAACACAAAGAGCAATGGATACGGTATAAATATTCAGTTAAAATCAGAACATAAATACCAAAAACTCTTAAAGCTTATTTTTATTCTTAGGTTGAAAATGAACGCAAACCAATTGAAATATGCCAACAAACAATTAGTTTTTTCGATGATGAAATTATCGAGCCTCAGGATGGGGAAGGTGAAAAAGATTTGGATGATATCACTGAAGCTCGGGAAGACGTAAGACCGTCATCATCATTTTCGTCATCGACAAATTGGACTAGCATAGGAGCTTGTCCCTCCCACTCTGAATATGGGAAACTTCCACCAAAAAAAGAGCAAAACAAGTGAAGCATCGGCAGTGACTGAAGAATTTCTGGTGGAAGCTCTTGAGTGCTTAAAAAATCCGCCAAAAACAAAAAAAGACACTAGCGACGAACATGATTTGTTTGGGGCCTTCATAGCATCACAGATGCGAGGTCTTAACACTAAAGTGGCTGATAAATTGCGGTGCAGCATTATGCAAATGATTTTTGAAAAAAAGCATGAAAACTTCGATGATTAAAATATTTTATTTGAACATTTAAAGAGATGAAAACACTGAAATTCGAGAAATTTTTTACATTTTCCTTTCCTTTGATCTTTAAAATATAAATCGTCATAACTTTTTTAACGTTTTTTTCTACTTACAATATTAACGTTAGTAATCACGAATTCTTTCCCATTGGAAATCAACTGCTCCTTCATTGCAAAAATACTGCATAAACTCTTCCTCTACTTTTTTCGCCTCTGCCGATGACCTAGAGCCTTGGTGAGCAAGGGGCGTCAATCTTCTTATATCATTGTTTTTCTCATTGCCTTCTCCTAGGCCTACATCTTCATCCTCGTTAGTATCAATAGATTGTTGACGTAGAATATTGTTCAGAGTGCAGACCGCTAGAACAATAGTTTCCACATTTTTCGGCAGGGCTTGAATGGTTTTCAGTAAAATCCGAAATCTTTTTACAATTATTCCGAAGAAATTTTCAGAGACCCTTCTAGCTCTCGAAAGCCTAAAAAGCAAGAAATTAATTAATGCTTCAATTGTCCATAAAGTAATTAAACGAGCATAGGTTCCTGTATTTATTTCATACCTATAGTTGAAAACTCTTTTGTGGAATGTCAGCTCATTTTTTGAATATGGTCTCATTACATTAGGTTTCAAGGTAAAAGCTTCATCGGCCACTATAACATAAGGCACGGGAATTAATCTTTCAGGTAAGGGTTTAGGGTCTGGTAGCTTCTCCGAATCATTTTGTAAAGATTTTGAGAGTTTAGAGTTGGAAAAGTTGGAAATGTCATGACACCGTCTATTTGTTCCGACATCAACAAATATTGCCTACAATTAGAACATACATTAGAATTCAAATAACAACATTAATTTGAATTCTCGAACCTTTGAATTTGCATCTACCAGAGCCAAAAGTACAACACTGAACGTCCCTTTGTAATTGTAAAAAAACGAGCCGGAGTTTGGAGGTGCAGTAATGTTTATGTGCTTTCCATCCATAGCACCGATACAATTGTCAAACTGCCACTTGTTCTTGAATTTTTTGGCAATTTTTAACCAATCGTCTTTGGACTGAGGATACGCTAGGTGCCTGTTTAGAATCACAACATATTTAATTTTATAAATAAATTTACTTTGGTGCAAGTTGCTGAAATATTGCGTTGCATGGCTCGTAAACGATTTCGTGAATGGTGCTCACACCCATACGGAATTGATATCGTAAAGAATGCATGCTTTCCCCTAAAAAAATAATAACAATTTTAATTATAAGAGTCTAGTAAAATGTCATAATGAATTAGTAACAAAATACCAACCTGTTGCCAAGAACCGTAGCGTCAGTGCCAATCGTTGTTCAGCAGGAATAGGTTCTCTAAACAGTGTTTCTTGTTTTTCAATATGAAATTTAACAGCTTTAAGACTATCGACAAAGGTATCTTCAGACATTCGAAGATAATTTCGATAATCATTCGCCTCTTCCTTCAGCTTCAAAATAAGAGAGTTGTACGCTCCTTTTTCATTTCGCTTCGCTATCCAGTTCTTAACCCACATCGACCTTTTCTTGGCTTGTTTCTTTTTTTTCGTTCGATCTATTAAAGTCACTATTCCTATAAGGGCAATGTTTCTCTTTCTACAATAATCCTCCTCCACATCCATAATGTGGTTTTAAAATCGTCAAAGTTCGAACCAAAAGAGAAGCTTAACAAGCTATTTTCGTATTTCCTTAAGCAGACGACAATAGCAGACGATAATAATTTCGATTGGCAATTTTCAATATTTTAGCCATCTCGTGGCGAAGAAGAGAACTAAAAACCTTCTTAAAAGCGCACTGACTGGTCAGGTAGTGTGAATGATTGGACAGACCTAACTGGTCGGCCGGACAAGTCAAGCCGACTAGTCGGGGTTTTGTCAGCTGACAAAAGTTGGATAATCTGAACGCACCTTCAGAGAAACCATTTGCTTACAGAATTGAAAACTTAAGTGCAATTATTAAACATCTAATTCAACCAATAAGTTAAATAAAATCTGCGAAATAATTATTGGCGAAATAATGATTCGAACCGTTGGATCTCATATGATAATGAACTTCGTAAAACATTAAACTCTGGGTGTGATCATACAGACACTCGGCTAACTAGCAAGTATACATGGCCTTGAACATATAATGTATGGCCGTCTCGTTTTTATCCTTATAGTTTTTTCTAACTGCCTTGTAAGTTTTATAAACCATAAACATGCACATATGGAGAGCTAGGTTTAGAACTCTTAAGTACTGTAGGGACAATGAAATTCGTATCCCCCGTAGTAAAAGGTGCGAAATTTACATTCCTCCTCATTGCGAGGATGGCAACTGCCTAACGGGCAATAATTTTGGGTTGGGCATTCCGTACATTTTGTGGGGGAGAGATGTACATAATGTGCATAGATAGAATCCCCCTCGAATTCTTTTCTATTATTTATGATACATGGAAACTGTCTAGCAAACATGTCGATAAATGTCCGTGGTGGGAGTTGGGCAGAGACAGTTAGTAACTTGTACACCGCTAAGTGCTTCAAACCTAAATTTATGTAAGGAGCATTAACGTATTGCAATGTGTAATATTCGCCACAATCATATAAATTAAAGACTTCATTCGGTATGGGGTTTATTACTAAATCCCCCGTTTCTGAATCTATGGTACGTTCGGCTCTCCCGTAATCCTTATCCCGTCCGATGGCTTCGAATTTCCTAATTCTTCTTAAGTTCTTTCGTCTTACGACAGATTCTACAATAATGGGATAATTCTTTCTCGGATCCACATTACTCCGAATAGAGTTGGAAAGCTCGTTCTGTGTATTACTGGTTTCAAAGGATGTTAAAGGTTCAACCCTGTTGTGGTAGAAAACCATATCCATAAAAAAGGGGGAAATTAACTACCATAAATATATGAAAATAATTATACTTACATTTTGCGAATCTGGATCGGTACTTCAAGGGAGGATGTAGGATTTTCAGGGTGCACCTGATTCACTGACGCCATAGGACGACTGCGACACGTCATCTACGTTTCACTGACGACGTCACAACATGGTTGTCAGAAAAATGTTCGATTCACTGGCGCCATAAGAAGAAAAAATGCGGTGGACACCATGTCTGACTCATTGACGCCATATTTACTGGTGCCAGATCATGTGCCAGATCTGGCACGATGCTGGCACACTGACGCCACTGTCCCCAATTCGGTATTTACTATTAAGCGCCCTCGTCTCAATGTAGTCAAAAACTCATTTATTTATCGGGTAGTTCCCCTATGGAGCTCCTTGCCCCCGGAAATAGTAGATTCTCCAAACATCAATATTTTTAAAACTAAACTTAAAACTCATTTAATATCCACGTAAATTTAATATCATTTAATTTCTTTTCGATAAACAAAACTAAAGGACATTGTCCATCATATTCTCCCCTAAAACAAACAATTTTTAATATTCCACCCTATCAAACGGAGCTGTAATGGCTTAACAAGCCCTAGTTCCTAGCCAAAAAACAGAAAAGAAAAAGATAAGAATGCAAGGAATCTAATGACACTGCCCCCCCAAACTCGTATAAATTTAGACACGTCTGAACGTGTTTACGTATAAATAAAAACAGATTGGGATAAATCCTTTTGTTGTGGACCAAGTTCGATCTCCTCCACCCCTAATGTCATATAACCTACACTTGGTGGGTGGCCGAAAGGGAATTCTGTAAACTATAGAGTGATTTCACTTCGGAACTCTGGAGAGAAAGGTTGGTGACTATGCTAGTAAGAAATCATGAATTTCCTCCGATGCAGGTTATGGTAATTCGAACGAAATTGAAAATTTCTAACTGGACCAAATTTTTCAAATATCCCACATCAAGGTGTTTATCCCAGAGTCCACTTCACCACACCTGGCCTATATTTAGAATTGCTTGAAGCATGGTTTGATACAGCAAACGAATTCCCTGACTCTTTAGGAAGGAACTTAGAAAACTAAGTCAGACCACTGACTCACCGTGCATCCCTGATGTCGATTCGACACAAAATTAACGTGATAACAGAATATTTATAAAAACCTTTACGAGCTTCTAATTCCGGACACTCGAAGCTACACCGTGTATCATAATTTAAAAAACATATGATTTTACCGATTAGTTTCCCCTAGTTTCTCAATCAGACATATTTGGTTAACCAGACTCCCTGGAACCAAGCAGTCTTGGAAAATAAGGAACTTTTTTTCTAAACGAGACCTTGAAACTGTTGACCCTCTAGCGTCCATAATTGTAAACTGTTAAGTTTTCCTATAGAATTCGCAATTTATAAATTGGTTTTTGACCTGTGGACCTTTGCTACTTCCAAGACTATCAACCCCCCACCGTAAAAAATATCAATCTCGCGCCAAGTATGAACTCCTCCGGGTCCTCCCTTAATGCGTTTTTTAAAGTACATTAAAATATTTTAAACAAATATGCTGTATGTTCAGTTTTCATCACAAAGGCCACCTAAAATCGTTTACAATAAAGGCAGAAGTCCATTAAATTAGCCTAGGAAGTATACAAGAGCGGGGTTTGGGACTCCCCTCTCTTATGTAGCAATACTGAAGAAGGGCGACACATTCGCCACCTCGCGATAATTTTTCTCAGATCTCCGGTTTAGGTGCGACTTGTACGCCAAAATTTGCCCTTTCGAGAGAAAAAACTATTGGCTGAAAATGAACACTGTACCTCTAAAGGGACCGGGAAACGCCCCCTTCCACTGTAAAACCGAGCCCTCTTTAGCATAGAATCAGGGGAGGGATGGGGGTGTGAATTTTTGGAACCGTCAAGGTCATTCAGTTTTTTATGACTCTTCATAAACCTATTGAAAAAAAACTATTTAACGACCGTGGCCGTTCCTTTTTTTATATATAAAACAAACAATCTACCCTTTAGAGATCCAGTGGTCAAGGGCTGAAAAAGTCACGCTCCGCTCACGTCAAGAAAGAGAGGAGCTCGAGATTTCTAACAATGTTAGGAAAGGGGGAAATTTTAACCCCCTTTCCATGGAGTTAGAAGGATTTCTTACCCCAGCAGAGACGTACGCTATACCAGCTATTTTAATTGTTTACTTTCTTGGCTAATTTAATGGACTTCTGATAAAGGCTTTTAGTTAATCCAACAATAATTTAGTTTATTAATAGTGGTTAAACAAAAATGAAGGAAGAGTTACAAATTGGATTACAATAACACATTTGAAAAGAGTGCATGTGCATGAATATGATTTATAAAGAGAAGATTATTATTTTTTAGCGTTTTCAATATAAGAACTCGAGCTCAAAGTTATTACCTTAAATAGGTGGCCAAAATTGGGGAAACCTACAATGAAACACAGAACTAAATTAAAACAGTGGGCTGTGTTCGATTTACATGGTCTAAAGATACAATAGATATCAAATATCATGAATAAGATATACAATTAAAAATATAGAATAGAATAGCTTGTTTACTGGGCATAAAAATAATTGCATAGGATTCACGAGATTATACAGAAAATTATTATATACATACATTCGTAATACTAATACTAAACTGGAAGCAATACTTATGTCTTAATTAAATAATTGTACAATTTAGTGTCACGTAAGTAAAACCTTTTATTTAAACAAGATGACCCAGTCATATTATTTTTTATCGCCTTTTAGTGAAAAGAATTAGTATTACTATATTCATTATAAGATGACCCCAGCTAATTAAGAATTTCGAGTTTTTTTTCATTGTTTATAAAATAGCATTCTTATTATGAATAAACCAAAATCTAGTAATAAACTACAGCAACTTACTCATTTGGTTCATTTTAAACTTAACCTACAGAACTTTATCTTAATTAAATTACAGAATAATATTTATTAAACTAGGGTTGGTACTGGTAAATGTGAACGATTCTATTTTTCTTTAAAATTTTGCAGCTAATTTTTGGGCGGCTTAAATTCCTTTTAAAAGGGCTCTATTTGCAGATTGAAAATCGAGAGTTACGATAAAAATGGTCCAAATATTGTAGGAATTCGTGGATGAAAGATACGAACCTATATACACACCAACTCGGACTAATCAACTTAAGTTGATGCCAATTTTAGGTGTTGCTTAATACAATACCATCGGGGAATAAGCTTTAGCAAGAGTTACAATAATCCCACGATAACAAACCTTTAATCGTTAGATAGATCACGTTTTTCGCTAGAAAATTGATATTAATATCTGTGGGTTTCGATTCGGAATTCGATTTTATAAATAGAGTTGGAAAAAACCAAGTAAAAATTGCAAATGTTTCAAGGTTAATTAGAATCCTTTTTAAACTATTTTACTATAAAATAAAAAGTAAAAGTGGTGTAAGGAATCTACGTTCGGATAATATTAACTTTAAAAAACCATCATTGACCCAAAAAAGACTCAAATTTCGCGCCATTAGTAAATTTATCAATTTAGCGGTAAGAGGGCGGTAGCTACCACTACTTTTTGGGCGGGAAAGCGAGAAAACGAGACAGCTGTTATGGTATCGAAATAAATAGGACTTCTCAACAAATTATTGAACATTTTGACTCGGGTATTGTTTTAACTATATTATCTTATTATCCTATTATCACTTATCACATCTGCGTAAACTTTAATCTAGGTGCATGAATTTAGGCCCTACGTAATGGTAGCTCCTTCAGGGTTGCCACGGAATTTTCAGAACCAAATTCCCTGACTTTTCCAGGTTTTCCCTGAGACATTTTAAAAAAGGTACTGTTGAAATCTTTAGAAAACAACTGATAACTTTCATTTTGAAATACAGGGCTTATATACTAAATTAGCGAGGTCAAATCTAATAGTGTCTAGCCAATACTTTTAAGATTCTTAAAATTCAATAAATAGCAAAAAGTTAATTATATATATAGGCATAAAATTACAAAATCTCTCCGAGGTCTAAGTTTTTTTCGTATGCAAAAAAGTTGTCTAGGCCTGTTTTAAATAATTCAAACGAAATCGTGTTATATAAAAAAACCCTTTAGTGAAGGTTAAAAATGAGTTACTTTGATAGAAGCCTGAGGGGACAAATATTATTCGTATGCAAAAGCTTGTTTAGGCGTGTTTCGAATAATTAAATTTGAATAATTCTCACGAGATCGCTTTATATAAGCAAAACAATTTATTAGTGAAGGTTAAAACTAATTACTTTGGGAGGGACGGAAATTGTTTTTTAACATTATTTAAATCTAAATAAATGTATATTAATATTAAACTATAGAGGTTATTTTTTATATAGATAGATATATTAATGTCCTCTTTAATCTTTAGTATCAACTCCGCAATAAAAAAATGTATTTTAGGTTAAATTAAAAAATAGCGTATCAGACATAATTATATTTTTTTTAACTCTTAATAAGAATAGAATAAGGTTGTGTTATAAAAAAACCATGTCTGGGCCTGTATTCTAAAAAAATGGCCCTGAGATTTTGGTATAAAAGCTCGAGCATGGGCATTGGATTTTCACAATCGAACTATCAACAATGAACAAGTATCAGGAATCAAAGTCCCTCTCCCAGTCACTTATTGATTCACCACCAACGTCTCCCGGTGCTCGACCAGGACCGAGTAGCGGTCGTCATTCGTTAGGCCATTTTCTAACACCGGCTGCCCCGGAGAAACTAATAGACTCGGACGACGAGTCATTTGTGCAGGAAGTCCTGCAGAAAAACATCGTCGGGTCCAGTGGTATCGAGGGCTCCTTTCGCCTCAGAAAAGAAGGGCAGTACTTCGAGACAAAAGTCCCCCCACGCCAGGGGCATTTTTACGTAGACGTCGCGGTCTATAAGTTTCCGGACATTAGAAACTCCCAGCCTGATAAGGTCTGGGAGTGCGATCACATAAGACTGAAAACAGTCTTAAAAAAACCAACAAAGAAGGCGTTAAATTCCTTAACGCCTTCAAGAAGCTGGTGGAGGTCGTCAAACAAGACGAAGAAGCCAAACAAGTAAGTATCTTATTAACAATAAAATTACAAACCAAATTTTTTTTTATTTCTTTTTATTTCTGATAGAGATTTAAAAAATGAGTTCGAGCAGCAGCAGCGGCAGCGACTCGGAGGGTAGTGAGAGGGAAGAACACGCGCAGGTAAACCGTTACTACAGAATTGAGCGGCAGATTGACAAAACGAGTCGCAAGTGGCACTGTAAACAAATCGATTTGCGTATAGCTTTCAAAAATCTGGAAGACATTCCAACGCGAGACTTTTTTCGAATTTTTCGAAAAATTCTCGACGACGTTATACGCAAATTAGTAACCGAGAACCCCGGATATAATCGGGTTCGATTTGTTGAAAGCTCCCCCGGATTGACGACCCCCGTAAATATTAAATTTATAAAAATTGACAAATTCACCAGTAAGCGAATTATGCGCACAATCTATAGAGTAACGCAATCTAGTCGGGACTTTGTCTTTAATGGGGAAGATTTTCAGTTTGACATAATTTTTTTAAACCTCGATGCAAATATAGGAGTTTATTATAAGTCCATTAAAAATAGAACTTTGGTTAATTTGGATTATTTCGTAAAACAAAATAACCAATTTATTTTTATGGAGAACAATGATAATCTCTGTTTTGCTCGGAGTTTAGTTTTGGGTAAAGAGATGGCCGATCGCAATTTTTATCGACAAAAAAAGCAAGGTCCGCCCTTTAACCAGAACAATTTTGACAAACTGAAACGTAATAGCACCCTTCAAGGTAATATTGCGAAAATCTTGCACAGAAAAGCCGGCGTCCCCGAGGGTTACGTTACTCTAGAAGATATTCAAAAATTTCAAAATTATTTAGCTCCCCATTATCGGATCGTGATAGTTGATGCTTCGAATAATTTTACCATATTTTTCAAAGGACCCCAAGCTCCTAAATTTATTTATCTATTCAAAATTGGCGACCATATCCACCCTGCGAAAACTTGGCACGGCATGATGGGTGGTTGTATTTCTTGCGATTTATGCTTGAATTCTTTTTACAAATACGAATTGTTAAAAGAGCATAAATGCCCCGAGGATACAAAACCCTATATATGTTTCGGTGCCAAGGAGAAGCTTTTCATTTAACCAACGAGGACGTTTTAAAACGTTGCGACGAATGCCACCGCTATTTTCTCCCTGGCCCCTGCTACGAAACTCATTTACTTAATGGCACCTGCGCGAGTCGAAAACGTTGTTTAGAATGCGGGCGGCTGATGGGCAAGGAGCACGACTGCAATCCCGAATGCTCTCAATGTAAAATAGTTCATCCGCCAGGCGAACATTTTGTTATGCCTTTGGAAACCAAAATGAAAGCCTCGCGGTTTATTTATTACGACATTGAGACTATTCTTAGAAATAATATCCACGTCCCCATTTTATTAGTTTGCGACGTAGAAAATGAAGCTGGCTTTGAAACTAAAATTTTTTACGGCGCCAATTGCGTCGAGCAATTTTTAAATTATTTATTTAGCGTAGAGCAGGTAGTTTTGACTGGACAGAAGCGTAAGACGTACCAACCGCGCTTTACTAACACTCAAGTCGTAGCCCATTACGCGAAAGCTTTTGATAACTTCTTAATTCTCAACGCTTTAGTTCATAGACACGTCACCCCTGCCGTTATCTTTGACGGCAGTAAAATTCTAATGATTCATCTTGAGGGACCGCAAATTAGATTCCTCGATAGCTTTAATTACATTAGTCAACCTCTGCGTAATTTCACCAGCATGTTTAACCTCGGCGATGTGGCGAAAGGATTCTTTCCATTTGATTTTCATACCGAAGAAAATCTCAATTACATTGGCGTCATCCCTGAAGCTTCGTACTTTAACGTAGCTCAAATGAAAGCCAATGATTATCGGGATTTTCAAACTTGGTACGCGTCAATGGAAGGATCTATTTATAACATCAAAGAGGAGCTTATTAAATATTGCGTTCAAGAGGTCAAAGTCCTAAGACAAGGCGTCGAAGCTTTTAGAAAAATTTACGTAGATCTAACAAAATTAGACCCCTTTTGCTTAAAAAATATTACTTTGGCGGATGCTTTTACCACTATCTATCTTAACAATTACTATAAACCTTACAGCATGGGCATTGTTCCTTCTAACGGCTATAACGCAAATTTTAATCACAGTCAGATTAGCTTAAAATATCTCGCTTGGGTGGAGAAAACGGAGGATATAAAATTGCGAACGGCTCTAAGCTATGGGGGCGAATATAGGGTGGGTCGCTATTTAGTCGACGGCTATAGCGAAACTCCGCCCAAAATCTGCGATTTCCACGGTAGCTACTTTCACGGCTGTCCATGTCAAAAACTTAATGCCTACAATACCCAACTCAAAGCCAGCAACAGATTTCTGTACGAGCGGACGCTAGATAGAGAGCTGTTCATCAAAGAGAAGATGGTGAGGTATGAATAAACCTCGATTTTTGAGTGTCAATTTGCTAAGCTTTTAAAAGAAAACGCCGAAGCAAAGGCTTTCTGCAAAAGTTTAACTTTTCGACCTCAAATATCAGCCCGTAGCGCTCTCTATGGGGGACGAACGGAATTTTGTTCTTAACTGCCACGCGCAAGGTGAGGAGAAAATTTTCTACAAGGATATTATTTCTTTGTACCCGAAAGTTTGTCGCGATTGTCCATACCCTAGCGGCCACCCCATAATCTATAACAGAGATTTTGACAAATCGCCAGGCTGGTATTTTGGCGTTATGAGTTGTCGTCTGCTGGCCCCTCAAGATCTCCACATCCCTTTAATTCCCTTTCGCAGCGGTGGTAAATTAGCCTACGCCCTCTGTCGCACGTGTCTAGAATGGCGAGCGGAAATCTGCGATCACACTGTCAACGAACGGGCTTTCGAATCAGTCTGGCCAACGGTAGAAGTTTATGCCGCTATGGAGCATGGTTATAAAGTCCTCGATATATTCGAAGTTTACCATTATCCAAAAACGGTAAACTTCTTCGCGCAGTACATGACTGATTTTATCGCCTTGAAGGTGAAGAATTCCGGATTTCCCGCTCACGCGCAAACGCCTCTGCAAAAAGAAGCGTATATCGCCGATATAAACAAGAATGAAAAGCTCTCGCTGACCGTAGCGGATATTCAATCAAATCCTTCTTTGCGTAATATCGCTAAAATTAATTTAAATTCTCTCTGGGGTCGCATGACTCTAAATACGGGAAAGATTCGCAGCATCTTTATCAACAATTATTACGAATTGATACGATACGCGAGCGATTACACTCTGGAATTAGTCGACTTACGGCTAATCACGGAGTCGATCGCTCTCTTATCGTACAAAGCCAAAAGCGATTACGTTTCGGACTATAAACTGGGGTCGGCCATTGTGGGGAGCTTCGTTTCTTGCTACGGGCGACTCGAATTGAACAAGATGCTGCTTCAATTGGACCGCGCAGCCTTGTATTGTGACACCGACTCCATCATCTACCGCCATCTACCGGGAGAGTTTGACATTCCGATTGGCAATCATATTGGTTGCTGGGCGGACGAACTCGGCGGTGATTATATAACTTCCTTTTGTAGTACCGGTGCCAAAAGTTACTCGTTTCGCACTAGCAAAGGAAAAGAAGTCAAGAAAATTAAAGGGTTCACGTTAAATCGAGAAAATCTGGAAAAACTTGACTTTGAAACCTTTGAAAGTGTGGCGATGAATCCGGAAAAGGAAGTTACAGTCAATGTCCCTTTTAATTTTAAACGGGACAAATACAAGCTGCAGCTAGAGGCCGTTAAAATTACCAAAAGATTTCGCCAAACCTAGAATAAGAGATTGTTGAACGCCGATTTGACAACCAGTCGTCCGTACGGTTTCAAAGAGACAACACCCGCTTCAACATCTCTTGCGCATGAATTACGAGGCTAGGCGGAGACAAACTTTTGAGGGCTTGTGGGAATCTTGCGTTCCTATCGAAGCCCTGGCCAAAGACGGTTTCTATCTTGCAGATGTAGAAACACAGACGACGCGCTGCGCCTTTTGCGGGATTGCCTTGTACCAGTGGCGTTGCACGGACCATCCATCGAGGGAACATCGGAAGCACAGTCCATCGTGTCCGATGGTTTCCAAAAAACCGTGCAACAACAAACCACTGCGTCAGGGGTTTCCCGACTTCCCGACCAACGAGGGCACGGATGTTTGCGACCTCCAAACGTGCCCAACCATCAACGAAGAGCGGTCGGGAAACGAAAAAGTGCGCGTGCGCATCAATCCGTCGTGTTTTCTACTGTAGTGCGTGTGTACAGCCTACCCTCCGAGTCTCGCGTAAACTTTGACCTCCTGAATGCCCAACGGTTTCGGCAACGGATTACGGGCTTTGAAATTTTTTTTAAAAACAATTAACTAATAGGGGTTTTTTCTGGGTAAAAGGGTTTTTGTTTGTTTATAGTGTTTTTTTTTAATTCTGTTTAAATGTGTAAGGGTTTTTTGGGGGTTTTCTGGGTTTGTATTGTTTTAATTCTTTAATTATTGTTATGTTTTATTAAATATATTTTTATGTTACTATATAATATGTGCATCTAAATAAAAAATGTTTATTATTCGAAATGAATCCGCCCGAGTCAGTCTCGCATTCTTTAAAGTTCCAAACACCCGCTCAGTTTCTAATCGTGGGGCCGACGCAAGCGGGAAAAAGCAGCCTTTTAAGTAACTTATTGCAAAATCATCAGCTTATGTTTGACCCGCAGCATAAAAAGGTTATTAATTGCTACGCCGCCTGGCTACCAAACTACGAAAAATTGAAACAATTGATTCCGGGAATTCAATTTATTCAAGGATTGCCAACCGCCGATCCGGGTTTTTGGGAGACGCATCGCGATTCCTACTTGATACTAGGCGACTTAGCTAGTCAATTATTTAAGCAAGCTCATATTGCCGATTTAGTGTGCGAGAAGAGAGAGAGAGGACGTCGCATCGTTTAGGGTATACTGTCATTATTATTACGCAACAACTGTTTCCCAAGGGTAGTCAGTCGCGGATAATTTCTCAAAACTCTTCCTATTTTATAATAATGAAAAATCCTCGAGATGTTGCCTCTATTAGGTATTTAACGCAACAAATTAGTCCAGATAACCCGAAGCGTATTACGGACGCGTACAGACTAGCCACTAGAGAACCCTATAGCTATTTGTTAATTGATTTAAAACAAGAAACTCCGGAAAAATTACGATTAAGGTCGCGTGTTCTACCTCACGAATCCCCTATGTATGTGTATGTCGATTAAATTTAATTGTCATTTGAATAATAGCCCCGCGCGTTAAACGTCGATCAGGAAAACGCTCCCGACTCGTCGTAGCCCGTCCCTCAGCCAAGTTTGCCAAATTTGTCCCTTATTTACAGAGTTTGCGTCAAACTAGCTGTAAACAACGGCGAACCCTCTTAAACAATAGTAGCGCGCCTCAATTAAAGAGCATTCAGACAATTTGTAAGAATTTAAAGGGCGGGGGCATTTATTTGAGTAAAGACCGTAAGAAAACGCTAGCAAAGTACAAGAAAATTATTAGACAACTCGGATCAAGTACCTTGTCGCAGAAAAGCAAAAAAAGTTGCTCTTGCAGCAATCAGGTGGTTTTCTTACGACGCTACTTGGCGCAATCTTGCCTTCAATTGTCCAAGCCATAGCTGCTAAACTATGAAACAAATGGTACTTGTCCCGGCTTCCGCCGTAACTTCAACAGCTGCCCAAGAACATACCGCCTTGGACCGAGAGATTGAGGACATTTTAAAATCGCCATTGAATGCCTACGATAAATTATATAAATATTTAGACGCCTTTAAGAAATATTTAAGTATCGAGAAACAAATTCCATTACCTAAATTTGAGGTCGTCAGTCCTACAATGGCTACCGCCAGCGTGCCGCCATTACCGGTCACCCCTAAAATGCCGCCGCGAAAAAAACAATATTCATGGCCGAGCTCTGCCACGTCCTCACCGACAACAAGCACGTCGGGCAGTTCTTTCACTACGCCTAAACGAACCGAGCCTCGACAAAGGGTTTTTAAAAGCGAAACGGCTGTTGGGACACCAACACAAGAAGATTTTTACCAACAATTTGGACCGACCTATGTTGGCGACCTGGTAAAACGGCAAGCTGAAGTTTTGGCAAATCGTTTGCAAAAGACATTTTTTACGCCGAAAAAAGAGGACGAAACAGAAGGGGCTGTCGGTTATGCAAATCCGGACGACGCTTTTCAAGAAGAAATTGCAGATGAACAAGAGAATCTAGCGGAAGCGGACAGTTTAACGGACTTGGAAAACCTGTTTGAGACGGCCTCCGCTAAACAGAAGAAAAAGAAAAAACAAAAAACCTCGGAAAAAGAAAGACGAGCTTCAAAATCTCGGCCCAGTAGTTCCATCTAACGAACGGAGGGCTCGACACCATAAATGGCGTGATATTGATTAATAAAAAATGTAATATTAAGACAAATAAAAAATTGTTTTATTGTGAACAATATCTGTGTACATGTTTTTTTAAATGTAAACATAAATATAATAAATCAACATAGTCGTTAAGTTTAAGATTCTGGTCATAGATGGCGTCTAAGATCGTCTTTCTAGCCACGCCCTGGCAACGGAGTGTTAAAAACATGGCGGCGTGCAGACTGCAGACCACACAGTTGAAAGTATGGATGTTGAATTTGTTGTTTATTGTAACAACAACTCGTCTCCCGTATCGTTTTAAATTAACTTTATAGTATCGCGGCGACTTTCCGTAAGTGCAAAACATTTCTACCGTGTCATGGATACAAAAACACGCTATCCAATGTTGTCCAGCCTCTCCAGCTGCTTCATTATTGAATATGAAGCAAAATTTGGGCCTTTTTGGATGTGCTGGGAGTCTGTCTACTGGGAAGCATCCTAAATAGTAGGGTCGCGTTCTTTTATCGCAAGTTAAAAGAGCGTTTATTTGCGAAGTGTTCATAATTTAGTCTTGACAACTCCCGTCTCAGGTAACGAGACTTTTTGTAGTTCAGCACCGTAAAAGACACCTAGAATCTGCTCTCCTTTCAAATCCGCTACGCGATAGACGGGTGGTGACCTTGGTATAACGTCAACAACTCGAAATATTTCGTCAGTAAACGTGCCGCCCGAGCTGGTTTTTCTAAATACCCGACTAGCTATAGAGAGACGCACGTGGTCGCCAACTTTAAAAGTCGGGGCGTATCGATTAATTCCGTTAGATTTCCCGTACAATTTATTCCAAATGATTGATTCGTTATCTATATTAACATGAGCCGGTGCAATTCCAATTGTTGAATGAACCCGTTCATTATAGGCTTGAGTAATTAAAGGTAAATATTTAACGTAATTTTTATTCCCCGTGGCCGTAATAACCCGGGCAATTTGTTCCTTGATTGTTCTAATAAAACGTTCCGCTAGACTGGCTTTATGCTGACTCCGGGAAAAATGTATTTGCACATTGTGACGTTTCAAGAAGGAATCAAAGTTGCGTGAACTAAATTCTCCACCGTAGTCAGTGTATATTTTTAAAGGGATCCTCTCTCGAAATATTTTTTTAAAAGCTTCGATAACCTCGCCAGATGTTTTGTTTTCGATGGCTCTTCTCACTCTCCAAACTTTCCGTCAATTAACGACTGTCTCCACTCAGGACCAGCTTTGAATGTAGATCTATTTAGGTCTTCTCGTCAAATTCAGAAAGAATAAAATCGCCTTCACCGCGGACATAGAAAAAGCGTTTCTCCAAGTTGGACTGTCCGAAAGCGATCGAGATGTGACGAGATTCTTATGGATTAAAAACAGAGAATTAAGCCCGGATAAACTTGAATTCGAAGTACTCAGAATGACCCGAGTTTCATTTGGACTGACGTCAAGCCCTTATTTACTCGCGGCAACCATTCGATTTCATATCGAAAAGTACAAAGAAGAATTACCGGAAGCCTACGAACTGTTAAGAGATTTTTATATGTTGATGACCTCGTGGGAGGAGCTCAAGAAGAACAGAAAGCGCTGGATCTAGCTAAAGAAGCTAAAGGCATCTTAAGCACCGCGGCAATGCCTTTACGCAAATTCCAGTCAAACTCGACATGGCTAAAAGACCAACTGTCAGAAGAACAAAGTAATCAAGAATCAAAGGAAATTACCAGTAAACCAGAAAGCACCCTCATGAAAGTATTGGGTATCTCTTGGAAACCAGAAGCGGACGTATTTTGTTTTGATGTCTCGAACCTTCTAACGTTTATCAAAGACAAAAGAAATACGAAGCGATTTATTTTGCAAGCATCCTCACGTATTTTTGATCCAATTGGGTTGATATCACCATTCACAGTTAGAATCAAGTGCGTCTATCAAGAATTATGGAAACGTGGCACTGATTGGGACCAAGAAATAGATCCAGATTTAACTGAAAATTGGAACAAATGGTGCCTGGAATTGCAGCACATGTCTGAATTAGAAATTCCAAGACATTACGGTTCTAACTTTGGAAAACTTCAGCTACATTGCTTCACTGATGCCAGCGAGAGGGCATTCGGAGCCGTTGTCTATATTCGATCAATAGAAGAAAATGGCACTCCCAAAGTACTATTAGTGGCGTCTAAGAGTCGTGTTTCGCCTTTGAAGAAACTGGCAGTTCCTAAACTAGAGCTTATGGGAGCTATAATTGGATCCAGATTGATGAAAACAATTAAATCTAATTTCGAAAAGGAGAAACCCATTTTACATTTTTGGTGCGACAACCAATCAGTCATTTCCTGGATCAAAAGTAACGCCACAGAGTGGAAGCCTTTCGTAGAGAACCGCGTTGGCGAAATCCAGGAACTAACGGAACCAGTACAATGGAAATACGTTCCTACCAAACAGAATCCAGCCGACTTTCTCACGCGTGGCCTAACAATAGATGGACTTAAAGCGAACGATACCTGGTGGACAGGACCAGAGTTTTTAAAGAAGCCTGAATCAGAATGGCCTGTTCAACCTGCCAGATATATCAAATCAGATGAAGCTGAAGCAGAAAAAAGGCCTAAGTACAGACCCTCCATTGTCTTATACGCGAGCGAAATGTCAACCAAAAGGATTGAACCTGTATTTAAACTAGAGAACTACAGTAGTCATTCGAGAGTCTAAAGGACAACCGCTTGGATAAGAAGGTTTATTTTCAACTGTAAGAATCCAACCAAGAAAATTAAAGGAGAATTAAGCACAGAAGAAATCAACCAAAGCGAAATTTATTGGATTAAAATGGCGCAACAGGAAACCTATCTAAGAGAAATAAAGGCTCTCAAGGAAAAACGGGAGATTCATCAAGGTTCATTACTGTCAGAATTGAAGCCCTTCTTAGACCAAGACGGTTTATGTAGAATAGGAGGTAGACTTGGCTTCGCAAACATGACATTTGATGAAAGACATCCAATTATCCTGCCAACCGAACATCATTATACCTACCTTCTAATCCAGAAGCAACACAAAAATGTAATGCACATGAGCGTCACCGCAACTCTTTCGAGTCTTAGAGGAAGGTACTGGATTCCGCGAGGACGGCAGATCGTGAAGAAACAATTGGCCGGTTGTGTAACATGCAAGAGAATGAAATCGCGTCCGTTCGTTCGCGAAACCGCGCCTTTACCTCCAGAACGTATCAACGCGAGTCCGGCTTTCGAAACGACAGGAGTAGACTTTGCAGGTCCGGTCTATGTTAGATGTTATGACGAAAAGGAAGCAAAGTTTATTCAATCGAAAACTAAAAGTTACATCGCGCTTTTCACTTGCGCAATAACTCGGGCAGTGCATCTCGAATTGGTTTCGGATTTGAGCACTGAAAATTTTATATTGGCTCTCAAACGGTTTGTCGGTCGTCGAGGCGTATGTAGACTTTTCTTGTCGGACAATTCAAAAACATTTAAAAGACCAGAAAAGGAATTGTCAAAACTTTGGAACTCGGTCCTCACACCAGAAACTAAACAATATTTCGGAGAAAATAAAATTGAGTGGAAATTTATTGTAGATTATGCCCCATGGTGGGGAGGAATATGGGAAAGGATGGTAAGGACAGTGAAGGACTGTTTGAAGAAGGTTTTAGGCACAGCTCTATTGTCTTACGAAGAGTTCGAAACGGTTTTGATAGAAGTTGAATCAGTAGTTAATTCTCGCCCTATTACCTTTACCGCTAGTGACCATAACGAGCCTTCACCCCTTACTCCATCCCATTTCCTTATTGGAAGGAGACTTGACGCTCTTCCCCCACGGAAATTTAAATTGTAGGAGTTAGAACACAGAAGACATGATCTAACAAGTAGACGGAAACACCGTCAAGAGTTAGTATACAGATTTTGGGTTAGGTGGCGGAAAGAATACCTGCTAGAGCTCAGAACAGCTCAGATAATGGAACCAAATGGTCAGCTCAGATTAAAGTAGACGACATATTTTAATAAAGGATGATAAGTTGCCAAGACATCTTTGGAAATTAGGAAAGGTATTGGAACTCCATCTAGGACGAGATGGAATATGTCGGTCTGTTTCAATTAAGAAAAGTTCATCCATCATAAAGCGTCCAGTACAACTTTTGTACCCATTAGAAGTTCAAAAGTAGTTTTTTCTTTTTGTCATTAAGTTTAAAAAAAAATTGATTGTAAAAATAAGGATTCAAAGAACCCTCATTTGGGGGGAGTGTAACGAAAACATGATTTTTTTATATATTTAACCGTTCTAAGTTTTATTTGCTCATGACAGAGCCCGAGGAAAAATATCGTCGCGAAAAATCCCCTTTCGTACCAAAAACGTTAAAGAAGATAGTTCGCCTTGATAAGTTGATAAGCGGCCTTTGGCCTACCCTTATCTACCTAGATAAAAAACACCTATTGTGAGCAGCATGGACACTAGTGGAAAATTTGGTGATTCACGCGTTCTTGGTACGAGAGAGGCCTCCTATTTTTAAGATACTGTACCCTTTCTATAGAGAGGGTAGTTGTAAACTTTTTGTAAACCCGAAAGGACGTGTTTTTCGCTTCAAATAAAGTTGTTTTTTCATTAAGTTTATATCGACGTTTAGTGTTGTTAATTTTAAGTCGCCAACCTCAGTTAAGTTTAGTCTGAAACTATTTCGAATCGTTTCACACGCCATTCAATAATACTTTCTTACTTACTTTGAACTGCAAAAACTAGTGGTTTGCATATACATAAATGTAGTATAGTTTAACTAAAATGTAAACACCCATTTCAAATATTAATATCAAAAGATGTTCTTCAAATATCGTAATGAAACGGAGCATTAGTGCTACAAAGCTAGTAAAGGCATCGCATTTCCAAAGAATTTTCGTTTTATATTGTAAAAAAAAAGGTAATTATAATTTTGTTGTATTTCTTCACACACCAACACAAGGGAAACTGCTAAAGTGGTGCACTAATGTCACAACGGACGCTTACAGACACACAGATAGACGACTTTATTACTCTTTCTGTATAAAAATTGAGCTAAGAAATAAGAGTATCTTAAAATATCAAAGTAAAGGTAATTAATATTATATATTTTCGTCGTTAATATTTCATCTTATTGCGCATTACATCGTTTTGAGAAAGAACAATTAAACACTCTTGAGAGACTGGACTAATATTGACGTTTGAAATGAAGCATACGCCGGTTGTTTCGCCATACGCAAATCGGTAGTATATAAAGATTTCGAATTCCAATGATGTAAATGACAGCGCAATTGCATAAAGCTTTGAAGGAAGCACTGAGTTACAATCTCCTCGGTATTTTAAGTCAATCACACAATAAAACTTGTATTTAAAAAAATTGCGTCATCTTTTGGCTAAAATTGTGCTGGTATAACCCAGAAGCTGCATATGGGCATCTTTCGCATATAACCTAATTTTGAATACTAAGACCTTGAATTTTAATATTAAATTTTAAATTGGTTTCTGGATTTTTTACCTCTCCGAGTGAAGATGACGGTACGGAGAGGTATTACATCGGACTTGCCTGTCAGCGCGTTCGCACATAAAAAATTGGAGCAAACGCGTTCACAGAAAGCAATTTTTGGCTTCTATTCCCATCATTTCACCAAAGATGCACGCAGTAACAATTTTTCTTATAATTTATGATATAATGTGAATCAAAGCGCCTTATATACCCCAAATTTCCAAAAATTGTTAAAGAGGCATACAGTTGTATTCAAACGTCAACAATAGCAATGTTTTAAATTATTTTAGGAATAAAGTTTCTTGAAACTATTTAACTAATATTAAGGTAAGTTAATTACGATTAATATAATAATTATCAATTATATTTATTTGATTATGAGAAAAACCTCTTAATTTCGTCTCGACTTGGAGTAGTCTATTTTAGTTTATCATAAGAAAATAGCTCATAGCTCCCTGTAAGTATGAAACTCTTAACAGCATTTTCATCCATATTTTCCGGCGCATCGTGCTTTTCGCGAACCCCTTAGGCGGCGGTGCTGGTTTTGTGCCCACCTATTGTAGTACCAAAACTCCTACCACAGGGTGCAAAAGTGTAAGCGAGCTAAATCTGAAAGCAAATGTTGTAGTATGAAAATATTCTACGTTTCATAATTATAGGGTGCCATATATTATTTTCTTATGAATTTATTATTAGTATTTTTAATTGGATAGCTAAATTGTTAAAAGTTTCGGGAACTCAAAGGTTTTTGAAATTCCAGCATTACCATCTTTCAAGGTTCTTTTTTCAGAAGTAAAAGGGTTTGTATTCAGCACATACGTATTATATGTTTTTTAAAATCGAAAGAAGACCCTCTTGCTTCTTTTTTAACTCAGAGGTTTACGCTGTTTGTTCAACCTATGCAAACCTTGCTGTTTTTAGCATTACCATTTTTTAAACCATCAAGGAGTTATCTTAAAAGGGACTACATTGAAACCATTTTTTCAAAGATCCCTGGCATTTCTTTTCAAAAACCAGAAACGGTTTATCAAAGTTGTTTTAAACTAGTAATAGTTTGCTGTTTTTGAAGGCGACCCTTTTAAACCATTTAGTTGGTGCTGTAAAACCCTTAGTGGTTGCTGAGAAAATCATAAACCCTATATAAACCCTTTGAGCACCATTATTTTTAACTGTGCAAATTGTCTGATAAAATTAGGGTAGTGAATCAAATAGTGACATTTTGGTGTTAAACTTTCTGCACCATATCTTTCCACAATTATTTCGAGAAAATCGGGAATCATTATTTCTAATTCGTCTATTTGTTGCAAGGGAATTTTTTCAGCAAATAAAATGTCGCAAATATCACGTAATTTCAAGTAAACTTTCCAATCTTCTGTGCATACGTTAACGAAGTCGTGCAGCATTAATGGAAAAAGTCAGAAAAGACCAAAAATCTCGCTTGCCGAACTTTTTAAGCTACTCTTCCCAGTAATTGCATTTTTAGTTTGAGTTTTAGATTTGTTTATCTCATATTTTTCATAAGGAAATTAATCTATTATTTTATTAATTTCCTTGAGAGTTACTTTATTTCTGATACTAAACGACATAAAAGTTGTTTCAATAAAAACGGAATAACACGAAGTAAATCATGCATGATATCAGGTACTAACTGTTGAGTTAAATCAAAGTAGGACATATTCGTTAAGGGGTTTTAACACCGTACAGAGTCAATTCGTTTGGAATATTTTCGATAAACGACAATGATCAATCCAAAGACCTCAAAACCGTGTCTTTTTCCCATTTTCTTACTCCTATTTCTGAATAATCTGTCATGCAAAACCTGCATATCCTACCAGAGGAGAAATACGGCACAAAACCACCAATTTTATGCTGATCAAGGTTATCACCACTAATAATTGATACGTAGTCCCCAGTGACTCGCCAAAATTTCCAGGAGGTTTGAGAATTTCGGACCACCCGTAATTTTCGACATCATTAGAATTTGCTGGGGAAATTAAGTGTATATCTTCTAA
Organism: Phalangium opilio; assembly: GCF_054372755.1. Taxonomy (NCBI): domain Eukaryota; kingdom Metazoa; phylum Arthropoda; class Arachnida; order Opiliones; family Phalangiidae; genus Phalangium; species Phalangium opilio. The sequence goes on from NW_028324178.1 coordinate 11,567,550, forward strand.
TTTTGACCGATACTTGTATTTTCGGTTTAAAATGGAAAAATAGCATCCTAATGTTTTGTGCACTCTTCGTTTTGAGCCTAATGAGTTGACGATCTCAAACTCATCCCAATATATTTGGAAATGTATGGTTTTAGCAGATAGTTTGATCAAATTTCATACAAAATGAACTGTTTAGAAAATGAGAAACAACTTGTCCATCTAATTCCTTTTTGACCTTTTCATGATAACGAAATTAATCGCTTTGCTTGAAGATATTCGCGATGGTACGTAACAATAGTACGTAACGGAAATGTTGTTTTCATCCATTCCAGCGGATTGAGCAAATTTTACTTGAGTTGGTTCTACCATTCCCATCTCCAATATGCATATCCTCTTAATTTTGTGAATGTAATTTAGAAAATCAAACGCAGCACTCAAAGTCTCGATGTCACTGTAAACTATTTCCCTCTGGTCACTTTTATCTAGATTATCATCTTTGTTGAAAACCTTTTTAGCTTGAGCTGTTAATACAAACTAATTAAGTCATTTAATAAATCTTGAATAACAGAATAAGCTAACCTGTGCTGCTCACTGTATTTAAGTAAAATTAACCAAATAGAATTTTTAAAATTTAATGGATCAGTCGCATTATCCTTATTTTCCAGATCTCTTGATCCATAAAACTGTTAAACTCATAATTTCCGCTGTATAGTTTTGATTATCGTCAGAAAGATCTTCCGTGTCAGGGCCGTTGTTTTCCTGTAAAGCTGTAGGGTATTTTTTCCTTAGATGTCGGCGAAAGTACAATAATTTATGTGAACTCGACCACACGAACTACACCACACTTTATCTGAAAATTTGATTCATTCTTATGTTTCAGTCGAATATGATTCAACAGCAACGAGTATTTTTGGCTAAAATACGTACACCTCTCACAACTTAAAAGTTTCATAATATTATAACTCATTACTGTTCAAAAACGTTTAATAAATACTAAATAATCGAAACACCTTGGTTAAAACCACAACATATTTAAATTTTCAAGGCAACTTTTTGGTGACTCGACTACGAGAATGATAATTATTTCACTGAGCCGTGATCAATGTCCATAGATATAAAACATTAACTAAATTTTATTGCGTATTATCGCGATGAAAGTCTTTTAACATTAAATAATATGTGCACAACAGTATGCCTAACATACGAAAAAATTAAAAGATTTTAAACTTTAAACTAAAAAAGAAAATTGCGATGATTTAAAATTAAGAAGAGAAAATTCAAGCCATAATACATTGAAAAACAGGCAGATGTTTAAATGTATGGTATTTTTAGCTTGTTAATTTACATTAGGTCTATGTCAGTGTAATCGTGGGGGAAAGGAAACGCTAGAAATGGGACTTTGACTCCATTGAATTTCTACCGTTGCCATTTCGCTGCTATAGGAACGAAGTAGAGTGAAATATTTTTGGCCTAAACGAGGATTCAATTTGCAACAGTACATGTACGCCTACGCTACAATACAGGGAGGCTCGCTATTAAACTTGCGATTTGTCCCCCATCCGATATCACTATCGATACAGAAAAGTGTAAGAATTCAAAAGAATCTTGGTGTTTTTTTTGTTCAATATAAAAAGTAATAGATGCATAATTTTTCGATTCCGTTTGTAAAGACTGAGTTGCAAATAAATATGTCGTTAAATAGCATTGAAAAACGTGACATTTTGGCTGTATTCGGTCCAACCTGGAGGGTCCGGTCCAATGAGACACAAGCCTAAGTTTCGGCCTTTTATAATTTATTAATCAACGAGAAAATAAAAAATGTTTTATTTGCGGAAATTGCAAGGAAATGAGTTATGAAAAACTGTGCGATTAAAGGGACATTACAACGGGCTGGCTATTGTTCGTTAAAGTGTCCCTTGAAAAAAATTGGAGGCCCCAAAATCAATTGGAAAACCATGATAATAAATTAGTTTTAAAAAGAAATCTTACGACCTTGATCATTTTTCACTTCAGAATCCCTTTAAGGTCGACTGATATAGTGTTCTGTCCTCGCTGATATCGTTAATTTTGACTGATATTGTATTTTGCTGAACTCTAGATAAACGCTTCCTTAATATGGCTCTAGGTAGAAGTTAACTGCTATTACCACCACAGCACTTTCGATCACGCGAGTTGCGAGCGCGTGATCGAGTGAGCTATGTGCTATAACAGACGGGGGTTTTACAAAAAAGTGACGTCACGTGACAATCTCGCTGCTAAAAGCTATAATCACGTGTATAGAAAATAATTCACCAACAACGTATAAATATATATAAACAGTCTCTTGTTACATTATTAACGCCACAATTACATTTTCGTCTAAAAATATTGAAATTTTGTATTAACAACGATATAGCCACGGCAACACGTATTATTTTCCAGCCTGGTTTTAATACAGGTGCCATTACTATACGTTAATATATCGTCGATATAAAATAGAGCCCTAGGCTGTCCGCTGCAAATATCACTTAACAATATTTAACACTTAAGGTTTATAATTACGCCTCGTTAACTTTAATCTCAATTTAATTTCTCAATTAATAACGTCATTAATTAGACGAAATTAATTATTTTTAAAAGTGACTAGTATTCAATTCAGGTTTTTCCCGTCGCGGTATTTATTTTCCGTCCCGGTATTTATTTTTCCGTCACCGTATTTATATTCCGTCGCGGTATTTATTTATCCGTCGCGGTTTCTAATGTTCACGGTTCTGAATTCGGCATTTCGGTAAAATAGTCGAAAAGGTTCAGTGTGTTTAGGGTTTGGTACGATGGGAGGATTTGATATTCGGAATTCTCCTTTTTTCAGCAGTTCAGACGTTCAGCAGATTAGTCAATCCCTGATTTGGGAGTGTTTCGAATGATCTGGTAGGAATTCGAGTGACAATTTTAATGATTACATTGATTTTAATCGATCCTCAGTGATTTTTATAGTGATTTGAATGATTTACTAGTGATTTCACACTGAGTTGCGCGCGGGAATTTGTGCAGGGATTTTATTGATTTCATAGCGATTTTCGTGGTTGGCTTGATTTTTGAAGTGATTACATACGTCATTTGTATGATTTGAATTTGCCTAGGTGGGTGTACGAGATTTGAAGGAGCGACGGGGACCCTCGTAACTTCTCTAATTAATAACCCTGGATGGATGTGAAGGGAGGAGATGTCTTTGAATATGCCTTTCTTTTATAGTGTACTAGCACTGCCAGAGACAAAAGAAATGATCCTATCCCTCAATTTCCTATTAGTTCACCCTCTCTTTAAAGCGCATAAACTAATTAAAAACAGGGAGCACAATTCGACTTGCCTTAATATACTATATCTATATACACGCGAACAAAATAAATTACCATAAACAGGAATCCGTGTCATTTTAGAAACGGGAATGGAGAACGGTTAACCGTTACTTCAGTTATTCCGACTCATAGCCCAGAGGCGGGAGGGTCATAACGACAGAGGTAAAAAGGAAACTATGTATTTTTCGTCGTACCCGTTAGCAACGTCATCATAACTTAGTTTAAGTGAGACAATAAGATAATTTAATATTTTTGTTACGTGTTGGAGGGAGAAAGGCTCTATGAGTCGCACTGAAGTAAATACTAACCGTTCTCCATTCCTGCTTGTAAAATTACATTTATCCCTGATAATATTAATGAGCAATGTTTATTTAAAACGCACCTTTTTAAATCCAATTTAATGAGGTTGGAGGTATTTTTAGCCACATCGTGGGTCATAGTTTGACCTCGCCTGTTGTTGGCGGCGGCGGCGGTGTCGTGAAAGAGAACCGCAATAAGCCTGGATCCCAATTGGCAAATAAAAGAACGCGAAATAATTTATCGCTGGGCGAAATTTCTTGGCGATAATTTATTCGCCGGAGCCTCCGTTCCCATTTGCCGGGAATTTTGAATCGATAGATCGCGCGCGAGATTTATTTTAGGCTAACGTTAAGCCTATTATTCTTTTCGTACGGCTTAAAATGGAAAACATAAATTATGAAAATGCTGGAAGGTTGAATTTAACGCTAATTAACGTTATAATATTTTACACTGTTTATAACAAATTCATCGCTTCGAAAGTTAGATGCTTTTGGGTTAGGGACATATTTCAAAAAAGGCCTGAGCAAGGTTATTTCAAAAATCTCATTCGGGAAATGAGAGAAGTTCACCGTGAAAGCTTCTTCAGCTAAGAAATAATGAATTATCAGAACTTCAATTCGGATTCTATAAAGTTTTATTTTTGAATACATTTTTTAGGATGTCACCTGAGCAGTTCGATACTATATTAAGCTTGATAAAGCCAAAGACAGAAAAAAGAATACTAGGTTCCGAGAAGCTGTTTCTGCTAATGAAAGACTGGCTCTCACCCTACGGTAGTTATGGGTAATTGTAAATTTTAGCTAAGCTGTAAGTTATACACGTAATTCTGTCATTAGGTTTCTAGCTAGCGGTGATACGCAAGTTAGCTTCTCCTTTGGTTTTCGGCTAGGAAGATCTACGTTATGCAAAATTATAAAAGAAACCTGTCAAGGAATGTGGGAGGTTCTTTCTCCTACATAATTACAATTTCCTAAGTCAATTAATGAGTGGCTCGAGATAGCATCTGGTTTTGAAAATAGATGGGATTTACCACATTGCCTGGGAGCAATAGATAGAAAACAAGTACAAATCGAATGTCCAGCTAAAACTGGCTCGAAATTTTTCAATTACAAGGGCACATTCAGCATAATTCTCATGGGCTTATGCGACTCCCATTATCGGTTCAAAATGGTTGATATCGGCAATTTCGGAAGGCAGAGTGATGGGGGGGTATTTTTCCTTTCTAATTTCGGAATTACGCTACGCAATAAGAAACTAAATCTACGAAAAGAAAGCGTAATGCCCAATTCGGATCTTGTACTACCTTATTTTTTTGTTGGAGATGAAGCTTTCCCTCTTATGGAAAACCTTATGCGCCCATATCCAGGAAAATATTTGAACTACGCGAAGAAATTGTACAATTTCAGAATATGCCGGGCTCGTCGTGTTATAGAGAACACCTTTGGAATAATGGTAGCCAGATGGAGAATATTCAAAACCGCTATTAAAGGTAGCCCAAAAAATATTGATGAGATCATAAAGGCTTGCGTTGTCTTGCATAATTTCATGTTGTCTGATGATTTTGGCAAGCCCACACATCATCGAATGTACGCGCCTCCTGGATTTGCTGACACTGAGGATGCGGATGGAAATGTGATAAATGGGATGTGAAGAGATATAGTTGCTGTTGATGTCTTGCATAATAATTTTTGTCAACCTGGACCAAACAGGTACAAGAAAACTGCCGGCCAAATACGAGACCTATTAGCAGAATACCTCGTACAAGATAGTAAAGTTCCTTGGCAAGATGCCTACGTTCGACGAGGGGCTATCTAAAGTTACCAGAAATGAGATCCACAAGAATTTTCGTAAGAATTTTAATAAATTTATGTACAACGCATAAAAACAAAAACAATTTATAAGGAGCTCAGCTCTATTTGTTTTTATTGTTATTATGTTTAAAATAAATAAATATTATCGCTTGGCTACATAGTTTCTTTAAGATGAATGTCACTCTTCTTCCGCTTTTTCTTCAAAAAATATAGTTTCCACTTTCATTGGAAGAGTCCTTTGTTTTTTCGTTGGTAAACGTCGAAATCTTTCAGCCAGACTGGAGAAATATAAGGTAATTTCATCTTTTGAACACACAGGCTGTGAAACTGGAGCAAATTCTCTATGTTCTCCTTTGCAATTTAAATGAGTGAACTCATTTCCGAAGCTATCTTGCGCTTGTTGGTGGAACTTTTAGGGGCATCATATATCTTGCGCTTCTCACTTTCAGATAAGCAAGTTTCGTTTCTTCGTTGGTGATAATCAGGTGTTGTGTTCTCATTTCTATTTTCATTTGCGTTATTTACTGATACGTTTGAATCTATATCAATAGTAACCCTAAAGGAAAAACATAATTAGAAACGTATGCGATAATGAAGTACCATACAGAAGCGCATAATTAACTCTCCATAGTAGGAAAGGACAGACTGCACAAAGATTGTGAAAAAACTCAAACCCCAAAGTATCTGCGGACATAACGGCGCTAATATTTTCCAGGTAATCCTCATTTTTGCTGAGATCACTATAGTCACAGACATTTTTCATTTGATTCAATAATTGGTTAGCTAATTGGCTTTTTTCTTTGTAAGCTGCTTTATTAGCTTTTTGTTCAGTGGAAATATTGTCCCTTATTAATTCCAAATCACAGTTTGATGATGAACTATATAAAAAATGTTTGCTTTAAATTAATTATTGAGATTATAATCCAAAATACAACTTACTCTTTACGCTGCAAAGACTCGCACAAAACACTCTCTAAAATGCTGTACATTCTCCATTAGGGATTTTTCATCTCAATAGTACCAGCTCCACACCTAGTACTAATCTCTTTTTCCCGTTTTAGTTTCATGTAAGTATATCTCAAACCTTTCCATTTTTTCTTGGCTACTACTCCTATGGAAATTTGTGTTTACATATTATTACACCACGCAAAGCATTGACATGAATTGAGCGATTGTCAACCACCATGCATTAAAATGATTATATAAACAAACAGGTTGAAATCAGAAACGAATTTAATTAAACTCTCAGCTCTTACTTGCTATATTGAATTTTTCTGCGATGACGTCCCAGCGATTGTCCTTCTTTCTTATATCCTTATAATCAGACTCGATAGGGTCATAAAAATACGGAGTTTTCCTAACCTCTTCCACATTAATTCAGTATTTAGGAAAAATTTTTCTCTGTGCTTTTTATCTTCCGCGGTTGCGACTCCACTTTTATTATATAAATTGTAAATTACTCTCCGAGGGTTCGATTGAGCAAACTGTTAAACCTTGAAGGTAGAACAAACCGAGACAGCGAGAATTAGGCCTAAAACAAAACCCGAAACGATCGAGCAGACGACACCACAAGAGTTCAAGAGAAAGGACAGGGAGGGATCTAGGTTTTGATTGGTTGTTTCAAGGACGATTTTTTTTTCCTTTTTCGCCTTGACTAGAAAAATAGAACAAGTCAGTCGCTCCGTTTCGCGAAAGTGATTTTTTGTCGGCGAATATGAAAAATTCGCTCAATTTTATCGCGTTGATCATTTCGCGCTCAATTTTCGTCCTGTTTTCGCCAAGTGGGAACCAGGCTTTAGGCTCTAAAAGATATTTTTGGTCAAAGTCGCGAAACGTTACCAAATGCCCGAAATGTCAAGTTGAGCAAAATTCGGAAAATATTGTTGAAAGCAACATTTTCAATCTTCCACTAGAAAACCGAGATAAAATTCATTGGAAATCTCTAGAAAAAAGGATGAGATTAACAGAGATGAGATGCGTTTTCTGTAATAATCCAACAATACAAGAGCGTGATGTATTATGATATCCAGCGGAAAGTACGTTTTTCTGTGCCTTCTACGGGGAGATTATTATTATTATTGTTGTTGAGGAGGGCACGCGCCCTAGCACCGATGCCAAAGGCATATTGTGCATCCTCATATTCAGGCCTTGAATAGGCCCGTAGCTGCAGCGTAGCGAAGAATTCGCTCCACCGTAATAGAGGAGACCCTCGAGGGTTCCAATGTATGTGAATGAAAATATTCTAGTCTAAGCGAGGCGAAGCAGTCGCACTCGCAAAGTACGTGAGCGGATGTTTCTTCCTTCTCCTGACACGACCTACAAAGAGGGTCGTCGGCAAAACCCATCAGATGGAGGTGCCTATTAAGCCGACAGTGCCCGGTCAGAAGACCGGTGGCCAACCTAATATCCCATCTGCTGAGCGAAATTAGGTCTCTAGCACGAGACCTGCAGGGACCATTGACTAACTGTTTTGTCTGTCTCTGGCCCTCCATGTTATGCCAGAGCTGGTTTTGTATGACAGTCAACCTGTCTTGCAGACTCCGTTTGACGTGCCCGTAGTGGATGGGGACGGCCGGCTCCGGCCCCAAGAGCTTGGCCTCCGCGCCCCTTTTCGCAAAACTATCGGCTTTCTCATTGCCATATTATCCGCTATGCCCTGGCACCCAGTACAACAGAACCCTGTTGCAGGACGCCAGCCGCGCTAGCAGATCAAGGCAGCTGCGCACCAGTTGTGAAGTAATCTGACACTGGTTCAGCGCGTTCAGGGCGGCCTGACTGTCAGAATAAATTCCCACAGTCCGTCCGGTATACCCTTTGTTAATGCAGTAATCTGCGCAATAACAGATCGCGGTAATTTCCGCCTGGAACACACTAGCAAAGGTGCCCAGGCAAGCAGAAAAGCCGACCCTTGTGGTTTGGCAGTAATAGCCGGCGCCAGCGCCGGAATCAGTCTTGGAACCATCGGTGAACCAAATAGTTTCACCCCAGTGCCAAGAGGCAGTAGGTTAGTCCACTCTGCTCGACTGGGGAAGTGGATGCTGAATGGCTTAGTGAAATCAAAACTGGTAACGGTTTTGTCAGAGCACATCGTTAACGACGGCTCAAGTGCGGCGTTCTCCCGAAAGAGCTTCGTATGGCTGTAATCCCAGAGTATTGGAACCCAACAGCCATTAATGTTGAGCCTGTAGGCCCCCATGACAGCCTCCTCCTCAATGAAGAGATGAAGAGGATGCATGTCAAGGAGCACCTCCAGGGAAGCAGTTGGGGTCTATCTCATGGCCCTCGTAACTTCAATGCAGGCAAGCCTTTGAAGCTTGCACAGGGCAGCCTGCACCGTCTCGAGCCGGACCCTTGTCCACCAGACAAGTGCCCCGTAGGATAGTATGGGTCTGATGATCCCAGTATAGAGCCAGTGTACAGCCTTGGGGTTGAGGCCCCAAGTCTGGAAGACAGAGCTCCTGGTCCTCCAGAAAAGCATCTTGGCCTTCTTGATGAACCTATCAAGATACGGCTTCCATGTGAGTCTGCAATCAAAGGTCATCCCTAGGTATTTCACCTCGGAGGACTTGGCCAAAGAAAGAGATATTATTGAACAGATCCTTAGTATTCTTCCTCGTTAAAGGAACAAGGACAGTTTTATCAGGATTAACAGTGAGGTTAACCGCCTGACACCATTGCTCCACGCTAGAGAGAGCAGATCTCATGAGTGCGGTAACAGCATCCGGGAACTTCCCGTTAAAGACTATCGCTACATCGTCCGCATACCCGAAGCAGCTACAGCCCCCAGCGCCCCCGAGCCCCTCCAAGAGTTCGTCCACCACCAGGCACCAAAACAGGGGGGAGAGCACTCCACCCTGAGGGCAGCCCCTGCTGGTAGTCACCCCTAGAGAGTCCCCAAGGAGGCACGCCGACACCTTGCGGTCGGTAAGCATGGACTTGATCCAGCGGCCAAGAGTGTCGCTGATGCCAAATCTCTTAACAGCTTCAGTAATAACCGAGCTAGAGACCTTATCGATATCGAGGAAAATGGCCACTTAAAATTCCTTAAACTCGAATGCCCTATCCAGGCAATTCGTAAGGCCATGAAGGGCCGTCTCAGTGGATTTGCCTTTTTGGTAAGCGAGTTATGAAGAAGAGAGAGGAGTTACCGAAAGTACCTCGTCTCTAATGTACCTGTCCACCAGCTTCTCCAGAATTTTGAGGAAGAAGGAGGTCAGACATATGGGCCTAAATGCCTTCGCCTCGAGATAGGAAGCCTTCCCGGGCTTGGGAATAAAGATGACCCTGGAGCGCTTCCAGTCACAAGGTATGTGACCGAGAGCAATGCAAAGTCTATAGATCTTGCATAGCGGAGAGGCGATGTGGACTAAGCCCTCCTGCAAAAGAAGAAGGAAGACCCCATCGGGACCCGGAGACTTGTAGGGCTCAAAACAGTTGACAGCCCACCGAAGCTTAAGAATAGTGACAACCTGTCTGGCTACAAGCCAGTCCTCTCTCTTCGCCCTGTGCAGAACAGGGTATAGAGAGTCAGGGTTTGTTGGATTGATTGGAGTGGAGTCAGGGAAGTGGACCTCCAGCATATGCTTGAGAGTCTCAACCCCAGACTTAGTGTACACACCCTCCCGCAGCTTAATAGTATTAAGTCGATGTGTGCTTTCGTGCGCTAGAATCTTCATGACCCTGGCCGTAGCAGGGACATTGGAGACTTGCTCACAGAAGGTCCGCCAGGAGTCCTTCTTAGCAGCTCTAATGGCCCTGTTGTAGGTGTTAAGGGACTTCCTGTATCCAGTCCATTCACCCGTGCGCTTGGCTTTGTTAAAGAGCCTGCGCGTGTATTTCCGAAGCCGGCTGAGATCCGCGTTCCACAAAGGGACAAGCCCTCGCTACCCTATTGTAAATTTCTTTAAATTTGGTTTGGCTCTCCTACAAGAGAGTCGCAATAAAATTTACTATTCATCAGCTGCTCTTTGCACCGGATTGTGTCGTTGAATATTTCCATAAGAGCTGATAAGGTTATTTTCAGTGGAAAATTTCCGATTGGAATTACTTTTAGAGACGGGGGCTGAAAATATAGAAGTTTTAACTAATGAAGCAAATTTGTTGAATTATTATTTCTCACAATACAGAATAAAAATGGTTTTATATTCACAATTTTAGTTTAGAGCCTATTATTGTATTTAATTATTAATTAGATTGTGCGCTTGATGTGTTCTCGGAGAGATTAAATGACTGAAGCTTCACTTCACTTACAATTAACTTTATAATTAATTATAAATTCTAGCAGTTCTACTTCGCGTTTCATTAGATTTGATATTTAAAAGAGAACTGACCATTTCATGTCTGCTGGATTAGCGAAACTAGAGTGCCCCAATTTTACCACTAACATCTATTTTATGCCAGTATAGTGTGCTAAAGAATAGTTTTTAATTTTCATGTTAGTTGATGCGTATAGATTAGTGTCCGGATTCAGCTGCCAAAGAAATCTCCACCTACCACTCCTACGCTCCTTCATTGGTCAATCCAAATCAAGATTAAGGCTTTTCATTGGCGATGGCAGTTATGAGCAGATTGACCTTAAAGGTTGTGATTCGATGTTGATATGAGGAAGAAAACAATCTGGTTCAGTTCAGTTTACTTTTTCATGAACAATGAACTGTGTGAGGTCAGTGCAATAACCTTTACAATAAATGTTTAAGTGCTTTACGCCATCTAGTTTATTAACCATAACTTAACCATATATATTTCCCACGGGCTTGGAGAATTTTTGTACTGTGTTTTATCCGAAGGGTCGGTCATTCATGAAATCCCGTACGCTACCCGTGAAATCCAATTTAAGATATCCGAAGTCAATGTTGATTTCGAAATCAAATAAAAAATCTGAAATCAGCAATGAAATCACAAAATCAGTAAAGAAATCACAAAATCAGCAAAGAAATCACGAAATCAGAAGCGAAATCACAAAATCAGTAAAGAAATTGTGAAATCCATTCCAAAATTCACGAAATCCAAAATCCGACGAAATCACGGGGAAAAATCTCAAAATCCGAGGAAATCACGCGAAAATCCAACGAAATCAAGGAAAATATCGCAAAATCAGTCGAAATCATGGTAAAAATAGCAAAATCCGACGGAATCACGGGAAAAATCTCAAAATTCGATGAAATCCATATCCATTGGATTTTATCGAATTCTGAAATCAAACAAAATCCGATGAAATCAAACGAAATCCGATGAAATCAAATGAAATCCTATGAAATCAAATGAAATCCGACGAAATCAAATTGGATTTCGAAATCCCGTACACTTTTTCTTAAACGCCCGACCCCTCGGTTTTATCACACTGGCATGAGATTGGAAAAGCTATTTTTTACGGTATTGAAATCAAATTTCTGGGTTGGCTTTTGGTAGGTGGAATGAAACTATATTTAATTTTAAATTGTTAAATTCATTACTATAATGTATCAGCCCCTCTTAATGTTATTAGCCAGAGCTTCGTTATTGGGCTTTGCGAGCGCGTTTGACATGAACAAAATGAAACTGATACTTTCTTCCCATTGATAATTAGTTGGGTCCACTCTCCACTGCCAACATACTCAGTTGCTGTGTAAATATATATATAAAATTCACCGTATTTGATCAAAGAAGTACACTCGAAATTAATTTTTAAGTGTGAGTAAAGGTTAGAAGTGGTAATTGAAAAAATGTATTGATTCGAGATAAAATACATCGTCCTCTTTCAATTACAGATCATAATTTTAAAAACTATTAGTTTAATCTTATTAATATATATTAAAATTACCATATTTAATGAAACAAGTACACTCGAAATTAATTTTTAAGTGCATGTAAATTTAAAACCGGTTTAGAAAAATGCAAAAAAGGCAAATTTTATTATGTAGTCAAAACGTTAAGATAAGAAACATGTCCAATTTACCATTAGAGACTATAAAAGATAAGAAAAATTTCCAATTTACCATTAGGGACTATAAAAGAAACGAAGATCCGCTAATGTTGATTAAAAATGTTCGCTCTCTCTCTTTGGTAAGTCATATTTTTAATATCTTTCCTTCCACTGCTCGAATAATTTCTAGAAGACTCTTCTTTAGACTTAATATTCGCAATATGAATTTATAAAATAAAAACCTTCAGAAATTATGAAAAACAAGATGACCTCCCCCCCGGTTTAGGCTCGCAATAAGGGTCGCATCGTACCTTACTTAACAAGCGTGGCGAAAATTAGTGTGAACAGCCCCTCGTCAAGTTGCCTTTACATTCCAGCGCTAAAATTATTATCCGGAACATCTAAATAGCCCTTATTTCCAGTCCCTTTTAAAGTTTTAATTGAGAAGTCCCTCGACGCGTTACCTTCAAACGATACCATGAACTCTGTGTGGTTATGTAATTACCACCAACGGAGGAATGCGCTGACTCCCAGTTAGTTATTTAGTATAATGCAGGCAGTGGAAGCAATGCCATAGATATTTGATACATAAAGGGGGACTGGTAAAAGCGATTGATTCGATATCTCAAACATTTTGGCACGAGGATAGTTTTGAAGATCAGTAGCTAGCTGGGGTTCTATAAGAAGTTGTGAAACGTACCTCATAAGAGTTTGTAGAAGTGTAGAATCATTTGTAGAAGTGTAGAATCATTTTTAAAGTCGTCCTAGAAGTGAATAATTTCGCTTTTTTTATATACCTATAATGTACCTTACTTCCGCCAGTCTTACACCAGCCCATTTGCTTTTTTTTATATTGTATCTAACTTCCGTTAGTCTTACACCAGCCCCAAAAGATCCAAGACTTTTTCACAACGAAATATGCATTCGGGTAAGGGTATGATCAACATTTATAGTAGTTTAATTGAATTTCGTTAATTCGTTTAAATTACATTAGGGCAAGAACAAAACACCGACAAACGAATTTTGTCTGGCCAAGAAACATGGTTTGGTTACCAACAAACTGTTACCAAGGCAATGGAAGCCCATGTTGAACGTTGATAAATACGTGTCCTTTTCGTTCCAAACGGACCGATTATCGATTTTATTTCTTCCATTTTGAAAATTGGTAGCGATGACATTGGTCATTTAAACGCTAACCAAATCAAAATGTTGAATGGGGAGTTCGAAAATCTGCAAATTCAGACTAATCACTTAACGACGTATAAACGAAAGTATCGGGTCTGGAAGATAACGAAGAGTTAGACCCCAGTAGCGGAGTCTTCATCGAGAAAATGTTTCTCGAAATTAAATCTAAACCTCGGTTTTGGTTTTTACTCTTAGCTGCCCGACGTCAACTTGAGCGATGTCGTCTTAGGACGCAATAGCAACTACGGCCAAATCAAACAAATGGTCGAAACTATACTGGATCTTAGGACTCAATGCGTTAAAGATGAAATTGAAAAATTGAGTTGTTATTTGTGCAACACTTTTGATAGGTAATATTACAATCCTCGATGTTTTGAAAGAAGTTTGTTTGTTCAACTTATAATTTTGGTTTCAGATGCACGCACGCAATTTCATTACCAGCGCCAACAAAATACGCTCATTTAGTCACAAAAAGGGCAAAAAATTAATTCAACAATATTGTAGGCGATATTGCTGAATTGCCGGATAATGTAATTAAGAATGTAATTAATATGGAAATGTATTTCATTTTAACAGTTCTTTTTTTTTAATTTTAAGAAATAAATACCGCTTTTTTCCACTTCAATTTTGTTCTAGAACTTTATTCTCTAAAAATTTAGCGTCACTACCTTTTTCATTACTAAAATTTTCTTCTTATTTATTAGTCAATACAATTGGTTTATATACAAGTAATACCAGATTTTTAGCTGAATATCAATTGGAAAATAGTAAGCGAAATTTGCGAGTAACGTTTGAAATATTTACCAAATATTAATACTTTTTAATTAGTTTTGAAATGAGTTTAATTCTAACTTTAAATATATGGGCTAATTAGTTGACCCTAGATAATTTACTACCTTAGTGAAATTTATGCTTAAAATTTATATTGGCTTTAAAATTTCAATATAATTATTTTCCGATTGCTGAATCTACAAAACAATTTCGAAATAACATGAAAAAATCCAAGGCTTAAAAACATTTTATTTATATATATAGCCGCTCAAAAGAATTTACTAAACAACATGAAGTAAAATTATTAATGAAAGAGAAAGTGATGTACATTTGGTTGGGTAAAGGTTTCGCGGGAGATCCAAATGTCTATTTAAAGAATACAGTTTTAAGCGCCCTGTCCAAATGGAAGCGATCCAAATATTTAGATTTGCATCTTCGTCCGAATGATTTAGATTTTTAGAGAATATGATCCAAATTATCAGTAAAATGAAGTAAATAAAATAATTATAAAATATGAAGAAAAAGTTGAAGAAGAAAAAGAAGATTCGGAGGAAAATGAAAATTTAGAATTGTATTGAGAAAAATTACTTTAAAGTAAATTAAAAAAAACATTCTAAACATTTTAAAATATTTATCAAATTTTAATGAAACGGTTTAAACAAAAGAAATATGAATTTTTTTAAAAAATCGAAAAAAGCGTCCGTATTTGCTTCTTAAAGTTCGTGTTCCAAGGGAAAGAAAACGAGAAAAATCTACGCTATAAAACATTATTTTTAAATGATTATATAAAGATATATATTGTATATTTCGTAATCAATGGGTTTGATGACGGAAATAGTTTCATCATCGCATCATGGGCCAAGAATAGTAAGAGGACTAGGCAGGGTCGCGAAAAGGCGTCCAACGGAAAAAACGGCCACTAGTAGCGCGATCTATCGGCTCAATTTATCGGAAAGCGGAACTTCGTCACTCTTTGTGGTCAAATCACGTGGCTCAAAAATCCGGAAACTATAATTCCAACTTCAGCGCATGCGCGAGTGTGACAAGGCCTAAGAGCAGCTGAGCTGATTACTTCAGTCACTCTGTCAGACTGTCACGCTCAGCCGAGAAGTATCATGCAAATTTAATTAAAAATAAAGTGAGTATTAACTTTTAATTTAAGATATTAAACGCTTGTAAACAATAAAAATTGTTTATTTTAGAATGTTTAGTCTTAATACCTTTTCAACTTTGGGGATTAAACATCATCCCCGTGTTATTGACGCAGGTGAGGTTCACATTTTAATTCGATTATCTCATCACAAAGCTTATTATCTAATTAGAAACCGCTTGTTTTCAACAGATTCAGAATCAGATACCGCCTGTGATGATTTAATAGCAGCTTGTGATAAACTTTTTGATGACAATTTTATGGATGAAGACAATATGAAACCAGGGCCAAGTCAATGTAATGAAATTACCCCACCGAAACCAACAAAACCAAAGAAGAAAACGGTGAAAAAAATTAAATGTGATAAAGAAGAAGAAGCTGCTATCAAAGTACCGAAGAGATTAAACGCCACAATCGTTGGTTTAGAGGACTATGATCTAATGTTTGATTATGTTGTTAATTATGCAATCGGAGCAGTATGAACTGCTATTGATGAAATGGAAGTGGAAGATAATAGTTCCACAGTTTTACTATGGGCGTTAAAATTAAAAAACAATGAAACTATATTTGCTCTAAAGTCGCATCTAAAGGAGCTATTCACCAAGACACCGGAAGAGCGATAGGTTCAAAAAAGTGAAGACATAAAATCATCTCTAACATTCATGAATGATATTTTGTCCACAATGTCAAGTGTAACTGTAAGTCTAGCGGGTACTTTATCTTAATACGTCTATACGAACCCCCAGAGATCTAATTGTAATAACTACTTTTGCAAATATAAACAGGAACCGCAAATATCTGATTTTCTAAAGACCAGAGCAGTCCATTTTTTCCTTATACACATCTTAGAAAAAGGTTTGAGGTTTGGTGAGGCTGCTCCTCAAGTTCCGCTGCACGATAAAAAAGGAAATGACGGAGCCTTATTCTACGTTGTGGGAACACTTTTGAGGTCCTTTCAAAAAACACAACAAGGCTGTGCAGTATTCGAAGCAATGTCCTGTGATAAAGATGATAAGGATTGTGTAGTATGCCCAATTAAGAAATGGACTGAGATGCAAGATCGGGGAGCCCTAATCTACGCAAGGAAAGATAGCTTCGAATTCTTCTCGAAAATTCATAATATTATTACGGATCTGCTTTGTAAGAAAAATAAGCAGCAGTTAGATAGGACGAGAAAAGTGAAAGATCTGATCATAAGGGACGAAGCTATTCAGTCACATTGGAAACAAATTTGTGATTCTTGTCATATTTCAAATGAGCTTCAAACAAAGTTGTTTGACAAAATGCTTTCTAAATTTATAAATACGGTGGCCAATGGACACGTAAAAAATGAAAAAGAAGACATGAAGGAGGAACAACGTCATAAAAATGCTGAAGCTAGATCAAAGAAAGCTTTACGGCAACAACTTTCCGATATTAGCAACTGCGCCTCTAATAAAATGTGATTCCCCTCCCCCACTCTGTTTTATTTATTATGTTCTGTTTGTTGTTAAATGAAAGTTCCTAAGTTATTAGTGACAAAATGAAATTGCTTTTATTTTAAGCAGATTAAAAAATAAAATTTCATACAATGACTAAGATTCATAATTATAAAAACACATCTATTTACAATTCCTTCCCATAGCTTTAATTTTTATATTCCCACTCTTGATTGCTACTAGTTTAGGACCATTAGTGCACACCTGTTGGTAAGTTGGATTTTGTCCAGAACCACAGGCTTGTCTGTGTCTACTAAATTCATTTTCCAACGGATCTTGATTGAAGTTTTCTGACAATACAAACTTGGCGCCTTTAGAAAGCAAAAATGGAATAATTTACACCATAGCTTTGGCTATAAAAATATCATTTGAACCAATATAATTATTTTTCATTAATAATATTAGGCAGGGTTACCACAGGTCAGGCTATACCTGAAAAGTTTGGCATTAGGCCAAAAAGTCTGGGAATTTGAATCTTAACATTCCGTGGCAACCCTGTTAGGTTTTTAGTTTTAAACCCTCACTTGTCTGTTTTAATCCTGATAATGTCTCCTGACTCAGTAACATCTTCTTTCTTGCCTCATTTGATAAAGGTTTTCCTTCGAATGTTTTTTTTTTGACGCACATCCTCTTCCCAGTCAGTGAGGTATTGCATGAAGTCTTCTCTGAGCCACTGTAAGAAATGAAAATGCTCAACTATGATTTCATTTTATATTAGTATTTTCTAAAATTACCTTCAGCCTAAAATCATTTGGGGTTCGGTAAGAGTTCACCCAATTATATTATATAAAAAAGGACTTGGTTTGCCCAAGCCTAAAAAACAAAACGATAAGAGTTTTTTCCAGTTGACTGAAGCGCGGATATTTTATTTTTCTGTATAATTTTAAAGACAATCTGTATTTTACTACTCTTTAATTCAATCTCCTGATTTTACTGGTAATGGATTTATTTCCTATAAATTAATTGCAATAAAATATCTTATCTCAGATTTTTCAACAACAATTCCATTTTCGTAAAAATTTTATCATGAAAAATCTGAGATAAGTAATTTTTAATTTCAATTAATTTATAGGAAATAAATCCATTACCAGTAAAATCAGGAGATTGAATTAAAGAGCAGTAAAATACAGATTGTCTTTAAAATTATATAGAAAAATAAAATATCCGCGCTTCAGTCAACTGGAAAAAACTCTTATCGTTTTGTTTTTTAGGCTTGGGCAAACCAAGTCCTTTTTTATATAATATCTGTTCCTTCAGTCTTTATTTGTATTAATCTATTATAAAATAATATTTGCCTGAAATGCGAAATTTTTCACTTCTAGGACGAGGTTAAAAATGGCTCAACATTTCAACTAATTCTTATAAGATACGGCTCACAATTCGTTTTAGAACCCGAGCTTTATGGTCAACTTCAAAACCAACATCCTGCCACGATTTTAAACTATCAAAGCCGTATCTTTTACAGTCCACTTTACGATTGCAATTATCCATGACATTGCGTGCACTGCCCTTGTACGTTTACAGTGATTGGCATCGTGGACAGTTATTTTAATTAAAATACCTAGGCCACAGGTCCAGTTTTAAAAATATCCTTATTTCCAACACTGATCCATCTATCCTTCCAGCTTTTACAATCACCCATTGCATAGACTCACTCAATAGTCTGCCTAAGCATGGATTTATAATAGAAGCTTACGCTTCCTGGATATTTCACTCACCTTAAAACGCGCACAACATTTATTCCTCGTCTAAAATAGTACCAGCCTGGCACGCGCGTTTGTGACGTAGAATTTGAGGCAAATTCAGAGGGGGGTTGAAGTTTTTCACGTGATCGAGTTCTAATTTTGAATAGCGCGCGCGCGCACGCGCGCCAAAAGAAACAAGTTTGCCTCAATTTCTACGTCATCAGCCCCCCAGTCCCCACCCGCGCGAATTTTTGTGACATAAATGTGTTTAAAAACAAAATGCCTTACTGAAGGCTACAGGGAAATATCCATGAAGCGTAAGCTTCTATTATAAATCCATGGCATAAGTAAGGCAACTTAAGCCTTAGTCGAAACTAACATCTAAAATATAAATTAAAAAGGTATCTTAAGTATAGAATTTCAACCGAGACACGTAATTAAACGAAAATTAGACCCGCCAGAGAAGTTTTTAATAAATATAGTGTTATATTTATTGAAAAATATCAAGTTAAAGTTTCAAGGCGGTGAATTGGCAAATTAGCGTCGTCTACTGTAGAGTAACGAACAATTAGCGCCGTCTGCTGTAGAATTATCTTTTGAGGTACTTACATTTTTAATTAAATTAACATACTTAGACTTAATTAAATTTGATGAAACTTGAAAAAGGCACACCTTGAATAGTTACTTGTTAATTTAAAAGTATTCCGAAAGCTAACTTCCATGTAGTTTTTAAATGATTCGATGTACAGGAGCACCAAAAACCCCATGTTATTCCTATGGGAAAATCGGCGAAAATCTGTGAATTTTCATTTAACATTACGGGAGGGTGTGGGATCTTATCTAGAAGGGCCTACCGGCCCTCTAGAATTTCTTGTAAAGTATCCTTCTTTAAAATTGGTAACATTCATGCAGTCGAATAGGAATAGCGTTGTTTCGGACACAGATGCACCAAACTCCTCCTCAACTGCATTCGCAACAGAACCACTAAGTACTTGAGTAGCAAGTTTTACTTTCATCTTAGCCTGAGGCGTAGGGTACAAATGATCATCAGATAATTTGTAAGCTTTTCGTAACGTTGACCTACTCCGTTCCACTTCCAGCAATTTGATAATTGTAGTCCAAACCAAATCCTGGCCATTTTTATACATTAACCTAAAGCTACAACCGTCTCGGCTGTTTAGAAGGCAGTTTCGCACTGTTTTTATTAAATGCGGAGGATCAAAAATGAAATATATGTAGCGCTCTTCATCCATAGCATGTGCATTAATGCAGCGATGAGAACCATCTGCACCTTGGTGTTTGGTAAACACTTTTCTATTTGTAGAAGCACCATCTCCAATAACTGATATCATTCTAAATCCTTTTAGCTCCAAAAGAGCTATACATCGCCAAACTAGGAAATGTAGTTCATCACCACATATGCAGTGAGTAAGAAAATGTGCCAAAGCAAATTTCAGATTCGTTGTAGCACCCCTAGCCATGAAAACCAACGCATGAGTTGCAACAGGTTTAACTTTAGTATGAAATAAATCGTTTTCAATTGCTGCCATTTTATCGAAGGGATCCGTAACATTTGTATAGCCGATTAAATCACCCATCTTCTTACTATATATTAAATCTTTTTTAATTTTCATCTCATCAATGAGCAAGGAAAAGTATTTTTGATAATCCGCAAGTGGCGTGTTGTGCTAGTTTAATAAACATTGCTGGTTGAAAACTTGGCTTTCGACCTTCATCACCCGTGTTCCGCAACAAAGTTTTATAGCTGGGTAAGTGGAGGATTCCAGAAGATTCGAGGGATTTATAGAGACCTGGTGATTTATGGTACATAAAAAGCCACCACTGAATCACCAGTGGATGCCATCACCTCATTTTTTTACTATTTATCTGGCTCATTTTCAATTGAGTACATAAGAAAAGTTTAGGGAACTCAACTTTCTCTTCGTCTAATCCTTTGTGGATGACATCTTTGAGCCATTCTTCTCCTTTAGGGCTGACAGTCTCTCCAATCTTCATGATCAATTTACTAATTTTTTTCTCTCTCCGATTAAGTTTTCTTTTCAGCTTTATTTCTTTTGATTTACTATTTTTAAGTTCGCGTATAATTTCAGACTGGCTTAGGCTTTTGAAAGAAGAAATTCTATCTTTCTGCTTTTTTCTCCTAAAACTCTCGCCAAGGAAATAGCTTCTTAATTTTACACAGTTTCCACATATTTTCATTTGCGAAAGTAGGCAGCATTTTTTATGACGGATCGCATCCGTAAACCAACAAAATTTGCCATTAGGAACAACTTTTTCCTTGAAAATATTTTTGTATACTTCATCACGACTTCCTTGGCTGACTTTTAGAGAAGAATGTCCAATAATTTGGTGAAATCATCTAGACACGATAATTTGATTACTAAGTTTGGTAGTAAAGTGTGTTCTTTTATAGTTTCATTCAGAATTTGAAGAGATAAGTCTAACTCTTGACTAATAGTTATTAAAATTATAACCCCGCCGGTATTATAATTGATTTTGGATATTTTCAAACCCTCGTCAATTTCCGCAATGGACCACTCTTTGGGAAAATCGTATAAGGAAAACAGATCCCTGAGTTTTTGGTTTGATAAATATGAACCCAAAATCTTCAGAATTTGCCTTGGATTAGCTGTAATATCAACTGGTGACGATGAGTTACGTTTAGAGCCTTCAATTCCTTCATCGATCAAACCACTTGTTGATGTTGTTACATTATCATGATTGAGAAGAGGTTGTGGTTTGGGTAAAGGGCTGGCCACACAGTGTGTTTTCTTTACAGCACGGCTTATTTCCAATTCCTTTTGTCCATCAACATTGGAATTCTCAATAAAATCAGAATTGTTTGAGAGCGTATCTTCATAACTCACTGCTAATACTGTTCTATCGCAAAGAAAATCTGAAGCCTGCGTGTTCAACGTTTGACTTGAAACTGGAGTCATGAATATTGATTTTCTGGGTAGAGATTTTCTTTCAGTTGCAACAGGTGTTTTATTTAAAATATTTGAACTGTTAGTTGGACATGCTTCCGCAGTCATGAGCAGAGAATCTGGGGTCCCCGTGTCCATAATAGGTGTTTCAGTGACTGATGACGATCTCAATGGGGTTGTCAAGATAGAAACTGAAGGTTTCATAATTGTCAAAGCTTTTAAAATGTAATAAAGACATATCAGTAACAAATTATGTTGAGAGTCAATAAAATATTTAATACTCACCAGGAGCCTGAGTTCTTGGATTTAGCCAGTCTTGGGTTTTAAAAAATTCATCCCTCAAATGCTTGGAGCAGATGAATGTATGATACTTCACATCACTAACCTTAAACCCTGGCCTAAATTTAGCCAGCCAATCCGCCCATTGTTTGCATAGCAAAGGCTTAGTTTTTAGTTTAGGAAACGCTATGAACTCAACACCTTTCATGTACGGTTTATAAAAGTAGCGACTATCACTATTGCAGTTAGGTAAAGCGCAGAGCTTGTTTTTAACCATCTTGAAAAATTTAAATACTAAACTTTACCCTTTCCTGTACCGTTTATTTATTTTTGGTTTGGGATTAAACAAGATAAATTCGGGATTCGGAAAACCGCCATATTTAAAAGGCAATACTCTGAAATACGGCCAACCGAGATCGCACAAAGTTGGCCGTAGCCGGAAATGCTTGACCCCAATTCCGGTTTCTCCCCTATTTTAACCCCCACTGATATAGGAAGGCTGTTTTTTTAGAAAGACGAAATCGTTTGCGCGTAGAAGCTTGCGACTGCCTAGTCCTCTTACTATTCTTGGCCCATGATCGCATCTACATTTTGGTAAGGCATTTATAAAAGCTCTTCTTAAAGCCGTGTAGTCTGCGTTCGTTTTTTTTCGGAAAATCCCGCTTTTTTAGTCTGGCGTAATCTTTTGAAAAAAAATAAACAAAACATAAAACGTGAAATAAAAAGTTTTTAAATTTTTTTATTTTTACTTACGAAAAACATTCGCCAATATTCATCTCTGGTATCATCTGAATATCCGTTGAGAGTAGATTGGTGAATAAAATTCACCCGGAAAATCATGTAATTATGTGATCTATTTATGATTGTTAGTGTGTTTGCGTATGCATTGTTAAAGAGGGCATTTTTCACAAAATTCCACATTAGAATAATTTTACTGAAAATATTGTTTAAAGAAAACAAAAAATTAATTTAATAACCTATAAAACTAATGTAATAACTGTACCTTTTAGATGTGGCGTAATCTGTATCCGTCGTTGAGGATGCTTCTTTATATTGACTTTTGGTTGGAATCTGGGCGTAAGCCATAGTATTGTAGTGTTTTTATTGCATACTAAACAAAAAAATAGTAAAAATAATATTTTTTTTTATTTAAGAAGTTAGATATTATACGGAATTTCATTGATATTGTGTTGAATTTAGAATCGCGATGCTCTTAAATTAAAAATATTTATAATTTTACACTTCAATTTTTTCGACAAAAGAATTATAATTTATACTTTTTCTTAACTTATAATTATTCCTCCCCCCTTTAACCTAATTGTAGTCAAGTAGCGTCTCAGCTACTATTAGAGCTTAGCCCCTGGGTCGTCATTTTGTTAAACTTTATTCGTGGAAGAAACAGGGGCTCCGACAATGTGGGGGGTTCAGACCCCCTTCTGGAAAGCGCTCCTTCTTTTGACACTATAAGGAAAATAATAATGGCCTTTTCTTGTTGCGATAATAGAGTTATTTTAGTCTCTTTTACTTATTAGAATTAGGTTTGTACTTTCATTGGCATAGTCATCCCTATCAACATATATACCCTAAATTTCAAGTAAACATATTCCGTTAATTATGGAACTAGCACGATTATTTTCATAACGGAGACACTCAATGTTTTCAGGTTCGATTTTTTAATACCAATACTTGGTATCGCTTAGAAACGCCAATCAGTGACTGCTAGAGACCTAATTATCCAGGAGTCGGGGGGGGGGGGTTGATGTTGCGAGGAGACCAGCGGTCCTATAACTCCTATAAAATGCTATATCTTTGAAACTAGATAGGTGTTACCCTATAATTTCATGAAAGTTCCTATAATATGCTATATTTTTGTCCTAGTAGTAGATATTCTACTAGATCCATAAATAGTAATTTCCGTGTGGAAGGCTTGAAAAATACGTTACGAAAGAAAAAACTAAATTTCCTTACATAACATTATGGATCAATTAGTCGAAAGATATGGACTCAATCATACGAGAATTTTTTTCTCATATATTTTTCTATTAAAACACACAATTTCTCCTATAAAAACCTATAACTCCTATTTTTCCTATTGGCTACACTCTCTGGTGTTATTCCTTGGGCACAGCCCCCCCCCTGGGAAAAATAATGATCGGCGTCCCTGGGAGGATAGTATTAATATTGAAACTTCAACTTACCAAACTAGGATATGCTTAAAGAATAACTTTCAGTCAGTTCCGTCTTGCGAATTTAAACCTTTTTTATCTCAACCATTAGCTCGGTTAAGTTTGAAGTACAAAATTTGTCTCAAAAGTATCAAAATTTTAATAAATCGTTAAGTACCTTATTCTCATGATTGAACTACATGTGTCTTATTAATTTCAAACCCTCACACCCGACCTGCCCCATGCCACTAGTATTAAATTTCAAAGAGGCACTTCGAATATTTTAAGCGTAATTCATAATTTCAAAACTAGTTAGTTTAGTACACTCGAAATTAATTTTTAATAGTCATAAAGGAAAAAGTTAATTGATACAAGATAAACTACCACGTCTTTACTCGAATGTTTTAAATGCATATCATATTTTTAAAAACTATTAGTTTAATTTTATTATATATATAAAATTCACTATATTTAATCAAACAAGTACTCGCGAAATTAATTTTAAAGTACGCGCAAAGGTTAAAAGTCGTGGAAAAGAAATGGATCGATACAAGATAAATTTTTATTTCATCTAGTGAAAAGTTAAGATAAGAAATATTTCCTATTTACCATTAGGCTTTATAAATAAACGGAATCCACAAATTTTCATTAAAAATATTCTCTCTCTCTTGGGTATGTCATATTTTTCATATTTTTCCTTCCACCACGCGAATAATTTCTAGAAGACGCTTCTTTAAAACTTACATTTTGCAAAATGAGCTTATAAAATAAGAACCTCCAGAAATTATGAAAAAAAGATGACCTCCCGAGGTTTAGGCTCGTAATAATGGTCATATCGTACCTTACTTAACAATAAATATTAAACTTTTCTTTTGCCATGGTAAAATATTTTTATAATGAAAGACTAATTTTGCGAAGAAAAGCTCATGGTAATGATTTAGTACATTATTAGATGTAAAATTTCTCTAGCAAATAAAACAAGCGGATGGCTTTCGACCCGAGGGTCTTCATCAGTCCAAAACACTATTGGCTCTAAACTATCACGGAAACTAAAACCATATGAAATCATCTCGGTTTATGTTAATCAGATTGCGCCCTCTTACGGCTTAAGATGTTTATCATCGATCACACCCCACAGTGTTGATTCACTACTACCCTGATTTAAATTTAGTGTTCCAGATTTTTTAATGAATAGGCCTTCGATAAATTTTCTTTCTCGCCAATGTTTTTCATGGTATAAAATCTTTGGTTCTTTAAAGTCTATTATGTGACCTTTCGACTCCCAAACGTGTGCAGCAAAGCCATTCTCCTTATTAAAGTTTTTTTGTACATTGTTTATGTCCATTTAATCTATTTTTTAGGGTTTGTTGGGTTTCGCCAACATAAGTTTTACTACAGGTTTGGCAATTTACTTGGTAGACTACGCAACGGTTCTCTAATAAATTTTTGTTTTGTTTTGGTCTATTTTTAACTAAGTGATCTCTAACCGTTTTCCCCCCCGCATGAATTAATTGAATACCAAATTTTCCCTTTAAAAGTCTACTTAATTTTTCGCTGTTTCCTTTTATATATGGTAGTGCTAAACACGGCTGGGAGTCGTTAGGGTTACTAATATTATTTTTCTTGATTATATGGTTCTTAAAAATAGAATCAATTAAATTATCTGGATAATTACTATTGATTAATTGCTTTTTAACTAAGGCTTTATATATGTCAGATTCGTCGGATATATTTTCAATACGATATTTTAGGCTTTATACTACAACGATATTTTTGATACGAACAAAGATGTATTATAATGATAGAGTCAAAGAATATTGGCTCTTCATTAGGAAAAGGACTTAATTTATAACATAATTGTTCAATTGGCGATTGAATGAGAACCAAATGGCAGACTTGGCTCTACATGGGATCTCAGAACGTTTTACGGCGGACAAGGTTGGCAAAAATTAAGTTTTTTTAAAAAAAAACAAAAGTTGTGTTTTTTATTGTTTAAAACACGATTTTTTGTTTTAAATTGTTTTTTAAACAAGTAGAAAAAAACACAAAAAAAACTAGTTTTAAAACTTGTTTAAATCACTCTTCCAGATCTAATAGTCTATATCGCGGCTCTCCATTTAAGCCACTACTCTCGCTAGCGCAAGGCGCTTATTTTCACAACCTACTTGATTAAAAAAAGGTCTTGGTTTGGACCAAGACAGAAAAAACAAACGATAAGAGTGACGTTTATCAATTGACTGAAGTCCCGATATTGCAATTTTTCTTTATTTATATTAATTTAATCCTTAATCAATATTTAAATCAATCAACTGATTTAACAGTTAGTCGATTTATTCCCTCCAAATTGATTGAAAAACTACAAATTTACGCATTTTCAAGAACCAATTAGATTTTCCGAAATTATTTTATGATATTAATTATTTTGAGAGTTCAATATTGAATAAATTTAGAATTTCAATTTCAAGGTGTAAGAAATTGTCCGTGGACCGTGTGGAATTAGAACCAGGGACCACTTGAACCCAAGGCAAGTATTATACACCTAGACCAACGGACCACGAAATGTGTTGAGAAGTAAAACACGAAAATAAAAATACTCTTAAATTTATAATATGAAGCTCTAAGACGCGACGTTCCGGGATTTAACCTGGTACCACTCGCAACCAGCGCGAGTATCATACCCCAAGACCAACGTACAACGAACATGTACTGCAAAGTCAAACAGGAAAATCGAGAGCTCCTAAAATTTAGAATTTGAAGGTGTAAGAAAGGGTCCTTGTCAGGGTTGGCAAAAAAAAATTTGTGTTTTTATTGTTTATAACACGATTTAAAGATAGATTTTCGGAAAACATTTTATCATGAAATTAATTATTTACGTGTTGAGGGTACAATATTGAATATTTGAAAAATTCTACTGACTGTTTAAAAAAGAGCAAACGATCTTTTCAAAAGGAAAATATAATTTTTTTAATAGCGGATACAAAATGAGTGTGATGCGTAAATTTGTACATTTAACCCCTAATGTCTAGATGCCTGATTTCTTTTGTGGCCACTATTCAGTCATTTCCGCTCCGTACTTCCGAGTTTCTTGGTCAGAACTCATCATACATTTGAAACTTCACCACCCCTTACTTATTTGTAGGCGCTCATGTTTTCCGTTTTCGGATTAGGCGTATTAATTTTAGCACTGTCAAAGGCCTGGCTTTATAGATTACGCGTAATCCTTTTAGAACAGTAAAATGTACCAACAGTGTAGAGAAACCACATAGGAAAAATGTTATTGGCTTGCTTTAAGTAGATGACAAAATAAATTATCCTTAATCATATTTTTCAATATCAGTCTTCAATACAGATTGGTAATGGATAAAACAACTGGTAGGGTCTCCAAACAATTAAACACACATTTGAAACAGTCGAATAATTGGAAGGTTTTGACTGGAGCTTATTATTTGTATTATTTAATCTTTTCGCTCATTTTCAAATAAAAAAGAGTTAAAAATATTCGAAATTTTTCTCCATAAAAAAAACATGTTTTAAACTTTTTGTTTAAAACGTTTTAAACAAATTAAAGTTTTTTTTCATGGCTGTTTAAAACAAGTTTTAAACCAAAGTTTAAAACAATTTGTTTAAAACTTGCCAACCCTGACGGCGGAGAGGCTTGGTCCATTTGGAAAATTGTGTTGGCTCCGCTGGCTATTCTACTTGAGTTCCCACACCACCAGTTTTGGTTTTCGTCCACTCCACATAGACACTAGTCTGTACTTGCTGGCTTCCAGGCATCACCATCTTCAGGTCTTTGTCCATTCCACATGGACGCCAGTCAGTACATTCGGGCTTCTTTTCCGACGTCATCGTTTGGTTTCAAGATATACGCGGCGATAGGCTAGGGTTACGAGAAACGTCTAGCCTCCCAGTGGCAGGGCTTCCACCATCGGTTCACGCGAATGCGTTTTTATCTATTATTATAATGGAAACGAATCGTATATATATCCCAAAATTTTAAAAAAGCGGGCAAGAGGGGTACCCTTCACTTTAAACGTCAATATTAGAAAAGTTTCGAAAGATAATAGGAACAACTTTATTTTAAACGATTTAACTATTTGTAAAGTTATTTACTGGCGATTAAAATAATTAAAAATAATTATATTTATTTAAATATTAAAGGTAAACCTCTCAAGTACCGAAGTCGATAAATCATTGCCTCCTATATCTATTTAGGCCCGTGCATTGCGTTATATTTCCTTCTTTGCCTTCCTTATCCAACAAGGCCCGTGCGTTGTGATATATTTCCTTCATTGCCTCTATATATCTATCAACGCCCGTACATTGAGATATATATCCTTCATTGCCTCCTATTCTATCAAGGCCCGTGCATTGCGATATAATTTGAAAACAACAGCCAAAATGGGAAGCTCCTATCGGCAATTCGATTTGAATGGCTCTTTCTGATGTATCATTCTCTGAGCACTGTTCATAATGGACAGGAACGTAGAGATTCGAGACACAATAAATTACGATAGTGTTTCAAATCCTCTGTAATGAGGGGTTAACGTCTTGGAGTGAGTCTAAAGATAAATACACATCCGATATTTTAGTTGTACCATGCGTACCACAATGTTGCCAGGCGTTTATTGAAGGATGCTTGGGTACTTGGTACAGACTGTTACGTCTACCAAGTTTTCTTGCATCCAAGAATAAATAGGATTCATTGAAGCCATGGGTCAAGTCGTTAAATATATCGACGCAGTTAAATAGCTGATTACATTATTTTATCCACTTTCTCATTGCGTTTCGAGAGGAAGTTCAACTTTGGCACGGACGACAGATGGCGCTCTTAACCTTCTACCCCCAAAAATCGTTGTTGTCTGCTCGTTTTCCCCCTCCGCGTTTTTTCGTTATAAACTTATGATTTAACAAACTGTTAAGATAAAATAGACAGATAAGCTTCTACTCCTTTCATCTTACTCCCAGTTAGATTTAACCTTGTTAAAATATAATCAGATGAATTTGAGTTACAATGCCGTAAAATCCTCTGCATACAGTTACCTAGGAGTGATAGAGACATTTTTACCGATAAACTTAAGCAAAATTGTTTTACGTTTGAATAAAAATACCGCTTCCAGTAGTGGGTTTATAGTACTCCTTGTTTGTGTAAGATTAGTGTAGGTGTAGAGAGTAATCATTATAAACGCTTAAAAATATATTTTCAAAAATGAAGAATATAGAACATTTATTTTGTATCAAAAAGTATTTTGGTGCTAAGATTGCATTAGAAAAAACCAAACGGCTAAGTATTGGTAAAAAAAGACATGTGTAAGCTATTTGTAGATGAGATAATTGTTTAACATGATTTAATTGAGACTAAAACTTCCACTATTGTGTCTAAAAAAGTGTTGGCAATGTATATTTTTTAAATATGACGGAATTGCGGTTGATATGATAGCGCCCTATTTGCGAAAAAAACCTTTTTTTAAACAGTTGAATCACTCTTTGATAGAATTTCAAAGGCAGAAATTAAGCGTTAAATTTGCTCAATTAATTTTGTTCTGAAAATAATATATTTAAGCGTTACGTATTACTGAAGGAGATTGATTTTGCCAATTTTTGTGAGTATTTAACTACTGAAGGAGATTGATTTTGCCAATCTTTGTGAGTATTTAACTACTGAAAGAGTTTGATTTTGCCAATCTTTGTGAGTTTTTAACTGATTAATAATTAAATGGAGGAAGATAATAATTTAAGTAAAGAGGAAATCAGGAAACGTAAAGCAAGGGAAAGAATGAGGGCAAAAAGGTCAGATCGTGAATTTAGAAAACGAGAAAATGAAAGGAGAAGAGTGTTAGTAGCTGAAAAAAAGGCTGTTTCGGGAACAGGTTCTAGCACACCCAATGTTGGTCCTACCGCGAGGCCAGTTGGCCATGATCCTGAGAAAGATGATGCATTAAATAAAAGCTCTATTGAAAGTACTATAAGCGTAGACATATCTATTAATGAGGAACCCAATAATGTACAAAATGATAATGCTAATATTAGTGAAATAATCGAAGACGATGAACAAGAAACTTGTACGTCCCATGGTAATGTCTATCCCTTAGAAAGATTAAGAATCTGGAGACAAAATGAAGAATGCAGTAAGAGGGAGTCGCTAGGTAAGGGGAAAAAGCAAGAGAATGAGTCAAATTGCGAAATTGAAAATCAGAGTGGAATATTTACCAAGAAATTAAAAAGGGTTGATGAATCGTATAAAGCAAACGAACGTGTAAGAAATCAGTTAAGTAAGGCTACTGAACGCCAAGATCCAAATTATAGGGAAAGAGAACGTGTCAGAAACCAATTGTATAAGTCGGTTAAACGCCAAGATCCCGAGTATAGGCATGTTGAATGTGCTAGAAACCAGACGGGTATGGCGGCTAAACGCCAAGATCCCGAGTATAGAGATGTTGAACGTGATAGAAACCAGGCTTGTAAGGCGGCTAAACGCCAAGGTCCCGAGTATAGAGATGTTGAACGTGATAGAAACCAGGCTTGTAAGGCGGCTAAACGCCAAGATCCCGAGTTTAGAGATGTTGAACGTGCTAGAAACCAGACGCGTATGGCGGCTAAACGCCAAGATCCCGATTATAGAGATGTTGAACGTGCTAGAAAAAGATCTTCAGCCGCAGATAGGCGAGCAAATCCCTCGCTTATAGAGCAGAACCATTTTAATACCATAAAAGACGGCCCAACGTGGCCGTGTGAAGGATGTTCAAATCTTTTTTTAAGTCATCTGGCACCATTGTAAAGTCCATAGATTTTTGGTCAGTCCCTGGTATTGAACAAAGAGAGATGAATGATGAAATATTTTTGTGTAGTACTTGTAATAAAACCGTTAAGAGAAAGCAAATTCCAAAATTTTCAAGGGAAAATGGATTTGTGTTTCCTAAAATACCTGCGCAATTAAGTAACATAAGTAATTTAGAAGAAAGAATGATATCACCACGAATACCATTCATGCAAATACGAAGTTTAGGGTGTGACCAACAACGTGGTATTAAAGGAAATGTGGTTAACGTCCCTATAAATGTAGAGTCCAACGTCTCGGTTTTACCCAGGTTACCTCGAGACACGGATACTATTCAAATGGAGTTTATGAGAAGAATGCAGTATAACACACCCTATTTGTACGAAACTGTGAGACCCAGTCATTTTAGAGGCCCTTAACGTTCTGGTAAAAACGCCTTTGTATGTTAAACATGGAATTACCGTTAAGAGTGACATATTAGACCCCATTCCTGAAGAACTTGAATTTATTGTTGACGAAAATGACCGTCAGGTAAATCAAGTTGATGTATCAGGAGATAATCCAGTAGCGCCAATAAACGCAGAGAATGATAGCGATGATATGTGGAATGAACCCAACGAAAGTAGTTCGTTAAAAGTGGGAATCAAGACACATTATTAGTTTCTTTAAGTAATTTCTTGCCAAGTAATACCATGCATGTTAAGTTTGCTCCTGGTGAAGGTCAAACCCCAATGTCTTTACTCTTTGACGAGGATGCGGAAGAATTGTCATTCCCGAGCATTTACGTGGGTCAAAAAATGAACCTTAAGGTTAAGGGAAGTTTTGGTGATATTTTTAAATAGGAGCTTCGTAATATTGATAGGCGCTGTGCTAAAAATCCTTCGAAATTGTTTTACTCTTTTGTCAAATTGGAAACCTTGAAAGTTAGTCAATCTATACAGGTTTGCATGAGGAAAACTAAAAGAACAGATGGGTCTAATTATACTGCTGGACTTTTAGCCTCTGCAGGTTCTCTTGATGCTTTAATTAAGCAGGATGATGGTTTTAGGGTTTTAGAAAGACTACAGAGCTCGCCTTCTTATTGGCAACACAGACAAAAGGAATTGATGGGTATGATTAGACAGCTTGGTACGGCTACCTTTTTCATAACGTTTTCGGCTGCCGAAAGTAAATGGCCTGAGCTACTGAATATTTTGAGACTAGAATCTGGGCAGGAGAGTTTACCTAACGATGATATTAATAATTTAAGTTTTTCGGAAAGGGCAAAACTGATTCAGGATGATCCTGTTACTTGCGCTAGATATTTTGACCACCGTTTTCGGGCTTTGCTTAAGGCTTTACAGAAATTAGGTCCTCTTGGCGTTATAGAAGACTATTATTTTAGAGTTGAAATACAGCAAAGAGGTTCGCCCCACCAACATGGTTTGATTTGGATAAAAGATGCTCCAAAACTTAAGAATGATCTCTCAAATGTTAAGGAAGTAGAGGAATTTATTGATAACGTTATTTCTTGTGCTGCTGAGCACAATGACGATCATTTAGATTTGTTAACACGATTACAAATTCACAAACACACAACGACTTGCAGAAAGAAGGTCGATAATAATTCCGTTTGTCGTTTTGGAATCCCGTTTCCACCTATGCCCAGAACCATAATTTACGACCCTGGTTTAAGAGAGCCTGGTAGCGTACAGGAAGAACTCAGATGTAAGGCAAGTTCAAAGAGATTGTATGAGATGTTGCAATCGAAAGAAAAAGATTTTTGGGTAGATAGTTTTGAGGAGTTGCTAGCTAAGTTGGGTTGGTCAGAAGTGGAATATATTTCTGCCGTTACTTATGACCTCAAAAGGAAAAGAGTTTTGTTGAAAAGACACCCTAAAGATACTAGAGTTAATCCTTACAATCCGTGCGCTTTGCGTCTTTGGCAGGCGAATATGGACATTCAATTCGTTCTTGATGCTTACGCACTGATTATGTATATTGTATCATATATAGGAAAGTCTCAAAGAGGGATGTCTTTGCTTCTGCGCGAAGCTTCTAAACAGGCCAAAAATGATAAATGTTCAGTAAAACAGAAGTTGAAACTAATTGCTAATCAGTTCTTGAATGCCCACGAGGTAAGCGCTCAGGAAGCGGCTTACTGTGGTTTACAAATTCCTGTGTCCAGGTGCAGTCGCGC
Organism: Phalangium opilio; assembly: GCF_054372755.1. NCBI lineage: Eukaryota > Metazoa > Arthropoda > Arachnida > Opiliones > Phalangiidae > Phalangium > Phalangium opilio. Next base: position 11,600,494 of record NW_028324178.1, read on the forward strand.
CTGTGTTTTTATAAACACCAATGCCCCTGAATATCAGTAGTGATAGCTATACAAATACGCATGGATCCAAGATGGCCGCCACCCCAAGATGGCGGCCAGAACCTCATCCACCAGACTCAAACCAAACTTTTCAGACAAGTCTGGACTAGCCCGAGCTGTTAGTTTCAACCCCCATGACATCATCTTCTTAACTTAAACTAAAACTAAAACTATAGTCAATCTTGACGTCATCCCTGGCTTGCTAACATTGGGTGTTGCCCTTTAACCACTCCAGCTTTCTGTAAGCCTAAAGTTAATAAAAAACACAGATTTTAAGACATTAAATATTTACTTTTTATAAGATGTACAGATATGGGTGATAAATAAATACAGAATATATATTACAAAATAATCAACAACCAGCAAGGATAAACAAACATGTTTTAAAGAGTTCATTTTTCACGTTGACCCTGTATCGTTATTTGACTCGGAAGTGCAATCGGCGGAGGGACGTTTGGGTTTATTTTCTAATTGTTTTCTGCTTCGCCGTTCAATTTCGTATAGAGTTAACAAAACGTTGACTATTAACCCGTAAACAAAAAAGAAAATGAGGCACAACATATTGCGAGGGCTATGATAGCAAATGATATTTAAATTGCTAGTACGTGCTATATGTAACATACTAGAGAGTTAAGCGGCATTTTTAATTGGATCCTATTTGTCACATTAGGCGGAGCGTAAGTAAAGAGATAATATCATTGGATAGGTTAATTAAGGTGGAGTTAGAAAATAAGCCTATAATTATAAGTCTGACAAGAATAACAAATATAGAAATAAAAATTTTTTAATAACAAACAATATAATATATACAATAACAAATATTTATATGAAAAACCCACCACCATTTAAAAAGATTAAACACCGGTCGAGCCGAACCCCCCAGTGCCACGTGATGTAGGGGTCAGACTCTAGAAACAACATAAAAATGTGTTACATGTTGAAACCTAAATTAAAAACTTGAAAATATTTACCGCCGTTTCCACCGGTCTTAGCAATATAACCGGGGTCACTATCAATTGGGCAAGCCTATTGCCCCGCCGAATATTGTAGGCGGTGTCCCCGACGTTGGCGATGACGACTTTTAGGGGTCCCCGATAGTCGACGTCTATTATTGTTAAGAATTATTATACTTTTACGCACTATAAAATAACTAATAAACATACCTATCGTCCCCTCGGCGACAAACAGCCCTTGGGCCGTTAAACTGCTACGGCCAACAATGCGGCCGTAGCTGTTCTCGGGCAGCATCACGCCTAACCCAGTCGACACGATTTTGATACCGTGAGGGTCGATTACGGTATCCACTGGACAATATAAGTCCAGTCCGGCCGACTGGGGGGTGGCACGACGGGGAGTAAGCGCTGCCGGATGGATTTTGATCACGGGCAGGCAGGGCAAACGAGGAGCGGTCGAAAAAGACATCTTAAAGTTTTTGGGATAGTGTTTCAGAAACAGAAGTTAAACAACTGATAACTTTCAATTTGAAACTTGGGGCTTATAAACAAAATTAGAGAGGTCAAATCTAATAGTGTCTAGCCAATACTTTCAAGATTCTTAAAATTCAATAAATAGCAAAAAGTTAATTAGATATATAGGCATAAAATTACAAAATCTCTCCGAGGTCTAAGATTTTTTTTCGTATGCAAAAAAGTTGTCTAGGTGTGTTTTAAATAATTCAAACGAGATCGTGTTATATAAAAAAACCCTTTAGCGAAGGTTAAAAAGAAGTTACTTTGATAAATGCCTAAGGGGACAAATGTTATTCGTATGCAAAAGCTTGTTTAGGCGTGTTTCGAATAATTTGAATAATTCTCACGAGATCGCTTTATATAAGAAAAACAATTTATTAGTGAAGGTTAAAACTAATTACTTTGGGAGGGACGGAAATTGTTTTTTAACATGATTTAAATCTAAATAAATGTATATTAATATTAAACTAGAGAGGTTATTTTTTATATAGATAGATATATTAAGGTCCTCTTTAATCTTTAGTATCAACTTCGCAATAAAAAAATGTATTTTAGGTTAAATTAAAAAATAGCGTATCAGACATAATTATATTTTTTGAAACTCTTAATATGAATCGAATAAGGTTGTGTTATAAAAAACCATGTCTGGGCCTGTATTTTTAAAAAAAATGCCCCTGAGATTTTGGGTATAAAAGCTCGAGCATGGGCATTGGATCTTCACAATCAATCCAGCCATGAGTAGCAAATATCCTCAAGAATCACAGTCTATGTTTGACTCTCCACCGTCTTCTCCTGGGGATCGAGCCGGAACCAGCAGCGGTAAGCGGACCATAAATCAATTTTTGAAGCCCGACCCTGTCGAAGTGTTAATCGACTCGGACGACGAGACGTTCGTCCAAGACGTACTACAAAAACACGTCGTTGGCATTCACGGCATTGAAGGGTCGTACAGGCTGAGGAGTGACGGCCAATACTTCGAGACACGAGTCCCCCCGCGAAAAGGGGACTATTTTGTAGACATAAGTGTCTACAAATTTAAGGATATAAAGGACTCCCAAGCCGACAAGCTTTGGGAGTGCAGCCACAAGCGGCTGAAGCGAGTCGTTGACGGGAAAGATAAAGAGGCGGTCAAACTCCTCAACGCCTTCCACCGGTTGGTGGAGGACATAAAGGGTGACGCGCAGGCCACGCAGCAGCCGCCAAGCAAAGTAAGTATCTTATTAATAATAAATTTACAAACCAAAATTTTGTTCCAATTTTTTTTATTTCTGATAGAGATTCAAAAAATGAGTTCGAGCAGCGGCAGCAGCGGGAGTGACTCGGAGGGTAGTGGAGGAGAGGAACACGCACAGGTAAACCGGTACTACACAATTGAGCGGCAGATTGACAAAACGAGTCGCAAGTGGCATTGTAAACAAATCGATTTGCGTATAGCTTTTAAAAATTTGAATGACATCCCAACAAGAGATTTTTTTCGAATTTTTCGAAAAATTCTCGACGAAGTTATACGTAAATTAGTAACCGAGAATCCCGGGTATAATCGGGTTCGATTTGTTTTAAGCTCCCCCGGATTGACGACTCCCGTTAATATTAAATTTATAAAAATTGACAAATTCACCAGTAAGCGAATCATGCGAACCATTTATAGAGTAACGCAATCTAGTCGGGACTTTGTCTTTAATGGGGAAGATTTTCAGTTTGACATTATTTTTTAAACCTCGACGCGAATATAGGAGTTTATTATAAGTCCATAAAAAATAGAACTTTGGTTAATTTGGATTATTTCGTTAAACAAAATAGCCAATTTATTTTTATGGAGAACAATGATAACCTTTGTTTTGCTCGGAGTTTAGTTTTGGGTAAAGAGCTGGCCGATCGCAATTTTTATCGACAAAAAAAGCAAGGTCAGCCATTTAACCGGAACAATTTTGACAAACTGAGACGCAATAGCGACCTTCAAGGTAATATTGCGAAAATCTTGCACAGGAAAGCCGGCGTCCCCGAGGGTTTCGTTACTCTAGAAGATATTCAAAAATTTCAAATTTATTTAGCTCCCCATTATCGAATCGTAATCGTTGATGCTGCGAATAATTTTACCATATTTTTCAAAGGCCCCCAAGCTCCTAAATTTATTTATTTATTAAAAATTGGCGATCATATCCACCCCGCGAAAACTTGGCACGGTATGATGGGCGGTTGTGTCTCTTGCGATTTATGCTTAAAATCCTTTTACAAATACGAATTGTTAAAAGAGCATAAATGCCCCGAGGATACAAAGCCCTATATATGTTTTCGGTGCCAAGGTGAAGCTTTTCATTTAACTAACGAGGATGCTTTAAAACGTTGCAACGAATGCCACCGCTACTTTTTCCCTGGCCCCTGCTACGAAACTCATTTACTTAATGGCACCTGCGCGAGCCAAAAACGATGTTTAGAATGTGGGCGACTAATGGGTGACGATCACGACTGCAATCCCGAATGCTCTCAATGTAAAATAGTCCATCCGCCAGGTGAACATTTTGTTATGCCTTTGGAAACCAAAATGAAAGCCTCGCGGTTTATTTATTACGACATTGAGACTATTCTTAGAAATAATATCCACGTCCCCATTTTATTAGTTTGCGATGTAGAGACTGAAGCCGGCTTTGAAACTAAAATTTTTTACGGCGCCAATTGCGTCGAGCAATTTTTAAATTATTTATTTAGCGTAGAGCAGGTAGTTTTGACTGGACAAAAACGTAAGACGTACCAACCGCGCTTTACTAACACTCAAGTCGTAGCTCATTACGCGAAAGCTTTTGATAACTTCTTAATTCTTAACGCTTTAGTTCATAGACACGTTACCCCTGCCGTTATTTTCGATGGTAGTAAAATTCTCATGATTCATCTCGAGGGACCGCAAATTAGATTCCTCGATAGCTTTAATTACATTAGTCAACCTCTGCGTAATTTCACCAGCATGTTTAGCCTCGGCGATGTGGCGAAAGGATTCTTTCCATTTGATTATCATACCGAAGAAAATCTTAATTACATTGGTGTCATCCCTGAAGCTTCGTACTTTAACGTAGCTCAAATGAAAGCCAATGATTATCGAGATTTTCAAACTTGGTACGCGTCAATGGAAGGATCTATTTACAACATCAAAGAGGAGCTTATTAAATATTGCATTCAAGACGTCAAAGTCCTGAGACAAGGCGTCGAAGCTTTTAGAAAAATTTACGTAGATCTAACAAAATTAGACCCTTTTTGCTTAAAAAATATTACTTTGGCGGGTGCTTTAACCACTATTTATCTTAACAATTACTATAAACCTTACAGCATGGGTATTGTTCCTTCTAACGGCTATAACGCAAAATTTAATCACAGTCAGATTAGCTTAAAATATCTCGCTTGGGTGGAGAAAACGGAAAATATAAAATTGCGAACGGCTTTAAGCTATGGGGGTGAATATCGGGTGGGGCGCTATTTAGTCGAAGGCTATAGCGAAACTCCGCCCAAAATCTACGATTTCCACGGTTGCTACTTTCACGGTTGTCCATGCCAAAAACTTAATGCCTACAATACCCAACTCAAAGCCAGCAACAGATTTCTGTACGAACGGACTCTAGATAGAGAGCTGTTTATTAAAGAGAAGATGGTCGGATATGAATATACCTCGATTTTTGAGTGTCAATTTGCTAAGCTTTTAAAAGAAAACGCCGAAGCAAAGGCTTTCTGTAAAAGTTTAACTTTTCGACCTCAAATATCAGCCCGTAGCGCTCTCTATGGGGGACGAACGGAAAATTTTGTTCTTCACTGCCACGTGCAAGGTGAGGAGAAAATTTTCTACAAGGATATTATTTCTTTGTACCCGAAAGTTTGTCGCGATTGTCCGTACCCTAGCGGCCACCCCATAATCTATAACAGAGATTTTGATAAATCGCCAGGGTGGTATTTTGGCGTTATGAGTTGTCGTCTGTTGCCCCTCAAGATCTCCACATCCCCTTAATTCCCTTTCGCAGCGGTGGTAAATTAGCTTACGCCCTCTGTCGCACGTGCCTAGAATTGCGAGCGGAAATCTGCGATCACACTGTCAATGAACGGGCTTTCGAATCAGTCTGGCCAACGGTCGAAGTCTATGCCGCTATGGAACATGGTTATAAACTCCTCGATATATTCGAGGTGTACCATTATCCAAAAACGGAATATTTCTTTGCCCAGTACATGACTGATTTTATCGCCTTGAAAGTGAAGAATTCCGGATTTCCCGCTCACGCGCAAACGCCTCTGCAAAAAGAAGCGTATATCGCTGATATAAACAAGAATGAAAAGCTTTCTCTGACAGTGGCGGATATTCAAACAAATCCTTCCCTGCGTAATATCGCTAAAATTAATTTAAATTCTCTTTGGGGTCGCATGGCTCTGAATACGGGAAAGATTCGCAGCATCTTTATCAACAATTATTACGAATTGATACGATACGCGAGCGATTACACTCTGGAATTAGTCGACTTACGGCCAGTTACGGAGTCGATCGCTCTCTTATCGTACAAAGCCAAAAGCGATTACATTCTAGACTACAAACTGGGGTCGGCCATTGTGGGGAGCTTTGTTTCTTGCTACGGGCGACTCGAATTGAACAAGATGTTGCTTCAATTAGACCGCGCAGCTTTGTATTGTGACACCGACTCGATAATCTACCGCCATCTACCGGGAAAGTTTGACATTCCAACTGGCAATCATATTGGTTGCTGGGCGGACGAACTCGGCGGTGATTATATAACTTCCTTTTGTAGTACCGGTGCCAAAAGTTACTCGTTTCGCACTAGCAAAGGAAAAGAAGTCAAGAAAATTAAAGGGTTGACGTTAAATCGAGAAAATCTTGAAAAACTTGACTTTGAAACCTTTGAAAGTGTAGCGATGAATCCGGAAAAGGAAGTTACAGTCAATGTCCCTTTTAATTTTAAACGGGATAAATACAAGCTGCAGCTAGAGGCCGTTAAAATCACCAAAAGATTTCGCCAAACCTCGAATAAGAGATTGTTGAACGCCGATTTGACAACCAGTCGACCCTACGGTTTCAAAGAGGCAACACCCGCTTCAACATCTCTTTCGCATGAATTACGAGGCTAGGCGAAGACATACTTTTGAGGGCTTGTGGGAATCTTGCGTTCCTATCGAAGCCCTGGCCAAAGACGGTTTCTATCTTGCAGATGTAGAAACACAGACGACGCGCTGCGCCTTTTGCGGCATCGCCTTGTACCAGTGGCGTTGCACGGACCATCCATCGAGGGAACATCGGAAGCACAGTCCATCGTGTCCGATGGTTTCCAAGAAACCGTGCAACAACAAACCACTGCGTCAGGGGTTTCCCGAATTCCCGACCAGCGAGGGCGAGGATGTTTAAGAGCCTCTAATCCAAACATGCCCAGCCACCAACAACGAGCGGTCGGGAAACGAAAAAGTGCGCGTGCGCATAAATCCGTCGTGTTTTCTTCTGTAGTGCGTGTGTACCAGCTGCCCTCCGAGTCTCGCGTGAACTTTGACCTCATCAACGACCAACGCTTTCGCCAAAGGATAACGGAATTTGAAAAAAAAATTTTAAAAACAATTAATTAATAGGGATTTTTTTTTTGGGTAAAAGGGTTTTTTTTGTTTATATTGTTTTTTAATGCTGTTTAAATATGTAAGGGTTTTTGGGTTTATAGTGTTTTAATTTTTTTGATTATTAATGTTTTTTAAATATCTATGTTTTTTAATATAAATAACCTGTCAACAATAATAAAATGCTTATTATTTAAAATGAATCCAACCGAGTCAGTCTCGCATTCTTTAAAGTTCCAAACACCCGCCCAGTTTCTAATCGTGGGGCCAACGCAAGCGGGGAAGAGTTTTATTTTAAGTAAGTTATTGCAAAATCATCAGCTTATGTTTGACCCACCGCATAAAAAGGTTATTTATTGCTACGCCGCCTGGCAGCCAAACTACGAAAAATTGAAACAATTGATTCCGGGAATTCAATTTATTCAAGGCTTGCCAACGGCGGATCCGGACTTTTGGGAAATGAATCGCGACTCCTACTTGATACTAGACGACTTAGCTAGCCAATTATTTAAACAAGCTCATATTGCCGATTTAGTGTGCGTGACATCGCATCATTTAGGGTATACGGTTATTATTATTACTCAACAACTGTTTCCCAAGGGTAGCCAATCGCGGATAATTTCTCAAAACTCTTCCTATTTTATAATAATGAAAAATCCTCGAGATGTCGCCTCTATTAGATATTTAGCGCAACAAATAAGTCCAGATAACCCGAAGCGTATTACGGAGGCGTACAGACTAGCCACTAAAGAACCCTATAGCTATTTGTTAATTGATTTAAAACAAGAAACTCCGGAAAATTTACGATTAAGGTCGCGTGTTTTACCTCACGAATCACCTATGTATGTCTATGTCGATTAAATTTAATTGTCATTTGAATAATGGCCCCACGCGTTAAACGTCGATCAGCAAAACGCTCCCGACTCGTCGTAGCGCGTCCCTCAGCAAAGTTTGCCAAATTTGTCCCTTATTTACAGAGCTTGCGTCAAACTAGCTGTAAACAACGGCGAACCCTCTTAAACAATAGTAGCGCGCCTCAATTAAAGAGCATTCAGACAATTTGTAAGAATTTAAAGGGCGGGGGTATTTTTTTGAGTAAAGACCGCAAGAAAAAGCTAGCAAAGTACAAGAAAATTATTAGACAACTCGGATCAAGTACCTTGTCGCAGAAAAGCAAGAAAAAGCTGTTGTTGCAGCAATCAGGTGGTTTTCTTACGACGTTGCTTGCCGCCATTTTGCCTTCAATTGTCCAAGCCATAGCTGCTAAACTATGAAACAAATGGTTCTTGTACCGGCGTCCGCCGTAACTTCAACAGCTGCCCAAGAACACTCTGCTTTGGACCGAGAGATTGAGGATATTTTAAAATCGCCATTGAATGCCTACGATAAATTATATAAATATTTAGACGCTTTTAAGAAATATTTAAGTATCGAGAAACAAATTCCTTTACCTAAATTTGAGGTCGTAACACAAACAATGTCCAATGTCCCCACGCCGCCACTACCGGTCACCCCTAAAATGCCCCCGCGAAAAAAACAATTGTCATATGCCACGTCATCACCGACAACAAGCACGGCGAGCAGTTCTTTTACTACGCCTAAACGAACCGAGTCTCGGCAAAAGGTTTTTAAAAGCGAAACGGCTGCGGGGACACCAACACGAGAAGATTTTTACCAACAATTTGGGCCGACCTATGTTGGAGATATGGTGAAACGGCAAGCCGAAGTCCTGGCAAATCATTTGCAAAACACATTTTTTACGCCAAAAAGAGAGCTAGAAGAGGGGCCGTCGGTTATGCAAATCCCGACAATTTTCAAGAAGAAATCGCCGATGAACAAGAGAATTTAGCGGAGGAAAACGGGGACAATTTAACGGACTTGGAAAACCTGTTTGAGACGGCCTCCGCTAAACAGAAGAACAAGAAAAAAAAGAAAAAACCTCGGAAAAAGAAAGACGAGCTTCAAAATCTCGGTCCAGTAGTTCCATCTAACGAACGAAGACCTCGACATCATAAATGACGAGATATTGATTAATAAAATGTAATATTAAGACAAATAAAAAATTGTTTTATTGCGAACAATATCTGTGTACATGTTTTTTTAAATGTAAAGATAAATATAATAAGGCGACATAGTCGTTAAGTTTAAGATTCTGGTCATAGATGGCGTCTAATATCGTCTTTCTAGCCACGCCCTGACAGCGGAGTGCTAGGTACAGACAACAATGGATACCGCACAGTTGAAAGAATGGATGTTGAATTTGTTGTTTATTGTAAACAACTCGTTTCCCGTATCGTTTTAAATTAACTTTATAGTATCGCGGCGACTTTCCGTAAGTGCAAAACATTTCCACCGTGTCATTGTTAGAAAAGCACGCTATCCAATGTTCTCCAGCCTCTCCAGCGGCTTCATTATTAAATATAAAGCAAAATTTGGGCCTTTTTGGCCGTTCTGGGAGTCTGTCTACTGGGAAGCACCCTAAATAATAGGGTCGCGTTCTTTTGTCGCAAGTTAAAAGAGCGTTTATTTGCGAAGTGTTCATAATTTAGTCTCAGGTAACGAGACTTTTTGTAGTTCGGCGCCGTAGAAAACACCCAGAATTTGCTCCCCCTTTAAATCCGCTACGCGATAGACGGGTGGTGACCTGGTTATGACGTCAACAACGCGAAATATTTCGTCAGTAAACGTGCCTCCCGAGCTGGTTTTTCTAAAGACTCTACTAGCTATAGAGAGACGCACGTAGTCGCCAACTTTAAGCCTTGGTGCGTATCGAGTAATGCCGTTTGATTTCCCGTACAGTTTATTCCAAATGATTGATTCGTTATCTATATTAACATGAGCCGGTGCAATTCCAGTAGTTGAATGTTCGTTCAACTACAGGTAGAGGAATAAAACGCAAACCACCCACCTTAGATAAAATATAATATAATCAAGGTTTGCCAATACCTAGAGCTAGAGCTCGCATTCACGCGAAACTTCGACTTTCCTATCGAAGTCACGTTGTGACAGCTCAACATCTTCTTTATTCGTTTGCCTTTTAATTTCGTTGTTTCTTAACCTGTTAATGAACTAATTTTTAATATGGAGGTGCATAAAATGAACAGAAACGAGAAATGCAAAGGCAATAGACCAATGCGGAAATTACAAACAGAGAAACAAACACTCAGGGGGCGAGATCGCCATTGGGGGACACTTTTAACAAGTTAAGATTGGAGGAGTATTTTACGGATGACCCCTTAAATATAAATAAAAACTGAAGGACAATGATTTCTTTTAATTTAACATTTTCGACTCAAAATCGTTCATAGAAGCATAAGTTGATAAGATATGTTCCATCCATAAGTTTGTCACTGGTTACAAACTGGAGCTTGTCATGAAGTGAGTGAGGTATATCATAGATTCGAGGTAAAGAGACGTCTGGTGAGGCGCTACTATCAAAGGTTTAGTACAGACAAGGGTTGTAAATTTTCCGGAAAAATAAAACGCGGAAAATTTTCCGCTAATCGGAAAAATATAAAACTATCAATTAAAGAATTAAAACACTCTCCAGTTATTTCGCCATCTTTAGTAGATTTATTAAAGTACCGACAAATATTAGTGGTTGATTTTCCCATAATTTGTGACTTTAAACAGGGTTAACAAACTTAATAACATTAACAACATAACACCCTTACAATGACGCAGACGATCACTATCCTTTATGCCTGATAATTTTAGTTTCACTTGGGTCTCTTAACGGTTAGGTCTTGAGTCTCTAACGCCTTATACCGTCATAAGAGCAAACCGTAACCCTATGCATGCAAGCGATAGCCAATGAGTGAGCTTTTGCTATAGAGAATAGGGGTCACTAGACTCTGTGCCCTTGGACAATTTTTCCCCCTCCGAATTCACCGAAAACAAAATAATGAATGTTTTGAAAAGAAAGGCAATTGAAAATTTTTAAAGTATTAACTTTCCAATTGAGAAACCGGTAGCGGAAAAATACGGAAAATTTTCCGGAAAAATATAGCTCGGTCATTTTCCGGAAAATTTTCCGACTTACAACCCTAGTACAGAATAAATAGGACCTAGATGGACTGCAAAATTAACCACCGAGTGTAGCCAATCCATTCTCGCTTGTCGTTCTCGAACTAGTTATCTCGAGCTGCAAGTCTCTAGCATTACGAAGTATAGGAAGTGTCCTACTTATGGAAGGAACATATCTTATAAACTTATGATAGAACCTACCGTACTTCGGTTTTACTACACTTTTCCGAGACTCAAAATCAAATTTTTCAAATTTTTGATACTTTTAGTTAGGTTCTAAAATATCTGGCAAAGTCCATGGGCTTTCAAAATGAGTATGAAATGAAAGATGATTATTTTCATATCTATTCTGTACTTCTCCCAAGTGCTAGCGAGAACTAAACTTTCTATTATTTTCCCTCTCTTTATAGTCAGGATCTCGGCGCTAAGCAGCCATACCTGACTGGTTTCTGTTCTCTCTCTTTATAGTCAGGATCTTGGCGCTTAGCAGCCATACCTAACTGGTTTCTATTCTGTTCCCTCTCTTTATAGTCAGGATCTTGGCGCTTAGCAGCCATACCTAACTGGTTTCTATTACTTTCCCTCTCTTTACAGTCAGGATCTTGGCGCTTAGCAGCCATACCTAACTGGTTTCTATTACTTTCCCTCTCTTTACAGTCAGGATCTTGGCGCTTAGCAGCCATACCTAACTGGTTTCTATTACTTTCCCTCTCTTTACAGTCAGGATCTTGGCGCTTAGCAGCCATACCTGACTGGTTTCTATTGCTTTCCCTCCCTTTATAGTCAGGATCTTTGCGCCTAGCAGCCATACTTAACTGGTTTCTATTCTATTCCCTCTCTTTATAGTCAGGATCTTGGCGCTTGGCAGCCATACCTAACTGGTTCGTATTAGTTTAACTCTCTTTATATTCAGGATCTTGGCGCTTAGCAGCCATACCTAACTGGTTTCTATTCCATTCCCTCTTTTTATATTCAGGATCTTGGCGTTTAGCAGCCATACCTGACTGGTTTCTATTGTTTTCCCTCTCTTTATAGTCTGGATCTTGGCGTTTAGCAGCCATACCTGACAGGTTTGTATTCCATTCCCTCTCTTTATATTCAGGATCTTTGCGCCTAGCAGCCATACTTAACTGGTTTCTATTCTATTCCCTCTCTTTATATTCCGGATCTTGGCGTCTAGCAGCCATACCTAACTGGTTTCTATTAGTTTCACTCTCTTTATATTCAGGATCTTGGCGTCTAGCAGCCATACCTAACTGGTTTCTATTGCTTTCCCTCTCTCTATAGTCAGGATCGTGGCGCTTAGCAGCCATACCTGACTGGTTACTATTACTATCCCTCTCTTTATAGTCAGGATCGTGGCGCTTAGCAGCCATACCTAACTGGTTTCTATTACTTTCCCTCTCTTTACAGTCAGGATCTTGGCGCTTAGCAGCCATATCTAACTGGTTTCTATTGCTTTCCCTCTCTTTATAGTCAGGATATTGGCGCTTAGCAGCCATAACTGACAGGTTTGTATTCCATTCCCTATCTTTATAGTCCGGATCTTGGCGCTTAGCAGCCATACCTAACTGGCTTCTATACTTTCCCTCTCTTTATATTCAGGATCTTGGCATTTAACAGCCATACTTAACTGGTTTCTATTCTGGCCCTCAAACAAGAACCGTGGATTTGCCATGGCAAAATCCTCGGTCTTGACGCGGCGGGGTCACTATTTTATGACCATACTGCTGCTAGACCTAGGGCGTGTATTCTGGTTCGGAGGGATATTTGTTGTATCTCTCTACCGCTGTACACGTCCCAGGACACGGTGGCCGTGAAGCTAGTCCTGGCCACTGGGCATGCCAAGTTGACTATCACGGCTGCCTCTGCATACTTTGCCCACGACGCGGACTCTCTCCCGACAATTGAGGTGATCAATTTGGTCAATCAATGTGAAAAGAGAGGGGACAAACTAATCATTGGCTGTGACGCCAATGCTCATCACATCACGTGGGGCAGTTCTGACTGCAACAGGAGAGGTGATGATTTACTAGAATATTTAGTTGATTGTAAACTCTATATTCTTAATCAAAGCAATGAACCTACTTTTGTTACTTCTAATAGAAGGGAGGTCATTGACCTCACGCTAGCCACGGAAAACCTCGTGTCTTCCGTGTCTAACTGGCATGTGTCTAACGAGCCGTCTCTGTCGGATCATAGGCACATCTGCTTTACTGTCGCGACTACCTCTGTCCCGGCGAGGACGGAGATACGCAATCCAAAACGGACTAATTGGGCCGGCTATAGGGAAGACCTAATCCTACGCTACGGAGGGGGTCACACTCCTAAACTTACTTCACCTAAGGATCTTGATAGGGCTGCTGGTGATTTACAGTGCTCCATCATGGAGTCGTTCCACCGGAACTGCCTACTTAAGACCGTCAACCGCTCGAGGCTTGTCCCTTGGTGGAACGCGGATCTAAGCCGGCTTCGTAAATACACGCGCAGGCTCTTTAACAAAGCCAAGCGCACGGGTAACTGGGCTGGATACAGGCAGTCCCTTAACACCTACAACAGGGCCATTAGAGCTGCTAAGAAGGACTCCTGGCGGACCTTCTGTGAGCAAGTCTCCAATGTCCCTGCTACGGCTAGGGTCATGAAGATTGTAGCGCACGACAGCACACATCGACTTAATGCTATTAAGCTGCGGGAGGGTGCGCACACTAAATCTGGGGCTGAGACTCTCAAGCACATGTTGGAGGTCCATTTTCCTGACTCTACTTTCATCAATCCAACAAACCCTGACTCTCTCTACCCTGTCCTGCACAGGGCTAAGAGGGAAGACTGGCTTTTAGCCAGACAGGTTGTCACGATTCCCAAGCTTCGGTGGGCTGTCAACTGTTTTGAGCCCTACAAGTCTCCGGGACCCGATGGGGTCTTCCCTCTGCTTTCGCTATGCAAGATCTACAAACTCTGCATTGCTTTCGGTCACATACCTCGTGACTGGAAACGCTCTAGGGTCATCTTTATTCCCAAGCCCGGGAAGGCTTCCTATCTCGAGGCGAAGGCATTTAGGCCCATATGCCTGACCTCCTTCTTCCTCAAAATTCTGGAGAAGCTGGTGGACAGGTATATTAAAGACGAGGTACTTTCGGTAACTCCTCTCTCTTCTTCACAATTTGCTTACCAAAAAGGCAAATCCACCGAGACGGCTCTTCACGGCCTTACGAATTGCCTGGATAGGGCATTCGAGTTTCAGGAAATTTCAATGGCCGTCTTCCCCATATTGAGGGGGCCTTTGACAAGGTCTCTAGTTCGGTTATTACTGAAGCTGTTAAGAGATTTTGCATCAGCGACACTCTTGGCCGCTGGATCAAGTCCATGCTTACCGACCGCGAGGTGTCGGCGTCCCTCCTTGGGGACTCTCTACGGGTGACTACCAGCAGTGGCTGCCCTCAGGGTGGTGTGCTCTCCCCCCTGTTGTGGTGCCTGGTGGAGGACGAACTCTTGGGGAGGCTCGGAGGTGCTGGGGGCTGTAGCTGCTTCGGGTATGCGGACGATGTAGCGATAGTCTTTACCGGGAAGTTCCCGGATACTGTTACCGCGCTTATGAGATCTACTCTCTCTAGCGTGCAGTAATGGTGTCAGGCGGTAAACCTCACCGTTAATCCTGATAAAACTGTCCTTGTTCCGTTTACGAGGAAAAATACGAAGGATCTGTTCAATGATATCTCTTTCTTTGGCCAGGTCCTGACAAAGTCCTCCGAGGTGAAATACCTGGGGGTGATCTTTGATTGCAGACTCACATGGAAGCCGCATCTTGATCGGTGTATTAAGAAGGCCAAGATGCTCTTCTGGAGGACCAGGAGCTCTGTCGGCAAGACTTGGGGCCTCAACCCCAAGGCTGTACACTGGCTCTATACTGGGATCATCAGACCCATACTATCTTACCCGGCACTTGTCTGATGGACAAGGGTCCGGCTTAAGACGGTGCAGGCTGCCTTGTGCAAGCTTCAAAGGCTTGCCTGCATTGGTGTTACGGGGGCCATGAGATCGACCCCAACTGCTTACCTGGAGGTGCTCCATGACATGCTTCCTCTTCATCTCTTCATTGAGGAGGAGGCTGTCATTGGGGCCTACAGGCTCAACATTAGTGGCTGCTGGGTTCCAAGACTTTGGGATTACAGCCATACGAAGCTCTTTCGGGAGTACGCCGCAATTGAGCCGTCGCTAACGATGTGCTCTGACAAAACCGTTACCAGTTTTGACTTCACTAAGCCATTCATCATCCACTTCCCCAGTCGGGCAGAGTGGACTAACCTGCTGCCTCTTGGCACTAAGGGTGAAACTATTTGGTTCACCGATGGTTCCAAGACTGATTCCGGTGCTGGTGCCGGCTATTACTGCCAAAACACAAGGGTCGGATTTTCTGCTTGCCTGGGCACCTTCGCTAGTGTGTTCCAGGCGGATATTGCCGCGATCTGTTATTGCGCAGATTACTGTATTAACAATGGGTATACCGGACGGACTGTGAGAATTTATTCTGACAGTCAGGCCGCCCTGAACGCGCTGAACCAGTGTCAGATTACCTCTCAACTGGTGCGCAGCTGCCTTGATCTGCTAGCGCGACTGGCATCCTGCAACAGGGTTCTGTTGTACTGGGTGCCAGGGCATAGAGGATATCATGGCAATGAGCAAGCCGATAGATTTGCGAAAAGGGCTGCGGAGGCCAAGCTCCTGGGGCCGGAGCCGGCCGTCCCCATCCCCTACAGGCACGTCAAACGGTGTCTGCATGACAGGTTGACTGTCATACAAAACCAGCTCTGGCATAACATGGAGGGCCAGAGACAGACAAAACTGTTAGTCAATGGTCCCTGCCCCTAGTAGCACTGCCGACGTAGGGCCTACATGGTTGGCTTTGTGTGTTACCGACGAGTTGGTAAAAAGTCACTAATATGTCGGGAGAGTAATGGTTTGAAAGTCGAAATGTCCGCCTGGAGGGACGACGGCCCGCCGGTTTTCCTACTGTTTTGAGGCTACTATAAAACGACTGTTGGCTGACTATATGTCGGCGTCATTATGCCTACCTAAAGCCGCGCTCAATCCGACGATTTCACGGCTTTTTAGTATAGGAACGGTAAATCGTCGGTAAAGGGCTGGTAGAGTAAGGGTTTGAGAGTCGTAATGTCCGCCCGGCGGGACGACGGCCCGCCGGTTTTCCGACTGTTATGAGGCGACTATAAAACGACTGCTGGCCGACTATATGTCGGTGTCATTATGTATACCAAAAGCCGCGCTCAATCCGACGATTTCGCGGCTTTTTAGTATAGGTACGGTAAATCGTCGGTAAAGGGCAGGTAGAGTAAGGGTTTGAGAATCGAAATGTCCGCCCGGTGGGACGACGGCCCACTGGTTTACACGACACGAATGAAATACGACTCTCTTCCAACACGTTTGAGAGTCGACTTAACCGCCTGTCAGCAAGAGGTCCGACGCTTTTGCGATGATCAAACCTTAACTCGAGGCCCGACGCTTTTGCGACGATCAAGCCTTAACTCGAGGCTTCATTCGCTTATAATAAAGTTTACTGATACCTAGTACTGTAATTTCTTTATTACATTTTCAATGAAAATCGCTTTAGAATTTGTACTTTGAATATTTCAAGTAACATACAGGTTGAGCATCAATTGTAACAATTTCAAATATTAAACAATGTATTCGATATTACACGACTAGTCGAATGGAAATATTAGCTGCCTTGCTAATTGGTTTTAACAAAAAGTAAAATTTTTCAGGGCTAGTATAATATTTACATCAATTAAAGTATTTATTATTATTCATTGTTAATATCTTCGATGTGGCCAGTTACTATCTCTTAAATTACAAAAATGTTAATGAAAAATATGCACTTACAGATTTTTTAAAGAAAAAGAAAAACATACAATTCTAAAGGGTATTACTTGACACATTTTCTCTTAAAATGTTTGAAACCGCATAAAAATTCTGTAACTAAAACAAATTGAGATCTATTTTGCAATTCAGTATTATTTTCACAACCAAAAATCTTTAAAATACTTAATATATAAGGTTTTTGAACTCCAAGCGCCCCAAAACACTTGCTTCTTTTATATTCAAACAAAGAAACTGAAGGTATACAAAAACGTTTAAGTTTTGGTTTCACTTTATAGGGGTGTGGTTCCCAGCAGATGAGAAGCTAGGTAAAAAGCCAAGGCTTATGCATAAAACTGGCTCTAAGAGGTAGATAAATTGATAATTCAATAACAAAATTCAAACCTTACGTGACAAACGAAGGCGTTTATAGTTTATATAGTGTGACAAAGAAGCTTAGCAATGAAATTAAAAGTTAGCAAGCCTAGAACTAATCATTTTCGACCACAAAAATCTCGTTTAAACATTCTAACGACCCAGCCGCGCCAGAGATACTGGAAAGGCTGACTTGCTTTCGCACTAGCAGCGCCCTCTTCAATGATGACGCCAATAGAACAGAGGCGTGTCACCTGACCCGAGAAATTACAGGAGGGAAAATTCAAACTAGAAAATCAGATGTGTTTTCTTGCTTTGCAGTTTTTTTGTAACGTTATGTTTCTAGTGTTGCCAAAAATATAGTATTATCAACTTCTGCTTGTGGGTCGAAATATAGTATAAGTTAAATATATAACAAAAAAAATTTGGTGGCATATGCGGAATAGTAAAAGTCAAAAAAACCGTCCCACGGAAAAATAAGGCCAATACAACAACTTCGTTTTTCATTTTACTCTTTTAAAACGTGACCATACCGACTAGCGGGAAGTAGTTGGTAATCAATTGGCAAAAATGGGTTACATGTTTAGGACGGTAGGCAAGCCTACTTCAAAACCACCACAGTTCCAACTGTCGGATAAATGTCGGTTACTAAACGGCCCAAGAATAACTTTGCTTTTAATTTTACTCTTCTTAAACGTCACAATAACGACTAGCGCGAGGGAGTTGGTAATCAATTGACAAAAAATGTGTTGGAATTTTCTAGACGGTAGGCAAGCCTACTTCAAACCACCACAGTTCCAACTGTCGGATAAATGTCGGTTACTAAACGGCCTAAGAATATCTTTTTGTTTTAATTTTACTCTTCTTAAACGTCACAATAACGACTAGCGCGAGAGAGTTGGTAATCAATTGGCAGAAAATGTGTTGGAATTTTCTAGACAGTAGGCAAGCCTACTTTAAACCATCTCAGTTCCAACTGTCGGATAAATGTCGGTTACTAAACGGCCTTAGCATAACTTTGCTTTTAATTTTACTCTTCTAAAACGTCACAATACCGACTAGCGCGAGAGAGTCGGTAATCAATTGGCAAAAAATAAGTTGGAATTTTCTAGACGGTAGGCAAGCCTACTTTAAACCATCTCTGTTCCAACTGTCAGATAGATGTCGGCATTGCCAACTAAAAGAAGTAGTCGGCTTCAAGAGTCGGAAAAGTGTCGGAATAAGCATGGTACAGCTGACTGGACCGTAAACCGACTATTCGACCTTTAACCGACTGTTATGCGGAAGGCTTGTGCTACTGGGGGCAGGTCTCGTGCACAGAGACCTAATTTCGCTCAGCAGATGGGATATTAGGCTGGCCACTGGTCTTCTGACCGGCCACTGTCGGCTTAATAGGCACCTCCATCTGAAGGGTTTTGCCGACGACCCTATCTGTAGGTCGTGTCAGGAGAAGGAAGAAACATCCGCTCAAGTACTTTGCGAGTGCGACTGCTTCGCCTCGCTTAAACTAGAATATTTTGATTCACACACTTTGGAACCCTCGCGGGTCTCCTCTTTTACGGTGCAGCGAATTCTTCGCTACGCTGCTGCTACGGGCCTTTTTAAGGCCTGAATCCGAGGATGAACAATATGCCTTTGGCATCGGTGCTAGGGCGCGTACCCTCCTCAACAACAATAATAATAATATTAACCCTATGCATGCAAGCGAAAGCCAATGAGTGAGCTTTTGCTATAGAGAATAGGGGTCACTAGACTCTGTGCCCTTGGTCAATTTTTCCCCCTCCGAATTCACCGAAAACAAATAATGAATGTTTTGAAAAGAAAGGCAATTGAAAAATTTTAAAGTATTAACTTTCCAATTGAGAAACCGGTAGCGGAAAAATACGGAAAATTTTCCGGAAAAATATAGCTCGGTCATTTTCCGGAAAATTTTCCGACTTACAACCCTAGTACAGATTAAATAGAACCTAGATGGACTGCAAAATTAACCACCGAGTGTAGCCAATCCATTCTCGCTTGTCATTCTCGAACTAGTATCTCGAGCTGCAAGTCTCTAGCATTACGAAGTATAGGAAGTGTCTTACTTAAGGAAGGAACATATCTTATAAACTTATGATAGAACCTACCGTACTTCGGTTTAACTACACTTTTCCGAGACTCAAAATCAAATTTTTCAAATTTTTGAAACTTATAGTTAGGTTCTAAAATATCTGGCAAAGTCCATGGGCTTTCAAAATGGGTATGAAATGAAAGATGATTATTTTCATATCTATTCTGTACTTCTCCCAAGTGCTAGCGAGAACTAAACTTTCTATTACTTTCCCTCTCTTTATAGTCAGGATCTCGGCGCTAAGCAGCCATACCTGACTGGTTTCTGTTCTCTCTCTTTATAGTCAGGATCTTGGCGCTTAGCAGCCATACCTAACTGGTTTCTATTCTGTTCCCTCTCTTTATAGTCAGGATCTTGGCGCTTAGCAGCCATCCCTAACTGGCTTCTATACTTTCCCTCTCTTTACAGTCAGGATCTTGGCGCTTAGCAGCCATACCTAACTGGTTTCTATTCTGTTCCCTCTCTTTATAGTCAGGATCTTGGCGCTTAGCAGCTATACCTAACTGGTTTCTATAACTTTCCCTCTCTTTACAGTCAGGATCTTGGCGCTTAGCAGCCATACCTAACTGGTTTCTATTCTGTTCCCTCTCTTTATAGTCAGGATCTTGGCGCTTAGCAGCCATACCTGCCTGGTTTCTATTGCTTTCCCTCTCTTTATAGTCAGGATCTTAGCGCTTAGCAGCCATACCTGCCTGTTTTCTATTGCTTTCCCTCTCTTTATAGTCAGGATCTTGGCGCTTAGCAGCTATACCTGACTGGTTTTTATTGCTTTCCCTCTCTTTATAGTCAGGATCTTGGCGTTTAGGAGCCATACCTGACAGGTTTGTATTCCATTCCCTATCTTTATAGTCTGGATCTTGGCGTTTAGCAGCCATACCTAACTGGTTTCTATTGCTTTCCCTCTCTTTATATTCAGGATCTTGGCGCCTAGCAGCCATACTTAACTGGTTGCTATTCTATTCCCTCTCTTTATTGTCAGGATCTTGGCGCTTAGCAGCCATACCTAACTGGTTTCTACTACTTTCCCTCTCTTTATAGTCAGGATCCTGGCGCTTAGCAGCCATACATAACTGGTTTCTACTACTTTCCCTTTTTTTATTGTCAGGATCTTGGCGCTTAGCAGCCAAACCTAACTAGTTTCTATTCTGTTCCCTCTCTTTATAGTCAGGATCTCTGCGCTTAGCAGCCATACCTTACTGGTTTCTATTACTTTCCCTCTCTTTTTAGTCAGGATCTTAGCGTCTAGCAGCCATACCTAGCTGGTTTCTACTACTTTCCCTCTTTTTATATTCAGGATCTTGTCGTTTAGCAGCATACCTAAATGGTTTCTATTCCATTCCCTCTTTTTATATTCAGGATCTTGTCGTCTAGCAGCATACCTAAATGGTTTCTATTCCATTCCCTCTTTTTATATACAGGATCTTGTCGTTTAGCAGCCATACCTAAATGGTTTCACTTACTTTCCCTCTCTTTATAGTCATTATCTTGGCGCTTAGCAGTCATACCTGACTTGTTTCTATTGCTCTCTCTCTCTCTTTATAATCAGGATCTTGCCGCTTAGCAGCTATACCTGACAGGTTTCAATTCCATTCCCTCTCTTTATAGTCAGGATCGTGGCGCTTAGCAGCCATACCTGACTGGTTTCTATTCTATTCCCTCTTCTTATATTCAGGATCTTGTCGTTTAGCAGCATACCTAACTGGTTTCTATTACTTTCCCTCTCTTTATAGTCAGGATCTTGGCGTTTAACAGCCATACTTAACTGGTTTCTATTCTATTCCCTCTCTTTATAGTCAGGATCTTGGCGCTTAGAAGCTATAGCTGACAGGTTTCTATTCCATTACCTCTTTTTATATTCAGGATCTTGTCGTTTAGCAGCATACCTAAATGGTTTCCATTCCATTCCCTCTTTTTATATTCAGGATCTTGTCGTTTAGCAGCCTATATTCATGATCTTGTCGTTTAGCAGCCATACCTAACTGGTTTCACTTACTTTCCCTCTCTTTATAGTCATTATCTTGGCGCTTAGCAGTCATACCTGACTTGTTTCTATTGCTTTCCCTCTCTTTATAGTCAGGATCTTGCCGCTTAGCAGCTATACCTGACAGGTTTCAATTCCATTCCCTATTTTTATAGTCAGGATCTTGGCGCTTAGCAGCTATACCTGACTGGTTTCTATTGCTTTCCCTCTCTTTATAGTCAGGATCTTGGCGTTTAGCAGCCATACCTGACAGGATTGTATTCCATTCCCTATCTTTATAATCTGGATCTTGGCGTTTAGCAGCCATACGTAACTGGTTTCTATTGCTTTCTCTCTCTTTATATTCAGGATCTTGGCGCCTAGCAGCCATACTTAACTGGTTTCTATTCTATTCCCTCTTTATAGTCAGGATCTTGGCGCTTAGCAGCCATACCTAACTGGTTTCTATTACTTTCCCTCTCTTTATAGTCACACTGTAAAAAAAATGGTTTATTTCCATTCCATTAATGGATATTTCACTTTTGTCAGAAAACCGAACCCTATGTGGTTTAATTTTGAACCATCAGTGGTGTACGAAATGGATTGTTACTGCACCAGTAGCATTCCCTTCGTGGACGATATTTAAACCATGAACATTTCATAACGGATTAAGCATAAACCATTATCAATCCATTCATGGATAATTTGTAAACCACTTCCACACCATTGTTGGTTTCTAGTCAAACCATTATCATTCCTTAGGTGGTTAAGGTTTAAACCCTTACTATTCCTTATAGTCGTGTTTGCTAAACCATTAACATTCCATTCATGGATGAATTCTACACCGTTACCACACCATCACGGGTTTCTTGTCAAACCATTTTCACTCCAAACGTGGATTAGGCTTAAACCCATACTATTCCTTATAGTCGTGTTTGCTAAACCATTAACATTCCGTTCATGCATGATTTCTACACCATTAACACACCCTCATGGGCTTCTTGTTAAACCCTTATCACTCCGAAGGTTGTGTAAACTTAAACCATCATTATTCTCCTGTCACCCCTTAACATTAAACAATCCTTTTGTAGTGTTAGCTTAAACCATTACTTTTCTCCTGTCATCCCATTAAGACTTCTTTTGTGGATTAGGCTTAAGCCATTATTATAAATGTCATTCGTGGATTAGGGGCTTAAACAAAACAGTTATCATACACTTTAGGAAATTTTTATTGGTTCTTTATAAATCCAATAGTAGAATTTTGAAGATTTCATATAAACAATATTGGCTAAGTCACTTTCATTGTTCGATCATATTATTTAATTCCTTTGCAATGTTTTTCAAGTTTTTTTACAAAGCGATCGCATTTTGTGTAGGGCAAGCCCACTAAACATGACGCAAAAAAACTTAATGTTTTGAAGAGCGATCCAGGATACTGGATATTAAAAATCCAGAAACAAGCGAAAACAACAGTAACAGCGCTGATAAAATCGTGTACTTCTGTGATTTTAAAACCGTCCACAAAAATTTCATATTGTTCACTTGAAATCGCTTTAGCTCCACTATAGGCAATAATTGGCACTTTGGGCATTCTAGAGATGTCTTCGTTCTTTGAGAAAAAAAACCTCTCGTGATTTTCTTTGAAGATACTAGGAATCAGAAGTGTGGAAAGGTAGCCTTTGATGCCTGAAATTTGTTATCATGTAAGATATTGGATTATAAACCCCCATATGTACATGTTAATATATATTACATTGCGTTGCTTCTGCATCTTTTTCTTTTTTGGCTTCACACATAATTTCTGATTTCAAATTTGTCACACCTTTTTTAGCCATATTCCAGATTTTATCGGAGTATACACTTAGATTCTCTTTGAGCTTCTCTTCTATGTTTATTTGAGTAATTCGTCGAAATTCCAAGTTAAGCTTCAAATGGAACTCGATTAAATTTTTCCATTTAATAAATTATATGAACTAATTAATCTATTTTACTTACTTATCTTGCATTGAGAAGGGCAGGATATTCTTTAAAAATTTCAGGTACATTTTCAGATTGAATAATTTTCCTCCTATCTGCCATCGTTTTATCCATTTTGTTGTCAATTGAAACCCAATCGATGTCTTTTTTCTTCATTTCCGTTGCCATCACGGCTTTATGAGCTGAAATGCTCTCATCGTCTTCAAAACGTTCATGAGTGGAAGGCTATTGAAAAGTTATAATTTTTATTATTCCCTTTCAATCAAATCAAAATATTAGTTGTAGATCATTCAATTTAAAGTACCTCAATTCGAATAACGTTTACTAGAGCATTAAGCTCAGAACTGGGCTGAACCGTGGGCTGCTGCACTTTGTAGGAATCTTTTCCATACTTCTTTTTGTAGTCTACCACGATGTCTATGTGCTGCAGGCTCAATCTGAAGTGTTTAAATTTGGCTCTCAAAGCATTATACCACATCTCCTAAATTTTGCAATGTGAACTATGAATTTAAGAAAGTATAAATTAAATACCATCAAGCTTACATGCCCTTCTCCTGGTTGCCCTTTTAGATGGGGATATTCCAAAACCAGTTTCTTGGCCATATGCATGTGATTGGGATATCTATATATTTAAATTTGTGCAAAAATCAGTATCATAAAAGTCAAAAACCCGTGTTTTGCCTGATAAGAGAGCTATTTTAAAATCTTTCCACGCACTTCCCTAACTATAATTAAAGGGTGACTGAAGGGGAAAAATCAAGTGATTTTTTATCGATTATATTATTAAAAATAATATTAAAAATAATATGTTTGCATAGTATAAAGTTCAGGAAATATATCTGATTTTTTTTAAAAAAATTCAAACGGATTCAGATTTCCGTATTTTTTAGTAATTGGAGTTAATCCCCCTTCCCACGACCAATCACTAGGCATACTCTATCACACGCAGTTAACAGATCGCAAATAGACCTCGGGATCCGAGAGTAAGCTCAATTAGGCCGAAAACCTTTTCCGTAATGTCAGCTTAAGTTTTGACTGTTTTACACTTTCGACTATGTTTTACATGAAAAACACATCTAATTGATTAATTTCTGGTTTTGACTTCCGATCACATAATTTCGAATATGTCAAAAAATATTAATTGCAAACGAATTCTCTGATGGCCAAGGCTTAAGGCTCGTTTTCATTAGAGCGATTTGCGAGCGATTTTTGAGAAAACGATGTTATTATTAAGGTTTTTCCATGGATTTTAATAAAAAAAATCACTTGGTTTTTCTTTTTTTCCTCCCTTGAATGAAATTAACATGCTACACGTTCATT
The DNA here is from genome assembly GCF_054372755.1 of Phalangium opilio. NCBI lineage: Eukaryota > Metazoa > Arthropoda > Arachnida > Opiliones > Phalangiidae > Phalangium > Phalangium opilio. Next base: position 11,625,224 of record NW_028324178.1, read on the forward strand.
CGGTTCTCTACTAGCTCATTAGGTTATGTAATTATACTTATTTAACTCTTGAAAAGGTAACTTACAAACCAAATCTTTTAATGCAATCGCTGAACAAAATACTTAATTCTTTATTCATGGTAGCTTTTTCCTTGGTTGAAAGAGAATCATAAGATTCTGCATTTTTGTAAATTTGTGGGAAATCAGGCAGCGTGTATTGCAAAGCAAACATAGTTGCAGAACACTCTCCAAAACTGTTAGGAAGATTATCGGCCACCCTATGGGAAATATTTACCAGATTAAATAAGTACCATATAATATTTTTTTTTACATATTGGAGGCCAATATCTTCTATAGGGAGTTTTTAACTTTACATGGAATTTAATCCGGTTAAAATTAAAAGGAAAGTATCACCCTAAAACTATTTAAAGGGATAGTGAAGCAGGCACACAAGCTATTTTTTATCGATTATGGCTGTTAAAATATCCATAAAAACATTAAAATCACTCACCAAATCGTTTTCGTTAATTACTAATTAACTGGCAAAGTTGTTATTTGAGCGCGCTAAGCCTAACGCGATTTTTAAACAAAATGGCGATATGGAGAATTGAAATGTCCGTGTCAAGTTTTGAAAGATTAAAATGTAAAAATATTTCATTTTTGTCTATCCTATAGAGGACTTTCAGTAAATGTTATCCATCCATAGGCTATAATACAGTCAAAGGCAGGGTCCTGAAATTACTATATAGAGCTTCGAATCTGTTTTCACGTGCAATCCTTAATTCCTGATTGATCACGGACATTTCAATTCTCCATATCGACATTTTGTTTAAAAATCGCGTTAGGCTTAGCGCGCTCAAATAACAACTTTGCCAATTTATTATAAATTAACGAAAACGATTTGGTGACTGATGTTAATGTTTTTATGGATATTTTAACAGCCTTAATTGATTATAAATAACTTGTTTGCCTGCTTCACTATCCTTTTAAATCTTTTGCGAGCCTCGTCAATATGAGCACGTGGCGAGGGGTTGGACATATGGCGTTTTCGTGGACGGGTATTTGAAATTAGAGAGATATTTTAGGATTTTAAAGCATTTTAGGATGTATTTTAAGATTTCATTTCCAATTTGGTACCATTATTATAGAACAAATTTCGAGATTTTGGGATTTCGTCCGAAGTGTACGGGATTTTGGCTAGTGTCCGAACCAACGGAATGTGATGTTTTCTTACTTGGTATTAACCATTAGGTTACATTTCACTTACTCTGCCACAAGTCGCCATTGATACTTTTCAAACGTATGAAACAAATTACGATACAAATCAACTTACCATGACATCAATTGCTTTTCTTTTTGTGCCGAATCATTTTCTGTTTCCCCCCACATGCGTTTTCCGATCTGGTTTCAATCTAATATCAGTTGAAAACTTCATATTAGCACATTTTTAGCACAATGAATGTTTACTTTTAAGCGCTGGTAATTTTTTTAAAGCTGTATAAAAACGTTTGAACTTTTATCATATTCTATAAAACTTGCCATTATGTTTGTACTTTGATCGTTTTCTTCGTCCGCGAGATAAGAATCCCTAATTTTTTTCCAGGTGGGCTAGCCGAATCTTCACTTAAACGCTTCTTCTTTAATACAAGAAAAATCATTTCATAGCTTGGAAACACACGTCATGAATGACGTCGGCCGAAGTATATACGTAAATAGAGAGATGACTTATTTAGTGAAGAGTATTGTAAGTAGAGAGGGGAGGCGCCAGTGTATCCCTCCCTCTACGCCCGTTTTTAGCCACATCGTATGATGTACATCTACGATGAGGCTCTTAGTTTGACCTGCCCTATTGTTCTTGTAGTAGTAGTAGGGGTGTCAAAGTCGCGCCTTTAGGCAGTATAAAATTTTTCGATCGTCATTGAAGGGAAAGTGAAAGGGAGAGAATTGTGGTGAAGTTGGTATTTTTCGTTCGTCTACTTAAAGGAAGGGAATTATGATAGATAGGTTAAGCCATATACTCTCCCTTAAAAGTTCCTTTCACCCGTCGACAATAAGAGTTTCACGCTCCCCTATTTCAACATTCAAAGAAATCGAGGGAAATTTTGAAAGCAAAAGCAAGTATTTACTGACGTTCTTTATAGAATGGTCTTAAGGCACCGGGATAATACAACTATTGGGTGTTTTACCGAATTCTTTCTCTTTCAAACGCTTCTGGCCATAAGTTCATGTTAAAAACTTATAAGATGCGAAAACTATGCATCGGCATAAGTCTATATGTCATAAACTAAAACTTTCTGTACGTGTATTAATTGAGCGTTAAGTACGTAATGTTAGAAATTTATAAGAAGCGATAAGTGTGCATCGGAATAAGTCTATGTTGTAAACTCATCGAGGGGATAATCACTAAAACTATGTTCTTCGATTCGCCGGAATATTACAATTACGGCATAACTAAATTTATACGGGTAATAATTTTATCACTGTTTAGGGTAGGGCATCGAGGGGCTATTCACTCGTACGATGTGGCTACTATTACGAGCCCTTGGGTCGTCTTGTTGTAAGAGGGAATACTGTTCCCGCTTGTTAGGGGGATTACACGGAGCTTGCAGTTTAGAGTAAGGAAGTGTACTACCCATCGAGGAATGCACTGTCGTTTCCCCTTTCTACTGACATTACTATATAGCACTTCATGTTATCTCTCCATAGAGCCTAATGCAGTCAGAGGCAGGGAGGTTAAATTTCTGATCCTCCCTGTGGGAAAGGGAATTTCCATGGCAATCATAAGCCCATAGAGTGTTGTCAGAAGCGCCGGTGTGACGTCACCCATGCTGTTTTCCCATAAACAAAAAACGGTAACTGTCATGGCCGCCCATTGCTAAAGGCAGACTCGTGACGTTTAACCTTGGATCTGACGTCACAACTGACAGCACTCTATACCAGGGGTGCACACTATGTATATAGAGTAATTTCGGCTCCCTGCCTTTGCCTGTATTAGTGCTTATGGGAAGTTAACATTGAGCCATACTGCTCTATTGCGATATAAAGCTTACGTTCAAATTCAGCTTGATTTTCGATTTGTTGACAAGAATGCTTTTTTCCTCCAAATCAATAAAATCCTCAAAATCCTCATCATAAACCTTAATTTTAAAAGAAAATATTTGATGCGATGTAAAACAATTATATTTGATAAGATTTTCTTATATTAGAAGCGCATCGTTATATAATTTGGGACCGTCCATAAACTACGTCACGCGAAAAAAAGTATTTTCTGACCCCCCCGTCCCCCCAGATCACGCTTCGTCACGCTTTTCTCAGACCCCTCCCCTAAAAACCACGTCACATTTCTTTAACCCCCCCCTCCGCACTATGATTTGTCTTAATTTACAAATTTAATTTGATTAATTTCTTGAGTGATATGCCGCCCTCTCAGAAATATTTTGCTCGGCTGAAAATTCAAGTTCTCTTCCGTTTTAAGCTTTTTCCCTCTGATTGATCTTTAGAATTTTAATGTCTGGATTTGCTTTTTATAAGCTTCAAAAAAGTTCCATAAAGCTTAGTTAAAGGGGCACACTTTTTTAGGTTTCGACACTGTCACCGAAAACAGACTAATCGAGCTTGAGATTTAGAAAATTTGCCAAAGAAACTAAACCATTTCAATCGGCAGGGGGATTTGATTCATCCTCAAAAATAATAGGGGGCGAATAAACAGAGTCATAAGAGAGTTTACGCTTTTTATTTTAAATGCGCTATTTAAATTGGCTATACAAAGGTGTAAATAGTAGATAATTGCTTAAATTTTCTACTATTTAAGCGATGATGGAACAACAATTTTGGAAAATTATTGTAAGGGTGGACTATGGAATGTTGTCTTTCCCTCTTCTATAACATAAGAGAGCCAATCGGCCTCTTACTGACTTCGTAACAAAATCAATGCTAAATGTGACGTCACGCATCGAAGAACCCCTCCCTCCCCCTTGTCACGGACCGTCACAAATTTAGAAACCCCCTCCCCCCATAAGAGTGTGACGTAGTTTATGGACGGTCCCTTTGGTAAACTTGTTCAAAATTTACTTAAATCGGGAAACTTGAGCTGACCTTGGGGGAAGTTTATATATTTCCCTTTTTTATAGTTTCTAAGGTATAGGTCGTCCGAGGGGCAATTCACTGTTCTGCAGGGTGCGTCGTTAAATAATATTTAGTAAATAGTAGAAGGCAGGGATAAACATTAAATTTCGATTTAATCAGGCCAGGGTGCGACTTTAAACAAGGAAGTGAACTACCCCTCAAGGTCGTCAAATCATTCTTAGGTTTGGCCAGCTAACATGGTCTATTAGTCTAATTAAAGCATGCGAACTTCTAAAAGGCAAAAACTATGCAAGAAATAGTTTTACCTGATAAATGATGTTGGTGCCCGTGAAATCTTTTAAGGTTTCGTCATTTTTAAGATGCTCCATAAACGTTGGGAAAGAGTTGTCTTTAATTTGAATTTTTTTCTTGCTTTCACCAAAGCACAATAACAACGAAATCGCGGCTTCTGCCATTGTTTTATTCCCGAAAATTATGAAAACCGTTAAATTCTATAAGGGTGCCGGTTTTCGCGCGCTTTTGGAACTGGGTGGTCAAGAAAACCAAGAGAAATTTTCCGTTTCCCAACCGTCACCGAATGTTCAAAGGAAAGTGATTGTGAGACAGTGAGAAACTGGTTAAAATTTCTTGGAAGCCGTGAGAATAGAAATTCGGAAAGGGGGCTTTTTGGGGGCTTTTTTTTCTCAAAGGTATGCAAGAAGCAAAAGAATGTATCACGTGTTGAAGAGACTCACTGGGCCAATCGATATTTTTGATGGCATGAATGTTCATAGGCAAACATTAAAGGGATAGTGGTAGACGATTGATGAGAATTCTTTTTTATATTGACTAGTCGTGAACACAAAATTGAGCATCATAGAAATATTTACTAGTCCCATCAAATTGCCTCTAATTATTTCAAAACACTAACTAATAAGCTGAAAACAATAACTAACTGCGTCAAAACAACTAATCCCGATTATTTTAGAAATTTACTATAACCTTATATTCTCACACTATTGTAACTCAAAACTAAAGCTTAATAACCAATTATGTACTCTCGTTAGAGATCCCATGGTTTTTCTGAATGTTCCTTAAACGTTATAAATGGTTTTACCACAATTATTATTTTCACAAATTTATATGCGACTACCTCTTTAACCAAAAAACCAACTCTCTGTAGCTTTATCTTCAAACCGAAACAGTCGCCTCTAGGTATAAAACTATTTTTGAACTTCGCGTTGGATGATCAAGTTATTTCACGTGTTACAAAAATCATGGCTGCTACTGGTTTATACAGTTGCGTTAAATGTACATTTTTTCCAAAAAATTTGGAACTCTTTTAACACATATGCAAAATAAACATTCTCATGATCCCAACTTTCGTATCGTTTTTGGGCTTCATGATTGTGGCAAACCTTATAATTCTATAAAATCATTTCACCGCCACGTTAGATACAAGCATAAACAATTTCTGAACAATTCAACACCAATAGAACCTCAAGATCATGAAAATTATGAGAACGATGGATACATTGAATGCGAAAATGAAGCCATGGACGAGGAACCAAGTAAAAGGGACGAGCAAGAACTGAAACCCTTTGAAATCCGAGAAACGCTGTTAAAGATAATTCTCAAATATCGAGAAGTCCATGGTCTACCACGTACTGTAGTACAAGCATTAACGAATGATTTGCTTCAATTTTGTGAACATATTTTATCTGCGAATAAGGATAATACTCTAAAGGCGTTACGACCTAACAATATTAACATTTCTGAAGTTGATTTATATTCCAAGAACATAGAGGTTAGAGAAGCTTTTGAAAGCCTAAACTCCAATTACAAAATAAACGCGCTTTGTAAGTCTGACTATGGATTTATTGAGCCAATCCAATGTGTGTTTTCTGAAACCTTGACCAAAAAAAAAAAAAAAAAAAAGTTTTTCCACTACGTTCTCATTAGAAAAGTGATTGAAAAACTTTACTCAAGGGATCTTCAAATAGCGAAACACGAAGATTTTTCAAAAATACCGCAAGACTGCGTAGGTCATTTTCTCCAAGGCGAAACTGCGAAAAATATATTTGAAAAAAATGTGAATTTCTCATTAAAAACACTGCAATTGCAGATTTATATGGACGAGTTCGAAATTGTAAATCCATTGGGATCGAAGCGTGGTAAACAGAAATTATTGGGATGCTACTTTTCAGTTTTAAATTTGCAAAACAAATATAAATCAAAAATAAGTGACATCAACCTTGTATTCCTAGCAAAGTCAATTGATATTGACAATTTTGGCTGGCACGAAGTTCTTGAACCTCTAATTTTTGATTTAAACGCTCTAGCGGAAGATGGAATTAATTTAGAAAATCAGGAAATGCATTTATCTGTCGTAACATCAATTTTTTGTGGTGATAACCTTGCACTTCATAAGTTAGGAGGTTTTAATGCCTGTTTTAGATCAGGACGAATATGCCGATTTTGTATGATTAGCAAAGATAACATTCACATTAAAACTAAAGAAAGTGGTATCGTTCCTTTCAACCGAATTCCCAATGGACCGAAATCCCATTCGACCGAATATCCCGCAATGATTTTAGATTTCCAGCCCAATGGCTATATTCCCGATGGACCGAAATCCCAATCGTCCGAATATGCCCCTAAAAAATACATGAATATAACTTGAAACACTGTAGCCGTCAGCGATTCGGTGGTGTAGTGGATACGAAGTTGGACTGCGAAGCCATAGGTTGTTGGTTCGAATCTCCGAAAGGTATGTTAATAATATTAAAAGTAAATGTTTCGTGATACTAATTAAAACGCTCACTTTCATTCCTTTCAAGGCAAGAGATACATAGAATTAATAAACAAATTGTGCTTAAAATGAAGTGCAGTCTTAATGGTAGTTCCATCAATGTCTTTAAATTTTAATTTAAAATTTTAATATTTTGGTTTCGGGTGGGTTAGGTTAGGTTAGGTTAGGTTAGGTTAGGTTAGGTTAGGTTAGGTTAGGTTAGGTTAGGTTAGGTTAGGTTAGCTTAGCTTAGGTTAGGTTAGGTTAGGTTAGGTTAGGTTAGGTTAGGTTAGGTTAGCTTAGCTTAGCTTAGGTTAGGTTAGGTTAGGTTAGCTTAGGTTAGGTTAGGTTAGCTTAGGTTAGGTTAGGTTAGGTTAGGTTAGGTTAGGTTAGCTTAGGTTAGGTACCAATAAAACGTTGACACCTTTTCCAAAATATGCTCCTTTTAATTAGCTACCACCTTTTGCAAAATATTCTCCCATTAAATAGCTACCACCTTTTCCAAAACATTCTCTTATTAATTAGCTGCCACCTTTTCCAAAAGATTTTCCTATTAAATAGCTCCCACCTTTTTCAAAATATTCTCCTACTATTTAGCTACCACCTTTTCCAAAACATTCTCCTATTAATTAGCTGCAACCTTTTCCAAAACATTCTCCTACTAATTAGCTCCCACCTTTTTCAAAATATTCTCCTATTAATTAGCTACCACCTTTTCGAAAACATTCTCCTATTAATTAGCTGCAACCTTTTCCAAAACATTCTCCTACTAATTAGCTGCCACATTTTCCAAAATATTCTCCTTTTAATTAGCTACCACCTTTTCTAAAATATTCTCCTATTAATTAGCTGCCACCTTTTCCAAAAGATTTTCCTATTAATTAGCTGCCACCTTTTCCAAAATATTCTCCTGTTAATTATCTGACATCTTTTCCAAAATATTTCTATTATTGCTAATAAATTGTTTTAATACTCATATAAATAATCTTTTTACCTCCAAACAAGGTTGGGTTGGGTTAGGTTAGGTTAGGTTAGGTTAGGTTACGTTTGGTTAGGTTAGGTTAGGTTAGGTTAGGTTACGTTTGGTTAGGTTAGGTTAGGTTAGGTTAGGCTAGGGTAGGTGAGGTGAGGAGTGCAGTAATACATTTTCAACTCACATTTATTTTAACAATAATAAGTTTTGAAATTAAAAATATATTTAATGCAAAACCACACAGTATGTCTTCTTCCAGTTCAATAGAATTTCGGTCCAATGGGACTATAATAAAATCGCACCTTTGGCTACGTTCGATCGAATGGGACCCCAAAAAAAACCCCTTCTGTCGAATGGGAATTCGGTTCAATGGACCAAAGCAAGAAAGTCAGCTACAATTAAGAAGTTTGGATGGCCATAAATATCACTTGCAGGGCATAGCCAAGGATCCAAATGAGAAATCGATATATGGGGTGAGGTTCGAAAGTCCACTTATGAATATTAATTATTTTGATCTGACGCAACAATTGCCACCAGACCCAATGCACGACTTAAAGGAAGGAGTTATGATGAAACTTTTAAAATATATATTAAAATACATGATTACCAAAACGGGCTTGAACGTTGACGCGCTCAACAATATTATAAGTTCGTCCCGCTATGGTAAATCGGAGTCCAATAGACCACAAGTTCAACTTAAAAATGCGATTGCAGGTGATGGTCACCTTAAAGGTTCAGCTAGCGAAATTTTTTGTTTATTTAGGCTGTTACCCATAATGTGTCATGAGTACTTGCCTGAGACTAACGATTTAAATTGGGATGTATACCTACAATTTCGGGTAATTGTTGATTACATTTACGAGAGCTGCCTTCACCAGTCATTTTTACATCAACTCCAAAAGTTAATTGAAACTTTTTTAGATTCTGTAATAAATGTGTGTGGTAGAGAAATTATGACGCCAAAGTTTCATTACCTACTCCATTACGCAAAAGCTTACAATAAGTATGGTCCTCTCAAGGCAATCTCATGTATGAGGTTCGAAAGTAAGCACGGTTATTTCAAAAAATTAGTGACCGCGTCTCATAACTGTATAAACATCACTAAAACCTTGAGTTATCGACATGAGTTTCTGCAATGCTATAACAGAATTAATGAACCATCTTTTGGTATTCAAATGGGAAATTTATTTCTAAAAGCGATTTGCCTGTCCCGTTAAAGTTGATTCTAAATGAAGATTTCCCCGAAAATATATACTCATTCATAGAAGCCACGTTTGATAACGTGCATTATTTAACCGGATGCTTATTGATCTATGCAACGGAAAAAAATGAAGTTAAATCATTCATAAAAATTAAATATATAATACACAGTAATATGTCGTTCATTCTGGCTGGCACATTAAACACTGTAAAATGTTTTTCTAATCGCTTCCATGCTTATGAAGTGGAAGAGGAACCTCAAAATTGGTTACTACTTAAAGCAGGGGATGAATCGCTTTATGAATTACTTGATGTGTACAAAATACGAGAAAAATACTACGTTTCGTTGCGTTCAAAATCGGTTATTTTGCCGAATTAACCAGCGAATAAATTATCTTTCAAACAGTGATTTTAAATTGTAGAGTGAAAAGATTTTGAAACTAACTCATAGCGCAACGACTTTACGAATAAATTCCTTGGATGGACGGTAAAACAGAAATATGTTCACTCTCCCCCAATGTGTAAATGTTTTTTAGTTTCTTTGCACCTGGCAGCGTCCGTGGTGTATATTTGGTGTTAAAAAATAAAAACTTAAACATTCCCAAATATACAAGACTTTGATCTAAATTCCAATTTTAGATTTTCATTCCTAAAATATATAGCTATTCTTTTTTTGGGAGAGGGGGGGGTGAATTTAGCCTGTTGTGATTTCTGCAAGTACATTTCAATATATAGGGAAAGTTGAAGGTCACTTATAAAAATCTCTTATAAATGAAAGTAGATATAAGCGCTGCTACAGGAAATTTCTTTCCATTTTGGCCCTGTTAATGAGGAATTATTACTGCCATTGTTTGTGAATATTCATAATCGCCTTCAAAAAATACTATTATCTATTATTATAATCTTAAATCAGGTTATGGAAACTTGTCTATTTTTGGATTTTATACTATAATTTGTAAATAGTCTCTTTTTATCCCAGCTGAGCCTCCAAAACACGTTTAGGACACCAAACTCAGTTTCAGTCGGTTGGTTTTTCCACGCTAACAAATATGCGCACGTGCACGCGAGTGAGAGTTCATCGGACCTCACCTCGAAAATGGAAAATTACCTGCAACCCCAGGAGAGAGAAATTCTTTGGAAAACTACTGGGAGGCTCCGCTGGGTCAAGAGAGACTATAATTTTGAAACCTTTTTTTTTGTCACTTCACTCTATAAAAACTTGTACGAGAAAGACCTGGCAGACAATGGGAATAAATTTAGTGGTTTTTTTGTTATTGAACTCTGGACTTTCTACTTAGTTGTTAAAACTTTCATCTTCGAACCAACTCTTGGTTTAGTGATTTTTAATCTATCTTAAGGCTCTTTCAGACGATCCATTTTTTTGCCTCAGCTCGATGGGTCAAAACGTTGTATCTACTTGCCCAACTTTTGAAGGGAGAAGTGAAATAAATCCTTCCTTTCCACACTACTAACTATTTGCCGCCAAATGGAACTTTTTAAGCGCCGCCTACCTTGGCACTTACGAAACAACCCGCTTTTTTGTAATTCATTTTGATTGGCTGAAGAAATGAACTTAAAAAGTTGAGTCAGCAAAAATTGGATCACTGATCCAATTTTTCCTAGCCAATTTTTTTGGTGACTCAACTCATCCAGCTTCAATTCACACTATCCAACTAGTTGATTCAACTCGAGTTGACCCATCAAGCTGAGTCAAAAAGTTGGATCGTCTGAAAGAGCCTTTAGTCTTTCTTAGAAACCTTTTTTTTCAGTCGGTAAGGTTTTAGTGCCTAATTAGCTCTCCCCCTTCAAATGAACTATTTCTCCCCCACAGGCCCACCATCTATGCGCCAACTGATATAGTTAACTAAATATAGTTAACATAAGCCATATGAAAATTTAACGTTCAGTAATTATAATGATAATAATAAAAATTATAAAACAATAACTTATAGTAATATAATAAACAGTAATAATATGAAGTACACTATAACATTCTGTGAAAGGTTTACTTTTAAACTATGCGTTCTAATACTCCATTTTATAACAGGTTATAGAATAGAGAGATAAAATGGTAAACCATTTCTATTCCAAACAGTGACCCCATATATCTTTACTTTCCATATTCAAACCCTATATGGAATAGTTATAAAAACGTGAACCACTTCTAAACCAAATATTAACCATTCATCTTTACTTTCCATTTTCAAACCCTATATGGAATAGTTTTAAAAAAGCGAACCATTTCTAAACCAAATATTAACCATTCATTTGTACTTTCCATTTTCAAACCCTATATGGAATAGTTATAAAAAATGAACCATTTCTAAACCAAATATTAACCATTCGTCTTTACTTTCCATTTTCAAACCCTAGATGGAATAGTTTTAAAAAAATGAACCACTTCTAAACCAAATATTAACCATGTATCTTCACTTTTCATTTTCAAACCCTGTATGGAATAGTTATAAGAAATGAACCATTTCTAAACCAATTATTAACCATATATCTTCGCTTTCCATTTTCTAACCCTATATGGAATAATTATAAAAATTATGTGAACCATTAATGATCCATTTATGGTTTTACAACAAACGTAATCCAATTGTAATCCATTACATAGTTAAATTTAAACCATTAATGGTACCAGAGGAATGTTTATACTCTTTTTATTCCATCTCTAAACCATTATTTTTAACAGTGTAGGATTACAAAGAAACACTCGAGAGGTGTGGTAGTAAATGGAGAATCTGTGAAAACTGCAAATGGGCCGATTGAATCCTTTAAATACGTATTGTTTAAAAACATATGTTGTCGAGAATTTAGTATGTATCAGAGACCATGAATTGTGCACCTTAATAACAATTAAAGCTCATGCAATACAGTTATAAAAAATGGATTTTAGCATTAAAACATTTAAGGTATACCAAAACCTTCGCAGTTGCAAATAGCAAATTCCATGGATTTTTTAAAATCCTCATAGTTTTTATGTTTTACAGGCAATTTAATTTGCATTGCGCATGTGTTTGCTTTTGGATAGGGTAAATCTGGTTCTTCGTGAAGAAACTCTATACTTGGAGTAGGAGAGAACCCCATAGGAGGTTCTCTCCCAGCTCCTGTTGCGAACACGAGATATTGTTCAAAGGTAACACTCGATGTACCCTCCTCAATGTCTTGGGTGAGCTCCCTTCAAAACGATATTACCTCCATATTCGATTTCCCTCACAAAAAGAAATATTCTTAAAGATAGTTAAGAATGTTTCTGAAGTTAATTTTGTAGGGTTTTCAGGCCAAACAAAAATGTGGCGAAAGAGGTTCGGTTTTCGTTTTATTTCAGCAAGAAGCCCAAGAGTCTCAAGCCCATCCATAAATCTACCTAATCCTTCTCTATTTCGATTAATAAGATAAAACTTTGTCAGATCTCTGATGATTTTATCCTTGTCGCTAAACGATACGATTGGAGTGAACGTGCCTGATATAGCCCTTAAGTCAGTTAGGCTATCGGCCTGGTCCTGAAGCTCAAACAAATTCGTCGCGTCTTCCACCCTCTTGAGCTTCTCTCGCAACTCAAAATCTTGGATGCCGTTGCTAACTGGGATTATTGAACGTCACAACTAGATTTCCAGCCGGTACTCATTAAGACTTTGAGGCGGGTCAAGACTGGGTCTTTCGCTGTCTCGCTTCTGAGTTGGTCTACTAACTCGTTTGTAACCGGCAGGAGCTTGACTATCGAGCTTACGTGTACTTGGGTTCATCATGCCACTCCGGATCTGCTGGCTGACAAGGTAAGGTAGCTCGTTATAAAGCATCGGCGACGATTAGGTCTTTACCCGGTTTGCACTCCATTTTGTACTGGTATTTTGTCAGTGAGAAGAAAAATCTTTGCAAACGAGGAGGGATGTCCGCTAGTGGTCGTTTCGACATCGCTAACAGGGGTTTGTGGTCGGTCTCGAGTGCGACGTCCTTTCCATATATGTAATTATGAAATTTCTTGCACCCGAACACTAGCCCCAAGCTCTCCTTTTCTATTTGGGCTTACATTATTCTCCATGCTGTTGTAGGAGGACCGCCCCTAGACCATGTTGGGATGCGTCTGTTGAGACCTTAGTTTTTCTGGAGAGGTCGTAGTACTGGAGAACGGGGTCACTCATCAGTATCGTCTGAATCCGTTTCCACTCTGTGTCATGTTCTGCGGCCCATTGTGGCTCTTGATCGTGCTTCAGAAACGATCGTAAATGTACGGTATGGGCTGACAAATTTGGAACAAACTTGCCCACATAGTTTACGACACCCAACGCCCGTTGTACTTCGGCCCTGGTTCGAGGAGTAGGCATGCTTGCTATGGCCTCGACTTTATTTGGATACGGCCGCATTCCTTCTTTGGATATGATTTCACCCATATAGGTTACGGTAGTCGCTCGGAAAATACATTTATCAGGGTTGAGCGTAGCATTGGCAGCTTCTAATGTGGCTAAAGCAATATGCAGGTTGTGATCATGTTCTTCTAGAGTTTTACCCCAGACCAAGACGTCATCATGTATAGGTCTTGCTCCTTTCACCGGTTCCAACACTTGGCGGAAGGCTTTGAAGAATATTTCCGGGGCAGAGGCTATGCCAAAGGGCATCCGCCTAAAACAATAGCGCCCAAAGGGAGTATTGAAAGTGGTGAGTAACTCACTTTCCTTGTCCAATGGTATCTGGTAGAATCCAGATGCTGCGTCTAACTTCGAAAAGTAGCCTGCACCGGACAGCTCTGCCTCTATCTCCTCCTTCGTTGGAATAGGGAAATGTTCTCAACAAATGTGCTCATTTAAGCGCTGCGGGTCTAGGCAGATTCTTAAACGGTTGTCGGGGGTGGCTCCTTGACTTTTTTTCTTTCCCTTCTCGATGAATACTAACGGACTGACCCACTCGGTGGGCTCGTCGACCTTTCTGATGATATCCTGACTCTCTAAATTTTCCAACTCTTGCTTGAGTCGTTCCTTCACTGCAAACGGTATTCGTCTTGGGGAAGTAATAACCGGTATTGGTCTTGGGGGAGTAATAACCGGTATGGCATCTGGGGTAAGCTTGATTTTACAAGTTGTAGGTAAACATCCTATGCCCGTGAATAACTTGCCATACTGGGCCAGTAGGTTTCTTTTGAACTCTGCATCAGGAACGTGAGCTTCTGTGTCTACCGTTTCCACCTGCTCTAAACTTCTATTAGGGTTTACTAACCCCAGAGTGGTGCAGGTGCGTAGTCCCAGAAGTGGTTGGTTATTATCCGGTCCAATCACAAGCTTTGTTAATACTCGGACGGTACCCACTTGGATAGGTAAACGAATTTATTACGTAACTATTGCGAAATATCTATTGTCCCTGACTGTCCCATTGTTAGATTGTAGGCGTATTTTTATGTCAAAGTTCTGAAACCATAGATTAAGGAATTCCAACATTCCCAAAGTCAATAAAATAAATAATACAATGAGTAGTTTTTGGGAATTAATCTCCAAGATCTGACAATTCTTGACAACCTTTGTGTACTTACGTTGTTTTTTTCTTAAGCATGCCTTTAAGTTTCAATTAAAAAGAAAAATTAATATCTGATCCTTCAGTCAAGTGATAACCTCAGTCTTATCGCTACTTTTTAGGTCTTGATTCTAATCAAGACATTTTTGACTAATATCTGCTCCTTCAGTCTTCATTTTAATTAATATTGTTAAGAAACTGCTTTACATTTTCAAAATCTGCACTAAGCAGAAACATATTTAAAGGGGACCGTAACTTTAGCTCAATCAAACATTTATTTGTAATGATACTTCAAAAAAAAACTTAAATCATTAAAAGTTTGTAGTCTTATGATAATAAACGTAATACAATTTTTTACAATCGTTTATTGAAACGCGAGGCGCTCCCCTAAAAATTCCAGAAATAGGACCAAATTTAAAATTTTACACAATTTTTAAACACGCTGATTTATGTCCGTTTAAGCTTTAGCTCAAAATTTTCATAAGCCCAATATGAAATTCGGATATCCTTAATACTTCACAAAGACGATCCGAGATTGTCAATTTCAAACTTTTTGTAGCATTAACTAACGTCTGTTTGATATTAAGCTTAAAACCTTAAACACAATATAGTCAGGGCTACCCTAAAAGTCCACAAAGATGTTTCAAGATTGCTAATACGCCTAAATGTGCCCTCTTCAAAATATGTAGCCGGAGAAAAGAGAGCGTGATCGAGTGGGCTATGCTAGTGGGTATTTGGGTAGGAAGTCGCGGAGGTTGGGAGTGACTTGGGACTCCAGGCATAGCCCATTCCATCACGCACTCGACAACGCAAAGCAACTCGCGCCAGCGTGTGAAATAAGGCGGTGACACAGGACAAATGAACAGTTTAAAAATTGCCTGGTCCAGTTCAAAAATTAAATCGGAGGAACAGTGGTCCACGAGACTACTAAGAAAATTCAAGGGAAACTAGAGTCCACATATTAAAATAATAATATTTTAATTATCCACTTCTTTAGTTTAGCAGACGACGTGCTCTGGTCAATGGTCACGGACCAGTTTATTTATTGCAAGTCAGGACTCGGGAGGGTCGCTGGCCTAATGTCCAGTTTAAAAAAATCCTTATTTCCCACCCTGCGATGTGTTGCGCGTGATCGAGTAGGCTATGCTCAGAGAAAAAGAAATCTTCACTTCAGTCATAGCCCACTCGAGCAGCCGCAGTGCAGCCAGGGCCGGAAATAAGCACAGGACACTGGACATTGTCCAATAAAATTTTAGAATGTCTCATAATTTTTTTAAAAACTAAGGGGGTCACTGGACCCTTTGACCTATAAATTTTCCGAAGTTTTGTTACCTTGACTATGGAGACGCGACACCATTTTTGCACACGCCAGTAGACAATGTCCTATAAATTTTCCAGTCAAACAGGGGGTCACTGGACCCATGTCCTATAACAAATTTTTCTTATTTCCGGCCCTGAGTGCAGCGTCCAGTAGCGTGGATCGAGTATTCGAGTGGGCTATGCATCAGTTGGGAGTCCTGGGCCTGAAATAAGCACAGAACACTGGACATTGTCCAATAAAATTTTATAATGTCCCATAAATATTTTAAACACTAAGGGGGCCACTGGACAGTTGACCAGTGAATTTTTCCGAAGTTCTGATAGTTTGACTTTGAAGACGCGGCACAATTTTTGCGCACTCCAGTGGACAATGTCCTGTAAATTTTCCAGTCAAACAGGGGGTCGCTAGACACACGTCCTATATATATTCTACCCTGATTTGAGCAAATTAGATATCGGTATCCTCAGGAATACATAGATTTACTACTGGGAATCTTTAAGAGGCCATAGACCCCACACAAATATCTAATAAGCGCCGAAAACTTTTAAACCGCCTGCTCCTCCTTCCTCGCGCCTCATTGGTTATGCGATGCGAATGTGTGGGACAGATCGAGATCATCACCTTTTAAGCTGTCGTCTGCATCAGTTTCGGCTCCGAAATGGTCAGTAAGTGGGAGAACTGGGAACAGTTTGACGTTAACGATGTTTTTGAGGCGAAAATTTCCCTAACTGTAACTAAAGTCGACGATTTAGAAGTTAGTGTAGCTCGAAATTCAGTATTGAAAACGAATGCTGTAATAATTTCGAGAAAAGATGACGTTTACCTCCCCTTAAACCGTAAGCCTTTGCCTATGGATACTGATATTTTGTTTTTGTAAAACTTTGGTGAAGAGTGGAAGGAATTAAATTGTTACTCCACCCAGTGAGAATAATAGTATTTAGTTCTTAACTGAAAGCAAGTCTCCAAGTATTTTCGCCTTTTTTTAGAAGCGTAATCCTAGTTCTACTTGTTCAGACGACGTATCATGTTTACATTCGGGTTTACCGCGCATAGGTCGCGGGAGTCGCGGCCAGGGCTCTACATAAGGATATTTTTTTTAGTAGTCAGCCTGACTAGTGAGCCCCCCTATCCCTATTTTTTTAGTAGTCACTGACTAGTGAGACGCATGGTTTACGAATATTTGGGACATTTTTTTACTAGTCAAGTTGACTAGTGAAACCCCAGATTTCGATTTATTCTAGCAGTCAAGGTTTGGAATAGAGAAACATTTCTACTCCAAGGTCAAGGCATTTTTTTTAGTAGTCAAATGCCTTGACTAGTGGTCGCGGCGCAGGTCGCAAAATACGTCAAATAAATTATGCATGACGTCAACGGTGACGGTTTCTACACCTCCTCCCCTTTCAGTCAGACACCCAGGCCCATAAAATGGCCTCTAAAAGATTCCAAGTAGTAAATCTATTTATTCCTGGTATCCTGAATTAACTAGCGCTACTGTTACCTATGTTGACGATAGCGCGTCATCGAGTAGGTTATGCTCCAGGCAAAAAAATCTTCACTTCAGTTCAGCGTGGGAAATAAGGCGGTGGCACAGGTAAAATGACCAGTTTAAAAATTAAATCGGAGGGGGAGCAGTGGTCCACAGGACCACTAAGAAAATTCTATGGTATTAAACCAGGGTCCAGACATTATCTCAACTTTTTTAATTCCACTTCATTAGTTTACCAGACGACGCGCCCTGGTCAATGGTCATGGACCAGTATATTTATTCCAGGCTGGCCCAATGTCTAGTTTTAAAAAAATCCTTATTTCCCACCCTGCTTCTGTTGGGAGTCCTTGGGCTCCTGAAGGCCATGCATATGACAAAGATTCAATTCTTATAAGCGAGAATGGCCAACTTTGTTGTGTAAGAGACAGCCTGGCAGCCCGGTATTTGTTTACTTCTAACCTGTCAGGTTAGAAGTTCATACAGCCCTTTGAATTTAAATAATTAGAAATGAGAAATGTCAGACAGTCAGACAACACATTTTCTGGTTACCCTGATACTGTTATCCAGACTTTCCCTCTAATATATTTTTCCCTGACCTTTAAAAAGGTCCATTTTCACTTTCCCAGACTTTTACCTGACTTTTTAGGACCATTTTCAATTTCCCAGACTTTTCTCTGACTTTTCAGGCCCATTTTCAATTTCCCTGACTTTTCAGGCCCATTTTCAATTTCCCTGACTTTTCAGGCCCATTTTCAATTTCCCTGACTTTTCAGGTCCATTTACAATTTCCCAGACTTTTCAGGCCCATTTTGAATTTCCCAGCCTTTTCCCTTACTTTTCAGGCCCATTTTGAATTTCCCAGACTTGTCCCAGACGTTTCAGGCCCATTTTGAATTTTCCAGACTTGTCCCAGACGTTTTAGGCCCATCTTCAATTTCCCAGACTTGTCCCAGACTTTTCAGGCCCATTTTCAATTTTCCAGACTTTTTTTAGGCCAATCTTCAATTTCCCAGACTTGTCCTCGCTTGTCCCAGACTTTTTAGGCCCATCTTCAATTTCCCAGACTTGTCCCAGACGTTTCAGGCCCATTTTGAATTTTCCAGACTTGTCCCAGACGTTTTAGGCCCATCTTCAATTTCCCAGACTTGTCCCAGACTTTTCAGGCCCATTTTGAATTTCCCAGACTTGTCCCTGATTTTAAGGCCCATCTTCAATTTCCCAGACTTGTCCCAGACTTTTCAGGCCCATTTTGAATTTCCAAGACTTGTCCCTGATTTTTAGGCCCATTTTCAATTTTCCAGACTTGTCCCAGACTTTTCAGGCCCATTTTGAATTTCCCAGACTTGTCCCTGACTTTTTAGGCCCATTTTGAATCTTCCAGACTTTTCCCAGACTTTTCAGGCCCATTTTGAATTTCCCAGACTTGTCCCAGACTTTTTAGGCCCATCTTCAATTTCCCAGACTTTCCCCTAAATTTTTAGGCCCATTTTAAGTTTCCCAGATTTTCCTTTGAATTTAAATAATTACAAATGAGAAATGTCAGACAACACATTTTCTGGTTAACCTGATACTCTTATCCAGAATTTCCCTCTAATATATTTTTCCCTGACCTTTAAAAAGGTCCATTTTCACTTTCCCAGACTTTTACCTGACTTTTCAGGCCCATTTTCAATTTCCCAGACTTGTCCCAGACTTTTCAGGCCCATTTTCAATTTCCCAGACTTTCCCCTGAATTTTTAGGCCCATTTTCAATTTTCCAAACTTGCCCCAGACTTTATTTAAGCCCATTTTCAATTTCCCAGACTTGTCCCAGACTTTTCAGGCCCATTTTCAATTTCCCAGACTTGTCCCAGACTTTTTAGGCCCATTTTGAATTTCCCAGACTTGTCTCAGACTTTTCAGGCCCATTTTCAATTTCCCAGACTTGTCCCTGACTTTTTAGGCCCATTTTCAATTTCCCAGACTTGTCCCTGACTTTTTAGGCCCATTTTCAATTTCCCAGACTTGTCCCAGACTTTTTAGGCCCATCTTCAATTTCCCAGACTTTCCCCTAAATTTTTAGGCCCATTTTAAGTTTCCCAGATTTTTCTTTGAATTTAAATAATTACAAATGAGAAATGTCAGACAACACATTTTCTGGATAACCTGATACTATTATCCAGACTTTCCCTCTAATATATTTTTCCCTGACCTTTAAAAAGGTCCATTTTCACTTTCCCAGACTTTTACCTGACTTTTTAGGACCATTTTCACTTTCCCAGACTTTTACCTGACTTTTTAGGACCATTTTCAATTTCCCTGACTTTTCAGGCCCATTTTCAATTTTCCAGACTTTTCCCAGACTTTTCAGGCCCATTTTGAATTTCCCAGACTTGTCCCAGACTTTTCAGGCCCATTTTGAATTTCCCAGACTTGTCCCTGATTTTTAGGCCCATCTTCAATTTCCCAGACTTGTCCCAGACTTTTCAGGCCCATTTTGAATTTCCCAGACTTGTCCCTGATTTTTAGGCCCATTTTCAATTTTCCAGACTTGTCCCAGACTTTTCAGGCCCATTTTGAATTTCCCAGACTTGTCCCTGACTTTTTAGGCCCATTTTGAATTTTCCAGACTTTTCCAAGACTTTTCAGGCCCATTTTGAATTTCCCAGACTTGTCCCTGACTTTTTAGGCCCATTTTCAATTTTCCAGACATTTTTAGGCCAATCTTCAATTTCCCAGACTTGTCCCAGACTTTTTAGGCCCATCTTCAATTTCCCAGACTTTCCCCTAAATTTTTAGGCCCATTTTAAGTTTCCCAGATTTTCCTTTGAATTTAAATAATTAGAAATGAGAAATGTCAGACAACACATTTTCTGGTTAACCTGATACTCTTATCCAGAATTTCCCTCTAATATATTTTTCCCTGACCTTTAAAAAGGTCCATTTTCACTTTCCCAGACTTTTACCTGACTTTTCAGGCCCATTTTCAATTTCCCAGACTTGTCCCAGACTTTTCAGGCCCATTTTCAATTTCCCAGACTTTCCCCTGAATTTTTAGGCCCATTTTCAATTTTCCAAACTTGCCCCAGACTTTATTTAAGCCCATTTTCAATTTCCCAGACTTGTCCCAGACTTTTTAGGCCCATTTTGAATTTCCCAGACTTGTCTCAGACTTTTCAGGCCCATTTTCAATTTCCCAGACTTGTCCCTGACTTTTTAGGCCCATTTTCAATTTCCCACACTTGTCCCTGACATTTTAGGCCCATCTTCAATTTCCCAGACTTTCCCCTAAATTTTTAGGCCCATTTTAAGTTTCCCAGATTTTCCTTTGAATTTAAATAATTAGAAATGAGAAATGTCAGACAACACATTTTCTGGTTAACCTGATACTCTTATCCAGAATTTCCCTCTAATATATTTTTCCCTGACCTTTAAAAAGGTCCATTTTCACTTTCCCAGACTTTTACCTGACTTTTCAGGCCCATTTTCAATTTCCCAGACTTGTCCCAGACTTTTCAGGCCCTTTTTCAATTTCCCAGACTTTCCCCTGAATTTTTAGGCCCATTTTCAATTTTCCAAACTTGCCCCAGACTTTATTTAAGCCCATTTTCAATTTCCCAGACTTGTCCCAGACTTTTCAGGCCCATTTTCAATTTCCCAGACTTGTCCCAGACTTTTTAGGCCCATTTTGAATTTCCCAGACTTGTCTCAGACTTTTCAGGCCCATTTTCAATTTCCCAGACTTGTCCCTGACTTTTTAGGCCCATTTTCAATTTCCAAGACTTGTCCCTGACTTTTTAGGCCCATTTTCAATTTCCCAGACTTGTCCCAGACTTTTTAGGCCCATCTTCAATTTCCCAGACTTTCCCCTAAATTTTTAGGCCCATTTTAAGTTTCCCAGATTTTCCTTTGAATTTAAATAATTACAAATGAGAAATGTCAGACAACACATTTTCTGGATAACCTGATACTATTATCCAGACTTTCCCTCTAATATATTTTTCCCTGACCTTTAAAAAGGTCCATTTTCACTTTCCCAGACTTTTTCCTGACTTTTTAGGACCATTTTCACTTTCCCAGACTTTTACCTGACTTTTTAGGACCATTTTCAATTTCCCTGACTTTTCAGGCCCATTTTCAATTTTCTAGACTTTTCCCAGACTTTTCAGGCCCATTTTGAATTTCCCAGACTTGTCCCAGACTTTTCAGGCCCAATTTGAATTTCCCAGACTTGTCCCTGATTTTTAGGCCCATCTTCAATTTCCCAGACTTGTCCCAGACTTTTCAGGCCCATTTTGAATTTCCCAGACTTGTCCCTGATTTTTAGGCCCATTTTCAATTTTCCAGACTTGTCCCAGACTTTTCAGGCCCATTTTGAATTTCCCAGACTTGTCCCTGACTTTTTAGGCCCATTTTGAATTTTCCAGACTTTTCCAAGACTTTTCAGGCCCATTTTGAATTTCCCAGACTTGTCCCTGACTTTTTAGGCCCATTTTCAATTTTCCAGACATTTTTAGGCCAATCTTCAATTTCCCAGACTTGTCCCAGACTTTTTAGGCCCATCTTCAATTTCCCAGACTTTCCCCTAAATTTTTAGGCCCATTTTAAGTTTCCCAGATTTTCCTTTGAATTTAAATAATTAGAAATGAGAAATGTCAGACAACACATTTTCTGGTTAACCTGACACTCTTATCCAGAATTTCCCTCTAATATATTTTTCCCTGACCTTTAAAAAGGTCCATTTTCACTTTCCCAGACTTTTACCTGACTTTTCAGGCGCATTTTCAATTTCCCAGACTTGTCCCAGACTTTTCAGGCCCATTTTCAATTTCCCAGACTTTCCCCTGAATTTTTAGGCCCATTTTCAATTTTCCAAACTTGCCCCAGACTTTATTTAAGCCCATTTTCAATTTCCCAGACTTGTCCCAGACTTTTCAGGCCCATTTTCAATTTCCCAGACTTGTCCCAGACTTTTTAGGCCCATTTTGAATTTCCCAGACTTGTCTCAGACTTTTCAGGCCCATTTTCAATTTCCCAGACTTGTCCCTGACTTTTTAGGCCCATTTTCAATTTTCCAGACATTTTTAGGCCAATCTTCAATTTCCCAGACTTGTCCCAGACTTTTTAGGCCCATCTTCAATTTCCCAGACTTTCCCCTAAATTTTTAGGCCCATTTTAAGTTTCCCAGATTTTCCTTTGAATTTAAATAATTAGAAATGAGAAATGTCAGACAACACATTTTCTGGTTAACCTGATACTCTTATCCAGAATTTCCCTCTAATATATTTTTCCCTGACCTTTAAAAAGGTCCATTTTCACTTTCCCAGACTTTTACCTGACTTTTCAGGCCCATTTTCAATTTCCCAGACTTGTCCCAGACTTTTCAGGCCCATTTTCAATTTCCCAGACTTTCCCCTGAATTTTTAGGCCCATTTTCAATTTTCCAAACTTGCCCCAGACTTTATTTAAGCCCATTTTCAATTTCCCAGACTTGTCCCAGACTTTTCAGGCCCATTTTCAATTTCCCAGACTTGTCCCAGACTTTTTAGGCCCATTTTGAATTTCCCAGACTTGTCTCAGACTTTTCAGGCCCATTTTCAATTTCCCAGACTTGTCCCTGACTTTTTAGGCCCATTTTCAATTTCCCAGACTTGTCCCTGACTTTTTAGGCCCATTTTCAATTTCCCAGACTTGTCCCAGACTTTTTAGGCCCATCTTCAATTTCCCAGACTTTCCCCTAAATTTTTAGGCCCATTTTAAGTTTCCCAGATTTTCCTTTGAATTTAAATAATTACAAATGAGAAATGTCAGACAACACATTTTCTGGATAACCTGATACTATTATCCAGACTTTCCCTCTAATATATTTTTCCCTGACCTTTAAAAAGGTCCATTTTCACTTTCCCAGACTTTTACCTGACTTTTTAGGACCATTTTCACTTTCCCAGACTTTTACCTGACTTTTTAGGACCATTTTCAATTTCCCTGACTTTTCAGGCCCATTTTCAATTTTCCAGACTTTTCCCAGACTTTTCAGGCCCATTTTGAATTTCCCAGACTTGTCCCAGACTTTTCAGGCCCATTTTGAATTTCCCAGACTTGTCCCTGATTTTTAGGCCCATCTTCAATTTCCCAGACTTGTCCCAGACTTTTCAGGCCCATTTTGAATTTCCCAGACTTGTCCCTGATTTTTAGGCCCATTTTCAATTTTCCAGACTTGTCCCAGACTTTTCAGGCCCATTTTGAATTTCCCAGACTTGTCCCTGACTTTTTAGGCCCATTTTGAATTTTCCAGACTTTTCCAAGACTTTTCAGGCCCATTTTGAATTTCCCAGACTTGTCCCTGACTTTTTAGGCCCATTTTCAATTTTCCAGACATTTTTAGGCCAATCTTCAATTTCCCAGACTTGTCCCAGACTTTTTAGGCCCATCTTCAATTTCCCAGACTTTCCCCTAAATTTTTAGGCCCATTTTAAGTTTCCCAGATTTTCCTTTGAATTTAAATAATTAGAAATGAGAAATGTCAGACAACACATTTTCTGGTTAACCTGATACTCTTATCCAGAATTTCCCTCTAATATATTTTTCCCTGACCTTTAAAAAGGTCCATTTTCACTTTCCCAGACTTTTACCTGACTTTTCAGGCCCATTTTCAATTTCCCAGACTTGTCCCAGACTTTTCAGGCCCATTTTCAATTTCCCAGACTTTCCCCTGAATTTTTAGGCCCATTTTCAATTTTCCAAACTTGCCCCAGACTTTATTTAAGCCCATTTTCAATTTCCCAGACTTGTCCCAGACTTTTTAGGCCCATTTTGAATTTCCCAGACTTGTCTCAGACTTTTCAGGCCCATTTTCAATTTCCCAGACTTGTCCCTGACTTTTTAGGCCCATTTTCAATTTCCCACACTTGTCCCTGACTTTTTAGGCCCATTTTCAATTTCCCAGACTTGTCCCAGACATTTTAGGCCCATCTTCAATTTCCCAGACTTTCCCCTAAATTTTTAGGCCCATTTTAAGTTTCCCAGATTTTCCCCTAAATTTTTAGGCCCATTTTAAGTTTCCCAGATTTTCCTTTGAATTTAAATAATTACAAATGAGAAATGTCAGACAACACATTTTCTGGATAACCTGATACTATTATCCAGACTTTCCCTCTAATATATTTTTCCCTGACCTTTAAAAAGGTCCATTTTCACTTTCCCAGACTTTTACCTGACTTTTCAGGCCCATTTTCAATTTCCCAGACTTGTCCCAGACTTTTCAGGCCCTTTTTCAATTTCCCAGACTTTCCCCTGAATTTTTAGGCCCATTTTCAATTTTCCAAACTTGCCCCAGACTTTATTTAAGCCCATTTTCAATTTCCCAGACTTGTCCCAGACTTTTCAGGCCCATTTTCAATTTCCCAGACTTGTCCCAGACTTTTTAGGCCCATTTTGAATTTCCCAGACTTGTCTCAGACTTTTCAGGCCCATTTTCAATTTCCCAGACTTGTCCCTGACTTTTTAGGCCCATTTTCAATTTCCCAGACTTGTCCCTGACTTTTTAGGCCCATTTTCAATTTCCCAGACTTGTCCCAGACTTTTTAGGCCCATCTTCAATTTCCCAGACTTTCCCCTAAATTTTTAGGCCCATTTTAAGTTTCCCAGATTTTCCTTTGAATTTAAATAATTACAAATGAGAAATGTCAGACAACACATTTTCTGGATAACCTGATACTATTATCCAGACTTTCCCTCTAATATATTTTTCCCTGACCTTTAAAAAGGTCCATTTTCACTTTCCCAGACTTTTACCTGACTTTTTAGGACCATTTTCACTTTCCCAGACTTTTACCTGACTTTTTAGGACCATTTTCAATTTCCCTGACTTTTCAGGCCCATTTTCAATTTTCTAGACTTTTCCCAGACTTTTCAGGCCCATTTTGAATTTCCCAGACTTGTCCCAGACTTTTCAGGCCCATTTTGAATTTCCCAGACTTGTCCCTGATTTTTAGGCCCATCTTCAATTTCCCAGACTTGTCCCAGACTTTTCAGGCCCATTTTGAATTTCCCAGACTTGTCCCTGATTTTTAGGCCCATTTTCAATTTTCCAGACTTGTCCCAGACTTTTCAGGCCCATTTTGAATTTCCCAGACTTGTCCCTGACTTTTTAGGCCCATTTTGAATTTTCCAGACTTTTCCAAGACTTTTCAGGCCCATTTTGAATTTCCCAGACTTGTCCCTGACTTTTTAGGCCCATTTTCAATTTTCCAGACATTTTTAGGCCAATCTTCAATTTCCCAGACTTGTCCCAGACTTTTTAGGCCCATCTTCAATTTCCCAGACTTTCCCCTAAATTTTTAGGCCCATTTTAAGTTTCCCAGATTTTCCTTTGAATTTAAATAATTACAAATGAGAAATGTCAGACAACACATTTTCTGGATAACCTGATACTATTATCCAGACTTTCCCTCTAATATATTTTTCCCTGACCTTTAAAAAGGTCCATTTTCACTTTCCCAGACTTTTACCTGACTTTTTAGGACCATTTTCACTTTCCCAGACTTTTACCTGACTTTTTAGGACCATTTTCAATTTCCCTGACTTTTCAGGCCCATTTTCAATTTTCTAGACTTTTCCCAGACTTTTCAGGCCCATTTTGAATTTCCCAGACTTGTCCCAGACTTTTCAGGCCCATTTTGAATTTCCCAGACTTGTCCCTGATTTTTAGGCCCATCTTCAATTTCCCAGACTTGTCCCAGACTTTTCAGGCCCATTTTGAATTTCCCAGACTTGTCCCTGATTTTTAGGCCCATTTTCAATTTTCCAGACTTGTCCCAGACTTTTCAGGCCCATTTTGAATTTCCCAGACTTGTCCCTGACTTTTTAGGCCCATTTTGAATTTTCCAGACTTTTCCAAGACTTTTCAGGCCCATTTTGAATTTCCCAGACTTGTCCCTGACTTTTTAGGCCCATTTTCAATTTTCCAGACATTTTTAGGCCAATCTTCAATTTCCCAGACTTGTCCCAGACTTTTTAGGCCCATCTTCAATTTCCCAGACTTTCCCCTAAATTTTTAGGCCCATTTTAAGTTTCCCAGATTTTCCTTTGAATTTAAATAATTAGAAATGAGAAATGTCAGACAACACATTTTCTGGTTAACCTGATACTCTTATCCAGAATTTCCCTCTAATATATTTTTCCCTGACCTTTAAAAAGGTCCATTTTCACTTTCCCAGACTTTTACCTGACTTTTCAGGCCCATTTTCAATTTCCCAGACTTGTCCCAGACTTTTCAGGCCCATTTTCAATTTCCCAGACTTTCCCCTGAATTTTTAGGCCCATTTTCAATTTTCCAAACTTGCCCCAGACTTTATTTAAGCCCATTTTCAATTTCCCAGACTTGTCCCAGACTTTTTAGGCCCATTTTGAATTTCCCAGACTTGTCTCAGACTTTTCAGGCCCATTTTCAATTTCCCAGACTTGTCCCTGACTTTTTAGGCCCATTTTCAATTTCCCACACTTGTCCCTGACTTTTTAGGCCCATTTTCAATTTCCCAGACTTGTCCCAGACATTTTAGGCCCATCTTCAATTTCCCAGACTTTCCCCTAAATTTTTAGGCCCATTTTAAGT
Source organism: Phalangium opilio (assembly GCF_054372755.1). NCBI lineage: Eukaryota > Metazoa > Arthropoda > Arachnida > Opiliones > Phalangiidae > Phalangium > Phalangium opilio. The sequence goes on from NW_028324178.1 coordinate 11,652,139, forward strand.
TTCCCAGATTTTCCTTTGAATTTAAATAATTAGAAATGAGAAATGTCAGACAACACATTTTCTGGTTAACCTGATACTCTTATCCAGAATTTCCCTCTAATATATTTTTCCCTGACCTTTAAAAAGGTCCATTTTCACTTTCCCAGACTTTTACCTGACTTTTCAGGCCCATTTTCAATTTCCCAGACTTGTCCCAGACTTTTCAGGCCCTTTTTCAATTTCCCAGACTTTCCCCTGAATTTTTAGGCCCATTTTCAATTTTCCAAACTTGCCCCAGACTTTATTTAAGCCCATTTTCAATTTCCCAGACTTGTCCCAGACTTTTCAGGCCCATTTTCAATTTCCCAGACTTGTCCCAGACTTTTTAGGCCCATTTTGAATTTCCCAGACTTGTCTCAGACTTTTCAGGCCCATTTTCAATTTCCCAGACTTGTCCCTGACTTTTTAGGCCCATTTTCAATTTCCCAGACTTGTCCCTGACTTTTTAGGCCCATTTTCAATTTCCCAGACTTGTCCCAGACTTTTTAGGCCCATCTTCAATTTCCCAGACTTTCCCCTAAATTTTTAGGCCCATTTTAAGTTTCCCAGATTTTCCTTTGAATTTAAATAATTACAAATGAGAAATGTCAGACAACACATTTTCTGGATAACCTGATACTATTATCCAGACTTTCCCTCTAATATATTTTTCCCTGACCTTTAAAAAGGTCCATTTTCACTTTCCCAGACTTTTACCTGACTTTTTAGGACCATTTTCACTTTCCCAGACTTTTACCTGACTTTTTAGGACCATTTTCAATTTCCCTGACTTTTCAGGCCCATTTTCAATTTTCTAGACTTTTCCCAGACTTTTCAGGCCCATTTTGAATTTCCCAGACTTGTCCCAGACTTTTCAGGCCCATTTTGAATTTCCCAGACTTGTCCCTGATTTTTAGGCCCATCTTCAATTTCCCAGACTTGTCCCAGACTTTTCAGGCCCATTTTGAATTTCCCAGACTTGTCCCTGATTTTTAGGCCCATTTTCAATTTTCCAGACTTGTCCCAGACTTTTCAGGCCCATTTTGAATTTCCCAGACTTGTCCCTGACTTTTTAGGCCCATTTTGAATTTTCCAGACTTTTCCAAGACTTTTCAGGCCCATTTTGAATTTCCCAGACTTGTCCCTGACTTTTTAGGCCCATTTTCAATTTTCCAGACATTTTTAGGCCAATCTTCAATTTCCCAGACTTGTCCCAGACTTTTTAGGCCCATCTTCAATTTCCCAGACTTTCCCCTAAATTTTTAGGCCCATTTTAAGTTTCCCAGATTTTCCTTTGAATTTAAATAATTAGAAATGAGAAATGTCAGACAACACATTTTCTGGTTAACCTGACACTCTTATCCAGAATTTCCCTCTAATATATTTTTCCCTGACCTTTAAAAAGGTCCATTTTCACTTTCCCAGACTTTTACCTGACTTTTCAGGCGCATTTTCAATTTCCCAGACTTGTCCCAGACTTTTCAGGCCCATTTTCAATTTCCCAGACTTTCCCCTGAATTTTTAGGCCCATTTTCAATTTTCCAAACTTGCCCCAGACTTTATTTAAGCCCATTTTCAATTTCCCAGACTTGTCCCAGACTTTTCAGGCCCATTTTCAATTTCCCAGACTTGTCCCAGACTTTTTAGGCCCATTTTGAATTTCCCAGACTTGTCTCAGACTTTTCAGGCCCATTTTCAATTTCCCAGACTTGTCCCTGACTTTTTAGGCCCATTTTCAATTTCCCAGACTTGTCCCTGACTTTTTAGGCCCATTTTCAATTTCCCAGACTTGTCCCAGACTTTTTAGGCCCATCTTCAATTTCCCAGACTTTCCCCTAAATTTTTAGGCCCATTTTAAGTTTCCCAGATTTTCCTTTGAATTTAAATAATTACAAATGAGAAATGTCAGACAACACATTTTCTGGATAACCTGATACTATTATCCAGACTTTCCCTCTAATATATTTTTCCCTGACCTTTAAAAAGGTCCATTTTCACTTTCCCAGACTTTTACCTGACTTTTTAGGACCATTTTCACTTTCCCAGACTTTTACCTGACTTTTTAGGACCATTTTCAATTTCCCTGACTTTTCAGGCCCATTTTCAATTTTCCAGACTTTTCCCAGACTTTTCAGGCCCATTTTGAATTTCCCAGACTTGTCCCAGACTTTTCAGGCCCATTTTGAATTTCCCAGACTTGTCCCTGACTTTTTAGGCCCATTTTCAATTTTCCAGACTTTTTTTAGGCCAATCTTCAATTTCCCAGACTTGTCCTCGCTTGTCCCAGACTTTTTAGGCCCATCTTCAATTTCCCAGACTTTCCCCTAAATTTTTAGGCCCATCTTCAATTTCCCAGACTTGTCCCAGACTTTTCAGGCCCATTTTGAATTTCCCAGACTTGTCCCTGATTTTTAGGCCCATTTTCAATTTTCCAGACTTGTCCCAGACTTTTCAGGCCCATTTTGAATTTCCCAGACTTGTCCCTGACTTTTTAGGCCCATTTTCAATTTTCCAGACATTTTTAGGCCAATCTTCAATTTCCCAGACTTGTCCTCGCTTGTCCCAGACTTTTTAGGCCCATCTTCAATTTCCCAGACTTTCCCCTAAATTTTTAGGCCCATTTTTAAGTTTCCCAGACTTGTCCCAGACTTTTCAGGCCCATTTTGAATTTCCCAGACTTGTCCCTGACTTTTTAGGCCCATTTTCAATTTTCCAGACTTGTCCCAGACTTTTCAGGCCCATTTTGAATTTCCCAGACTTGTCCCTGATTTTTAGGCCCATTTTCAATTTTCCAGACTTGTCCCAGACTTTTCAGGCCCATTTTGAATTTCCCAGACTTGTCCCTGACTTTTTAGGCCCATTTTCAATTTTCCAGACATTTTTAGGCCAATCTTCAATTTCCCAGACTTGTCCCAGACTTTTTAGGCCCATCTTCAATTTCCCAGACTTTCCCCTAAATTTTTAGGCCCATTTTAAGTTTCCCAGATTTTCCTTTGAATTTAAATAATTAGAAATGAGAAATGTCAGACAACACATTTTCTGGTTAACCTGACACTCTTATCCAGAATTTCCCTCTAATATATTTTTCCCTGACCTTTAAAAAGGTCCATTTTCACTTTCCCAGACTTTTACCTGACTTTTCAGGCGCATTTTCAATTTCCCAGACTTGTCCCAGACTTTTCAGGCCCATTTTCAATTTCCCAGACTTTCCCCTGAATTTTTAGGCCCATTTTCAATTTTCCAAACTTGCCCCAGACTTTATTTAAGCCAATCTTCAATTTCCCAGACTTGTCCCAGACTTTTTAGGCCCATCTTCAATTTCCCAGACTTTCCCCTAAATTTTTAGGCCCATTTTAAGTTTCCCAGATTTTCCTTTGAATTTAAATAATTAGAAATGAGAAATGTCAGACAACACATTTTCTGGTTAACCTGACACTCTTATCCAGAATTTCCCTCTAATATATTTTTCCCTGACCTTTAAAAAGGTCCATTTTCACTTTCCCAGACTTTTACCTGACTTTTCAGGCGCATTTTCAATTTCCCAGACTTGTCCCAGACTTTTCAGGCCCATTTTCAATTTCCCAGACTTTCCCCTGAATTTTTAGGCCCATTTTCAATTTTCCAAACTTGCCCCAGACTTTATTTAAGCCCATTTTCAATTTCCCAGACTTGTCCCAGACTTTTCAGGCCCATTTTCAATTTCCCAGACTTGTCCCAGACTTTTTAGGCCCATTTTGAATTTCCCAGACTTGTCTCAGACTTTTCAGGCCCATTTTCAATTTCCCAGACTTGTCCCTGACTTTTTAGGCCCATTTTCAATTTCCCAGACTTGTCCCTGACTTTTTAGGCCCATTTTCAATTTCCCAGACTTGTCCCAGACTTTTTAGGCCCATCTTCAATTTCCCAGACTTTCCCCTAAATTTTTAGGCCCATTTTAAGTTTCCCAGATTTTCCTTTGAATTTAAATAATTACAAATGAGAAATGTCAGACAACACATTTTCTGGATAACCTGATACTATTATCCAGACTTTCCCTCTAATATATTTTTCCCTGACCTTTAAAAAGGTCCATTTTCACTTTCCCAGACTTTTACCTGACTTTTTAGGACCATTTTCACTTTCCCAGACTTTTACCTGACTTTTTAGGACCATTTTCAATTTCCCTGACTTTTCAGGCCCATTTTCAATTTTCCAGACTTTTCCCAGACTTTTCAGGCCCATTTTGAATTTCCCAGACTTGTCCCAGACTTTTCAGGCCCATTTTGAATTTCCCAGACTTGTCCCTGACTTTTTAGGCCCATTTTCAATTTTCCAGACTTTTTTTAGGCCAATCTTCAATTTCCCAGACTTGTCCTCGCTTGTCCCAGACTTTTTAGGCCCATCTTCAATTTCCCAGACTTTCCCCTAAATTTTTAGGCCCATCTTCAATTTCCCAGACTTGTCCCAGACTTTTCAGGCCCATTTTGAATTTCCCAGACTTGTCCCTGATTTTTAGGCCCATTTTCAATTTTCCAGACTTGTCCCAGACTTTTCAGGCCCATTTTGAATTTCCCAGACTTGTCCCTGACTTTTTAGGCCCATTTTCAATTTTCCAGACATTTTTAGGCCAATCTTCAATTTCCCAGACTTGTCCTCGCTTGTCCCAGACTTTTTAGGCCCATCTTCAATTTCCCAGACTTTCCCCTAAATTTTTAGGCCCATTTTTAAGTTTCCCAGACTTGTCCCAGACTTTTCAGGCCCATTTTGAATTTCCCAGACTTGTCCCTGACTTTTTAGGCCCATTTTCAATTTTCCAGACTTGTCCCAGACTTTTCAGGCCCATTTTGAATTTCCCAGACTTGTCCCTGATTTTTAGGCCCATTTTCAATTTTCCAGACTTGTCCCAGACTTTTCAGGCCCATTTTGAATTTCCCAGACTTGTCCCTGACTTTTTAGGCCCATTTTCAATTTTCCAGACATTTTTAGGCCAATCTTCAATTTCCCAGACTTGTCCCAGACTTTTTAGGCCCATCTTCAATTTCCCAGACTTTCCCCTAAATTTTTAGGCCCATTTTAAGTTTCCCAGATTTTCCTTTGAATTTAAATAATTAGAAATGAGAAATGTCAGACAACACATTTTCTGGTTAACCTGACACTCTTATCCAGAATTTCCCTCTAATATATTTTTCCCTGACCTTTAAAAAGGTCCATTTTCACTTTCCCAGACTTTTACCTGACTTTTCAGGCGCATTTTCAATTTCCCAGACTTGTCCCAGACTTTTCAGGCCCATTTTCAATTTCCCAGACTTTCCCCTGAATTTTTAGGCCCATTTTCAATTTTCCAAACTTGCCCCAGACTTTATTTAAGCCCATTTTCAATTTCCCAGACTTGTCCCAGACTTTTCAGGCCCATTTTCAATTTCCCAGACTTGTCCCAGACTTTTTAGGCCCATTTTGAATTTCCCAGACTTGTCTCAGACTTTTCAGGCCCATTTTCAATTTCCCAGACTTGTCCCTGACTTTTTAGGCCCATTTTCAATTTCCCAGACTTGTCCCTGACTTTTTAGGCCCATTTTCAATTTCCCAGACTTGTCCCAGACTTTTTAGGCCCATCTTCAATTTCCCAGACTTTCCCCTAAATTTTTAGGCCCATTTTAAGTTTCCCAGATTTTCCTTTGAATTTAAATAATTACAAATGAGAAATGTCAGACAACACATTTTCTGGATAACCTGATACTATTATCCAGACTTTCCCTCTAATATATTTTTCCCTGACCTTTAAAAAGGTCCATTTTCACTTTCCCAGACTTTTACCTGACTTTTTAGGACCATTTTCACTTTCCCAGACTTTTACCTGACTTTTTAGGACCATTTTCAATTTCCCTGACTTTTCAGGCCCATTTTCAATTTTCCAGACTTTTCCCAGACTTTTCAGGCCCATTTTGAATTTCCCAGACTTGTCCCAGACTTTTCAGGCCCATTTTGAATTTCCCAGACTTGTCCCTGACTTTTTAGGCCCATTTTCAATTTTCCAGACTTTTTTTAGGCCAATCTTCAATTTCCCAGACTTGTCCTCGCTTGTCCCAGACTTTTTAGGCCCATCTTCAATTTCCCAGACTTTCCCCTAAATTTTTAGGCCCATCTTCAATTTCCCAGACTTGTCCCAGACTTTTCAGGCCCATTTTGAATTTCCCAGACTTGTCCCTGATTTTTAGGCCCATTTTCAATTTTCCAGACTTGTCCCAGACTTTTCAGGCCCATTTTGAATTTCCCAGACTTGTCCCTGACTTTTTAGGCCCATTTTCAATTTTCCAGACATTTTTAGGCCAATCTTCAATTTCCCAGACTTGTCCTCGCTTGTCCCAGACTTTTTAGGCCCATCTTCAATTTCCCAGACTTTCCCCTAAATTTTTAGGCCCATTTTTAAGTTTCCCAGACTTGTCCCAGACTTTTCAGGCCCATTTTGAATTTCCCAGACTTGTCCCTGACTTTTTAGGCCCATTTTCAATTTTCCAGACTTGTCCCAGACTTTTCAGGCCCATTTTGAATTTCCCAGACTTGTCCCTGATTTTTAGGCCCATTTTCAATTTTCCAGACTTGTCCCAGACTTTTCAGGCCCATTTTGAATTTCCCAGACTTGTCCCTGACTTTTTAGGCCCATTTTCAATTTTCCAGACATTTTTAGGCCAATCTTCAATTTCCCAGACTTGTCCCAGACTTTTTAGGCCCATCTTCAATTTCCCAGACTTTCCCCTAAATTTTTAGGCCCATTTTAAGTTTCCCAGATTTTCCTTTGAATTTAAATAATTAGAAATGAGAAATGTCAGACAACACATTTTCTGGTTAACCTGATACTCTTATCCAGAATTTCCCTCTAATATATTTTTCCCTGACCTTTAAAAAGGTCCATTTTCACTTTCCCAGACTTTTACCTGACTTTTCAGGCCCATTTTCAATTTCCCAGACTTGTCCCAGACTTTTCAGGCCCATTTTCAATTTCCCAGACTTTCCCCTGAATTTTTAGGCCCATTTTCAATTTTCCAAACTTGCCCCAGACTTTATTTAAGCCCATTTTCAATTTCCCAGACTTGTCCCAGACTTTTCAGGCCCATTTTCAATTTCCCAGACTTGTCCCAGACTTTTTAGGCCCATTTTGAATTTCCCAGACTTGTCTCAGACTTTTCAGGCCCATTTTCAATTTCCCAGACTTGTCCCTGACTTTTTAGGAGCATTTTCAATTTCCCAGACTTGTCCCTGACTTTTTAGGCCCATTTTCAATTTCCCAGACTTGTCCCAGACTTTTTAGGCCCATCTTCAATTTCCCAGACTTTCCCCTAAATTTTTAGGCCCATTTTAAGTTTCCCAGATTTTCCTTTGAATTTAAATAATTACAAATGAGAAATGTCAGACAACACATTTTCTGGATAACCTGATACTATTATCCAGACTTTCCCTCTAATATATTTTTCCCTGACCTTTAAAAAGGTCCATTTTCACTTTCCCAGACTTTTACCTGACTTTTTAGGACCATTTTCACTTTCCCAGACTTTTACCTGACTTTTTAGGACCATTTTCAATTTCCCTGACTTTTCAGGCCCATTTTCAATTTTCCAGACTTTTCCCAGACTTTTCAGGCCCATTTTCAATTTCCCAGACTTGTCTTGGACTTTTTAGGCGCATTTTGAATTTCCCAGACTTGTCCCTGATTTTTAGGCCCATCTTCAATTTCCCAGATTTGTCCCAGACTTTTCAGGCCCATTTTGAATTTCCCAGACTTGTCCCTGATTTTTAGGCCCATTTTCAATTTTCCAGACTTGTCCCAGACTTTTCAGGCCCATTTTGAATTTCCCAGACTTGTCCCTGACTTTTTAGGCCCATTTTGAATTTTCCAGACTTTTCCAAGACTTTTCAGGCCCATTTTGAATTTCCCAGACTTGTCCCTGACTTTTTAGGCCCATTTTCAATTTTCCAGACATTTTTAGGCCAATCTTCAATTTCCCAGACTTGTCCCAGACTTTTTAGGCCCATCTTCAATTTCCCAGACTTTCCCCTAAATTTTTAGGCCCATTTTAAGTTTCCCAGATTTTCCTTTGAATTTAAATAATTAGAAATGAGAAATGTCAGACAACACATTTTCTGGTTAACCTGATACTCTTATCCAGAATTTCCCTCTAATATATTTTTCCCTGACCTTTAAAAAGGTCCATTTTCACTTTCCCAGACTTTTACCTGACTTTTCAGGCCCATTTTCAATTTCCCAGACTTTCCCCTGAATTTTTAGGCCCATTTTCAATTTTCCAAACTTGCCCCAGACTTTATTTAAGCCCATTTTCAATTTCCCAGACTTGTCCCAGACTTTTCAGGCCCATTTTCAATTTCCCAGACTTGTCCCAGACTTTTTAGGCCCATTTTGAATTTCCCAGACTTGTCTCAGACTTTTCAGGCCCATTTTCAATTTCCCAGACTTGTCCCTGACTTTTTAGGCCCATTTTCAATTTCCCAGACTTGTCCCTGACTTTTTAGGCCCATTCTCAATTTCCCAGACTTGTCCCAGACTTTTTAGGCCCATCTTCAATTTCCCAGACTTTCCCCTAAATTTTTAGGCCCATTTTAAGTTTCCCAGATTTTCCTTTGAATTTAAATAATTACAAATGAGAAATGTCAGACAACACATTTTCTGGATAACCTGATACTATTATCCAGACTTTCCCTCTAATATATTTTTCCCTGACCTTTAAAAAGGTCCATTTTCACTTTCCCAGACTTTTACCTGACTTTTTAGGACCATTTTCACTTTCCCAGACTTTTACCTGACTTTTTAGGACCATTTTCAATTTCCCTGACTTTTCAGGCCCATTTTCAATTTTCCAGACTTTTCCCAGACTTTTCAGGCCCATTTTGAATTTCCCAGACTTGTCCCAGACTTTTCAGGCCCATTTTGAATTTCCCAGACTTGTCCCTGATTTTTAGGCCCATCTTCAATTTCCCAGACTTGTCCCAGAGTTTCAGGCCCATTTTGAATTTCCCAGACTTGTCCCTGATTTTTAGGCCCATTTTCAATTTTCCAGACTTGTCCCAGACTTTTCAGGCCCATTTTGAATTTCCCAGACTTGTCCCTGACTTTTTAGGCCCATTTTGAATTTTCCAGACTTTTCCAAGACTTTTCAGGCCCATTTTGAATTTCCCAGACTTGTCCCTGACTTTTTAGGCCCATTTTCAATTTTCCAGACATTTTTAGGCCAATCTTCAATTTCCCAGACTTGTCCCAGACTTTTTAGGCCCATCTTCAATTTCCCAGACTTTCCCCTAAATTTTTAGGCCCATTTTAAGTTTCCCAGATTTTCCTTTGAATTTAAATAATTAGAAATGAGAAATGTCAGACAACACATTTTCTGGTTAACCTGATACTCTTATCCTGAATTTCCCTCTAATATATTTTTCCCTGACCTTTAAAAAGGTCCATTTTCACTTTCCCAGACTTTTACCTGACTTTTCAGGCCCATTTTCAATTTCCCAGACTTGTCCCAGACTTTTCAGGCCCATTTTCAATTTCCCAGACTTTCCCCTGAATTTTTAGGCCCATTTTCAATTTTCCAAACTTGCCCCAGACTTTATTTAAGCCCATTTTCAATTTCCCAGACTTGTCCCAGACTTTTCAGGCCCATTTTCAATTTCCCAGACTTGTCCCAGACTTTTTAGGCCCATTTTGAATTTCCCAGACTTGTCTCAGACTTTTCAGGCCCATTTTCAATTTCCCAGACTTGTCCCTGACTTTTTAGGCCCATTTTCAATTTCCCAGACTTGTCCCTGACTTTTTAGGCCCATTCTCAATTTCCCAGACTTGTCCCAGACTTTTTAGGCCCATCTTCAATTTCCCAGACTTTCCCCTAAATTTTTAGGCCCATTTTAAGTTTCCCAGATTTTCCTTTGAATTTAAATAATTACAAATGAGAAATGTCAGACAACACATTTTCTGGATAACCTGATACTATTATCCAGACTTTCCCTCTAATATATTTTTCCCTGACCTTTAAAAAGGTCCATTTTCACTTTCCCAGACTTTTACCTGACTTTTTAGGACCATTTTCACTTTCCCAGACTTTTACCTGACTTTTTAGGACCATTTTCAATTTCCCTGACTTTTCAGGCCCATTTTCAATTTTCCAGACTTTTCCCAGACTTTTCAGGCCCATTTTGAATTTCCCAGACTTGTCCCAGACTTTTCAGGCCCATTTTGAATTTCCCAGACTTGTCCCTGATTTTTAGGCCCATCTTCAATTTCCCAGACTTGTCCCAGACTTTTCAGGCCCATTTTGAATTTCCCAGACTTGTCCCTGATTTTTAGGCCCATTTTCAATTTTCCAGACTTGTCCCAGACTTTTCAGGCCCATTTTGAATTTCCCAGACTTGTCCCTGACTTTTTAGGCCCATTTTGAATTTTCCAGACTTTTCCAAGACTTTTCAGGCCCAATTTGAATTTCCCAGACTTGTCCCTGACTTTTTAGGCCCATTTTCAATTTTCCAGACATTTTTAGGCCAATCTTCAATTTCCCAGACTTGTCCCAGACTTTTTAGGCCCATCTTCAATTTCCCAGATTTTCCCCTAAATTTTTAGGCCCATTTTAAGTTTCCCAGATTTTCCTTTGAATTTAAATAATTAGAAATGAGAAATGTCAGACAACACATTTTCTGGTTAACCTGATACTCTTATCCAGAATTTCCCTCTAATATATTTTTCCCTGACCTTTAAAAAGGTCCATTTTCACTTTCCCAGACTTTTACCTGACTTTTTAGGACCATTTTCACTTTCCCAGACTTTTACCTGACTTTTTAGGACCATTTTCAATTTCCCTGACTTTTCAGGCCCATTTTCAATTTCCCAGACTTGTCCCAGACTTTTCAGGCCCATTTTCAATTTCCCAGACTTTCCCCTGAATTTTTAGGCCCATTTTCAATTTTCCAAACTTGCCCCAGACTTTATTTAAGCCCATTTTCAATTTCCCAGACTTGTCCCAGACTTTTCAGGCCCATTTTCAATTTCCCAGACTTGTCCCAGACTTTTTAGGCCCATTTTGAATTTCCCAGACTTGTCTCAGACTTTTCAGGCCCATTTTCAATTTCCCAGACTTGTCCCTGACTTTTTAGGCCCATTTTCAATTTCCCAGACTTGTCCCTGACTTTTTAGGCCCATTCTCAATTTCCCAGACTTGTCCCAGACTTTTTAGGCCCATCTTCAATTTCCCAGACTTTCCCCTAAATTTTTAGGCCCATTTTAAGTTTCCCAGATTTTCCTTTGAATTTAAATAATTACAAATGAGAAATGTCAGACAACACATTTTCTGGATAACCTGATACTATTATCCAGACTTTCCCTCTAATATATTTTTCCCTGACCTTTAAAAAGGTCCATTTTCACTTTCCCAGACTTTTACCTGACTTTTTAGGACCATTTTCACTTTCCCAGACTTTTACCTGACTTTTTAGGACCATTTTCAATTTCCCTGACTTTTCAGGCCCATTTTCAATTTTCCAGACTTTTCCCAGACTTTTCAGGCCCATTTTGAATTTCCCAGACTTGTCCCAGACTTTTCAGGCCCATTTTGAATTTCCCAGACTTGTCCCTGATTTTTAGGCCCATCTTCAATTTCCCAGACTTGTCCCAGACTTTTCAGGCCCATTTTGAATTTCCCAGACTTGTCCCTGATTTTTAGGCCCATTTTCAATTTTCCAGACTTGTCCCAGACTTTTCAGGCCCATTTTGAATTTCCCAGACTTGTCCCTGACTTTTTAGGCCCATTTTGAATTTTCCAGACTTTTCCAAGACTTTTCAGGCCCAATTTGAATTTCCCAGACTTGTCCCTGACTTTTTAGGCCCATTTTCAATTTTCCAGACATTTTTAGGCCAATCTTCAATTTCCCAGACTTGTCCCAGACTTTTTAGGCCCATCTTCAATTTCCCAGATTTTCCCCTAAATTTTTAGGCCCATTTTAAGTTTCCCAGATTTTCCTTTGAATTTAAATAATTAGAAATGAGAAATGTCAGACAACACATTTTCTGGTTAACCTGATACTCTTATCCAGAATTTCCCTCTAATATATTTTTCCCTGACCTTTAAAAAGGTCCATTTTCACTTTCCCAGACTTTTACCTGACTTTTTAGGACCATTTTCACTTTCCCAGACTTTTACCTGACTTTTTAGGACCATTTTCAATTTCCCTGACTTTTCAGGCCCATTTTCAATTTCCCAGACTTGTCCCAGACTTTTCAGGCCCATTTTCAATTTCCCAGACTTTCCCCTGAATTTTTAGGCCCATTTTCAATTTTCCAAACTTGCCCCAGACTTTATTTAAGCCCATTTTCAATTTCCCAGACTTGTCCCAGACTTTTCAGGCCCATTTTCAATTTCCCAGACTTGTCCCTGACTTTTCAGGCCCATTTTCAATTTCCAAGACTTGTCCCAGACTTTTTAGGCCCATTTTGAATTTCCCAGACTTGTCCCAGACTTTTCAGGCCCATTTTCAATTTCCCAGACTTGTCCCTGACTTTTTAGGCCCATTTTCAATTTCCCAGACTTGTCCCTGACTTTTTAGGCCCATTTTCAATTTCCCAGTCTTGTCCCAGACTTTTTAGGCCCATCTTCAATTTCCCAGACTTTCCCCTAAATTTTTAGGCCCATTTTAAGTTTCCCAGATTTTCCTTTGAATTTAAATAATTACAAATGAGAAATGTCAGACAAAACATTTTCTGGATAACCTGATACTGTTATCCAGACTTTCCCTCTAATATATTTTTCCCTGACCTTTAAAAAGGTCCATTTTCACTTTCCCAGACTTTTACCTGACTTTTTAGGACCATTTTCACTTTCCCAGACTTTTAACTGACTTTTTAGGACCATTTTCAATTTCCCAGACTTGTCCCTGACTTTTCAGGCCCATTTTCAATTTTCCAGACTTTTCCCAGACTTTTCAGGCCCATTTTGAATTTCCCAGACTTGTCCCTGACTTTTTAGGCCCATTTTCAATTTTCCAGACTTTTTTTAGGCCAATCTTCAATTTCCCAGACTTGTCCTCGCTTGTCCCAGACTTTTTAGGCCCATCTTCAATTTCCCAGACTTTCCCCTAAATTTTTAGGCCCATTTTTAAGTTTCCCAGATTTTCCTTTGAATTTAAATAATTAGAAATGAGAAATGTCAGACAACACATTTTCTGGTTAACCTGATACTCTTATCCAGAATTTCCCTCTAATATATTTTTCCCTGACCTTTCAAAAGGTCCATTTTCACTTTCCCAGACTTTTACCTGACTTTTTAGGACCATTTTCACTTTCCCAGACTTTAACCTGACTTTTTAGGACCATTTTCAATTTCCCTGACTTTTCGGACCCATTTTCAATTTCCCAGACTTTTCAGGCCCATTTTCAATTTCCTAGTCTTTCCCCTGAATTTTAAGGCCCATTTTCAATTTTCCAAACTTGCCCCAGACTTTCTTTAAGCCCATTTTCAATTTCCCAGACTTGTCCCAGACTTTTCAGGGCCATTTTCAATTTCCCAGACTTGTCCCTGACTTTTGCGGCCCATTTTCAATTTTCCAAACTTGTCCCAGACTTTTTAGGCCCATTTTGAATTTCACAGACTTGTCCCAGACTTTTCAGGCCCATTTTCAATTTCCCAGACTTGTCCCTGACATTTTAGGCCCATTTTGAATTTCCCAGACTTGTCCCTGACTTTTTAGGCCCATTTTGAATTTCCCAGACTTGTCCCTGACTTTTTAGGCCCATTTTCAATTTTCCAGACTTGTCCCAGACTTTTTTTAGGCCCATCTTCAATTTCCCAGACTTTCCCCTAAATTTTTAGGCCCATTTTAAATTTCCCAGATTTTCCTTTGAATTTAAATAATTAGAAATGAGAAATGTCAGACAACACATTTTCTGGTTAACCTTATACTCTTATCCAGAATTTCCCTCATTTTCACTTTCCCAGACTTTTACCTGACTTTTTAGGACCATTTTCACTTTCCCAGACTTTTACCTGACTTTTTAGGACCATTTTCACTTTCCCAGACTTTTACCTGACTTTTTAGGACCATTTTCACTTTCCCAGACTTTTACCTGACTTTTTAGGACCATTTTCAATTTCCCTGACTTTTCAGGCCCATTTTCAATTTCCCAGACTTGTCCCAGACTTTTCAGGCCCATTTTCAATTTCCCAGACTTTCCCCTGAATTTTTAGGCCCATTTTCAATTTTCCAAACTTGCCCCAGACTTTATTTAAGCCCATTTTCAATTTCCCAGACTTGTCCCAGACTTTTCAGGCCCATTTTCAATTTCCCAGACTTGTCCCAGACTTTTCAGGCCCATTTTGAATTTCACAGACTTGTCCCAGACTTTTCAGGCCCATTTTCAATTTCCCAGACTTGTCCCTGACTTTTTAGGCCCATTTTGAATTTCCCAGACTTGTCCCTGACTTTTTAGGCCCATTTTGAATTTCCCAGACTTGTCCCTGACTTTTTAGGCCCATTTTCAATTTTCCAGACTTGTCCCAGACTTTTTTTAGGCCCATCTTCAATTTCCCAGACTTTCCCCTAAATTTTTAGGCCCATTTTAAATTTCCCAGATTTTCCTTTGAATTTAAATAATTAGAAATGAGAAATGTCAGACAACACATTTTCTGGTTAACCTTATACTCTTATCCAGAATTTCCCTCATTTTCACTTTCCCAGACTTTTACCTGACTTTTTAGGACCATTTTCACTTTCCCAGACTTTTACCTGACTTTTTAGGACCATTTTCACTTTCCCAGACTTTTACCTGACTTTTTAGGACCATTTTCACTTTCCCTGACTTTTACCTGACTTTTTAGGACCATTTTCAATTTCCCTGACTTTTCAGGCCCATTTTCAATTTCCCAGACTTGTCACAGACTTTTCAGGCCCTTTTTTCAATTTCCCAGACTTTCCCCTGAATTTTTAGGCCCATTTTCAATTTTCCAAACTTGCCCCAGACTTTATTTAAGCCCATTTTCAATTTCCCAGACTTTTCAGGCCCATTTTCAATTTCCCAGACTTGTCCCAGACTTTTCAGGCCCATTTTCAATTTTTCAGACTTGTCCCTGACTTTTTAGGCCCAGTTTCAATTTCCCAGACTTGTCCCTGACTTTTTAGGCCCATTTTCAATTTCCCAGACTTGTCCCAGACTTTTTAGGCCCATCTTCAATTTCCCAGACTTTCCCCTAAATTTTTAGGCCCATTTTAAGTTTCCCAGATTTTCCTTTGAATTTAAATAATTACAAATGAGAAATGTCAGACAACACATTTTCTGGATAACCTGATACTATTATCCAGACTTTCCCTCTAATATATTTTTCCCTGACCTTTAAAAAGGTCCATTTTCACTTTCCCAGACTTTTACCTGACTTTTTAGGACCATTTTCACTTTCCCAGACTTTTACCTGACTTTTTAGGACCATTTTCAATTTCCCTGACTTTTCAGGCCCATTTTCAATTTTCCAGACTTTTCCCAGACTTTTCAGGCCCATTTTGAATTTCCCAGACTTGTCCCAGACTTTTCAGGCCCATTTTGAATTTCCCAGACTTGTCCCTGATTTTTAGGCCCATCTTCAATTTCCCAGACTTGTCCCAGACTTTTCAGGCCCATTTTGAATTTCCCAGACTTGTCCCTGATTTTTAGGCCCATTTTCAATTTTCCAGACTTGTCCCAGACTTTTCAGGCCCATTTTGAATTTCCCAGACTTGTCCCTGACTTTTTAGGCCCATTTTGAATTTTCCAGACTTTTCCAAGACTTTTCAGGCCCATTTTGAATTTCCCAGACTTGTCCCTGACTTTTTAGGCCCATTTTCAATTTTCCAGACATTTTTAGGCCAATCTTCAATTTCCCAGACTTGTCCCAGACTTTTTAGGCCCATCTTCAATTTTCCAGACTTTTCCCTAAATTTTTAGGCCCATTTTAAGTTTCCCAGATTTTCCTTTGAATTTAAATAATTAGAAATGAGAAATGTCAGACAACACATTTTCTGGTTAACCTGATACTCTTATCCAGAATTTCCCTCTAATATATTTTTCCCTGACCTTTAAAAAGGTCCATTTTCACTTTCCCAGACTTTTACCTGACTTTTCAGGCCCATTTTCAATTTCCCAGACTTGTCCCAGACTTTTCAGGCCCATTTTCAATTTCCCAGACTTTCCCCTGAATTTTTAGGCCCATTTTCAATTTTCCAAACTTGCCCCAGACTTTATTTAAGCCCATTTTCAATTTCCCAGACTTGTCCCAGACTTTTCAGGCCCATTTTCAATTTCCCAGACTTGTCCCAGACTTTTTAGGCCCATTTTGAATTTCCCAGACTTGTCTCAGACTTTTCAGGCCCATTTTCAATTTCCCAGACTTGTCCCTGACTTTTTAGGCCCATTTTCAATTTCCCAGACTTGTCCCTGACTTTTTAGGCCCATTCTCAATTTCCCAGACTTGTCCCAGACTTTTTAGGCCCATCTTCAATTTCCCAGACTTTCCCCTAAATTTTTAGGCCCATTTTAAGTTTCCCAGATTTTCCTTTGAATTTACATAATTACAAATGAGAAATGTCAGACAACACATTTTCTGGATAACCTGATACTATTATCCAGACTTTCCCTCTAATATATTTTTCCCTGACCTTTAAAAAGGTCCATTTTCACTTTCCCAGACTTTTACCTGACTTTTTAGGACCATTTTCACTTTCCCAGACTTTTACCTGACTTTTTAGGACCATTTTCAATTTCCCTGACTTTTCAGGCCCATTTTCAATTTTCCAGACTTTTCCCAGACTTTTCAGGCCCATTTTGAATTTCCCAGACTTGTCCCAGACTTTTCAGGCCCATTTTGAATTTCCCAGACTTGTCCCTGATTTTTAGGCCCATCTTCAATTTCCCAGACTTGTCCCAGACTTTTCAGGCCCATTTTGAATTTCCCAGACTTGTCCCTGATTTTTAGGCCCATTTTCAATTTTCCAGACTTGTCCCAGACTTTTCAGGCCCATTTTGAATTTCCCAGACTTGTCCCTGACTTTTTAGGCCCATTTTGAATTTTCCAGACTTTTCCAAGACTTTTCAGGCCCAATTTGAATTTCCCAGACTTGTCCCTGACTTTTTAGGCCCATTTTCATTTTCCAGACATTTTTAGGCCAATCTTCAATTTCCCAGACTTGTCCCAGACTTTTTAGGCCCATCTTCAATTTCCCAGACTTTCCCCTAAATTTTTAGGCCCATTTTAAGTTTCCCAGATTTTCCTTTGAATTTAAATAATTAGAAATGAGAAATGTCAGACAACACATTTTCTGGTTAACCTGATACTCTTATCCAGAATTTCCCTCTAATATATTTTTCCCTGACCTTTAAAAAGGTCCATTTTCACTTTCCCAGACTTTTACCTGACTTTTCAGGCCCATTTTCAATTTCCCAGACTTGTCCCAGACTTTTCAGGCCCATTTTCAATTTCCCAGACTTTCCCCTGAATTTTTAGGCCCATTTTCAATTTTCCAAACTTGCCCCAGACTTTATTTAAGCCCATTTTCAATTTCCCAGACTTGTCCCAGACTTTTCAGGCCCATTTTCAATTTCCCAGACTTGTCCCAGACTTTTTAGGCCCATTTTGAATTTCCCAGACTTGTCTCAGACTTTTCAGGCCCATTTTCAATTTCCCAGACTTGTCCCTGACTTTTTAGGCCCATTTTCAATTTCCCAGACTTGTCCCTGACTTTTTAGGCCCATTCTCAATTTCCCAGACTTGTCCCAGACTTTTTAGGCCCATCTTCAATTTCCCAGACTTTCCCCTAAATTTTTAGGCCCATTTTAAGTTTCCCAGATTTTCCTTTGAATTTAAATAATTACAAATGAGAAATGTCAGACAACACATTTTCTGGATAACCTGATACTATTATCCAGACTTTCCCTCTAATATATTTTTCCCTGACCTTTAAAAAGGTCCATTTTCACTTTCCCAGACTTTTACCTGACTTTTTAGGACCATTTTCACTTTCCCAGACTTTTACCTGACTTTTTAGGACCATTTTCAATTTCCCTGACTTTTCAGGCCCATTTTCAATTTTCCAGACTTTTCCCAGACTTTTCAGGCCCATTTTGAATTTCCCAGACTTGTCCCAGACTTTTCAGGCCCATTTTGAATTTCCCAGACTTGTTCCTGATTTTTAGGCCCATCTTCAATTTCCCAGACTTGTCCCAGACTTTTCAGGCCCATTTTGAATTTCCCAGACTTGTCCCTGATTTTTAGGCCCATTTTCAATTTTCCAGACTTGTCCCAGACTTTTCAGGCCCATTTTGAATTTCCCAGACTTGTCCCTGACTTTTTAGGCCCATTTTGAATTTTCCAGACTTTTCCAAGACTTTTCAGGCCCAATTTGAATTTCCCAGACTTGTCCCTGACTTTTTAGGCCCATTTTCATTTTCCAGACATTTTTAGGCCAATCTTCAATTTCCCAGACTTGTCCCAGACTTTTTAGGCCCATCTTCAATTTCCCAGACTTTCCCCTAAATTTTTAGGCCCATTTTAAGTTTCCCAGATTTTCCTTTGAATTTAAATAATTAGAAATGAGAAATGTCAGACAACACATTTTCTGGTTAACCTGATACTCTTATCCAGAATTTCCCTCTAATATATTTTTCCCTGACCTTTAAAAAGGTCCATTTTCACTTTCCCAGACTTTTACCTGACTTTTTAGGACCATTTTCACTTTCCCAGACTTTTACCTGACTTTTTAGGACCATTTTCAATTTCCCTGACTTTTCAGGCCCATTTTCAATTTCCCAGACTTGTCCCAGACTTTTCAGGCCCATTTTCAATTTCCCAGACTTTCCCCTGAATTTTTAGGCCCATTTTCAATTTTCCAAACTTGCCCCAGACTTTATTTAAGCCCATTTTCAATTTCCCAGACTTGTCCCAGACTTTTCAGGCCCATTTTCAATTTCCCAGACTTGTCCCAGACTTTTCAGGCCCATTTTGAATTTCCCAGACTTGTCCCTGATTTTTAGGCCCATCTTCAATTTCCCAGACTTGTCCCAGACTTTTCAGCCCCATTTTGAATTTCCCAGACTTGTCCCTGATTTTTAGGCCCATTTTCAATTTTCCAGACTTGTCCCAGACTTTTCAGGCCCATTTTGAATTTCCCAGACTTGTCCCTGACTTTTTAGGCCCATTTTGAATTTTCCAGACTTTTCCAAGACTTTTCAGGCCCAATTTGAATTTCCCAGACTTGTCCCTGACTTTTTAGGCCCATTTTCATTTTCCAGACATTTTTAGGCCAATCTTCAATTTCCCAGACTTGTCCCAGACTTTTTAGGCCCATCTTCAATTTCCCAGACTTTCCCCTAAATTTTTAGGCCCATTTTAAGTTTCCCAGATTTTCCTTTGAATTTAAATAATTAGAAATGAGAAATGTCAGACAACACATTTTCTGGTTAACCTGATACTCTTATCCAGAATTTCCCTCTAATATATTTTTCCCTGACCTTTAAAAAGGTCCATTTTCACTTTCCCAGACTTTTACCTGACTTTTCAGGCCCATTTTCAATTTCCCAGACTTGTCCCAGACTTTTCAGGCCCATTTTCAATTTCCCAGACTTTCCCCTGAATTTTTAGGCCCATTTTCAATTTTCCAAACTTGCCCCAGACTTTATTTAAGCCCATTTTCAATTTCCCAGACTTGTCCCAGACTTTTCAGGCCCATTTTCAATTTCCCAGACTTGTCCCAGACTTTTTAGGCCCATTTTGAATTTCCCAGACTTGTCTCAGACTTTTCAGGCCCATTTTCAATTTCCCAGACTTGTCCCTGACTTTTTAGGCCCATTTTCAATTTCCCAGACTTGTCCCTGACTTTTTAGGCCCATTCTCAATTTCCCAGACTTGTCCCAGACTTTTTAGGCCCATCTTCAATTTCCCAGACTTTCCCCTAAATTTTTAGGCCCATTTTAAGTTTCCCAGATTTTCCTTTGAATTTAAATAATTACAAATGAGAAATGTCAGACAACACATTTTCTGGATAACCTGATGCTATTATCCAGACTTTCCCTCTAATATATTTTTCCCTGACCTTTAAAAAGGTCCATTTTCACTTTCCCAGACTTTTACCTGACTTTTTAGGACCATTTTCACTTTCCCAGACTTTTACCTGACTTTTTAGGACCATTTTCAATTTCCCTGACTTTTCAGGCCCATTTTCAATTTTCCAGACTTTTCCCAGACTTTTCAGGCCCATTTTGAATTTCCCAGACTTGTCCCAGACTTTTCAGGCCCATTTTGAATTTCCCAGACTTGTCCCTGATTTTTAGGCCCATCTTCAATTTCCCAGACTTGTCCCAGACTTTTCAGGCCCATTTTGAATTTCCCAGACTTGTCCCTGATTTTTAGGCCCATTTTCAATTTTCCAGACTTGTCCCAGACTTTTCAGGCCCATTTTGAATTTCCCAGACTTGTCCCTGACTTTTTAGGCCCATTTTGAATTTTCCAGACTTTTCCAAGACTTTTCAGGCCCAATTTGAATTTCCCAGACTTGTCCCTGACTTTTTAGGCCCATTTTCATTTTCCAGACATTTTTAGGCCAATCTTCAATTTCCCAGACTTGTCCCAGACTTTTTAGGCCCATCTTCAATTTCCCAGACTTTCCCCTAAATTTTTAGGCCCATTTTAAGTTTCCCAGATTTTCCTTTGAATTTAAATAATTAGAAATGAGAAATGTCAGACAACACATTTTCTGGTTAACCTGATACTCTTATCCAGAATTTCCCTCTAATATATTTTTCCCTGACCTTTAAAAAGGTCCATTTTCACTTTCCCAGACTTTTACCTGACTTTTTAGGACCATTTTCACTTTCCCAGACTTTTACCTGACTTTTTAGGACCATTTTCAATTTCCCTGACTTTTCAGGCCCATTTTCAATTTCCCAGACTTGTCCCAGACTTTTCAGGCCCATTTTCAATTTCCCAGACTTTCCCCTGAATTTTTAGGCCCATTTTCAATTTTCCAAACTTGCCCCAGACTTTATTTAAGCCCATTTTCAATTTCCCAGACTTGTCCCAGACTTTTCAGGCCCATTTTCAATTTCCCAGACTTGTCCCAGACTTTTCAGGCCCATTTTCAATTTTCCAGACTTTTCCCAGACTTTTCAGGCCCATTTTGAATTTCCCAGACTTGTCCCAGACTTTTCAGGCCCATTTTGAATTTCCCAGACTTGTCCCTGATTTTTAGGCCCATCTTCAATTTCCCAGACTTGTCCCAGACTTTTCAGGCCCATTTTGAATTTCCCAGACTTGTCCCTGATTTTTAGGCCCATTTTCAATTTTCCAGACTTGTCCCAGACTTTTCAGGCCCATTTTGAATTTCCCAGACTTGTCCCTGACTTTTTAGGCCCATTTTGAATTTTCCAGACTTTTCCAAGACTTTTCAGGCCCATTTTGAATTTCCCAGACTTGTCCCTGACTTTTTAGGCCCATTTTCAATTTTCCAGACATTTTTAGGCCAATCTTCAATTTCCCAGACTTGTCCCAGACTTTTTAGGCCCATCTTCAATTTCCCAGACTTTCCCCTAAATTTTTAGGCCCATTTTAAGTTTCCCAGATTTTCCTTTGAATTTAAATAATTAGAAATGAGAAATGTCAGACAACACATTTTCTGGTTAACCTGATACTCTTATCCAGAATTTCCCTCTAATATATTTTTCCCTGACCTTTAAAAAGGTCCATTTTCACTTTCCCAGACTTTTACCTGACTTTTCAGGCCCATTTTCAATTTCCCAGACTTTCCCCTGAATTTTTAGGCCCATTTTCAATTTTCCAAACTTGCCCCAGACTTTATTTAAGCCCATTTTCAATTTCCCAGACTTGTCCCAGACTTTTCAGGCCCATTTTCAATTTCCCAGACTTGTCCCAGACTTTTTAGGCCCATTTTGAATTTCCCAGACTTGTCTCAGACTTTTCAGGCCCATTTTCAATTTCCCAGACTTGTCCCTGACTTTTTAGGCCCATTTTCAATTTCCCAGACTTGTCCCTGACTTTTTAGGCCCATTCTCAATTTCCCAGACTTGTCCCAGACTTTTTAGGCCCATCTTCAATTTCCCAGACTTTCCCCTAAATTTTTAGGCCCATTTTAAGTTTCCCAGATTTTCCTTTGAATTTAAATAATTACAAATGAGAAATGTCAGACAACACATTTTCTGGATAACCTGATACTATTATCCAGACTTTCCCTCTAATATATTTTTCCCTGACCTTTAAAAAGGTCCATTTTCACTTTCCCAGACTTTTACCTGACTTTTTAGGACCATTTTCACTTTCCCAGACTTTTACCTGACTTTTTAGGACCATTTTCAATTTCCCTGACTTTTCAGGCCCATTTTCAATTTTCCAGACTTTTCCCAGACTTTTCAGGCCCATTTTGAATTTCCCAGACTTGTCCCAGACTTTTCAGGCCCATTTTGAATTTCCCAGACTTGTCCCTGATTTTTAGGCCCATCTTCAATTTCCCAGACTTGTCCCAGAGTTTCAGGCCCATTTTGAATTTCCCAGACTTGTCCCTGATTTTTAGGCCCATTTTCAATTTTCCAGACTTGTCCCAGACTTTTCAGGCCCATTTTGAATTTCCCAGACTTGTCCCTGACTTTTTAGGCCCATTTTGAATTTTCCAGACTTTTCCAAGACTTTTCAGGCCCATTTTGAATTTCCCAGACTTGTCCCTGACTTTTTAGGCCCATTTTCAATTTTCCAGACATTTTTAGGCCAATCTTCAATTTCCCAGACTTGTCCCAGACTTTTTAGGCCCATCTTCAATTTCCCAGACTTTCCCCTAAATTTTTAGGCCCATTTTAAGTTTCCCAGATTTTCCTTTGAATTTAAATAATTAGAAATGAGAAATGTCAGACAACACATTTTCTGGTTAACCTGATACTCTTATCCAGAATTTCCCTCTAATATATTTTTCCCTGACCTTTAAAAAGGTCCATTTTCACTTTCCCAGACTTTTACCTGACTTTTCAGGCCCATTTTCAATTTCCCAGACTTGTCCCAGACTTTTCAGGCCCATTTTCAATTTCCCAGACTTTCCCCTGAATTTTTAGGCCCATTTTCAATTTTCCAAACTTGCTCCAGACTTTTCAGGCCCATTTTCAATTTCCCAGACTTGTCCCAGACTTTTCAGGCCCATTTTCAATTTCCCAGACTTGTCCCAGACTTTTTAGGCCCATTTTGAATTTCCCAGACTTGTCTCAGACTTTTCAGGCCCATTTTCAATTTCCCAGACTTGTCCCAGACTTTTTAGGCCCATCTTCAATTTCCCAGACTTTCCCCTAAATTTTTAGGCCCATTTTAAGTTTCCCAGATTTTCCTTTGAATTTAAATAATTACAAATGAGAAATGTCAGACAACACATTTTCTGGATAACCTGATACTATTATCCAGACTTTCCCTCTAATATATTTTTCCCTGACCTTTAAAAAGGTCCATTTTCACTTTCCCAGACTTTTACCTGACTTTTTAGGACCATTTTCACTTTCCCAGACTTTTACCTGACTTTTTAGGACCATTTTCAATTTCCCTGACTTTTCAGGCCCATTTTCAATTTTCCAGACTTTTCCCAGACTTTTCAGGCCCATTTTGAATTTCCCAGACTTGTCCCAGACTTTTCAGGCCCATTTTGAATTTCCCAGACTTGTCCCTGATTTTTAGGCCCATCTTCAATTTCCCAGACTTGTCCCAGACTTTTCAGGCCCATTTTGAATTTCCCAGACTTGTCCCTGATTTTTAGGCCCATTTTCAATTTTCCAGACTTGTCCCAGACTTTTCAGGCCCATTTTGAATTTCCCAGACTTGTCCCTGACTTTTTAGGCCCATTTTGAATTTTCCAGACTTTTCCAAGACTTTTCAGGCCCAATTTGAATTTCCCAGACTTGTCCCTGACTTTTTAGGCCCATTTTCAATTTTCCAGACATTTTTAGGCCAATCTTCAATTTCCCAGACTTGTCCCAGACTTTTTAGGCCCATCTTCAATTTCCCAGACTTTCCCCTAAATTTTTAGGCCCATTTTAAGTTTCCCAGATTTTCCTTTGAATTTAAATAATTAGAAATGAGAAATGTCAGACAACACATTTTCTGGTTAACCTGATACTCTTATCCAGAATTTCCCTCTAATATATTTTTCCCTGACCTTTAAAAAGGTCCATTTTCACTTTCCCAGACTTTTACCTGACTTTTTAGGACCATTTTCACTTTCCCAGACTTTTACCTGACTTTTTAGGACCATTTTCACTTTCCCAGACTTTTACCTGACTTTTTAGGACCATTTTCAATTTCCCTGACTTTTCAGGCCCATTTTCAATTTCCCAGACTTGTCCCAGACTTTTCAGGCCCATTTTCAATTTCCCAGACTTTCCCCTGAATTTTTAGGCCCATTTTCAATTTTCCAAACTTGCCCCAGACTTTATTTAAGCCCATTTTCAATTTCCCAGACTTGTCCCAGACTTTTCAGGCCCATTTTCAATTTCCCAGACTTGTCCCAGACTTTTTAGGCCCATTTTGAATTTCCCAGACTTGTCCCAGACTTTTCAGGCCCATTTTCAATTTCCCAGACTTGTCCCTGACTTTTTAGGCCCATTTTCAATTTCCCAGACTTGTCCCTGACTTTTTAGGCCCATTTTCAATTTCCCAGACTTGTCCCAGACGTTTTAGGCCCATCTTCAATTTCCCAGACTTTCCCCTAAATTTTTAGGCCCATTTTAAGTTTCCCAGATTTTCCTTTGAATTTAAATAATTACAAATGAGAAATGTCAGACAAAACATTTTCTGGATAACCTGATACTGTTATCCAGACTTTCCCTCTAATGTATTTTTCCCTGACCTTTAAAAAGGTCCATTTTCACTTTCCCAGACTTTTACCTGACTTTTTAGGACCATTTTCACTTTCCCAGACTTTTACCTGACTTTTTAGGACCATTTTCAATTTCCCAGACTTGTCCCTGACTTTTCAGGCCCATTTTCAATTTTCCAGACTTTTCCCAGACTTTTCAGGCCCATTTTGAATTTCCCAGAATTGTCCCTGACTTTTTAGGCCCATTTTCAATTTTCCAGACTTTTTTTAGGCCAATCTTCAATTTCCCAGACTTGTCCTCGCTTGTCCCAGACTTTTTAGGCCCATCTTCAATTTCCCAGACTTTCCCCTAAATTTTTAGGCCCATTTTTAAGTTTCCCAGATTTTCCTTTGAATTTAAATAATTAGAAATGAGAAATGTCAGACAACACATTTTCTGGTTAACCTGATACTCTTATCCAGAATTTCCCTCTAATATATTTTTCCCTGACCTTTCAAAAGGTCCATTTTCACTTTCCCAGACTTTTACCTGACTTTTTAGGACCATTTTCACTTTCCCAGACTTTAACCTGACTTTTTAGGACCATTTTCAATTTCCCTGACTTTTCGGACCCATTTTCAATTTCCCAGACTTTTCAGGCCCATTTTCAATTTCCCAGACTTTCCCCTGAATTTTAAGGCCCATTTTCAATTTTCCAAACTTGCCCCAGACTTTCTTTAAGCCCATTTTCAATTTCCCAGACTTGTCCCAGACTTTTCAGGGCCATTTTCAATTTCCCAGACTTGTCCCTGACTTTTGAGGCCCATTTTCAATTTTCCAAACTTGTCCCAGACTTTTTAGGCCCATTTTGAATTTCACAGACTTGTCCCAGACTTTTCAGGCCCATTTTCAATTTCCCAGACTTGTCCCTGACTTTTTAGGCCCATTTTGAATTTCCCAGACTTGTCCCTGACTTTTTAGGCCCATTTTGAATTTCCCAGACTTGTCCCTGACTTTTTAGGCCCATTTTCAATTTTCCAGACTTGTCCCAGACTTTTTTTAGGCCCATCTTCAATTTCCCAGACTTTCCCCTAAATTTTTAGGCCCATTTTAAATTTCCCAGATTTTCCTTTGAATTTAAATAATTAGAAATGAGAAATGTCAGACAACACATTTTCTGGTTAACCTTATACTCTTATCCAGAATTTCCCTCATTTTCACTTTCCCAGACTTTTACCTGACTTTTTAGGACCATTTTCACTTTCCCAGACTTTTACCTGACTTTTTAGGACCATTTTCACTTTCCCAGACTTTTACCTGACTTTTTAGGACCATTTTCACTTTCCCAGACTTTTACCTGACTTTTTAGGACCATTTTCAATTTCCCTGACTTTTCAGGCCCATTTTCAATTTCCCAGACTTGTCCCAGACTTTTCAGGCCCATTTTCAATTTCCCAGACTTTCCCCTGAATTTTTAGGCCCATTTTCAATTTTCCAAACTTGCCCCAGACTTTATTTAAGCCCATTTTCAATTTCCCAGACTTGTCCCAGACTTTTCAGGCCCATTTTCAATTTCCCAGACTTGTCCCAGACTTTTCAGGCCCATTTTCAATTTCCCAGACTTGTCCCTGACTTTTTAGGCCCATTTTCAATTTCCCAGACTTGTCCCTGACTTTTTAGGCCCATTTTCAATTTCCCAGACTTGTCCCAGACTTTTTAGGCCCATCTTCAATTTCCCAGACTTTCCCCTAAATTTTTAGGCCCATTTTAAGTTTCCCAGATTTTCCTTTGAATTTAAATAATTACAAATGAGAAATGTCAGACAACACATTTTCTGGATAACCTGATACTATTATCCAGACTTTCCCTCTAATATATTTTTCCCTGACCTTTAAAAAGGTCCATTTTCACTTTCCCAGACTTTTACCTGACTTTTTAGGACCATTTTCACTTTCCCAGACTTTTACCTGACTTTTTAGGACCATTTTCAATTTCCCTGACTTTTCAGGCCCATTTTCAATTTTCCAGACTTTTCCCAGACTTTTCAGGCCCATTTTGAATTTCCCAGACTTTTCAGGCCCATTTTGAATTTCCCAGACTTGTCCCTGATTTTTAGGCCCATCTTCAATTTCCCAGACTTGTCCCAGACTTTTCAGGCCCATTTTGAATTTCCCAGACTTGTCCCTGATTTTTAGGCCCATTTTCAATTTTCCAGACTTGTCCCAGACTTTTCAGGCCCATTTTGAATTTCCCAGACTTGTCCCTGACTTTTTAGGCCCATTTTGAATTTTCCAGACTTTTCCAAGACTTTTCAGGCCCATTTTGAATTTCCCAGACTTGTCCCTGACTTTTTAGGCCCATTTTCAATTTTCCAGACATTTTTAGGCCAATCTTCAATTTCCCAGACTTGTCCCAGACTTTTTAGGCCCATCTTCAATTTCCCAGACTTTCCCCTAAATTTTTAGGCCCATTTTAAGTTTCCCAGATTTTCCTTTGAATTTAAATAATTAGAAATGAGAAATGTCAGACAACACATTTTCTGGTTAACCTGATACTCTTATCCAGAATTTCCCTCTAATATATTTTTCCCTGACCTTTAAAAAGGTCCATTTTCACTTTCCCAGACTTTTACCTGACTTTTCAGGCCCATTTTCAATTTCCAAGACTTGTTCCAGACTTTTCAGGCCCATTTTCAATTTCCCAGACTTGTCCCAGACTTTTCAGGCCCATTTTCAATTTCCCAGACTTTCCCCTGAATTTTTAGGCCCATTTTCAATTTTCCAAACTTGCCCCAGACTTTATTTAAGCCCATTTTCAATTTCCCAGACTTGTCCCAGACTTTTCAGGCCCATTTTCAATTTCCCAGACTTGTCCCAGACTTTTTAGGCCCATTTTGAATTTCCCAGACTTGTCTCAGACTTTTCAGGCCCATTTTCAATTTCCCAGACTTGTCCCTGACTTTTTAGGCCCATTTTCAATTTCCCAGACTTGTCCCTGACTTTTTAGGCCCATTCTCAATTTCCCAGACTTGTCCGAGACTTTTTAGGCCCATCTTCAATTTCCCAGACTTTCCCCTAAATTTTTAGGCCCATTTTAAGTTTCCCAGATTTTCCTTTGAATTTAAATAATTACAAATGAGAAATGTCAGACAACACATTTTCTGGATAACCTGATACTATTATCCAGACTTTCCCTCTAATATATTTTTCCCTGACCTTTAAAAAGGTCCATTTTCACTTTCCCAGACTTTTACCTGACTTTTTAGGACCATTTTCACTTTCCCAGACTTTTACCTGACTTTTTAGGACCATTTTCAATTTCCCTGACTTTTCAGGCCCATTTTCAATTTTCCAGACTTTTCCCAGACTTTTCAGGCCCATTTTGAATTTCCCAGACTTGTCCCAGACTTTTCAGGCCCATTTTGAATTTCCCAGACTTGTCCCTGATTTTTAGGCCCATCTTCAATTTCCCAGACTTGTCCCAGACTTTTCAGGCCCATTTTGAATTTCCCAGACTTGTCCCTGATTTTTAGGCCCATTTTCAATTTTCCAGACTTGTCCCAGACTTTTCAGGCCCATTTTGAATTTCCCAGACTTGTCCCTGACTTTTTAGGCCCATTTTGAATTTTCCAGACTTTTCCAAGACTTTTCAGGCCCATTTTGAATTTCCCAGACTTGTCCCTGACTTTTTAGGCCCATTTTCAATTTTCCAGACATTTTTAGGCCAATCTTCAATTTCCCAGACTTGTCCCAGACTTTTTAGGCCCATCTTCAATTTCCCAGACTTTCCCCTAAATGTTTAGGCCCATTTTAAGTTTCCCAGATTTTCCTTTGAATTTAAATAATTAGAAATGAGAAATGTCAGACAACACATTTTCTGGTTAACCTGATACTCTTATCCAGAATTTCCCTCTAATATATTTTTCCCTGACCTTTAAAAAGGTCCATTTTCACTTTCCCAGACTTTTACCTGACTTTTTAGGACCATTTTCACTTTCCCAGACTTTTACCTGACTTTTTAGGACCATTTTCAATTTCCCTGACTTTTCAGGCCCATTTTCAATTTCCCAGACTTGTCCCAGACTTTTCAGGCCCATTTTCAATTTCCCAGACTTTCCCCTGAATTTTTAGGCCCATTTTCAATTTTCCAAACTTGCCCCAGACTTTATTTAAGCCCATTTTCAATTTCCCAGACTTGTCCCAGACTTTTCAGGCCCATTTTCAATTTCCCAGACTTGTCCCAGAATTTTTAGGCCCATTTTGAATTTCCCAGACTTGTCCCAGACTTTTCAGGCCCATTTTCAATTTCCCAGACTTGTCCCTGACTTTTTAGGCCCATTTTCAATTTCCCAGACTTGTCCCTGACTTTTTAGGCCCATTTTCAATTTCCCAGACTTGTCCCAGACTTTTTAGGCCCATCTTCAATTTCCCAGACTTTCCCCTAAATTTTTAGGCCCATTTTAAGTTTCCCAGATTTTCCTTTGGATTTAAATAATTACAAATGAGAAATGTCAGACAAAACATTTTCTGGATAACCTGATACTGTTATCCAGACTTTCCCTCTAATATATTTTTCCCTGACCTTTAAAAAGGTCCATTTTCACTTTCCCAGACTTTTACCTGACTTTTTAGGACCATTTTCACTTTCCCAGACTTTTACCTGACTTTTTAGGAC
Organism: Phalangium opilio; assembly: GCF_054372755.1. NCBI lineage: Eukaryota > Metazoa > Arthropoda > Arachnida > Opiliones > Phalangiidae > Phalangium > Phalangium opilio. Next base: position 11,681,648 of record NW_028324178.1, read on the forward strand.
CATTTTCAATTTCCCTGACTTTTCAGGCCCATTTTCAATTTTCCAGACTTTTCCCAGACTTTTCAGGCCCATTTTGAATTTCCCAGACTTGTCCCTGACTTTTTAGGCCCATTTTCAATTTTCCAGACTTTTTTTAGGCCAATCTTCAATTTCCCAGACTTGTCCTCGCTTGTCCCAGACTTTTTAGGCCCATCTTCAATTTCCCAGACTTTCCCCTAAATTTTTAGGCCCATTTTTAAGTTTCCCAGATTTTCCTTTGAATTTAAATAATTAGAAATGAGAAATGTCAGACAACACATTTTCTGGTTAACCTGATACTCTTATCCAGAATTTCCCTCTAATATATTTTTCCCTGACCTTTCAAAAGGTCCATTTTCACTTTCCCAGACTTTTACCTGACTTTTTAGGACCATTTTCACTTTCCCAGACTTTAACCTGACTTTTTAGGACCATTTTCAATTTCCCTGACTTTTCGGACCCATTTTCAATTTCCCAGACTTTTCAGGCCCATTTTCAATTTCCCAGACTTTCCCCTGAATTTTAAGGCCCATTTTCAATTTTCCAAACTTGCCCCAGACTTTCTTTAAGCCCATTTTCAATTTCCCAGACTTGTCCCAGACCTTTCAGGCCCATTTTCAATTTCCCAGACTTGTCCCTGACTTTTGAGGCCCATTTTCAATTTTCCAAACTTGTCCCAGACTTTTTAGGCCCATTTTGAATTTCACAGACTTGTCCCAGACTTTTCAGGCCCATTTTCAATTTCCCAGACTTGTCCCTGACTTTTTAGGCCCATTTTGAATTTCCCAGACTTGTCCCTGACTTTTTAGGCCCATTTTGAATTTCCCAGACTTGTCCCTGACTTTTTAGGCCCATTTTCAATTTTCCAGACTTGTCCCAGACTTTTTTTAGGCCCATCTTCAATTTCCCAGACTTTCCCCTAAATTTTTAGGCCCATTTTAAATTTCCCAGATTTTCCTTTGAATTTAAATAATTAGAAATGAGAAATGTCAGACAACACATTTTCTGGTTAACCTTATACTCTTATCCAGAATTTGCCTCATTTTCACTTTCCCAGACTTTTACCTGACTTTTTAGGACCATTTTCACTTTCCCAGACTTTTACCTGACTTTTTAGGACCATTTTCACTTTCCCAGACTTTTACCTGACTTTTTAGGACCATTTTCACTTTCCCAGACTTTTACCTGACTTTTTAGGACCATTTTCAATTTCCCTGACTTTTCAGGCCCATTTTCAATTTCCCAGACTTGTCCCAGACTTTTCAGGCCCATTTTCAATTTCCCAGACTTTCCCCTGAATTTTTAGGCCCATTTTCAATTTTCCAAACTTGCCCCAGACTTTATTTAAGCCCATTTTCAATTTCCCAGACTTTTCCCAGACTTTTCAGGCCCATTTTCAATTTCCCAGACTTGTCCCAGACTTTTCAGGCCCATTTTCAATTTCCCAGACTTGTCCCTGACTTTTTAGGCCCATTTTCAATTTCCCAGACTTGTCCCTGACTTTTTAGGCCCATTTTCAATTTCCCAGACTTGTCCCAGACTTTTTAGGCCCATCTTCAATTTCCCAGACTTTCCCCTAAATTTTTAGGCCCATTTTAAGTTTCCCAGATTTTCCTTTGAATTTAAATAATTACAAATGAGAAATGTCAGACAACACATTTTCTGGATAACCTGATACTGTTATCCAGAATTTCCCTCTAATATATTTTTCCCTGACCTTTAAAAAGGTCCATTTTCACTTTCCCAGACTTTTACCTGACTTTTTAGGACCATTTTCACTTTCCCAGACTTTAACCTGACTTTTTAGGACCATTTTAAATTTCCCTGACTTTTCGGGCCCATTTTCAATTTCCCAGACTTTTCAGGCCCATTTTCAATTTACCAGACTTTCCCCTGAATTTTAAGGCCCATTTTCAATTTTCCAAACTTGCCCCAGACTTTCTTTAAGCCCATTTTCAATTTCCCAGACTTGTCCCAGACTTTTCAGGCCCATTTTCAATTTCCCAGACTTGTCCCTGACTTTTTAGGCCCATTTTGAATTTCCCAGACTTGTCCCTGACTTTTTAGGCCCATTTTGAATTTCCCAGACTTGTCCCTGACTTTTTAGGCCCATTTTCAATTTTCCAGACTTGTCCCAGACTTTTTTTAGTCCCATCTTCAATTTCCCAGACTTTCTCCTAAATTTTTAGGCCCATTTTAAATTTCCCAGATTTTCCTTTGAATTTAAATAATTAGAAATGAGAAATGTCAGACAACACATTTTCTGGTTAACCTTATCCTCTTATCCAGAATTTCCCTCTAATATATTTTTCCCTGACCTTTAAAAAGGTCCATTTTCACTTTCCCAGACTTTTACCTGACTTTTTAGGACCATTTTCACTTTCCCAGACTTTTACCTGACTTTTTAGGACCATTTTCAATTTCCCTGACTTTTCAGGCCCATTTTCAATTTCCCAGACTTGTCCCAGACTTTTCAGGCCCATTTTCAATTTCCCAGACTTTCCCCTGAATTTTTAGGCCCATTTTCAATTTTCCAAACTTGCCCCAGACTTTATTTAAGCCCATTTTCAATTTCCCAGACTTGTCCCAGACTTTTCAGGCCCATTTTCAATTTCCCAGACTTGTCCCTGACTTTTGAGGCCCATTTTCAATTTTCCAAACTTGTCCCAGACTTTTTAGGCCCATTTTGAATTTCCCAGACTTGTCCCAGACTTTTCAGGCCCATTTTCAATTTCCCAGACTTCTCCCTGACTTTTTAGGCCCATTTTGAATTTCCCAGACTTGTCCCTGACTTTTTAGGCCCATTTTCAATTTCCCAGACTTGTCCCAGACTTTTTAGGCCCATCTTCAATTTTCCAGACTTTCCCCTTAATTTTTAAGCCCATTTTAAGTTTCTCAGATTTTCCTTTGAATTTAAATAAATACAAATGAGAAATGTCAGACAACACATTTTCTGGATAACCTGATACTGTTATCCAGACTTTCCCTCTAATATATTTTTCCCTGACCTTTAAAAAGGTCCATTTTCACTTTCCCAGACTTTTACCTGACTTTTTAGGACCATTTTCACTTTCCCAGACTTTTACCTGACTTTTTAGGACCATTTTCAATTTCCCTGACTTTTCAGGCCCATTTTCAATTTCCCAGACTTTCTCCTAAATTTTTAGGCCCATTTTAAATTTCCCAGATTTTCCTTTGAATTTAAATAATTAGAAATGAGAAATGTCAGACAACACATTTTCTGGTTAACCTTATCCTCTTATCCAGAATTTCCCTCTAATATATTTTTCCCTGACCTTTAAAAAGGTCCATTTTCACTTTCCCAGACTTTTACCTGACTTTTTAGGACCATTTTCACTTTCCCAGACTTTTACCTGACTTTTTAGGACCATTTTCAATTTCCCTGACTTTTCAGGCCCATTTTCAATTTCCCAGACTTGTCCCAGACTTTTCAGGCCCATTTTCAATTTCCCAGACTTTCCCCTGAATTTTTAGGCCCATTTTCAATTTTCCAAACTTGCCCCAGACTTTATTTAAGCCCATTTTCAATTTCCCAGACTTGTCCCAGACTTTTCAGGCCCATTTTCAATTTCCCAGACTTGTCCCTGACTTTTGAGGCCCATTTTCAATTTTCCAAACTTGTCCCAGACTTTTTAGGCCCATTTTGAATTTCCCAGACTTGTCCCAGACTTTTCAGGCCCATTTTCAATTTCCCAGACTTCTCCCTGACTTTTTAGGCCCATTTTGAATTTCCCAGACTTGTCCCTGACTTTTTAGGCCCATTTTCAATTTCCCAGACTTGTCCCAGACTTTTTAGGCCCATCTTCAATTTCCCAGACTTTCCCCTTAATTTTTAAGCCCATTTTAAGTTTCTCAGATTTTCCTTTGAATTTAAATAAATACAAATGAGAAATGTCAGACAACACATTTTCTGGATAACCTGATACTGTTATCCAGACTTTCCCTCTAATATATTTTTCCCTGACCTTTAAAAAGGTCCATTTTCACTTTCCCAGACTTTTACCTGACTTTTTAGGACCATTTTCACTTTCCCAGTCTTTTACCTGACTTTTTAGGACCATTTTCAATTTCCCTGACTTTTCAGGCCCATTTTCAATTTCCCAGACTTGTCCCAGACTTTTCAGGCCCATTTTCAATTTCCCAGACTTTCCCCTGAATTTTTAGGCCCATTTTCAATTTTCCAAACTTGCCCCAGACTTTATTTAAGCCCATTTTCAATTTCCCAGACTTGTCCCAGACTTTTCAGGCCCATTTTCAATTTCCCAGACTTGTCCCTGACTTTTGAGGCCCATTTTCAATTTTCCAAACTTGTCCCAGACTTTTTAGGCCCATTTTGAATTTCCCAGACTTGTCCCAGACTTTTCAGGCCCATTTTCAATTTCCCAGACTTCTCCCTGACTTTTTAGGCCCATTTTCAATTTCCCAGACTTGTCCCTGACTTTTTAGGCCCATTTTGAATTTCCCAGACTTGTCCCAGACTTTTTAGGCCCATCTTCAATTTCCCAGACTTTCCCCTAAATCTTTAAGCCCATTTTAAGTTTCCCAGATTTTCCTTTGAATTTAAATAAATACAAATGAGAAATGTCAGACAACACATTTTCTGGATAACCTGATACTGTTATCCAGACTTTCCCTCTAATATATTTTTCCCTGACCTTTAAAAAGGTCCATTTTCACTTTCCCAGACTTTTACCTGACTTTTTAGGACCATTTTCACTTTCCCAGACTTTTACCTGACTTTTTAGGACCATTTTCAATTTCCCTGACTTTTCAGGCCCATTTTCAATTTTCCAGACTTTTCCCAGACTTTTCAGGCCCATTTTGAATTTCCCAGACTTGTCCCTGACTTTTTAGGCCCATTTTCAATTTTCCAGACTTTTTTTAGGCCAATCTTCAATTTCCCAGACTTGTCCTCGCTTGTCCCAGACTTTTTAGGCCCATCTTCAATTTCCCAGACTTTCCCCTAAATTTTTAGGCCCGTTTTTAAGTTTCCCAGATTTTCCTTTGAATTTAAATAATTAGAAATGAGAAATGTCAGACAACACATTTTCTGGTTAACCTGATACTCTTATCCAGAATTTCCCTCTAATATATTTTTCCCTGACCTTTAAAAAGGTCCATTTTCACTTTCCCAGACTTTTACCTGACTTTTTAGGACCATTTTCACTTTCCCAGACTTTTACCTGACTTTTTAGGACCATTTTCAATTTCCCTGACTTTTCGGGCCCATTTTCAATTTCCCAGACTTTTCAGGCCCATTTTCAATTTCCCAGACTTTCCCCGGAATTTTAAGGCCCATTTTCAATTTTCCAAACTTGCCCCAGACTTTCTTTAAGCCCATTTTCAATTTCCCAGACTTGTCCCAGACTTTTCAGGCCCATTTTCAATTTCCCAGACTTTCCCCTAAATTTTTAAGCCCATTTTAAGTTTCCCAGATTTTCCTTTGAATTTAAATAATTACAAATGAGAAATGTCAGACAACTCATTTTCTGGATAACCTGATACTGTTATCCAGACTTTCCCTCTAATATATTTTTCCCTGACCTTTAAAAAGGTCCATTTTCACTTTCCCAGACTTTTACCTGAATTTTTAGGACCATTTTTACTTTCCCAGACTTTTACCTGACTTTTTAGGACCATTTTCAATTTCCCTGACTTTTCAGGCCCAATTTCAATTTTCCAGACTTTTCCCAGACTTTTCAGGCCCATTTTGAATTTCCCAGACTTGTCCCTGACTTTCTAGGCCCAATTTCAATTTTCCAGACTTTTTTTAGGCCAATCTTCAATTTCCCAGACTTGTCCTCGCTTGTCCCAGACTTTTTAGGCCCATCTTCAATTTCCCAGACTTTCCCCTAAATTTTAAGGCCCATTTTTAAGTTTCCCAGATTTTCCTTTGAATTTAAATAATTAGAAATGAGAAATGTCAGACAACACATTTTCTGGTTAACCTGATACTCTTATCCAGAATTTCCCTCTAATATATTTTTCCCTGACCTTTAAAAAGGTCCATTTTCACTTTCCCAGACTTTTACCTGACTTTTTAGGACCATTTTCACTTTCCCAGACTTTTACCTGACTTTTTAGGACCATTTTCAATTTCCCTGACTTTTCAGGCCCATTTTCAATTTCCCAGACTTTCTCCTAAATTTTTAGGCCCATTTTAAATTTCCCAGATTTTCCTTTGAATTTAAATAATTAGAAATGAGAAATGTCAGACAACACATTTTCTGGTTAACCTTATCCTCTTATCCAGAATTTCCCTCTAATATATTTTTCCCTGACCTTTAAAAAGGTCCATTTTCACTTTCCCAGACTTTTACCTGACTTTTTAGGACCATTTTCACTTTCCCAGTCTTTTACCTGACTTTTTAGGACCATTTTCAATTTCCCTGACTTTTCAGGCCCATTTTCAATTTCCCAGACTTGTCCCAGACTTTTCAGGCCCATTTTCAATTTCCCAGACTTTCCCCTGAATTTTTAGGCCCATTTTCAATTTTCCAAACTTGCCCCAGACTTTATTTAAGCCCATTTTCAATTTCCCAGACTTGTCCCAGACTTTTCAGGCCCATTTTCAATTTCCCAGACTTGTCCCTGACTTTTGAGGCCCATTTTCAATTTTCCAAACTTGTCCCAGACTTTTTAGGCCCATTTTGAATTTCCCAGACTTGTCCCAGACTTTTCAGGCCCATTTTCAATTTCCCAGACTTCTCCTTGACTTTTTAGGCCCATTTTCAATTTCCCAGACTTGTCCCTGACTTTTTAGGCCCATTTTGAATTTCCCAGACTTGTCCCTGACTTTTTAGGCCCATTTTCAATTTCCCAGACTTGTCCCAGACTTTTTAGGCCCATCTTCAATTTCCCAGACTTTCCCCTAAATCTTTAAGCCCATTTTAAGTTTCCCAGATTTTCCTTTGAATTTAAATAAATACAAATGAGAAATGTCAGACAACACATTTTCTGGATAACCTGATACTGTTATCCAGACTTTCCCTCTAATATATTTTTCCCTGACCTTTAAAAAGGTCCATTTTCACTTTCCCAGACTTTTACCTGACTTTTTAGGACCATTTTCACTTTCCCAGACTTTTACCTGACTTTTTAGGACCATTTTCAATTTCCCTGACTTTTCAGGCCCATTTTCAATTTTCCAGACTTTTCCCAGACTTTTCAGGCCCATTTTGAATTTCCCAGACTTGTCCCTGACTTTTTAGGCCCATTTTCAATTTTCCAGACTTTTTTTAGGCCAATCTTCAATTTCCCAGACTTGTCCTCGCTTGTCCCAGACTTTTTAGGCCCATCTTCAATTTCCCAGACTTTCCCCTAAATTTTTAGGCCCGTTTTTAAGTTTCCCAGATTTTCCTTTGAATTTAAATAATTAGAAATGAGAAATGTCAGACAACACATTTTCTGGTTAACCTGATACTCTTATCCAGAATTTCCCTCTAATATATTTTTCCCTGACCTTTAAAAAGGTCCATTTTCACTTTCCCAGACTTTTACCTGACTTTTTAGGACCATTTTCACTTTCCCAGACTTTTACCTGACTTTTTAGGACCATTTTCAATTTCCCTGACTTTTCGGGCCCATTTTCAATTTCCCAGACTTTTCAGGCCCATTTTCAATTTCCCAGACTTTCCCCGGAATTTTAAGGCCCATTTTCAATTTTCCAAACTTGCCCCAGACTTTCTTTAAGCCCATTTTCAATTTCCCAGACTTGTCCCAGACTTTTCAGGCCCATTTTCAATTTCCCAGACTTTCCCCTAAATTTTTAAGCCCATTTTAAGTTTCCCAGATTTTCCTTTGAATTTAAATAATTACAAATGAGAAATGTCAGACAACTCATTTTCTGGATAACCTGATACTGTTATCCAGACTTTCCCTCTAATATATTTTTCCCTGACCTTTAAAAAGGTCCATTTTCACTTTCCCAGACTTTTACCTGAATTTTTAGGACCATTTTTACTTTCCCAGACTTTTACCTGACTTTTTAGGACCATTTTCAATTTCCCTGACTTTTCAGGCCCAATTTCAATTTTCCAGACTTTTCCCAGACTTTTCAGGCCCATTTTGAATTTCCCAGACTTGTCCCTGACTTTCTAGGCCCAATTTCAATTTTCCAGACTTTTTTTAGGCCAATCTTCAATTTCCCAGACTTGTCCTCGCTTGTCCCAGACTTTTTAGGCCCATCTTCAATTTCCCAGACTTTCCCCTAAATTTTAAGGCCCATTTTTAAGTTTCCCAGATTTTCCTTTGAATTTAAATAATTAGAAATGAGAAATGTCAGACAACACATTTTCTGGTTAACCTGATACTCTTATCCAGAATTTCCCTCTAATATATTTTTCCCTGACCTTTAAAAAGGTCCATTTTCACTTTCCCAGACTTTTACCTGACTTTTTAGGACCATTTTCACTTTCCCAGACTTTTACCTGACTTTTTAGGACCATTTTCAATTTCCCTGACTTTTCGGGCCCATTTTCAATTTCCCAGACTTTTCAGGCCCATTTTCAATTTCCCAGACTTTCCCCTGAATTTTAAGGCCCATTTTCAATTTTCCAAACTTGCCCCAGACTTTCTTTAAGCCCATTTTCAATTTCCCAGACTTGTCCCAGACTTTTCAGGCCCATTTTCAATTTCCCAGACTTTTCCCTGACGTTTGAGGCCCATTTTCAATTTTCCAAACTTGTCCCAGACTTTTTAGGCCCATTTTGAATTTCCCAGACTTGTCCCTGACTTTTCAGGCCCATTTTCAATTTCCCAGACTTGTCCCTGACTTTTTAGGCCCATTTTGAATTTCCCAGACTTGTCCCTGACTTTTTAGGCCCATTTTGAATTTCCCAGACTTGTCCCTGACTTTTTAGGCCCATTTTCAATTTCCCAGACTTGTCCCTGACTTTTTAGGCGCATTTTGAATTTGCCAGACTTGTCCCTGACTTTTTAGGCCCATTTTCAATTTCCCAGACTTGTCCCAGACTTTTTAGGCCCATCTTCAATTTCCCAGACTTTCCCCTAAATTTTTAAGCCCATTTTAAGTTTCCCAGATTTTCCTTTGAATTTAAATAATTACAAATGAGAAATGTCAGACAACTCATTTTCTGGATAACCTGATACTGTTATCCAGACTTTCCCTCTAATATATTTTTCCCTGACCTTTAAAAAGGTCCATTTTCACTTTCCCAGACTTTTACCTGACTTTTTAGGACCATTTTCAATTTCCCTGACTTTTCAGGCCCAATTTCAATTTTCCAGACTTTTCCCAGACTTTTCAGGCCCATTTTGAATTTCCCAGACTTGTCCCTGACTTTTTAGGCCCATTTCCAATTTTCCAGACTTTTTTTAGGCCAATCTTCAATTTCCCAGACTTGTCCTCGCTTGTCCCAGACTTTTTAGGCCCATCTTCAATTTCCCAGACTTTCCCCTAAATTTTTAGGCCCATTTTTAAGTTTCCCAGATTTTCCTTTGAATTTAAATAATTAGAAATGAGAAATGTCAGACAACACATTTTCTGGTTAACCTGATACTCTTATCCAGAATTTCCCTCTAATATATTTTTCCCTGACCTTTAAAAAGGTCCATTTTCACTTTCCCAGACTTTTACCTGACTTTTAAGGACCATTTTCACTTTCCCAGACTTTTACCTGACTTTTTAGGACCATTTTCAATTTCCCTGACTTTTCGGGCCCATTTTCAATTTCCCAGACTTTTCAGGCCCATTTTCAATTTCCCAGACTTTCCCCTGAATTTTAAGGCCCATTTTCAATTTTCCAAACTTGCCCCAGACTTTCTTTAAGCCCATTTTCAATTTCCCAGACTTGTCCCAGACTTTTCAGGCCCATTTTCAATTTCCCAGACTTGTCCCTGACTTTTGAGGCCCATTTTCAATTTTCCAAACTTGTCCCAGACTTTTTAGGCCCATTTTGAATTTCCCAGACTTGTCCCTGACTTTTCAGGCCCATTTTCAATTTCCCAGACTTGTCCCTGACTTTTTAGGCCCATTTTGAATTTCCCAGACTTGTCCCTGACTTTTTAGGCCCATTTTCAATTTCCCAGACTTGTCTTGGACTTTTTAGGCGCATTTTGAATTTGCCAGACTTGTCCCTGACTTTTTAGGCCCATTTTCAATTTCCCAGACTTGTCCCAGACTTTTTAGGCCCATCTTCAATTTCCCAGACTTTCCCCTAAATTTTTAAGCCCATTTTAAGTTTTCCAGATTTTCCTTTGAATTTAAATAATTACAAATGAGAAATGTCAGACAACTCATTTTCTGGATAACCTGATATTGTTATCCAGACTTTCCCTCTAATATATTTTTCCCTGACCTTTAAAAAGGTCCATTTTCACTTTCCCAGACTTTTACCTGACTTTTTAGGACCATTTTCACTTTCCCAGACTTTTACCTGACTTTTTAGGACCATTTTCAATTTCCCTGACTTTTCAGGCCCAATTTCAATTTTCCAGACTTTTCCCAGACTTTTCAGGCCCATTTTGAATTTCCCAGACTTGTCCCTGACTTTTTAGGCCCATTTTCAATTTTCCAGACTTTTTTTAGGCCAATCTTCAATTTCCCAGACTTGTCCTCGCTTGTCCCAGACTTTTTAGGCCCATCTTCAATTTCCCAGACTTTCCCCTAAATTTTTAGGCCCATTTTTAAGTTTCCCAGATTTTCCTTTGAATTTAAATAATTAGAAATGAGAAATGTCAGACAACACATTTTCTGGTTAACCTGATACTCTTATCCAGAATTTCCCTCTAATATATTTTTCCCTGACTTTTTAGGACCATTTTCACTTTCCCAGACTTTTACCTGACTTTTTAGGACCATTTTCAATTTCCCCGACTTTTCGGGCCCATTTTCAATTTCCCAGACTTTTCAGGCCCATTTTCAATTTCCCAGACTTTCCCCTGAATTTTAAGGCCCATTTTCAATTTTCCAAACTTGCCCCAGACTTTCTTTAAGCCCATTTTCAATTTCCCAGACTTGTCCCAGACTTTTCAGGCCCATTTTCAATTTCCCAGACTTGTCCCTGACTTTTGAGGCCCATTTTCAATTTTCCAAACTTGTCCCAGACTTTTTAGGCCCATTTTGAATTTCCCAGACTTGTCCCAGACTTTTCAGAACCATTTTCAATTTCCCAGACTTGTCCCTGACTTTTTAGGCCCATTTTGAATTTCCCAGACTTGTCCCTGACTTTTTAGGCCCATTTTGAATTTCCCAGACTTGTCCCTGACTTTTTAGGCCCATTTTCAATTTCCCAGACTTGTCCCTGACTTTTTAGGCCCATTTTGAATTTCCCAGACTTGTCCCTGACTTTTTAGGCCCATTTTCAATTTCCCAGACTTGTCCCAGACTTTTTAGGCCCATCTTCAATTTCCCAGACTTTCCCCTAAATTTTTAAGCCCATTTTAAGTTTCCCAGATTTTCCTTTGAATTTAAATAATTACAAATGAGAAATGTCAGACAACACATTTTCTGGATAACCTGATACTGTTATCCAGACTTTCCCTCTAATATATTTTTCCCTGACCTTTAAAAAGGTCCATTTTCACTTTCCCAGACTTTTACCTGACTTTTTAGGACCATTTTCACTTTCCCAGACTTTTACCTGACTTTTTAGGACCATTTTCAATTTCCCTGACTTTTCAGGCCCATTTTCAATTTTCCAGACTTTTCCCAGACTTTTCAGGCCCATTTTGAATTTCCCAGACTTGTCCCTGACTTTTTAGGCCCATTTTCAATTTTCCAGACTTGTCCCAGACTTTTTAGGCCCATCTTCAATTTCCCAGACTTTCCCCTAAATTTTTAGGCCCATTTTTAAGTTTCCCAGATTTTCCTTTGAATTTAAATAATTAGAAATGAGAAATGTCAGACAACACATTTTCTTGTTAACCTGATACTCTTATCCAGAATTTCCCTCTAATATATTTTTCCCTGACCTTTAAAAAGGTCCATTTTCACTTTCCCAGACTTTTACCTGACTTTTTAGGACCATTTTCACTTCCCAGACTTTTACCTGACTTTTTAGGACCATTTTCACTTCCCAGACTTTTACCTGACTTTTTAGGACCATTTTCAATTTCCCTGACTTTTCGGGCCCATTTTCAATTTCCCAGACTTTTCAGGCCCATTTTCAATTTCCCAGACTTGTCCCTGACTTTTGAGGCCCATTTTCAATTTTCCAAACTTGCCCCAGACTTTCTTTAAGCCCATTTTCAATTTCCCAGACTTGTCCCAGACTTTTCAGGCCCATTTTCAATTTCCCAGACTTGTCCCTGACTTTTTAGGCCCATTTTGAATTTCCCAGACTTGTCACTGACTTTTTAGGCCCATTTTGAATTTCCCAGACTTGTCCCTGACTTTTTAGGCCCATTTTCAATTTTCCAGATTTTCCTTTGAATTTAAATAATTAGAAATGAGAAATGTCAGACAACACATTTTCTGGTTAACCTTATACTCTTATCCAGAATTTCCCTCTAATATATTTTTCCCTGACCTTTAAAAAGGTCCATTTTCACTTTCCCAGACTTTTACCTGACTTTTTAGGACCATTTTCACTTTCCCAGACTTTTACCTGACTTTTTAGGACCATTTTCAATTTCCCTGACTTTTCGGGCCCATTTTCAATTTCCCAGACTTTTCAGGCCCATTTTCAATTTCCCAGACTTTCCCCTGAATTTTAAGGCCCATTTTCAATTTTCCAAACTTGCCCCAGACTTTCTTTAAGCCCATTTTCAATTTCCCAGACTTGTCCCAGACTTTTCAGGCCCATTTTCAATTTCCCAGACTTGTCCCTGACTTTTTAGGCCCATTTTCAATTTTCCAGACTTGTCCCAGACTTTTTAGGCCCATCTTCAATTTCCCAGACTTTCCCCTAAATTTTTAGGCCCATTTTTAAGTTTCCCAGATTTTCCTTTGAATTTAAATAATTAGAAATGAGAAATGTCAGACAACACATTTTCTGGTTAACCTGATACTCTTATCCAGAATTTCCCTCTAATATATTTTTCCCTGACCTTTAAAAAGGTCCATTTTCACTTTCCCAGACTTTTACCTGACTTTTTAGGACCATTTTCACTTTCCCAGACTTTTACCTGACTTTTTAGGACCATTTTCAATTTCCCTGACTTTTCGGGCCCATTTTCAATTTCCCAGACTTTTCAGGCCCATTTTCAATTTCCCAGACTTTCCCCTGAATTTTAAGGCCCATTTTCAATTTTCCAAACTTGCCCCAGACTTTCTTTAAGCCCATTTTGAATTTCCCAGACTTGTCCCAGACTTTTCAGGCCAATTTTCAATTTCCCAGACTTGTCCCTGACTTTTTAGGCCCATTTTGAATTTCCCAGACTTGTCCCTGACTTTTTAGGCCCATTTTCAATTTTCCAGACTTGTCCCAGACTTTTTTTAGGCCCATCTTCAATTTCCCAGACTTTCCCCTAAATGTTTAGGCCCATTTTAAATTTCCCAGATTTTCCTTTGAATTTAAATAATTAGAAATGAGAAATGTCAGACAACACATTTTCTGGTTAACCTTATACTCTTATCCAGAATTTCCCTCTAATATATTTTTCCCTGACCTTTAAAAAGGTCCATTTTCACTTTCCCAGACTTTTACCTGACTTTTTAGGACCATTTTCACTTTCCCAGACTTTTACCTGACTTTTTAGGACCATTTTCAATTTCCCTGACTTTTCAGGCCCATTTTCAATTTCCCAGACTTGTCCCAGACTTTTCAGGCCCATTTTCAATTTTCCCAGACTTTCCCCTGAATTTTTAGGCCCATTTTCAATTTTCCAAACTTGCCCCAGACTTTCTTTAAGCCCATTTTCAATTTCCCAGACTTGTCCCAGACTTTTCAGGCCCATTTTCAATTTCCCAGACTTGTCCCTGACTTTTGAGGCCCATTTTCAATTTTCCAAACTTGTCCCAGACTTTTTAGGACCATTTTCAATTTCCCTGACTTTTCGGGCCCATTTTCAATTTCCCAGACTTTCCCCTGAATTTTAAGGCCCATTTTCAATTTTCCAAACTTGCCCCAGACTTTCTTTAAGCCCATTTTCAATTTCCCAGACTTGTCCCAGACTTTTCAGGCCCATTTTCAATTTCCCAGACTTGTCCCTGACTTTTGAGGCCCATTTTCAATTTTCCAAACTTGTCCCAGACTTTTTAGGCCCATTTTGAATTTCCCAGACTTGTCCCAGACTTTTCAGGCCCATTTTCAATTTTCCAGACTTGTCCCTGACTTTTTAGGCCCATTTTGAATTTCCCAGACTTGTCCCTGACTTTTTAGGCCCATTTTGAATTTCCCAGACTTGTCCCTGACTTTTTAGGCCCATTTTCAATTTTCCAGACTTGTCCCAGACTTTTTTTAGGCCCATCTTCAATTTCCCAGACTTTCCCCTAAATTTTTAGGCCCATTTTAAATTTCCCAGATTTTCCTTTGAATTTAAATAATTAGAAATGAGAAATGTCAGACAACACATTTTCTGGTTAACCTTATACTCTTATCCAGAATTTCCCTATAATATATTTTTCCCTGACCTTTAAAAAGGTCCATTTTCACTTTCCCAGACTTTTACCTGACTTTTTAGGACCATTTTCACTTCCCAGACTTTTACCTGACTTTTTAGGACCATTTTCACTTCCCAGACTTTTACCTGACTTTTTAGGACCATTTTCAATTTCCCTGACTTTTCGGGCCCATTTTCAATTTCCCAGACTTTTCAGGCCCATTTTCAATTTCCCAGACTTTCCCCTGAATTTTAAGGCCCATTTTCAATTTTCCAAACTTGCCCCAGACTTTCTTTAAGCCCATTTTCAATTTCCCAGACTTGTCCCAGACTTTTCAGGCCCATTTTCAATTTCCCAGACTTGTCCCTGACTTTTGAGGCCCATTTTCAATTTTCCAAACTTGCCCCAGACTTTCTTTAAGCCCATTTTCAATTTCCCAGACTTGTCCCAGACTTTTCAGGCCCATTTTAAATTTCCCAGACTTGTCCCTGACTTTTTAGGCCCATTTTGAATTTCCCAGACTTGTCACTGACTTTTTAGGCCCATTTTGAATTTCCCAGACTTGTCCCTGACTTTTTAGGCCCATTTTCAATTTTCCAGATTTTCCTTTGAATTTAAATAATTAGAAATGAGAAATGTCAGACAACACATTTTCTGGTTAACCTTATACTCTTATCCAGAATTTCCCTCTAATATATTTTTCCCTGACCTTTAAAAAGGTCCATTTTCACTTTCCCAGACTTTTACCTGACTTTTTAGGACCATTTTCAATTTCCCTGACTTTTCAGGCCCATTTTCAATTTCCCAGACTTTCCCCTGAATTTTTAGGCCCATTTTCAATTTTCCAAACTTGCCCCAGACTTTCTTTAAGCCCATTTTCAATTTCCCAGACTTGTCCCAGACTTTTCAGGCCCATTTTGAATTTCCCAGACTTGTCCCAGACTTTTTAGGCCCATCTTCAATTTCCCAGACTTTCCCCTAAATGTTTAGGCCCATTTTTAAGTTTCCCAGATTTTCCTTTGAATTTAAATAATTAGAAATGAGAAATGTCAGACAACACATTTTCTGGTTAACCTGATACTCTTATCCAGAATTTCCCTCTAATATATTTTTCCCTGACCTTTAAAAAGGTCCATTTTCACTTTCCCAGACTTTTACCTGACTTTTTAGGACCATTTTCACTTTCCCAGACTTTTACCTGACTTTTTAGGACCATTTTCAATTTCCCTGACTTTTCGGGCCCATTTTCAATTTCCCAGACTTTTCAGGCCCATTTTCAATTTCCCAGACTTTCCCCTGAATTTTAAGGCCCATTTTCAATTTTCCAAACTTGCCCCAGACTTTCTTTAAGCCCATTTTGAATTTCCCAGACTTGTCCCAGACTTTTCAGGCCAATTTTCAATTTCCCAGACTTGTCCCTGACTTTTTAGGCCCATTTTGAATTTCCCAGACTTGTCCCTGACCTTTTAGGCCCATTTTCAATTTTCCAGACTTGTCCCAGACTTTTTTTAGGCCCATCTTCAATTTCCCAGACTTTCCCCTAAATTTTTAGGCCCATTTTAAATTTCCCAGATTTTCCTTTGAATTTAAATAATTAGAAATGAGAAATGTCAGACAACACATTTTCTGGTTAACCTTATACTCTTATCCAGAATTTCCCTCTAATATATTTTTCCCTGACCTTTAAAAAGGTCCATTTTCACTTTCCCAGACTTTTACCTGACTTTTTAGGACCATTTTCACTTTCCCAGACTTTTACCTGACGTTTTAGGACCATTTTCAATTTCCCTGACTTTTCAGGCCCATTTTCAATTTCCCAGACTTGTCCCAGACTTTTCAGGCCCATTTTCAATTTTCCCAGACTTTCCCCTGAATTTTAAGGCCCATTTTCAATTTTCCAAACTTGCCCCAGACTTTCTTTAAGCCCATTTTCAATTTCCCAGACTTGTCCCAGACTTTTCAGGCCCATTTTCAATTTCCCAGACTTGTCCCTGACTTTTGAGGCCCATTTTCAATTTTCCAAACTTGCCCCAGACTTTCTTTAAGCCCATTTTCAATTTCCCAGACTTGTCCCAGACTTTTCAGGCCCATTTTCAATTTCCCAGACTTGTCCCTGACTTTTTAGGCCCATTTTGAATTTCCCAGACTTGTCACTGACTTTTTAGGCCCATTTTGAATTTCCCAGACTTGTCCCTGACTTTTTAGGCCCATTTTCAATTTTCCAGATTTTCCTTTGAATTTAAATAATTAGAAATGAGAAATGTCAGACAACACATTTTCTGGTTAACCTGATACTCTTATCCAGAATTTCCCTCTAATATATTTTTCCCTGACCTTTAAAAAGGTCCATTTTCACTTTCCCAGACTTTTACCTGACTTTTTAGGACCATTTTCAATTTCCCTGACTTTTCAGGCCCATTTTCAATTTCCCAGACTTTCCCCTGAATTTTTAGGCCCATTTTCAATTTTCCAAACTTGCCCCAGACTTTCTTTAAGCCCATTTTCAATTTCCCAGACTTGTCCCAGACTTTTCAGGCCCATTTTCAATTTCCCAGACTTGTCCCTGACTTTTGAGGCCCATTTTCAATTTTCCAAACTTGTCCCAGACTTTTCAGGCCCATTTTGAATTTCCCAGACTTGTCCCTGACTTTTTAGGCCCATTTTCAATTTTCCAAACTTGTCCCAGACTTTTCAGGCCCATTTTGAATTTCCCAGACTTGTCCCTGACTTTTTAGGCCCATTTTCAATTTTCCAGACTTGTCCCAGACTTTTTAGGCCCATCTTCAATTTCCCAGACTTTCCCCTAAATTTTTAGGCCCATTTTTAAGTTTCCCAGATTTTCCTTTGAATTTAAATAATTAGAAATGAGAAATGTCAGACAACACATTTTCTGGTTAACCTGATACTCTTATCCAGAATTTCCCTCTAATATATTTTTCCCTGACCTTTAAAAAGGTCCATTTTCACTTTCCCAGACTTTTACCTGACTTTTTAGGACCATTTTCACTTTCCCAGACTTTTACCTGACTTTTTAGGACCATTTTCAATTTCCCTGACTTTTCGGGCCCATTTTCAATTTCCCAGACTTTTCAGGCCCATTTTCAATTTCCCAGACTTTCCCCTGAATTTTAAGGCCCATTTTCAATTTTCCAAACTTGCCCCAGACTTTCTTTAAGCCCATTTTGAATTTCCCAGACTTGTCCCAGACTTTTGAGGCCAATTTTCAATTTCCCAGACTTGTCCCTGACTTTTTAGGCCCATTTTGAATTTCCCAGACTTGTCCCTGCCTTTTTAGGCCCATTTTCAATTTTCCAGACTTGTCCCAGACTTTTTTTAGGCCCATCTTCAATTTCCCAGACTTTCCCCTAAATTTTTAGGCCCATTTTAAATTTCCCAGATTTTCCTTTGAATTTAAATAATTAGAAATGAGAAATGTCAGACAACACATTTTCTGGTTAACCTTATACTCTTATCCAGAATTTCCCTCTAATATATTTTTCCCTGACCTTTAAAAAGGTCCATTTTCACTTTCCCAGACTTTTACCTGACTTTTTAGGACCATTTTCACTTTCCCAGACTTTTACCTGACTTTTTAGGACCATTTTCAATTTCCCTGACTTTTCAGGCCCATTTTCAATTTCCCAGACTTTCCCCTGAATTTTTAGGCCCATTTTCAATTTTCCAAACTTGCCCCAGACTTTCTTTAAGCCCATTTTCAATTTCCCAGACTTGTCCCAGACTTTTCAGGCCCATTTTCAATTTCCCAGACTTGTCCCTGACTTTTGAGGCCCATTTTCAATTTTCCAAACTTGTCCCAGACTTTTCAGGCCCATTTTGAATTTCCCAGACTTGTCCCTGACTTTTTAGGCCCATTTTCAATTTTCCAAACTTGTCCCAGACTTTTCAGGCCCATTTTGAATTTCCCAGACTTGTCCCTGACTTTTTAGGCCCATTTTCAATTTTCCAGACTTGTCCCAGACTTTTTAGGCCCATCTTCAATTTCCCAGACTTTCCCCTAAATTTTTAGGCCCATTTTTAAGTTTCCCAGATTTTCCTTTGAATTTAAATAATTAGAAATGAGAAATGTCAGACAACACATTTTCTGGTTAACCTGATACTCTTATCCAGAATTTCCCTCTAATATATTTTTCCCTGACCTTTAAAAAGGTCCATTTTCACTTTCCCAGACTTTTACCTGACTTTTTAGGACCATTTTCACTTTCCCAGACTTTTACCTGACTTTTTAGGACCATTTTCAATTTCCCTGACTTTTCGGGCCCATTTTCAATTTCCCAGACTTTTCAGGCCCATTTTCAATTTCCCAGACTTTCCCCTGAATTTTAAGGCCCATTTTCAATTTTCCAAACTTGCCCCAGACTTTCTTTAAGCCCATTTTGAATTTCCCAGACTTGTCCCAGACTTTTGAGGCCAATTTTCAATTTCCCAGACTTGTCCCTGACTTTTTAGGCCCATTTTGAATTTCCCAGACTTGTCCCTGCCTTTTTAGGCCCATTTTCAATTTTCCAGACTTGTCCCAGACTTTTTTTAGGCCCATCTTCAATTTCCCAGACTTTCCCCTAAATTTTTAGGCCCATTTTAAATTTCCCAGATTTTCCTTTGAATTTAAATAATTAGAAATGAGAAATGTCAGACAACACATTTTCTGGTTAACCTTATACTCTTATCCAGAATTTCCCTCTAATATATTTTTCCCTGACCTTTAAAAAGGTCCATTTTCACTTTCCCAGACTTTTACCTGACTTTTTAGGACCATTTTCACTTTCCCAGACTTTTACCTGACTTTTTAGGACCATTTTCAATTTCCCTGACTTTTCAGGCCCATTTTCAATTTCCCAGACTTGTCCCAGACTTTTCAGGCCCATTTTCAATTTTCCCAGACTTTCCCCTGAATTTTTAGGCCCATTTTCAATTTTCCAAACTTGCCCCAGACTTTCTTTAAGCCCATTTTCAATTTCCCAGACTTGTCCCAGACTTTTCAGGCCCATTTTCAATTTCCCAGACTTGTCCCTGACTTTTGAGGCCCATTTTCAATTTTCCAAACTTGTCCCAGACTTTTTAGGACCATTTTCAATTTCCCTGACTTTTCGGGCCCATTTTCAATTTCCCAGACTTTTCAGGCCCATTTTCAATTTCCCAGACTTTCCCCTGAATTTTAAGGCCCATTTTCAATTTTCCAAACTTGCCCCAGACTTTCTTTAAGCCCATTTTCAATTTCCCAGACTTGTCCCAGACTTTTCAGGCCCATTTTCAATTTCCCAGACTTGTCCCTGACTTTTGAGGCCCATTTTCAATTTTCCAAACTTGTCCCAGACTTTTTAGGCCCATTTTGAATTTCCCAGACTTGTCCCAGACTTTTCAGGCCCATTTTCAATTTTCCAGACTTGTCCCTGACTTTTTAGGCCCATTTTGAATTTCCCAGACTTGTCCCTGACTTTTTAGGCCCATTTTGAATTTCCCAGACTTGTCCCTGACTTTTTAGGCCCATTTTCAATTTTCCAGACTTGTCCCAGACTTTTTTTAGGCCCATCTTCAATTTCCCAGACTTTCCCCTAAATTTTTAGGCCCATTTTAAATTTCCCAGATTTTCCTTTGAATTTAAATAATTAGAAATGAGAAATGTCAGACAACACATTTTCTGGTTAACCTTATACTCTTATCCAGAATTTCCCTATAATATATTTTTCCCTGACCTTTAAAAAGGTCCATTTTCACTTTCCCAGACTTTTACCTGACTTTTTAGGACCATTTTCAATTTCCCTGACTTTTCAGGCCCATTTTCAATTTCCCAGACTTGTCCCAGACTTTTCAGGCCCATTTTCAATTTCCCAGACTTTCCCCTGAATTTTTAGGCCCATTTTCAATTTTCCAAACTTGCCCCAGACTTTATTTAAGCCCATTGTCAATTTCCCAGACTTGTCCCAGACTTTTCAGGCCCATTTTCAATTTCCCAGACTTGTCCCTGACTTTTGAGGCCCATTTTCAATTTTCCAAACTAGTCCCAGACTTTTCAGGCCCATTTTGAATTTCCCAGACTTGTCCCTGACTTTTTAGGCCCATTTTCAATTTTCCAGACTTTTTTTAGGCCAATCTTCAATTTCCCAGACTTGTCCTCGCTTGTCCCAGACTTTTTAGGCCCATCTTCAATTTCCCAGACTTTCCCCTAAATTTTTAGGCCCATTTTTAAGTTTCCCAGATTTTCCTTTGAATTTAAATAATTAGAAATGAGAAATGTCAGACAACACATTTTCTGGTTAACCTGATACTCTTATCCAGAATTTCCCTCTAATATATTTTTCCCTGACCTTTAAAAAGGTCCATTTTCACTTTCTCAGACTTTTACCTGACTTTTTAGGACCATTTTCACTTTCCCAGACTTTTACCTGACTTTTTAGGACCATTTTCAATTTCCCTGACTTTTCGGGCCCATTTTCAATTTCCCAGACTTTTCAGGCCCATTTTCAATTTCCCAGACTTTCCCCTGAATTTTAAGGCCCATTTTCAATTTTCCAAACTTGCCCCAGACTTTCTTTAAGCCCATTTTGAATTTCCCAGACTTGTCCCAGACTTTTCAGGCCCATTTTCAATTTCCCAGACTTGTCCCTGACTTTTTAGGCCCATTTTGAATTTCCCAGACTTGTCCCTGACTTTTTAGGCCCATTTTCAATTTTCCAGACTTGTCCCAGACTTTTTTTAGGCCCATCTTCAATTTCCCAGACTTTCCCCTAAATTTTTAGGCCCATTTTAAATTTCCCAGATTTTCCTTTGAATTTAAATAATTAGAAATGAGAAATGTCAGACAACACATTTTCTGGTTAACCTTATACTCTTATCCAGAATTTCCCTCTAATATATTTTTCCCTGACCTTTAAAAAGGTCCATTTTCACTTTCCCAGACTTTTACCTGACTTTTTAGGACCATTTTCATTTTCCCAGACTTTTACCTGACTTTTTAGGACCATTTTCAATTTCCCTGACTTTTCAGGCCCATTTTCAATTTCCCAGACTTGTCCCAGACTTTTCAGGCCCATTTTCAATTTCCCAGACTTTCCCCTGAATTTTTAGGCCCATTTTCAATTTTCCAAACTTGCCCCAGACTTTCTTTAAGCCCATTTTCAATTTCCCAGACTTGTCCCAGACTTTTCAGGCCCATTTTCAATTTCCCAGACTTGTCCCTGACTTTTGAGGCCCATTTTCAATTTTCCAAACTTGTCCCAGACTTTTTAGGCCCATTTTGAATTTCCCAGACTTGTCCCAGACTTTTCAGGCCCATTTCCAACTTCCCAGACTTGTCCCTGACTTTTTAGGCTCATTTTCAATTTCCCAGACTTGTCCCTGACTTTTTAGGCCCATTTTGAATTTCCCAGACTTGTCCCTGACTTTTTAGGCCCATTTTCAATTTTCCAGACTTGTCCCAGACTTTTTTTAGGCCCATCTTCAATTTCCCAGACTTTCCCCTAAATTTTTAGGCCCATTTTAAATTTCCCAGATTTTCCTTTGAATTTAAATAATTAGAAATGAGAAATGTCAGACAACACATTTTCTGGTTAACCTTATACTCTTATCCAGAATTTCCCTCTAATATATTTTTCCCTGACCTTTAAAAAGGTCCATTTTCACTTTCCCAGACTTTTACCTGACTTTTTAGGACCATTTTCAATTTCCCTGACTTTTCAGGCCCATTTTCAATTTCCCAGACTTGTCCCAGACTTTTCAGGCCCATTTTCAATTTCCCAGACTTTCCCCTGAATTTTTAGGCCCATTTTCAATTTTCCAAACTTGCCCCAGACTTTCTTTAAGCCCATTTTCAATTTCCCAGACTTGTCCCAGACTTTTCAGGCCCATTTTCAATTTCCCAGACTTGTCCCTGACTTTTGAGGCCCATTTTCAATTTTCCAAACTTGTCCTAGACTTTTCAGGCCCATTTTGAATTTCCCAGACTTGTCCCTGACTTTTTAGGCCCATTTTCAATTTTCCAGACTTTTTTTAGGCCAATCTTCAATTTCCCAGACTTGTCCTCGCTTGTCCCAGACTTTTTAGGCCCATCTTCAATTTCCCAGACTTTCCCCTAAATTTTTAGGCCCATTTTTAAGTTTCCCAGATTTTCCTTTGAATTTAAATAATTAGAAATGAGAAATGTCAGACAACACATTTTCTGGTTAACCTGATACTCTTATCCAGAATTTCCCTCTAATATATTTTTCCCTGACCTTTAAAAAGGTCCATTTTCACTTTCTCAGACTTTTACCTGACTTTTTAGGACCATTTTCACTTTCCCAGACTTTTACCTGACTTTTTAGGACCATTTTCAATTTCCCTGACTTTTCGGGCCCATTTTCAATTTCCCAGACTTTTCAGGCCCATTTTCAATTTCCCAGACTTTCCCCTGAATTTTAAGGCCCATTTTCAATTTTCCAAACTTGCCCCAGACTTTCTTTAAGCCCATTTTGAATTTCCCAGACTTGTCCCAGACTTTTCAGGCCCATTTTCAATTTCCCAGACTTGTCCCTGACTTTTTAGGCCCATTTTGAATTTCCCAGACTTGTCCCTGACTTTTTAGGCCCATTTTCAATTTTCCAGACTTGTCCCAGACTTTTTTTAGGCCCATCTTCAATTTCCCAGACTTTCCCCTAAATTTTTAGGCCCATTTTAAATTTCCCAGATTTTCCTTTGAATTTAAATAATTAGAAATGAGAAATGTCAGACAACACATTTTCTGGTTAACCTTATACTCTTATCCAGAATTTCCCTCTAATATATTTTTCCCTGACCTTTAAAAAGGTCCATTTTCACTTTCCCAGACTTTTACCTGACTTTTTAGGACCATTTTCATTTTCCCAGACTTTTACCTGACTTTTTAGGACCATTTTCAATTTCCCTGACTTTTCAGGCCCATTTTCAATTTCCCAGACTTGTCCCAGACTTTTCAGGCCCATTTTCAATTTCCCAGACTTTCCCCTGAATTTTTAGGCCCATTTTCAATTTTCCAAACTTGCCCCAGACTTTCTTTAAGCCCATTTTCAATTTCCCAGACTTGTCCCAGACTTTTCAGGCCCATTTTCAATTTCCCAGACTTGTCCCTGACTTTTGAGGCCCATTTTCAATTTTCCAAACTTGTCCCAGACTTTTTAGGCCCATTTTGAATTTCCCAGACTTGTCCCAGACTTTTCAGGCCCATTTCCAACTTCCCAGACTTGTCCCTGACTTTTTAGGCTCATTTTCAATTTCCCAGACTTGTCCCTGACTTTTTAGGCCCATTTTGAATTTCCCAGACTTGTCCCTGACTTTTTAGGCCCATTTTCAATTTTCCAGACTTGTCCCAGACTTTTTTAGGCCCATCTTCAATTTCCCAGACTTTCCCCTAAATTTTTAGGCCCATTTTAAATTTCCCAGATTTTCCTTTGAATTTAAATAATTAGAAATGAGAAATGTCAGACAACACATTTTCTGGTTAACCTTATACTCTTATCCAGAATTTCCCTCTAATATATTTTTCCCTGACCTTTAAAAAGGTCCATTTTCACTTTCCCAGACTTTTACCTGACTTTTTAGGACCATTTTCAATTTCCCTGACTTTTCAGGCCCATTTTCAATTTCCCAGACTTGTCCCAGACTTTTCAGGCCCATTTTCAATTTCCCAGACTTTCCCCTGAATTTTTAGGCCCATTTTCAATTTTCCAAACTTGCCCCAGACTTTCTTTAAGCCCATTTTCAATTTCCCAGACTTGTCCCAGACTTTTCAGGCCCATTTTCAATTTCCCAGACTTGTCCCTGACTTTTGAGGCCCATTTTCAATTTTCCAAACTTGTCCTAGACTTTTCAGGCCCATTTTGAATTTCCCAGACTTGTCCCTGACTTTTTAGGCCCATTTTCAATTTTCCAGACTTTTTTTAGGCCAATCTTCAATTTCCCAGACTTGTCCTCGCTTGTCCCAGACTTTTTAGGCCCATCTTCAATTTCCCAGACTTTCCCCTAAATTTTTAGGCCCATTTTTAAGTTTCCCAGATTTTCCTTTGAATTTAAATAATTAGAAATGAGAAATGTCAGACAACACATTTTCTGGTTAACCTGATACTCTTATCCAGAATTTCCCTCTAATATATTTTTCCCTGACCTTTAAAAAGGTCCATTTTCACTTTCCCAGACTTTTACCTGACTTTTTAGGACCATTTTCACTTTCCCAGACTTTTACCTGACTTTTTAGGACCATTTTCAATTTCCCTGACTTTTCGGGCCAATTTTCCATTTCCCAGACTTTTCAGGCCCATTTTCAATTTCCCAGACTTTCCCCTGAATTTTAAGGCCCATTTTCAATTTTCCAAACTTGCCCCAGACTTTCTTTAAGCCCATTTTGAATTTCCGAGACT
Source organism: Phalangium opilio (assembly GCF_054372755.1). Taxonomy (NCBI): domain Eukaryota; kingdom Metazoa; phylum Arthropoda; class Arachnida; order Opiliones; family Phalangiidae; genus Phalangium; species Phalangium opilio. The sequence goes on from NW_028324178.1 coordinate 11,706,578, forward strand.
TGTCCCAGACTTTTCAGGCCCATTTTCAATTTCCCAGATTTGTCCCTGACTTTTTAGGCCCATTTTGAATTTCCCAGACTTGTCCCTGACTTTTTAGGCCCATTTTCAATTTTCCAGACTTGTCCCCGACTTTATTTAGGCCCATCTTCAATTTCCCAGACTTTCCCCTAAATTTTTAGGCCCATTTTAAATTTCCCAGATTTTCCTTTGAATTTAAATAATTAGAAATGAGAAATGTCAGACAACACATTTTCTGGTTAACCTTATACTCTTATCCAGAATTTCCCTCTAATATATTTTTCCCTGACCTTTAAAAAGGTCCATTTTCACTTTCCCAGACTTTTACCTGACTTTTTAGGACCATTTTCACTTTCCCAGACTTTTACCTGACTTTTTAGGACCATTTTCAATTTCCCTGACTTTTCAGGCCCATTTTCAATTTCCCAGACTTGTCCCAGACTTTTCAGGCCCATTTTCAATTTCCCAGACTTTCCCCTGAATTTTTAGGCCCATTTTCAATTTTCCAAACTTGCCCCAGACTTTCTTTAAGCCCATTTTCAATTTCCCAGACTTGTCCCAGACTTTTCAGGCCCATTTTCAATTTCCCAGACTTGTCCCTGACTTTTGAGGCCCATTTTCAATTTTCCAAACTTGTCCCAGACTTTTCAGGCCCATTTTGAATTTCCCAGACTTGTCCCTGACTTTTTAGGCCCATTTTCAATTTTCCAGACTTTTTTTAGGCCAATCTTCAATTTCCCAGACTTGTCCTCGCTTGTCCCAGACTTTTTAGGCCCATCTTCAATTTCCCAGACTTTCCCCTAAATTTTTAGGCCCATTTTTAAGTTTCCCAGATTTTCCTTTGAATTTAAATAATTAGAAATGAGAAATGTCAGACAACACATTTTCTGGTTAACCTGATACTCTTATCCAGAATTTCCCTCTAATATATTTTTCCCTGACCTTTAAAAAGGTCCATTTTCACTTTCCCAGACTTTTACCTGACTTTTTAGGACCATTTTCACTTTCCCAGACTTTTACCTGACTTTTTAGGACCATTTTCAATTTCCCCAACTTTTCGGGCCCATTTTCAATTTCCCAGACTTTTCAGGCCCATTTTCAATTTCCCAGACTTTCCCCTGAATTTTAAGGCCCATTTTCAATTTTCCAAACTTGCCCCAGACTTTCATTAAGCCCATTTTGAATTTCCCAGACTTGTCCCAGACTTTTCAGGCCCATTTTCAATTTCCCAGACTTGTCCCTGACTTTTTAGGCCCATTTTGAATTTCCCAGACTTGTCCCTGACTTTTTAGGCCCATTTTCAATTTTCCAGACTTGTCCCCGACTTTATTTAGGCCCATCTTCAATTTCCCAGACTTTCCCCTAAATTTTTAGGCCCATTTTAAATTTCCCAGATTTTCCTTTGAATTTAAATAATTAGAAATGAGAAATGTCAGACAACACATTTTCTGGTTAACCTTATACTCTTATCCAGAATTTCCCTCTAATATATTTTTCCCTGACCTTTAAAAAGGTCCATTTTCACTTTCCCAGACTTTTACCTGACTTTTTAGGACCATTTTCACTTTCCCAGACTTTTACCTGACTTTTTAGGACCATTTTCAATTTCCCTGACTTTTCAGGCCCATTTTCAATTTCCCAGACTTGTCCCAGACTTTTCAGGCCCATTTTCAATTTCCCAGACTTTCCCCTGAATTTTTAGGCCCATTTTCAATTTTCCAAACTTGCCCCAGACTTTCTTTAAGCCCATTTTCAATTTCCCAGACTTGTCCCAGACTTTTCAGGCCCATTTTCAATTTCCCAGACTTGTCCCTGACTTTTGAGGCCCATTTTCAATTTTCCAAACTTGTCCCAGACTTTTTAGGACCATTTTCAATTTCCCTGACTTTTCGGGCCCATTTTCAACTTCCCAGACTTTTCAGGCCCATTTTCAATTTCCCAGACTTTCCCCTGAATTTTAAGGCCCATTTTCAATTTTCCAAACTTGCCCCAGACTTTCTTTAAGCCCATTTTCAATTTCCCAGACTTGTCCCAGACTTTTCAGGCCCATTTTCAATTTCCCAGACTTGTCCCTGACTTTTGAGGCCCATTTTCAATTTTCCAAACTTGTCCCAGACTTTTTAGGACCATTTTCAATTTCCCTGACTTTTCGGGCCCATTTTCAACTTCCCAGACTTTTCAGGCCCATTTTCAATTTCCCAGACTTTCCCCTGAATTTTAAGGCCCATTTTCAATTTTCCAAACTTGCCCCAGACTTTCTTTAAGCCCATTTTCAATTTCCCAGACTTGTCCCAGACTTTTCAGGCCCATTTTCAATTTCCCAGACTTGTCCCTGACTTTTGAGGCCCATTTTCAATTTTCCAAACTTGTCCCAGACTTTTCAGGCCCATTTCCAACTTCCCAGACTTGTCCCTGACTTTTTAGGCTCATTTTCAATTTCCCAGACTTGTCCCTGACTTTTTAGGCCCATTTTGAATTTCCCAGACTTGTCCCTGACTTTTTAGGCCCATTTTCAATTTTCCAGACTTGTCCCAGACTTTTTTTAGGCCCATCTTCAATTTCCCAGACTTTCCCCTAAATTTTTAGGCCCATTTTAAATTTCCCAGATTTTCCTTTGAATTTAAATAATTAGAAATGAGAAATGTCAGACAACACATTTTCTGGTTAACCTTATACTCTTATCCAGAATTTCCCTCTAATATATTTTTCCCTGACCTTTAAAAAGGTCCATTTTCACTTTCCCAGACTTTTACCTGACTTTTTAGGACCATTTTCAATTTCCCTGACTTTTCAGGCCCATTTTCAATTTCCCAGACTTGTCCCAGACTTTTCAGGCCCATTTTCAATTTCCCAGACTTTTCCCTGAATTTTTAGGCCCATTTTCAATTTTCCAAACTTGCCCCAGACTTTCTTTAAGCCCATTTTCAATTTCCCAGACTTGTCCCAGACTTTTCAGGCCCATTTTCAATTTCCCAGACTTGTCCCTGACTTTTGAGGCCCATTTTCAATTTTGCAAACTTGTCCCAGACTTTTCAGGCCCATTTTGAATTTCCCAGACTTGTCCCTGACTTTTTAGGCCCATTTTCAATTTTCCAGACTTTTTTTAGGCCAATCTTCAATTTCCCAGACTTGTCCTCGCTTGTCCCAGACTTTTTAGGCCCATCTTCAATTTCCCAGACTTTCCCCTAAATTTTTAGGCCCATTTTTAAGTTTCCCAGATTTTCCTTTGAATTTAAATAATTAGAAATGAGAAATGTCAGACAACACATTTTCTGGTTAACCTGATACTCTTATCCAGAATTTCCCTCTAATATATTTTTCCCTGACCTTTAAAAAGGTCCATTTTCACTTTCCCAGACTTTTACCTGACTTTTTAGGACCATTTTCACTTTCCCAGACTTTTACCTGACTTTTTAGGACCATTTTCAATTTCCCTGACTTTTCGGGCCCATTTTCAATTTCCCAGACTTTTCAGGCCCATTTTCAATTTCCCAGACTTTCCCCTGAATTTTAAGGCCCATTTTCAATTTTCCAAACTTGCCCCAGACTTTCTTTAAGCCCATTTTGAATTTCCCAGACTTGTCCCAGACTTTTCAGGCCCATTTTCAATTTCCCAGACTTGTCCCTGACTTTTTAGGCCCATTTTGAATTTCCCAGACTTGTCCCTGACTTTTTAGGCCCATTTTCAATTTTCCAGACTTGTCCCCGACTTTATTTAGGCCCATCTTCAATTTCCCAGACTTTCCCCTAAATTTTTAGGCCCATTTTAAATTTCCCAGATTTTCCTTTGAATTTAAATAATTAGAAATGAGAAATGTCAGACAACACATTTTCTGGTTAACCTGATACTCTTATCCAGAATTTCCCTCTAATATATTTTTCCCTGACCTTTAAAAAGGTCCATTTTCACTTTCCCAGATGTTTACCTGACTTTTTAGGACCATTTTCACTTTCCCAGACTTTTACCTGACTTTTTAGGACCATTTTCAATTTCCCTGACTTTTCAGGCCCATTTTCAATTTCCCAGACTTGTCCCAGACTTTTCAGGCCCATTTTCAATTTCCCAGACTTTCCCCTGAATTTTTAGGCCCATTTTCAATTTTCCAAACTTGCCCCAGACTTTCTTTAAGCCCATTTTCAATTTCCCAGACTTGTCCCAGACTTTTCAGGCCCATTTTCAATTTCCCAGACTTGTCCCTGACTTTTGAGGCCCATTTTCAATTTTCCAAACTTGTCCCAGACTTTTTAGGACCATTTTCAATTTCCCTGACTTTTCGGGCTCATTTTCAATTTCCCAGACTTTTCAGGCCCATTTTCAATTTCCCAGACTTTCCCCTGAATTTTAAGGCCCATTTTCAATTTTCCAAACTTGCCCCAGACTTTCTTTAAGCCCATTTTCAATTTCCCAGACTTGTCCCAGACTTTTCAGGCCCATTTTCAATTTCCCAGACTTGTCCCTGACTTTTGAGGCCCATTTTCAATTTTCCAAGTTTGTCCCAGACTTTTTAGGCCCATTTTGAATTTCCCAGACTTGTCCCAGACTTTTCAGGCCCATTTTCAATTTTCCAGACTTGTCCCTGACTTTTTAGGCCCATTTTGAATTTCCCAGACTTGTCCCTGACTTTTTAGGCCCATTTTGAATTTCCCAGACTTGTCCCTGACTTTTTAGGCCCATTTTGAATTTCCCAGACTTGTCCCAGACTTTTTTTAGGCCCATCTTCAATTTCCCAGACTTTCCCTAAATTTTTAGGCCCATTTTAAATTTCCCAGATTTTCCTTTGAATTTAAATAATTAGAAATGAGAAATGTCAGACAACACATTTTCTGGTTAACCTTGTACTCTTATCCAGAATTTCCCTCTAATATATTTTTCCCTGACCTTTAAAAAGGTCCATTTTCACTTTCCCAGACTTTTTCCTGACTTTTTAGGACTATTTTCACTTTCCCAGACTTTTACCTGACTTTTTAGGACCATTTTCAATTTCCCTGACTTTTCAGGCCCATTTTCAATTTCCCAGACTTGTCCCAGACTTTTCAGGCCCATTTTCAATTTCCCAGACTTTCCCCTGAATTTTTAGGCCCATTTTCAATTTTCCAAACTTGCCCCAGACTTTATTTAAGCCCATTTTCAATTTCCCAGACTTGTCCCAGACTTTTCAGGCCCATTTTCAATTTCCCAGACTTGTCCCTGACTTTTGAGGCCCATTTTCAATTTTCCAAACTTGTCCCAGACTTTTCAGGCCCATTTTGAATTTCCCAGACTTGTCCCTGACTTTTTAGGCCCATTTTCAATTTTCCAGACTTTTTTTAGGCCAATCTTCAATTTCCCAGACTTGTCCTCGCTTGTCCCAGACTTTTTAGGCCCATCTTCAATTTCCCAGACTTTCCCCTAAATTTTTAGGCCCATTTTTAAGTTTCCCAGATTTTCCTTTGAATTTAAATAATTAGAAATGAGAAATGTCAGACAACACATTTTCTGGTTAACCTGATACTCTTATCCAGAATTTCCCTCTAATATATTTTTCCCTGACCTTTAAAAAGGTCCATTTTCACTTTCCCAGACTTTTACCTGACTTTTTAGGACCATTTTCACTTTCCCAGACTTTTACCTGACTTTTTAGGACCATTTTCAATTTCCCTGACTTTTCGGGCCCATTTTCAATTTCCCAGACTTTTCAGGCCCATTTTCAATTTCCCAGACTTTCCCCTGAATTTTAAGGCCCATTTTCAATTTTCCAAACTTGCCCCAGACTTTCTTTAAGCCCATTTTGAATTTCCCAGACTTGTCCCAGACTTTTCAGGCCCATTTTCAATTTCCCAGACTTGTCCCTGACTTTTTAGGCCCATTTTGAATTTCCCAGACTTGTCCCTGACTTTTTAGGCCCATTTTCAATTTTCCAGACTTGTCCCAGACTTTTTTTAGGCCCATCTTCAATTTCCCAGACTTTCCCCTAAATTTTTAGGCCCATTTTAAATTTCCCAGATTTTCCTTTGAATTTAAATAATTAGAAATGAGAAATGTCAGACAACACATTTTCTGGTTAACCTGATACTCTTATCCAGAATTTCCCTCTAATATATTTTTCCCTGACCTTTAAAAAGGTCCATTTTCACTTTCCCAGATGTTTACCTGACTTTTTAGGACCATTTTCACTTTCCCAGACTTTTACCTGACTTTTTAGGACCATTTTCAATTTCCCTGACTTTTCAGGCCCATTTTCAATTTCCCAGACTTGTCCCAGACTTTTCAGGCCCATTTTCAATTTCCCAGACTTTCCCCTGAATTTTTAGGCCCATTTTCAATTTTCCAAACTTGCCCCAGACTTTCTTTAAGCCCATTTTCAATTTCCCAGACTTGTCCCAGACTTTTCAGGCCCATTTTCAATTTCCCAGACTTGTCCCTGACTTTTGAGGCCCATTTTCAATTTTCCAAACTTGTCCCAGACTTTTTAGGCCCATTTTGAATTTCCCAGACTTGTCCCAGACTTTTCAGGCCCATTGCCAACTTCCCAGACTTGTCCCTGACTTTTTAGGCTCATTTTCAATTTCCCAGACTTGTCCCTGACTTTTTAGGCCCATTTTGAATTTCCCAGACTTGTCCCTGACTTTTTAGGCCCATTTTCAATTTTCCAGACTTGTCCCAGACTTTTTTTAGGCCCATCTTCAATTTCCCAGACTTTCCCCTAAATTTTTAGGCCCATTTTAAATTTCCCAGATTTTCCTTTGAATTTAAATAATTAGAAATGAGAAATGTCAGACAACACATTTTCTGGTTAACCTGATACTCTTATCCAGAATTTCCCTCTAATATATTTTTCCCTGACCTTTAAAAAGGTCCATTTTCACTTTCCCAGACTTTTACCTGACTTTTTAGGACCATTTTCACTTTGCCAGACTTTTACCTGACTTTTTAGGACCATTTTCAATTTCCCTGACTTTTCAGGCCCATTTTCAATTTCCCAGACTTGTCCCAGACTTTTCAGGCCCATTTTCAATTTCCCAGACTTTCCCCTGAATTTTTAGGCCCATTTTCAATTTTCCAAACTTGCCCCAGACTTTCTTTAAGCCCATTTTGAATTTCCCAGACTTGTCCCTGACTTTTTAGGCCCATTTTGAATTTCCCAGACTTGTCCCAGACTTTTTTTAGGCCCATCTTCAATTTCCCAGACTTTCCCTAAATTTTTAGGCCCATTTTAAATTTCCCAGATTTTCCTTTGAATTTAAATAATTAGAAATGAGAAATGTCAGACAACACATTTTCTGGTTAACCTTGTACTCTTATCCAGAATTTCCCTCTAATATATTTTTCCCTGACCTTTAAAAAGGTCCATTTTCACTTTCCCAGACTTTTTCCTGACTTTTTAGGACTATTTTCACTTTCCCAGACTTTTACCTGACTTTTTAGGACCATTTTCAATTTCCCTGACTTTTCAGGCCCATTTTCAATTTCCCAGACTTGTCCCAGACTTTTCAGGCCCATTTTCAATTTCCCAGACTTTCCCCTGAATTTTTAGGCCCATTTTCAATTTTCCAAACTTGCCCCAGACTTTATTTAAGCCCATTTTCAATTTCCCAGACTTGTCCCAGACTTTTCAGGCCCATTTTCAATTTCCCAGACTTGTCCCTGACTTTTGAGGCCCATTTTCAATTTTCCAAACTTGTCCCAGACTTTTCAGGCCCATTTTGAATTTCCCAGACTTGTCCCTGACTTTTTAGGCCCATTTTCAATTTTCCAGACTTTTTTTAGGCCAATCTTCAATTTCCCAGACTTGTCCTCGCTTGTCCCAGACTTTTTAGGCCCATCTTCAATTTCCCAGACTTTCCCCTAAATTTTTAGGCCCATTTTTAAGTTTCCCAGATTTTCCTTTGAATTTAAATAATTAGAAATGAGAAATGTCAGACAACACATTTTCTGGTTAACCTGATACTCTTATCCAGAATTTCCCTCTAATATATTTTTCCCTGACCTTTAAAAAGGTCCATTTTCACTTTCCCAGACTTTTACCTGACTTTTTAGGACCATTTTCACTTTCCCAGACTTTTACCTGACTTTTTAGGACCATTTTCAATTTCCCTGACTTTTCGGGCCCATTTTCAATTTCCCAGACTTTTCAGGCCCATTTTCAATTTCCCAGACTTTCCCCTGAATTTTAAGGCCCATTTTCAATTTTCCAAACTTGCCCCAGACTTTCTTTAAGCCCATTTTGAATTTCCCAGACTTGTCCCAGACTTTTCAGGCCCATTTTCAATTTCCCAGACTTGTCCCTGACTTTTTAGGCCCATTTTGAATTTCCCAGACTTGTCCCTGACTTTTTAGGCCCATTTTCAATTTTCCAGACTTGTCCCAGACTTTTTTTAGGCCCATCTTCAATTTCCCAGACTTTCCCCTAAATTTTTAGGCCCATTTTAAATTTCCCAGATTTTCCTTTGAATTTAAATAATTAGAAATGAGAAATGTCAGACAACACATTTTCTGGTTAACCTGATACTCTTATCCAGAATTTCCCTCTAATATATTTTTCCCTGACCTTTAAAAAGGTCCATTTTCACTTTCCCAGATGTTTACCTGACTTTTTAGGACCATTTTCACTTTCCCAGACTTTTACCTGACTTTTTAGGACCATTTTCAATTTCCCTGACTTTTCAGGCCCATTTTCAATTTCCCAGACTTGTCCCAGACTTTTCAGGCCCATTTTCAATTTCCCAGACTTTCCCCTGAATTTTTAGGCCCATTTTCAATTTTCCAAACTTGCCCCAGACTTTCTTTAAGCCCATTTTCAATTTCCCAGACTTGTCCCAGACTTTTCAGGCCCATTTTCAATTTCCCAGACTTGTCCCTGACTTTTGAGGCCCATTTTCAATTTTCCAAACTTGTCCCAGACTTTTTAGGCCCATTTTGAATTTCCCAGACTTGTCCCAGACTTTTCAGGCCCATTGCCAACTTCCCAGACTTGTCCCTGACTTTTTAGGCTCATTTTCAATTTCCCAGACTTGTCCCTGACTTTTTAGGCCCATTTTGAATTTCCCAGACTTGTCCCTGACTTTTTAGGCCCATTTTCAATTTTCCAGACTTGTCCCAGACTTTTTTTAGGCCCATCTTCAATTTCCCAGACTTTCCCCTAAATTTTTAGGCCCATTTTAAATTTCCCAGATTTTCCTTTGAATTTAAATAATTAGAAATGAGAAATGTCAGACAACACATTTTCTGGTTAACCTGATACTCTTATCCAGAATTTCCCTCTAATATATTTTTCCCTGACCTTTAAAAAGGTCCATTTTCACTTTCCCAGACTTTTACCTGACTTTTTAGGACCATTTTCACTTTGCCAGACTTTTACCTGACTTTTTAGGACCATTTTCAATTTCCCTGACTTTTCAGGCCCATTTTCAATTTCCCAGACTTGTCCCAGACTTTTCAGGCCCATTTTCAATTTCCCAGACTTTCCCCTGAATTTTTAGGCCCATTTTCAATTTTCCAAACTTGCCCCAGACTTTCTTTAAGCCCATTTTCAATTTCCCAGACTTGTCCCAGACTTTTCAGGCCCATTTTCAATTTCCCAGACTTGTCCCTGACTTTTGAGGCCCATTTTCAATTTTCCAAACTTGTCCCAGACTTTTCAGGCCCATTTTGAATTTCCCAGACTTGTCCCTGACTTTTTAGGCCCATTTTCAATTTTCCAGACTTTTTTTAGGCCAATCTTCAATTTCCCAGACTTGTCCTCGCTTGTCCCAGACTTTTTAGGCCCATCTTCAATTTCCCAGACTTTCCCCTAAATTTTTAGGCCCATTTTTAAGTTTCCCAGATTTTCCTTTGAATTTAAATAATTAGAAATGAGAAATGTCAGACAACACATTTTCTGGTTAACCTGATACTCTTATCCAGAATTTCCCTCTAATATATTTTTCCCTGACCTTTAAAAAGGTCCATTTTCACTTTCCCAGACTTTTACCTGACTTTTTAGGACCATTTTCACTTTCCCAGACTTTTACCTGACTTTTTAGGACCATTTTCAATTTCCCTGACTTTTCGGGCCCATTTTCAATTTCCCAGACTTTTCAGGCCCATTTTCAATTTCCCAGACTTTCCCCTGAATTTTAAGGCCCATTTTCAATTTTCCAAACTTGCCCCAGACTTTCTTTAAGCCCATTTTGAATTTCCCAGACTTGTCCCAGACTTTTCAGGCCCATTTTGAATTTCCCAGACTTGTCCCTGACTTTTTAGGCCCATTTTGAATTTCCCAGACTTGTCCCTGACTTTTTAGGCCCATTTTCAATTTTCCAGACTTGTCCCAGACTTTTTTTAGGCCCATCTTCAATTTCCCAGACTTTCCCCTAAATTTTTAGGCCCATTTTAAATTTCCCAGATTTTCCTTTGAATTTAAATAATTAGAAATGAGAAATGTCAGACAACACATTTTCTGGTTAACCTGATACTCTTATCCAGAATTTCCCTCTAATATATTTTTCCCTGACCTTTAAAAAGGTCCATTTTCACTTTCCCAGATGTTTACCTGACTTTTTAGGACCATTTTCACTTTCCCAGACTTTTACCTGACTTTTTAGGACCATTTTCAATTTCCCTGACTTTTTAGGCCCATTTTCAATTTTCCAAACTTGCCCCAGACTTTCTTTAAGCCCATTTTCAATTTCCCAGACTTGTCCCAGACTTTTCAGGCCCATTTTCAATTTCCCAGACTTGTCCCTGACTTTTGAGGCCCATTTTCAATTTTCCAAACTTGTCCCAGACTTTTTAGGACCATTTTCAATTTCCCTGACTTTTCGGGCCCATTTTCAATTTCCCAGACTTTTCAGGCCCATTTTAAATTTCCCAGACTTTCCCCTGAATTTTAAGGCCCATTTTCAATTTTCCAAACTTGCCCCAGACTTTCTTTAAGCCCATTTTCAATTTCCCAGACTTGTCCCAGACTTTTCAGGCCCATTTTCAATTTCCCAGACTTGTCCCTGACTTTTGAGGCCCATTTTCAATTTTCCAAACTTGTCCCAGACTTTTTAGGCCCATTTTGAATTTCCCAGACTTGTCCCAGACTTTTCAGGCCCATTTTCAATTTTCCAGACTTGTCCCAGACTTTTTTTAGGCCCATCTTCAATTTCCCAGACTTTCCCCTAAATTTTTAGGCCCATTTTAAATTTCCCAGATTTGCCTTTGAATTTAAATAATTAGAAATGAGAAATGTCAGACAACACATTTTCTGGTTAACCTTATACTCTTATCCAGAATTTCCCTCTAATATATTTTTCCGTGACCTTTAAAAAGGTCCATTTTCACTTTCCCAGACTTTTACCTGACTTTTTAGGACCATTTTCACTTTCCCAGACTTTTACCTGACTTTTTAGGACCATTTTCAATTTCCCTGACTTTTCGGGCCCATTTTCAATTTCCCAGACTTTTCAGGCCCATTTTCAATTTCCCAGACTTTCCCCTGAATTTTAAGGCCCATTTTCAATTTTCCAAACTTGCCCCAGACTTTCTTTAAGCCCATTTTGAATTTCCCAGACTTGTCCCAGACTTTTCAGGCCCATTTTCAATTTCCCAGACTTGTCCCTGACTTTTTAGGCCCATTTTGAATTTCCCAGACTTGTCCCTGACTTTTTAGGCCCATTTTCAATTTTCCAGACTTGTCCCAGACTTTTTTTAGGCCCATCTTCAATTTCCCAGACTTTCCCCTAAATTTTTAGGCCCATTTTAAATTTCCCAGATTTTCCTTTGAATTTAAATAATTAGAAATGAGAAATGTCAGACAACACATTTTCTGGTTAACCTGATACTCTTATCCAGAATTTCCCTCTAATATATTTTTCCCTGACCTTTAAAAAGGTCCATTTTCACTTTCCCAGATGTTTACCTGACTTTTTAGGACCATTTTCACTTTCCCAGACTTTTACCTGACTTTTTAGGACCATTTTCATTTCCCTGACTTTTCAGGCCCATTTTCAATTTCCCAGACTTGTCCCAGACTTTTCAGGCCCATTTTCAATTTCCCAGACTTTCCCCTGAATTTTTAGGCCCATTTTCAATTTTCCAAACTTGCCCCAGACTTTCTTTAAGCCCATTTTCAATTTCCCAGACTTGTCCCAGACTTTTCAGGCCCATTTTCAATTTCCCAGACTTGTCCCTGACTTTTTAGGCCCATTTTGAATTTCCCAGACTTGTCCCTGACTTTTTAGGCCCATTTTCAATTTTCCAGACTTGTCCCCGACTTTATTTAGGCCCATCTTCAATTTCCCAGACTTTCCCCTAAATTTTTAGGCCCATTTTAAATTTCCCAGATTTTCCTTTGAATTTAAATAATTAGAAATGAGAAATGTCAGACAACACATTTTCTGGTTAACCTGATACTCTTATCCAGAATTTCCCTCTAATATATTTTTCCCTGACCTTTAAAAAGGTCCATTTTCACTTTCCCAGATGTTTACCTGACTTTTTAGGACCATTTTCACTTTCCCAGACTTTTACCTGACTTTTTAGGACCATTTTCAATTTCCCTGACTTTTCAGGCCCATTTTCAATTTCCCAGACTTGTCCCAGACTTTTCAGGCCCATTTTCAATTTCCCAGACTTTCCCCTGAATTTTTAGGCCCATTTTCAATTTTCCAAACTTGCCCCAGACTTTCTTTAAGCCCATTTTCAATTTCCCAGACTTGTCCCAGACTTTTCAGGCCCATTTTCAATTTCCCAGACTTGTCCCTGACTTTTGAGGCCCATTTTCAATTTTCCAAACTTGTCCCAGACTTTTTAGGACCATTTTCAATTTCCCTGACTTTTCGGGCTCATTTTCAATTTCCCAGACTTTTCAGGCCCATTTTCAATTTCCCAGACTTTCCCCTGAATTTTAAGGCCCATTTTCAATTTTCCAAACTTGCCCCAGACTTTCTTTAAGCCCATTTTCAATTTCCCAGACTTGTCCCAGACTTTTCAGGCCCATTTTCAATTTCCCAGACTTGTCCCTGACTTTTGAGGCCCATTTTCAATTTTCCAAGTTTGTCCCAGACTTTTTAGGCCCATTTTGAATTTCCCAGACTTGTCCCAGACTTTTCAGGCCCATTTTCAATTTTCCAGACTTGTCCCTGACTTTTTAGGCCCATTTTGAATTTCCCAGACTTGTCCCTGACTTTTTAGGCCCATTTTGAATTTCCCAGACTTGTCCCTGACTTTTTAGGCCCATTTTGAATTTCCCAGACTTGTCCCAGACTTTTTTTAGGCCCATCTTCAATTTCCCAGACTTTCCCTAAATTTTTAGGCCCATTTTAAATTTCCCAGATTTTCCTTTGAATTTAAATAATTAGAAATGAGAAATGTCAGACAACACATTTTCTGGTTAACCTTGTACTCTTATCCAGAATTTCCCTCTAATATATTTTTCCCTGACCTTTAAAAAGGTCCATTTTCACTTTCCCAGACTTTTTCCTGACTTTTTAGGACTATTTTCACTTTCCCAGACTTTTACCTGACTTTTTAGGACCATTTTCAATTTCCCTGACTTTTCAGGCCCATTTTCAATTTCCCAGACTTGTCCCAGACTTTTCAGGCCCATTTTCAATTTCCCAGACTTTCCCCTGAATTTTTAGGCCCATTTTCAATTTTCCAAACTTGCCCCAGACTTTATTTAAGCCCATTTTCAATTTCCCAGACTTGTCCCAGACTTTTCAGGCCCATTTTCAATTTCCCAGACTTGTCCCTGACTTTTGAGGCCCATTTTCAATTTTCCAAACTTGTCCCAGACTTTTCAGGCCCATTTTGAATTTCCCAGACTTGTCCCTGACTTTTTAGGCCCATTTTCAATTTTCCAGACTTTTTTTAGGCCAATCTTCAATTTCCCAGACTTGTCCTCGCTTGTCCCAGACTTTTTAGGCCCATCTTCAATTTCCCAGACTTTCCCCTAAATTTTTAGGCCCATTTTTAAGTTTCCCAGATTTTCCTTTGAATTTAAATAATTAGAAATGAGAAATGTCAGACAACACATTTTCTGGTTAACCTGATACTCTTATCCAGAATTTCCCTCTAATATATTTTTCCCTGACCTTTAAAAAGGTCCATTTTCACTTTCCCAGACTTTTACCTGACTTTTTAGGACCATTTTCACTTTCCCAGACTTTTACCTGACTTTTTAGGACCATTTTCAATTTCCCTGACTTTTCGGGCCCATTTTCAATTTCCCAGACTTTTCAGGCCCATTTTCAATTTCCCAGACTTTCCCCTGAATTTTAAGGCCCATTTTCAATTTTCCAAACTTGCCCCAGACTTTCTTTAAGCCCATTTTGAATTTCCCAGACTTGTCCCAGACTTTTCAGGCCCATTTTCAATTTCCCAGACTTGTCCCTGACTTTTTAGGCCCATTTTGAATTTCCCAGACTTGTCCCTGACTTTTTAGGCCCATTTTCAATTTTCCAGACTTGTCCCAGACTTTTTTTAGGCCCATCTTCAATTTCCCAGACTTTCCCCTAAATTTTTAGGCCCATTTTAAATTTCCCAGATTTTCCTTTGAATTTAAATAATTAGAAATGAGAAATGTCAGACAACACATTTTCTGGTTAACCTGATACTCTTATCCAGAATTTCCCTCTAATATATTTTTCCCTGACCTTTAAAAAGGTCCATTTTCACTTTCCCAGATGTTTACCTGACTTTTTAGGACCATTTTCACTTTCCCAGACTTTTACCTGACTTTTTAGGACCATTTTCAATTTCCCTGACTTTTTAGGCCCATTTTCAATTTTCCAAACTTGCCCCAGACTTTCTTTAAGCCCATTTTCAATTTCCCAGACTTGTCCCAGACTTTTCAGGCCCATTTTCAATTTCCCAGACTTGTCCCTGACTTTTGAGGCCCATTTTCAATTTTCCAAACTTGTCCCAGACTTTTTAGGACCATTTTCAATTTCCCTGACTTTTCGGGCCCATTTTCAATTTCCCAGACTTTTCAGGCCCATTTTAAATTTCCCAGACTTTCCCCTGAATTTTAAGGCCCATTTTCAATTTTCCAAACTTGCCCCAGACTTTCTTTAAGCCCATTTTCAATTTCCCAGACTTGTCCCAGACTTTTCAGGCCCATTTTCAATTTCCCAGACTTGTCCCTGACTTTTGAGGCCCATTTTCAATTTTCCAAACTTGTCCCAGACTTTTTAGGCCCATTTTGAATTTCCCAGACTTGTCCCAGACTTTTCAGGCCCATTTTCAATTTTCCAGACTTGTCCCAGACTTTTTTTAGGCCCATCTTCAATTTCCCAGACTTTCCCCTAAATTTTTAGGCCCATTTTAAATTTCCCAGATTTGCCTTTGAATTTAAATAATTAGAAATGAGAAATGTCAGACAACACATTTTCTGGTTAACCTTATACTCTTATCCAGAATTTCCCTCTAATATATTTTTCCGTGACCTTTAAAAAGGTCCATTTTCACTTTCCCAGACTTTTACCTGACTTTTTAGGACCATTTTCACTTTCCCAGACTTTTACCTGACTTTTTAGGACCATTTTCAATTTCCCTGACTTTTCGGGCCCATTTTCAATTTCCCAGACTTTTCAGGCCCATTTTCAATTTCCCAGACTTTCCCCTGAATTTTAAGGCCCATTTTCAATTTTCCAAACTTGCCCCAGACTTTCTTTAAGCCCATTTTGAATTTCCCAGACTTGTCCCAGACTTTTCAGGCCCATTTTCAATTTCCCAGACTTGTCCCTGACTTTTTAGGCCCATTTTCAATTTTCCAAACTTGTCCCAGACTTTTTAGGACCATTTTCAATTTCCCTGACTTTTCGGGCCCATTTTCAATTTCCCAGACTTTTCAGGCCCATTTTAAATTTCCCAGACTTTCCCCTGAATTTTAAGGCCCATTTTCAATTTTCCAAACTTGCCCCAGACTTTCTTTAAGCCCATTTTCAATTTCCCAGACTTGTCCCAGACTTTTCAGGCCCATTTTCAATTTCCCAGACTTGTCCCAGACTTTTCAGGCCCATTTTATATTTCCCAGACTTGTCCCTGACTTTTGAGGCCCATTTTCAATTTTCCAAACTTGTCCCAGACTTTTTAGGCCCATTTTGAATTTCCCAGACTTGTCCCAGACTTTTCAGGCCCATTTTCAGTTTCCCAGACTTGTCCCTGACTTTTTAGGCCCATTTTGAATTTCCCAGACTTGTCCCTGACTTTTTAGGCCCATTTTGAATTTCCCAGACTTGTCCCTGATTTTTTAGGCCCATTTTCAATTTTCCAGACTTGTCCCAGACTTTTTTTAGGCCCATCTTCAATTTCCCAGACTCTCCCCTAAATTTTTAGGCCCATTTTAAATTTCCCAGATTTTCCTTTGAATTTAAATAATTAGAAATGAGAAATGTCAGACAACACATTTTCTGGTTAACCTTATACTCTTATCCAGAATTTCCCTCTAATATATTTTTCCCTGACCTTTAAAAAGGTCCATTTTCACTTTCCCAGACTTTTACCTGACTTTTTAGGACCATTTTCACTTTCCCAGACTTTTACCTGACTTTTTAGGACCATTTTCAATTTCCCTGACTTTTCAGGCCCATTTTCAATTTCCCAGACTTGTCCCAGACTTTTCAGGCCCATTTTCAATTTCCCAGACTTTCCCCTGAATTTTTAGGCCCATTTTCAATTTTCCAAACTTGCCCCAGACTTTCTTTAAGCCCATTTTCAATTTCCCAGACTTGTCCCAGACTTTTCAGGCCCATTTTCAATTTCCCAGACTTGTCCCTGACTTTTGAGGCCCATTTTCAATTTTCCAAACTTGTCCCAGACTTTTTAGGACCATTTTCAATTTCCCTGACTTTTCGGGCCCATTTTCAATTTCCCAGACTTTTCAGGCCCATTTTCAATTTCCCAGACTTTCCCCTGAATTTTAAGGCCCATTTTCAATTTTCCAAACTTGCCCCAGACTTTCTTTAAGCCCATTTTCAATTTCCCAGACTTGTCCCAGACTTTTCAGGCCCATTTTCAATTTCCCAGACTTGTCCCAGACTTTTCAGGCCCATTTTATATTTCCCAGACTTGTCCCTGACTTTTGAGGCCCATTTTCAATTTTCCAAACTTGTCCCAGACTTTTTAGGCCCATTTTGAATTTCCCAGACTTGTCCCAGACTTTTCAGGCCCATTTTCAGTTTCCCAGACTTTTCCCTGACTTTTTAGGCCCATTTTGAATTTCCCAGACTTGTCCCTGACTTTTTAGGCCCATTTTGAATTTCCCAGACTTGTCCCTGACTTTTTAGGCCCATTTTCAATTTTCCAGACTTGTCCCAGACTTTTTTTAGGCCCATCTTCAATTTCCCAGACTCTCCCCTAAATTTTTAGGCCCATTTTAAATTTCCCAGATTTTCCTTTGAATTTAAATAATTAGAAATGAGAAATGTCAGACAACACATTTTCTGGTTAACCTTATACTCTTATCCAGAATTTCCCTCTAATATATTTTTCCCTGACCTTTAAAAAGGTCCATTTTCACTTTCCCAGACTTTTACCTGACTTTTTAGGACCATTTTCACTTTCCCAGACTTTTACCTGACTTTTTAGGACCATTTTCAATTTCCCTGACTTTTCAGGCCCATTTTCAATTTCCCAGACTTGTCCCAGACTTTTCAGGCCCATTTTCAATTTCCCAGACTTTCCCCTGAATTTTTAGGCCCATTTTCAATTTTCCAAACTTGCCCCAGACTTTCTTTAAGCCCATTTTCAATTTCCCAGACTTGTCCCAGACTTTTCAGGCCCATTTTCAATTTCCCAGACTTGTCCCTGACTTTTGAGGCCCATTTTCAATTTTCCAAACTTGTCCCAGACTTTTTAGGACCATTTTCAATTTCCCTGACTTTTCGGGCCCATTTTCAATTTCCCAGACTTTTCAGGCCCATTTTAAATTTCCCAGACTTTCCCCTGAATTTTAAGGCCCATTTTCAATTTTCCAAACTTGCCCCAGACTTTCTTTAAGCCCATTTTCAATTTCCCAGACTTGTCCCAGACTTTTCAGGCCCATTTTCAATTTCCCAGACTTGTCCCAGACTTTTCAGGCCCATTTTATATTTCCCAGACTTGTCCCTGACTTTTGAGGCCCATTTTCAATTTTCCAAACTTGTCCCAGACTTTTTAGGCCCATTTTGAATTTCCCAGACTTGTCCCAGACTTTTCAGGCCCATTTTCAGTTTCCCAGACTTGTCCCTGACTTTTTAGGCCCATTTTGAATTTCCCAGACTTGTCCCTGACTTTTTAGGCCCATTTTGAATTTCCCAGACTTGTCCCTGACTTTTTAGGCCCATTTTCAATTTTCCAGACTTGTCCCAGACTTTTTTTAGGCCCATCTTCAATTTCCCAGACTCTCCCCTAAATTTTTAGGCCCATTTTAAATTTCCCAGATTTTCCTTTGAATTTAAATAATTAGAAATGAGAAATGTCAGACAACACATTTTCTGGTTAACCTTATACTCTTATCCAGAATTTCCCTCTAATATATTTTTCCCTGACCTTTAAAAAGGTCCATTTTCACTTTCCCAGACTTTTACCTGACTTTTTAGGACCATTTTCACTTTCCCAGACTTTTACCTGACTTTTTAGGACCATTTTCAATTTCCCTGACTTTTCAGGCCCATTTTCAATTTCCCAGACTTGTCCCAGACTTTTCAGGCCCATTTTCAATTTCCCAGACTTTCCCCTGAATTTTTAGGCCCATTTTCAATTTTCCAAACTTGCCCCAGACTTTCTTTAAGCCCATTTTCAATTTCCCAGACTTGTCCCAGACTTTTCAGGCCCATTTTCAATTTCCCAGACTTGTCCCTGACTTTTGAGGCCCATTTTCAATTTTCCAAACTTGTCCCAGACTTTTTAGGACCATTTTCAATTTCCCTGACTTTTCGGGCCCATTTTCAATTTCCCAGACTTGTCCCAGACTTTTCAGGCCCATTTTCAATTTCCCAGACTTTCCCCTGAATTTTTAGGCCCATTTTCAATTTTCCAAACTTGCCCCAGACTTTATTTAAGCCCATTTTCAATTTCCCAGACTTGTCCCAGACTTTTCAGGCCCATTTTCAATTTCCCAGACTTGTCCCAGACTTTTTAGGCCCATCTTCAATTTCCCAGACTTCCCCCTAAATTTTTAGGCCCATTTTTAAGTTTCCCAGATTTTCCTTTGAATTTAAATAATTAGAAATGAGAAATGTCAGACAACACATTTTCTGGTTAACCTGATACTCTTATCCATTTTCAATTTCCCAGACTTGTCCCTGACTTTTTAGGCCCATTTTCAATTTTCCAGACTTGTCCCAGACTTTTTTTAGGCCCATCTTCAATTTCCCAGACTTTCCCCTAAATTTTTAGGCCCATTTTCAATTTCCCAGATTTTCCTTTGAATTTAAATAATTAGAAATGAGAAATGTCAGACAACACATTTTCTGGTTAACCTGATACTCTTATCCAGAATTTCCCTCTAATATATTTTTCCCTGACCTTTAAAAAGGTCCATTTTCACTTGTCCCTGACTTTTTAGGCCCATTTTGAATTTCCCAGACTTGTCCCTGACTTTTTAGGCCCATTTTCAATTTTCCAGACTTGTCCCAGACTTTTTTTAGGCCCATCTTCAATTTCCCAGACTTTCCCCTGAATTTTTAGGCCCATTTTCAATTTTCCAAACTTGCCCCAGACTTTATTTAAGCCCATTTTCAATTTCCCAGACTTGTCCCAGACTTTTCAGGCCCATTTTCAATTTCCCAGACTTGTCCCTGACTTTTTAGGCCCATTTTCAATTTTTCAGACTTTTTTTAGGCCAATCTTCAATTTCCCAGACTTGTCCTCGCTTGTCCCAGACTTTTTAGGCCCATCTTCAATTTCCCAGACTTCCCCCTAAATTTTTAGGCCCATTTTTAAGTTTCCCAGATTTTCCTTTGAATTTAAATAATTAGAAATGAGAAATGTCAGACAACACATTTTCTGGTTAACCTGATACTCTTATCCAGAATTTCCCTCTAATATATTTTTCCGTGACCTTTAAAAAGGTCCATTTTCACTTTCCCAGACTTTTACCTGACTTTTTAGGACCATTTTCAATTTCCCTGACTTTTCGGGCCCATTTTCAATTTCCCAGACTTTTCAGGCCCATTTTCAATTTCCCAGACTTTCCCCTGAATTTTAAGGCCCATTTTCAATTTTCCAAACTTGCCCCAGACTTTCTTTAAGCCCATTTTGAATTTCCCAGACTTGTCCCAGACTTTTCAGGCCCATTTTCAATTTCCCAGACTTGTCCCTGACTTTTTAGGCCCATTTTGAATTTCCCAGACTTGTCCCTGACTTTTTAGGCCCATTTTCAATTTTCCAGACTTGTCCCAGACTTTTTTTAGGCCCATCTTCAATTTCCCAGACTTTCCCCTAAATTTTTAGGCCCATTTTCAATTTCCCAGATTTTCCTTTGAATTTAAATAATTAGAAATGAGAAATGTCAGACAACACATTTTCTGGTTAACCTGATACTCTTATCCAGAATTTCCCTCTAATATATTTTTCCCTGACCTTTAAAAAGGTCCATTTTCACTTTCCCAGATGTTTACCTGACTTTTTAGGACCATTTTCACTTTCCCAGACTTTTACCTGACTTTTTAGGACCATTTTCAATTTCCCTGACTTTTCAGGCCCATTTTCAATTTCCCAGACTTGTCCCAGACTTTTCAGGCCCATTTTCAATTTCCCAGACTTTCCCCTGAATTTTTAGGCCCATTTTCAATTTTCCAAACTTGCCCCAGACTTTCTTTAAGCCCATTTTCAATTTCCCAGACTTGTCCCAGACTTTTCAGGCCCATTTTCAATTTCCCAGACTTGTCCCTGACTTTTGAGGCCCATTTTCAATTTTCCAAACTTGTCCCAGACTTTTTAGGCCCATTTTGAATTTCCCAGACTTGTCCCAGACTTTTCAGGCCCATTTCCAACTTCCCAGACTTGTCCCTGACTTTTTAGGCTCATTTTCAATTTCCCAGACTTGTCCCTGACTTTTTAGGCCCATTTTGAATTTCCCAGACTTGTCCCTGACTTTTTAGGCCCATTTTCAATTTTCCAGACTTGTCCCAGACTTTTTTTAGGCCCATCTTCAATTTCCCAGACTTTCCCCTAAATTTTTAGGCCCATTTTAAATTTCCCAGATTTTCCTTTGAATTTAAATAATTAGAAATGAGAAATGTCAGACAACACATTTTCTGGATAACCTGATATTGTTATCCAGACTTTCCCTCTAATATATTTTTCCCTGACCTTTAAAAAGGTCCATTTTCACTTTCCCAGACTTTTACCTGACTTTTTAGGACCATTTTCACTTTCCCAGACTTTTACCTGACTTACCATTATCACTTTCCCAGACTTTTACCTGACTTTTTAGGACCATTTTCAATTTCCCTTACTTTTCAGGCCCATTTTCAATTTCCCAGACATGTCCCAGACTTTTCAGGCCCATTTTCAATTTCCCAGACTTTCCCCTGAATTTTTAGGCCCATTTTAAATTTCCCAGACTTTCCCCTGACTTTCTTGGCCCATTTTCAATATCCCAGACTTTCCCCTGGCTTTCTCTGCCCATTTTCAATATCCCAGACTTTCCCCTGACTTTCTTGGCCCATTTTCAAAATCCCAGACTTTTCCCTGACTTTTTAGGCCTAATTTCAATCGAAAAAAGTTATTAAATGAATAAATCTGTATGGTTATAATTATGTTGAAATGAAAGCCATTAAATCCATCTCTTTGTCATTTGGCTCCGTTAATTTCTGAAACTTACCAAAATCTAGTGTATTACATATTTAACCAAAATTTATGTTAATTAACCAAACAAAAAAGCGTTATGGAATAAAGAGCCCGAGAATGGATCCCCTTAAAACCAGAACCAAGACCTGTGAGTGTTAGTTTGAAACAATTTTTGAAAATGAACACTTTCGTTTCTTTGATATTTGAATTACTGTAATAATTTCAGAAACTTTGAAGGCTTAGTTGCAGAACCACTGTAACACTGAACAGTGTGTTACACATTAAACATTAACCAAAATTAATATAATTTTAACTATACATCGTGTTATAAACGCCTTTAAAAAAAACGCGCCCTCAAAATACAAAAGCTACGTTAGTATGTCGAAAATTAAGAAAACATGCTAGAGAACCAATGAACAGCTTTCACGTTTAATACAAAATATGAATTAAAATAATGCATATGTAAAATTTTATGAAATGAAAGAATCTATACAGTTCTGTTTGTAATTATTTCCCTTGAAATGTTGTCGCTAGCGTTCAGTCAGCGGAGGTTTCATCATTAAGGTGTAAAATTTACTTCAACAGCTTATTAATGTCAAAGCTGCCACAGATAACAATGTAGTAATTGATTGATCTACCAGTAAGATTAATAATTAATTTGTTTTTTCTAGGAGAGCGATAGCTCTCTTAGATAAGACTTCATACCGACTTTAATGTATAAGGATGGTTTTTTGATTGGTTATAACTTTTTTTGTATCGTATTAACTGCTTTGAAAAAATGCCACAGAACTAAAATTCGGGCCCTAAATATGTGGTTAAAATTTCAAAGAGATCCATTTAATAGTTTATTTTATAAAAAATAAAGTTGCTAAGGGTGGTTTTCATTTCCATAAAAATAATCATAGATTTTGACGAAAACCCCGAAATTTTCCCATAGAAATAACATGGGAAAATATTTTACAGATAACCATCTTGTTGTAGCCGTCATGATATAACTATACGTTTGTTTGATTTGAAAACGGTTTTAAACGAAAGCCTCATATTTAGTTTTTGTGCTTTCCAGCTTTCATTGATAAATTTTAAATTTAAGTATGTTTAATTTTAAATTTTCAAAATTACCCCTATCTGCGTTATTTAAGCATGGATAGACTGATTTACTAGAAAATATCAGCACGACCAAAATCGGCCTTTTTTGCGTTTAGTTGCGTCATATTAATCCGATTGTTTTTTCTTAATGCCTTTTGGTTGAAATGGCCTATCGGTAGTGAGATAAGACTGCTTTAATATTGCCGCCGTGACAATATTACCCAGTTTGTAGCCGCCATTTTTTTAAGGGGAAAATATTTGAGAGTGGGTCCTTTTTCGTTGTCATTTTCATATTTTTTGAGGATTTGCTCATGGATGGATTTTAAATATAATATAAAGTAGGTTTCAAGCTTTAATATAAGCCTAATTTCATAATTTTCCACCTTTTTATTGTCCCACAATCTATTCCTAAACTTGCCACTTTTTCTAAGGCGGTGAAACCCGTGAAATTGCGCTAAGCCTTGGTCGCTTCAGCGCCGAAAACAGCTGTAGTGAGAAATGTTATTTACTAAAAATGTATGCGGTCAGTGTGTTGTTTTTGCCTTTTAATGCTTCTAATCGTGATGCGTGTCGAGGTTTACGAATCCAATGTGTGTTGCGAAATGAAAATCAAGGGTGGATCTATGCTTTAAAAGGAATTTGACAGCGCCAGTTAAGCAAAATGGTATTAGGCCTTGCCAAAAGTGACTGAGCTATAGCTATGATATAAGAAATTGATCCTCGGATATCCTGTGACTAGGAGATGCTTACAAAGTTACTAACCCTCGATTTTGGAGGTAGATACTGTCTAGTGACACTTAAAGTAACAATTTAATCTTATAAACAGACTACCATCATAAGCCCATATCGTAAATTAAACGATAAAGCTTACTTGAAATACCAGTACCAATTTTTTTGACTCAATGAATCTTAAATATCAACATCAAAAATTATCTACTGAAAGAGATATCTACTTATATTCCATTCAAATTTCTCGCAACATTTCAAATTAACGAATAGAAATGTGCAAATGAAGTTCAAACTGATTAATTGGGCAAATTGCTATATTGGTCACCATTACTGATCACAGATAGATTTGCGTCCTTCAGTAGTGTTTATTATGCTTGTAAAATGGTAAGCGAAATCTGTGATTAAAGTTTAAAATAGACATGAGCAAAAAGGGCTTTATAAATATCAACTCGATTACCGAATATCTAAATTTGACTAAAATTAACAAAATATTCTATTCATGGTTAAAAATCTTGTTTGAAGCAGCAAGCCATCTAATCCTTATTTACCTTCTTTTGAAAAAAAATAATAGGTTGATACCTCTTTCAGTAGATGATTCATTGATATTTCAGTTTCATTGAGTTTAAAAAAAATTAGTTCCACCATTGGTTAATTTTCAATATTGACCAATCGATAATCACAAATTTTAATACCTAAATCACAAAAACCGGTTCAAAACCATATTAGTTTTGAAACGATTAAATTATAATTTTAAACATATATACTAGTTAATTCCTCGTAGTCGTAGGTAATTAGTTTATTTCCTTAGTGAAATTAATGCTGAATATTATATACACAAAAGTAAATAATAAATTAACTTCTAAAATTTAAATGTAAAGTGTGTGCATTATTTCCCAATTAATAAAAGATATCCACCTATTTTCATTCAAATTAATTACTAATTTGTGGATAATGGATAGAAAATGTCGAGCTCTAATTGCGAAATAGCTAAAATCAATCCCACGGGCTATTTATAATACAATATAACCTTTGCCCTATGTTTACTGTTTTGAATTTTATTTGTAAAATTTAAAACATAAAATAGTATTACAATTTTTTTAATTAAATAATTATTAATAAATTTCAATAAAATAAATTCTGGTTAAATACATAACACTACTTTTTATTAAGTTTCTGAAATTATCAGAGCTAAATATCAAAGACACATATTTAATTGCTCTCATTTCGACACAACTGCAACCGTATAGATTTATTCATTTAATAACATTTCTCATTTCTAATTATTTAAATTCAAAGGGCTGTATTAACTTTTAAAGGTGAAAACCCAGCTGACTTATAGCGTTTTCCTTTGGTTCCTCGCGGAGCGCTCCCAAGGAGCAATAAAAATGGTAGTAGTAGTTTACAGCTTCGTTAAAGACTGTTTTTGAAGAATAAGATCTCCTCGTTTTATTCCTCCATGGGAGCGCTCCGCGAGGACCCAAAGGAAAACGCCATTAGAAGTAAAAAAATACCAGGCTTCCAGGCTGTCTCTAACACAACAGAGTTGGCCATTCTCGCTTATGAGAAATGAATCCTTGTCATATGCATCTCTGGACTTTAGGAGCTCCAGGACTCCCAACTGAATCAGGGATTTTTTAAAACTAGACATTGGGCCAGCGACCCCCTGCCCAGGAATAAATGAACTGGTCCATGACCATTGACCAGGGCGCGGCGTCTGCTAAACTAAAGAAGTGGGTAATTAAAATAGTTGAGATAATGTCCGGGCCCTGGTTACCCTAGAATTTCCTTAGTGGTCCTGTGGACCACTGCTCCCCCTCCGATTTAATTTTCAAACTAGTCATTTTCCCTGTGCCACCGCCTTATTTACAACGCTGAACCAAGAAGTTATATCAGTATCTCAGAGAGAAGATATAAATTCGCCAGATTTCCAGCTTTATTTCCAGTCCTAACGTAGGTCCGCAGTCAATCCCCGTCTCTAAATTACAACCAGCATCTCATTGGTTCTTGAAAACTCACGTCAGCGCGACGACGCGAGTGAGGAAAATTTCCGACTGACGAGAGTGAAATAGCCCGGCGCCTCCTTTTACGTCCCCCCTTGTATTTTGAAAGGGGGACTGGGACTATGGCGCGCGAATACAAAGGCATCTTATATCTTCTCTCTGAGATACTGATATAACTTCTTGGCTGAACTGAAAATTTCTTTTGACCGGACCATAGCCTACTCGATCACGCGCAACACGTCGCAAGCTGCTTGCCCTATAGCGCGAGTCAGGGTGGGAAATAAGGATTTTTTTAAACTGGACATTAGGCCAGAGACCCTCCTGACTTGGAATAAATAAACTGGTCCGTGACCATTGGCCAGAGCACGTCGTCTGCTAAGCTAAGGAAGTGGATAATTAAAATATTAGAATTTTAATGTGTGGACTCTGGTTACCCTTGAATTTTTAGTAGTCTCGTGGACCACTGACCCCCCCTCCGATTTAATTTTTGAACTGTACCAGGCAATTTTTAAACTCGTCATTTGCCCTGTGTTACCGCCTTATTTCCCACGCTGGCGCGAGTTGCTTTGCGTTGTTGAGTGCGTAATGGAGCGGGCTATGCGTGGAGTCCCAACCCCCGTTACTTACTACCAAAATACCCACTAGCATAGCCCACTCGATCACGCTCTCTTTTCCCCGGCTACATATTTTGAAGAGGGCACTTTTTAGGCGTATTTATTAACAATCTAGAATCACCTTTGTGGACTTTTAGGGTAGCCCTTATAAATTGAGTCGGCATTGCCCTGACTATATTGTGTTTAAGGTTTATAAGCTTAATATCAAACAGACGTTAGTTAATGCTACAAAAAAGTTCGAAATTGATAATCTCGGATCGTCTTTGAGAAGTTTTAAGGATTTCCGAATTTCATATTGGGCTTATGAAAAGTTTGAGCTAAAGGTTAAACAGACATAAATCAGCGTTTTAAAAAATTGTGTAAAACTGTCAATTTGGTCCTATTTGTGGAATTTTTAGGGGAGCGCCTCGCGTTTCAATAAAGGGTTGTAAAAAATTGTATTATGTTAATTACAATAAGAATACAAACTTTCAATGAGTTACGTTTTTATTTTTTGGAGTATCATTATAAATAAATGACTGATTGAGCTAAAGTTACGGTCCCCTTTTTATATGTTTCTGCTTAGTGTAGATTTTGAAAATGTAAAACAGTTTCTTAACAATCTTAATTAAAATGAAGACTGAAGGAGCAGATATTAATCAAAAATGTCTTGATTAGAATCAAGTCCTAAAAAGTATCGATAAGACTGAGGTTATCACTTGACTGAAGGATCAGATATTAACTTTTCTTTTTAATTGAAACTTAAAGGCATGCTTAAGATAAAACAACGTTCCATTACCGTTTTCCGTTGAAATAACTTATTTTACAGGTAATCAATTTCAAAAATTTACTTATCTCGGGTTTTCGGGCACAATTCCATTCCCCCAAAACATTTTATCATTACATTAATCACTTTTGAGAGATAACGTGTCAAAATAAGCTTTAAAACAATAGAAAACTGAATGAGCGGTCTGTTTAGCCATGACCAAAACCTTCAAATCAGTGTTGCTAATGTTAGAAAGTGGATTTTCCCACTTCCATTTTAAAAATTTGCCGCATTTCCCACACCCCCTTTTTTACAGTCATATTTATCTGGACTATTTTATCATACTAAGTTTAATATGGAATATCTCTCCGCATGGCTTTGACAATATGTGCAAATGCTATAAAGCTTTAAAATTCTCAAAATATGCTCTCTTTTTTTTCAGTGCCAAACTTAAAATCACCGAATTTATTTCAAAATGTCGCTTGAAATTATTAAACCGGATAAAATTTTCGAAAATGCACTAATTTTAACTGTGCAGTTAAAATTAGTGCATTTTTGAAAATTTCGCACTATTAACCCTTTAACAGGAAAATTCCGACATTTGATTGATTTCGGAAAAATATTACTTTTAACCACAGAGCCTAAAACCAAACCTAAATCTCCCACGATGTGGGAAATTACCCACACATTGGCAACACTGCTTTAAAAACTTACAACAAGCACACTTTCGAGACATGTTCTGAACAAATTAGTGCTTAACCCGCTAATAGTACGACCACAGAGAATTGATGTAAACTGTAGTTGAAATATATTCATGTGCGACCTGCGGCACTGAATGGTCTCTAACCATTGTTTGAAACTAGAGAGAGAAATAGGTGAGTAGCATTAATCATGTCCTGAGCTATGAGAATGAACAGTATGACTGTTGACTGAAGTACACTAGACATTACATCATTTTGCATAACCACGAGTAAAAATCTAACTGTCCCTACTTAATTTTCCGCCATTGTTTTAAAACGTATCCACTGCGAAGCATGCCGGGCACAAATGAGGGAACCTTTTAAAACTCAGTGTCATACACGTACTCTCTCAAAAGTAATTAGTGTAATGATAAAATGTTTTGCGGGAATGGAATTGTGCCCGAAAACCCGAGATAAGTAAATTTTTGAAATTGATTACCTGTAAAATAAGTTATTTCAACGGAAAACGGTAATGGAACGTTGTTTTTTCTTAAGCATGCCTTTAAGTTTCAATTAAAAAGAAAAATTAATATCTGGTCCTTCAGTCAAGTGATAACCTCAGTCTTATCGATACTTTTTAGGACTTGATTCTAATCAAGACATTTTTGATTAGTATAACGATGATATTATTTAATTTTAAGATATATGGCGTTTCAAAACCGCAAAATAAATCGCAAATACTTGGTTCTCTCGACACTGGAGAAGTTAACTCTCGAGATAGTCAAGAAAAAACATGTGAAAATCTTAAAAACCTTACCATTGAAGATAATGAGGAAGTTCGCGAGGATCTCCAAACTGAGGATGGGGACGCTTTAATTAAATGAAACTAAAAGTTAAAATACGGGAAAAATTTTTTAAACAAAAATAGATTAAAAATAGTGTTAAAACATTTAAGCGAAAGTGTTTAACCTTCAGAAATAAGGGTAAAAATTTTAGAAAAAAGCTTAAAAACTTTTAAGGAAATGTGTTTAACGTTTAGAAAAAATGTTTAAAACTAAGAAAAAAGGTTAACAACTTTTAAGGAAAAGTGTTTAACGTTTAGAATAAATATTAGCAACTTTAGTAAAGGTTAAAATATTTAGTAAAGGTTTAAATTATTAAAGTGAAGGTTTAAATTATTAAAGAAAAGGTTTAAATTATTAAAGTGGTTTAATTATTAAAGTGAAGGTTTAATTATTAAAGTGAAGGTTTAATTATTAAAGTGAAGGTTTAATTATTAAAGTGAAGGTTTAAATATTTAAAAGGTGTAAATATTTAAGAGAAGGTGTAAATATTTAAGTGCAGGTTTAAATATTTAAGTGAAGGTCTAAATATTTAAGTAAAGGTTTAAATATTTAAGTAAAGGTTTAAATATTTAAGTAAAGGTTTAAATATTTAAGTGAAGGTTTAAATATTTTAGTAAAGGTTTAAATATTCGAAGTGGCTATATAGGCCCAAATTTTGGGCCATAATAGTCCCGTTCTATTTAAGCCCAAAATTTTGGCCTAAATAGCCGGTGTCCAAGGTCTTACTATTAAGGCCCAAATTTTGGGCTTAAATAGCCTCTATAATGCAGACAGCTATTTAGGCCCAAAAATGTTAGCCATACAATTTTGGGCGTAAATAGCAACGGCCGCGCGGCGACGACTATTTAGGCCCAAATTTTGTGAAGACAATTTTTGGGCCTAAATAGCAACGGCCGCGCGGCGACGACTATTTAGGCCTAAATTTTGGGCGAAAATAGTATGATGGGTGCAAGCTATTTAGGCCCAAAATTTGGGCCTAAATAGTCTTCGCCGCGCGGCCGTTGCTATTTAAGCCCAAAAATTGGGTAGATAAAATTTTGGGCCTAAATAGCCAACGTTCTTAAGGCTGATATTTAGGCCCAATTTTTTCTCCGATTATACTTTTTGGGCCTAAATAGTCTTCGCCGCGCGGCCGTTGCTATTTAAGCCCAAAAATTGGGTAGATAAAATTTTGGGCCTAAATAGCCAACGTTCTTAGGGTTGATATTTAGGCCCAATTTTTTCTGCGATTAAACTTTTTGGGCCTAAATAGTCGTCGCCGCGCGGCCGTTGCTATTTTGGCCCAAAATATTAACGCTCTAAAATTAGGTGCCTTATGAGTTGCTTAGATGATGTCCGTCGTTCAAAAATCTTCATCCCATATGCATAAAAATTATTTAAATTTTGCGAAATCGTAGGTGTCGTCGCGATGTCGGGAACAATTAAAAGAGTCGTCGCGATGTCGGGAACAATTAAACGAGTCGTCGCGATGTCGGGAACAATTGAAAGAGTCGTCGAGTTGTCGGGAACAATTAAACTAGTTGTCGCGATGTCGGGAACAATTAAACTAGTTGTCGCGATGTCGGGAACAATTAAACTAGTTGTCGCGAACAATTAAACGAGTCGTCGCGATGTCGGGAACAATTAAACGAGTTGCCCCGATGACAATTTTTTCATGTGGACAACGTTTTGGTTTGCTTCGTGTATTTTACCTTAATCACCAAGGTAAGTGCCACAGACCACATTATTTTCTCTACATCTAAACTCAGATAAACTTAAGCAAATAAATGATGACCATTTTTTGAGCATGGGCAGATACTCGCCCAATGACGAATTTTATTACGCATTAGTATTTGGACAACTTCTCGTTAAATATTCATGAAATCGTTCAAGGAAACTAAAATATAAAACAAGTCACGAAAATATTTTCGTAACATTTGCGTGTGGGGTGGCTGTGTGTATGTGGGAACTTCAATAAAATGAACGAACTCATCATGTAGGAAAAATGTGAAGTAATGTCTTTTAAAATTAAGGTTTTTTATTTATTTATTTATAAGTACCACTTTAACTCGAAAAAGAGTTGTCAGATTGGTAGTGCAAAGATTATTTTTGATGGTTTTGGTGGATTTATTTGCAATATTTGAAAGAAAATATTTAAAAACCAACAGTTTGTCTTGAAAAGCCTAATTTAAATAGAATATAACCTCCTTAATTTAAATAGAATATAACCTCCTTAATTTAAATAGAATATAACCTCCTTATTTCTAAAGTATTAATATTTTAATGCATTTTACTGCGCTTAGAAACACTGGGTGCTTCTAGTTCCTTTGGTTTATAATGTGAAGTAATGTCTTTTTAAATAGTCATTAGTACCACTTTAACTTGAGAAAGAGATGGCAGATTGCTAGCGCGATATAGACAAGGTATAAGATAAGCGGGCAGTATTGATGAGTATTAACTGAAAAAACATCCAAATTCGAACTCCCGAGCCCATCATAAAATCCCAATTTTGTTTATCGCTGTCCCCGCCCCCCAGGCACTTAGTGAAACCATGTGATTTTTTCCTTTAACATTATGGAAGGGTGCAGTTTCTTGGTCATATCTGTAGAATAAGCAAGTTGATGTGTTACAGTTCTCTCATTTCTCCCCTCCTGTAATAAACCGTATTTTCAAAAAAAAAATTTCGAGAGGCACATCACTTATAATTTGAGTTCGTTATTCTGCAAAATAATTAAATGAAGATAATGTAAAGTAATTGAATTTAACGCACTCTAAATGGATGTAACGCATTAAGAATGTAACGCATTCTAAATTAATCTAACGCATTCTAATAGAATTTAACACAATCTGAACGCTAATTCCTAACATTTTAATAAGGACCCAGACTTTCAAAACACATCACTCGCGATATCTTAACTGTTTAAACTTGATTTATTTAACCTAATGGGTGTGTCGATAAAGGAAGAGGTGATGTACCCCTCGGTTTTTCTATAGTTCCCACGATAAAATTTGTTTATGGGGTTTAAAACTTTTAGGCTTTCAGATTCTTTTGGGCCCTTTTACACTATTGTGTTAAAGAAAGGTTAATAAATTTCGCGATTGGATATGTTTTAGTTCTTGAATTGCTAGGCAACTTTCTTTCTGACGCGTACCCCATAAGTCGCGCTTGATCTTGCTTCAAACAATATAAAATCAGTGAAAATGACATTAGAATTAAATCAGCAGTTTTCTGATTGGAATTCTTTCGTAAAAAATCACAACGAATTTTGTGATAAAACTTTTCATCCCCTGTTGTCTAAATCTATTCACACCACTTCCGTTGAGTCGTACAACAAGAGGAAAGATGTCAAGGAGAAGTTATCGGAGAAATTAGTGTACCAAAAAGTGACGATTCCGTGTATTCATTATGGTACGTACCAAACTAAATCAAAGGGACAAAGGGAAACGTCAACCTTTCGGAAACAATGTCCCGCTTACGTAACATATTCCGCAAGCTCTCGTTTGCAAATCTTGTACGTGAAAAACCTAAATCTAAATCACAACCACGAAATTTTGCCGGAACTTTACGCAAAATACCCACCCAACAGAGCCTTGCGGCAAGCCAGTGAAAACGTGTTGCAGGATGTGAAGATGATGGTTGAGGTCGGTGGTGACAAAAAGAAAATGATTTTGAAAATTCAAGAAAAGACCAGCAAATACGACATTCCCAAATCTTTGAACAATTTGCAAGCTAAACTAAATCGCGAGAAGAAAAACCCGACCCTAAATAGCGCTCAAAGATTTATCGTGGCTTTGCAAAAATCTCAACTATCGGACCCCAATATGGTAAGTCAAATTTCAGTCATTTATTAGGCATGCAAGAAAATAAACGAAAAAGTGTGGTAAAGCGCGGGGGAATTTTTTTGGGGATTATTAATGAGTGTGAAGCATTATTTTCGAGGAAAATCGATTTTTTTTGGGTTCAAATGTATTATTGCGTTGTGTTTTTCTGTTTCTACTTGTTGTATCTCAAAACCAATCAAAATGAATCAGCCAATCATGTTTACTTAGATTATCGGTTAAGAAATGAAGGGTCCGCCCGAGTTGAATTCCCATGAAACCCATCAGGCAGATGATATAAATCAACTAGGAATAGCCATGTTGCCATAAATCCCAGATCCAAATTATAGTTTCGTAGCACCTAAAACCCTGTTTTTCAAAAAAAAATAATGATAATAATTTCTTAATTAACGTAATAGCTTTGGTTCTTTAATTGAAGTTAGCTGCTATAGGAAGAGCTATTATATCTCCCCCTACTTAGTCTCTACTAAGCGTTTGGCAGCGCCTCACCAAATGTCGCTATACGGGAAATTATGACGTTTCATCTGTGGTCCTAGCATAACAGTACCTTCCTTGACGCCTACGCCTAAACGCAATTTAATTCGTCTAGATGAACTTCGGAGCTTCATCAATAATAGTTCCCAAGTCCCAAATATGAAGATTCGGTATTATCCAGTTTTAAAGTTAGTCCAAAAACCCAAATTTGGCGTAGATCGCCTGTAATTACCTCACACTTTGAACATGATATCTCATGGCGATATGCTTTAAGTAGCTGAAAATTATTGTCAACCTTTTCCTTCTAGTGGGTGATTTCAGAATATCCATTCCGATATTTTTCCACAATAAAAAATAGTGAGGTTTGTTATTGTTTCAACATTCTTGCAAGGACCTAGTCACCTATGTATATTTGCGATTCCGTCAAATGATCCCTCAACTAACTGAATCGAATGAACCCGTATAGTATTGTAAATTTCACGCGAAGATAATCTATCTGTTTACCCCACGATTTGAAATTATAATGAAGGTCAAGCGTCGATCCTATTTTTACTTTATGTGGTAAATTTCTGTCGATTGGTTTTAAAGATTCGCCCTTTCAATCTTTTTAGAGTGTCGAAATTCAGATCAATGAAGAATCGAATGAGCTGGATTTGGTTTTTTGGCAGACGGGAAGAATGAAAGAGCAAATGGAATTGTATCCGGAACACTTGCTTTGTGACGCAACATACAACCTAAACAGTTGTAAAATGCCGCTTTACATCATTATGGTTGTGGATGGAAACAACGTTAGTGAAATCGTGGCGTTTTGCTTAGTTAAACTGGAAACTAAAGACTCTGTAACAAAGATGTTCCAAGTTTTTCAAAAGCATAACCCGAAATGGGTTAACGTGAAAACGGTCATGGTCGATAAAGACCTGACAGAGATAAGCGTCATTTCATCGCTTTTTCCGAAAGCAATCATAGAGATTTGCCTATTTCACGTTTTGAAGGCGTTCAAAGCAAAAATACATTCCCTTCGCCTCAATAAAGAATCAGATCAATTATCTAGAGAGTACGTGCAAAAACTGGCATACGCAAACTCTGAGCCGATTTTTAAGGAAATTCTCGGAAAAATGTCCAAAGACGAACATTTCTCTAAATACCCGCAATTTATCACATACGTTAGTGACAACTGGGTTCGTATCAAAGAAATGTGGGTCATGTGTTACAGATGGCAGCATTTCAACTTGGGTGACGATACTAACAATAGATTAGAGTCGTTAAATGAAAAAATCAAACGTATTTGCTCTAAAAACGCTGCGCTCGAAGACTTCTACGAGAACCTAATGATTCGCACGCAATATATTCGTCTTTTACACGAACATGATAAATTCGCTGCTCAAACCAAAACTACGTTTTATCGTTTCAACATAGAGGACGAAAAATTAAAGGAAGCTGCCGAAGCCATACAAGCGAGTTGCGTATCAGCCTTAACGAAGCTTATCGTCAAAAATCTCAAGGAAGGAACATCCACAGACACTTTATGCGAAGCAGTAGACAACACGGAACAATTTTTAGTCAAAAGCAAAGGGCACAAAGATGCTCTTTGTACTGGAGAAAGTTGTTCTTGTTCAACATTCAAAAGCAAAGGAGTGCCTTGTTTGCACATATTTAGTGTCAGAAAATTCGAAAACAAGCCGCTTTTTGAAATTCAAATGCTTCCCCCGAGGCTTTTGAAAGAGAGATGGATGAAGGGGCTCTCAACGGGGGCCAGTTCCAAAAGTTTCTCAGTGGTTCAAACGTCCGATAAAAAACCTTGAAGAACTAGCTCTTCTCATGAAAAATTTGCCAATATAAAGCCGTACGTAACCAGACTAACTGATATTGCGGCCTGTTACAGTAAAGAGAGTTTTGAAGATAAAAAGCGAGATGTCAAAAGGTTAACGAAGGCTTGGGCAAGCGGAAAAAATACTAAAATTATTATCGAAGGCGAAAGTGACGACGAAGCAAACTTGCCTAGTCGCTTAACTAACACCAGAAAAGAACTTAGAGAAGACTTGGTCAAACATGCCGTCAACACCCCGCCTTTCGACAATGTCTCACTTAAGAAACTGAGTCAAGACGAGAGTAAAGCTCAAGAAAATCAGTCAGTAACTGCAAATTCTGAAGGAACAAAGAAGCGAGACAAGGAAGAACCTGCGGAATATGCTTACAAACGCTCGGAAGACGACGTGGAACACTCGGAAGACGAAGTGGAACACTCGGAAGACGAAGTGGAACACTCGAAAGACGACGTGGAACACTCGAAAGACGACGTGGAACACTCGAAAGACGACGTGGAACACTCGGAAGACGACGTGGAACACTCGGAAGAAGACGACAAATTCAGTGAACCCGATGACGTTGACATGGAAAACGAGATAGGCACAGATAGGACTATTCCGTGGGGGTCTGAAGATGATGAAACGAAAAGGGGTGAATTCAAGATTAATGAACCGGATGAAAGCTCAGTAGAGAAAATAAATTCTGCGGAAAAATTAAATATTGAAGAGAAATCCAAGTACGACATAGCTGCTGTAAAATTGCCCCTTATATTGAAGCCTCGTGGTAGACCAAAAGGAATTTTCAAAACTACTGTTGGATTGGAACGAAAAAAATTTAAACGCCAGACCGATAGAGTCATTTACGAAAGGCAAACTCCAGCGAAAGATCCGAAAAATAGAAAGTCTCTAAATGAGCTTAGTATAAACCCGGATGTCGCCGTTAACAGGTATTGTGAAACGGGAGAGCCTTGGATTTCGAAACCTTTCGAACTGAGCACATATTATTCGGAACAACTTCTAAAGATAGGGGCGTATGTGTCTATTGATACTATAGATGCCGCCCAAGAACTGTTAAAAACCCAGTTTCCACACGTAAATGCCGGCCTAGTAACTCTTCATAGATTTGGAAGCATACCATTTATCCCAAACACAGTGGATGATACCGGGTTTTACGTTCAAATTTTGCATTTGCGAAACTTAGACCATTATGTATGTCTTGCTGGAACGTACGAAAAAACTAAAGCAACAATTAGCGTTTACGACTCACAAAATCGGGTTCACCTAACAAAACATTGCATCGATAGAATTATATCATGTTTGAGCGCGCAATTCAAAAACACCAACGTTAAAAGTTTCGAACTGCAATTCGTTGAAGTTACGACCCAAAAAGAAATTTGGGCCTAAATAACTAGCTTGCACCCATCATACTATTTTCGCCCAAAATTTAGGCCTAAATAGTCGTCGCCGCGCGGCCGTTGCTATTTAGGCCCAAAAATTGTCTTCACAAAATTTGGGCCTAAATAGTCGTTGCCGCGCGGTTGTTGCTATTTACGCCCAAAATTGTATGGCTAACATTTTTGGGCCTAAATAGCTGTCTGCATTATAGAGGCTATTTAAGCCCAAAATTTGGGCCTTAATAGTAAGACCTTGGAGACCGGCTATTTAGGCCAAAATTTTGGGCTTAAGCTGTTCATTGTTCCTAGTAAGCTATTTTAGCCCAATTTTTGGGCCTATGTAGTTCAATACCTCAGATGTACTAATTAGTAGTGATAGCCACCTAGTTGCGCAGAGATCCAAGATGGCCGCCATCCACCCAACTCGAACCAAACTTCCAACCATAGATTGGTTTCAAACCAAACTACCCAGACAAGTCCGGACTGGCCCGAGCTCGGGCGTGTTATTTTTCAACCCTAGATCGATGAACTGCCAACCCTAGATTGTGTTATTTTATGGAGAAATCTTACCTGATATTCCCTACCTTCCACCGTGCTATGGGTATTCCTGCCTTCCACCATGCTATGCCCCCGAACAAGTCTAAACCAACCCAGACTTGTGTTATTTTGCCAGATTTCTGTTTGAATTTCCCACCATAGAACCTTTAAATATGTCTGAGAAACAAAGACAAATATACAAATAAAGATTTTATTGTTCTTATCTCTAGTGTAAAAAAGCATCTTGTTCAAAGTGACATTTTGATTTTCAAAACTTGATATTTTAGTCGAAATCTTAACTGAAAGCCGCTCTTTAAATCGTAATTAGCGCCACTAGCTTTCTTCATGCATTCTGATGGCTGACGTCAAGTGGCTTAAGATAAACGATGCCGGATGAATTTTGATGAAAGACAGGCAGGGTAATCGAGGATTGTTAGAGAAAGATATTTTAAGTAAAGTCCTCCATTGGTTCTCGAAGATCATGGACCGAGGCTTGGTTGTTTTTTCGTTACTTCTTGTGTCCAAAATGTATCCAGCGGAAGAAGTAGCAGGGTTTAACTTAAACTCGATTTTCCTTCATTGCGGTAGTCAGTTGTATGTACACATATGACACCGCAATGAAGGTTGATTCTTGGCTATCAATTGGATCAGGGCTACTTTCTTTTTCCATACTATAATCGGTAATGTTTTATTTAATTATGAAAAACTAAATTTTTGTTATAAATGATTCCGAAAATCTTACTTGATAGCCAACTTAGAACCCGACAAGTCGGGTTCTAATGAGTCGAATTTGGTCTCTTCCCAGACTATTCCTGAGAAGAGCCAGATGGAACAATCGAATTTGGTCTCTTCTCACACAGCAAAAGCTGTGTGAGTCCACCATCGGCGGGTAAAGACATCTTCGTACTGGTACTGAGTAGTTTTATGGATAAGCGTCTAGTTAAACAACTGATAACTCTCTCTTTAAAACACGGTTCTTATATACTAAAAGATCGAGGTCAAATTTAATATTAGAAGAGTTCTCTAGGCAATGCTTTCGATAAATTTATTTGTTACCGACCCTCAATCTTTAATCTATTTTATTGGATGCGGTTTAATTAACTATTCACGACTTTCACGTAGATGCTGCAAGAATGACGACTTAAAACCTTCCTTGTTTTAAGGAAAATATTTTATTGGATGCGGTTTAATTAATTATTGACGTAGATAGTTCAAGGATGACGACTTAAAACCTTCCTTGTTTTGAGGAAAATATTTTATTGGATGCGGTTTAATTAAGTATTCACGACTTTCACGTAGATGGTTTAAGGATGATGACTTAAAACCTTCCTTGTTTTGAGGATAATATTTTATTGGAAACGGGTTAATTAACTATTGATGTAGATGTTTCAAGGATAGCGACTTTAAAGGCTTAACAATTTTGTTGTTTTGATGAAAATAAACTGAGTGTTTTTCAAGATTGCCAATGGCTCAATGGTTTAAGGCAGGGTGTACCATTGTGATACCCAAAAAGGTGGCGAGTTCAAATCCCGGCCAGTCCACCGAGCCATTGGCAATCTTTTTTATGTATAAAATAACGTTAGCCTAAGAGATCAGTGTTAGTTGGTGAACAAGCGTCAGTCATGAATGACGCCTTTTTTTTAACTCTAGCGTCTAATACGTGTCTAGATATATATCCAAACAATACTCAGTCAAGTTTTAAAAATTATTTGCATCAGCCCCTTAACTTGACTAGTGATTATGAAGTTGGGTTGGCGGAAATCATATTTCCAAATCATTGGGTGAATATAAGCGAAGAGTTTAACAAGTTTGAAATTCAGGTCGTAAATGATCCAAATAGTGACAAATATGCGGCTATTCGAGAGCCTGTTGAATATCAAAAAATAGAGATACCAGTCAATCGTTATACCAAGACCAAAGAGTACGAACTGCCTCAAAATTTTGTTGAGCTTTTAAATGATGATGTAAACAGTCATCCGTATTTAAAAGGCAAATTATCTTTTAAATTAGTGAATAAATATAAAGACGGGGCCCTAGGAAAACAGTTAGATACAAACTTTCCCGTTTACCTGCAAGTTTTAGGAGAGGAAAACATACGGTTCAAAATACCAGCTGATTCCCTCTTGGCCACGCTATATGAATTTAAGGAGAATAATTACGAAGATGTTCCCTATATATCCAAATATCCTGTATCAAAGCATGCTAAAAATATAGGTTTAAATTACACTAACAATTACGTGGAAATCGAAATTGATAATGTTGGAGATAGTTTTAAAAAAAAATTTGATTACAAGTACATTCCTAAGGCAGGCATTAAACGTAAAACAAGCCACGAAGTTCCGCCGATAAGAAAAAAACCTCAACCGGAATATAGGCCTGTACCGCCATCTATACCTATTTTACCGCGAACTACGCCTTTTCTTCCGATACCTATTGCTACGACTGAACCCGTAGTACTTGTACAACCACAGCCAGCTAAAATAACCCCTCCACCCAAAATAACTTTTCCAAAACAAACAACTCCAAAACAAAACCCCCCTAAACCTGACTTACCGAAACCCTACTATCCAAAGCCCAAACCACCTAAGCCTGAGTTACCAAAGCCAAAGCCAAAGCCAAAACCTCAGCCACCCAAGCCTGAACTACCGAAGCTTCCAGCTCCGGACCCCCCTAAAATACCAGCTCCGGATCCCCCCAAAACACCAGCTCCGGATCCCCCCAAAATACCAGCTCCGGATCCCCCCAAAATACCAGCTCCGGATCCCCCCAAAATACCAGCTCCGGATCCCCCCAAAATACCAGCTCCGGATCCCCCCAAAATACCAGCTCCGGATCCCCCCAAAATACCAGCTCCAGACCCCCCTAAAATTCCAGCACCCGAGGTTCCGAAACCCTCTACCTTTGAACCACTGACGCCGACCCCCTCGCCAACAGAGGTTGAGGAAATATATATATTTCCAGACCCCTCAAAACCTGATTTACCGAACCCCGACCTATCCAAGCCTGATCTCTCAAAATCTCCAGACTCTACAACATCCTCTACTTTTGAGCTACCCATATTACCGACCCCCTCCCCACCATCGGTTGATGAAAAACCCTTGTTTCCGCAGCCGGTTGATCCGCCAAAGAAAAAACCCGAGCCAATTATCTCTGAAAAGCCTAAGCAAATTAACCCCGAAGATTATGATAACTATAAAATATTGTTCTTACCTCAAACTTTTAAAGCCAGTAAAACGCCAGAGAAAAACGCCGAAGGGCTTTATCGAGCCGTAGCCAACACTTTAGAAAAATTAGTAATAAATAAAATTCAATTCACATATCACGTAGTAGATAATTGGGGCTATGCTATCGTGTATAATTTCAAAACACCGGAATGGGTGGAAATTAAATTTTCTCCCCAATTAGCTAAATTGCTCAACCTCGACCCCGATAAATATTATACCGGAAAGCAGCAATGCGGTCCCTTAAGCCTCACGATACAAGAATATACCATAAATGAAAACAATGCCTATCTAGAATATCGAGTCAATAGAACCATTAAGCATTATACCGCCGGGGAGGAGCCATGGATTTATTTATTGTTCTCGGTGTCAGGCGAGTTTAAAGCGAAACAATCTTTGGAGGATGATTTTAAAATTTATTATAAAATCGCCGAAGAGCTCAAAATAAGCTCGAACAACCACGATCCTTTAAGATTGCACAATGCTGAATTTAGCGTTATTAAACAAGGAGCGGAGCATTATTTTAGAGTCCATTGTCCGGCAAAAATTGAAATGAAATTTTCGCCGGATTTGCAGGATATATTAAATTTAGAAAATGAATACGTTGGGGGGACGTTTCTATCCAAGAGGCCTCTAGAGCGTAATTTTACGCATTTTAAAACTACTAACAGTACAGGCGTGTCATATCGCGTCCACTTTTCATTAATGTATCTTTTTACAAAGACGGAGACAACGAAAATCAAAATACCGGCGCGTGAATATACCTGTGATCTTACCCCGACCGGTGCGGTAATCCCCTTTTCGCTACATTTGAAAGTGATTAACAAATTATTAGAAGTTCAGCAATTTATGACTCGCCGTCATTTTAAAATCTTTATTCTCAAAACGGCGCCAGAAAATAGATACTACACGCGTCTCGAAATAGAGCGAGGTGTTCGCGTATCGGTAGCTGGACCGATGGCCAAGTTATTTAACATTCCCGAAGAGGGAGAAGTTTTGCAACATAGCCACTCGGGTGTAGCGTTGGTGAACCCCCGATTGAGATCAATGACACTGACAGAGGCTAATAATTTTTGGACTAGCGAATACGATGTTGATAGATTTCCAGAAGATCCAAATATGGCTGACCAGCCGTCCCTACCCGGATATCAACAAGATAACCTTCAAGGCAAACGAGTTGACAATTACGCGTGCGAGATTCCTCCCGGGGTTTATTATCATATTAGCGATGTTTTAAGTGCTATAAGCGAAGCCATGTCGCCGACGCATAGGAAAAGTCTAAAATTTTGGCAGAATGTAGACGAAACCGTGACGGTTTCAAAACTGAACGATACGGTCTCAATTTTGTTTCCCAAAACAACACCCGGAAGAGGCCTGGGACGATTGCTAGGTTTTAGTAGTAATCAATTGGATCGGTATATCAACAGCGAGACGTCAGAGTATCCCGCGGATATCATGAGAGGCGTCGATGCCATGTTTGTTTATACCAATATTATCCGTCAACAAGTGGTGGGTGGTGGACAAGCCCCTCTGCTACGTTTCATAAAAATGCCGGCTTTTTCGCTGCTAGACGAAGAGAACCAGGAAATATTTAATAATATCGACTTTTATCCAATTTCAACCAGCGATATACAAGAAATTGAAATTGAATTGAAATCCGATTACGGGGAAAATATCCCGTTTAATTTAGGCAAAGTATATATTAAACTGTTTTTTAGGCGTCGACGTCAATAGAACAGGAGCAATGGTGCCTAATAGATACACTCTGTATTTCCAAAGAGGATCGTCTCTGCCATCTTTACACGCAAACGTTTTCCAATCGGGGGGTCGTTTTAGTGTTGGCGGCATCTTTAATTCTTTATTGCGCAAAATTACACCCTTTATTAGGCCGGCCATTAATACTTTAGCGTCCGAAGCTGTTGGGTTAACGAGTAGAGTAATTAGCGATGCACAAAACCCCGGAATATCGCCTCGAGAATCGATTAAACGAAATGTCAAACAATCTATAAATTCCCTACTACATAAAGGCGTGGACCGGTTCGTCAACACTCAGAGCGGGACGGGCCGAAAACGAAAGAGGACTGCTAAAACAAGCCGGAGCAAACGTGTTAAGCGACGCACTAAACGCGATTTTCTAGACTAAACATGTCGACCTACGAAAGTGTTCTATCCGATTTTGAAATATTTGAAAAGCCAGTGGTGAATAATAATATTGTGGGGACTAAAACGACTGCTCATTATCCAATTGCCCCACTAACTAATGCTAAATATGTAGAATTTATCATTCCTCCCTCAAACAATTATCATGATTTGACTAAAACTCTTTTGAGATTAAAATTTCGCGTTTTACACGAGGACGGCACGGCCGTTCCAGATGCGGAAAAGAAAGTCTCGGTAACAAATTTAATAATTGCCTCGCTATTTTGTCAAGTAGAATTATTTCTTAATGGCGT
The DNA here is from genome assembly GCF_054372755.1 of Phalangium opilio. Lineage (NCBI taxonomy): Eukaryota > Metazoa > Arthropoda > Arachnida > Opiliones > Phalangiidae > Phalangium > Phalangium opilio. Next base: position 11,748,722 of record NW_028324178.1, read on the forward strand.
TGCTGTCCAACAACCTAATAATATGTACCCATATATGGCCTATTTTAAAATACTTTTAAATTATGGACAAACGGCGGCCAATTCCTGGTTAACTTCTATGTTATATTATTTGGATACCATTATCGATCCGGCGACGGCTTTAGAAGACGCCAATATTAACAAAGAAGATAATGGTATTGGTCGTCGCGCTAAACGCGTGGCAAAATCAAAGACGTGCGATGTAATTGGCGAAAACGCCCAAATTCTTACTAGATAATATCGAGGTGCGAATTAGACTTCATCGAAGCTCCACGGATTTCGCTATTATTCACAATGAAACGGGCAAAAAGTATAAGATTGATTTAACGGAATGCACCTTGTTTACGCGCGAAATTGAGGTTAATCCCGAACTGCAACTAGCTCACGCTCAGATGTTAAACTCGGGAATAAACGCTCGCTACGAAGTAAACTCTATTGTTATGAAAAATTTCTTAATAACCACCGGAACGCAAGATTTTATTAGGGACAGCCTGTTTACGGGGCAATTACCCTCGCGAACTGTCGTGGCTTTCGTTACTAATAAAAAATTTGTAGGGGAAGCAACTTCCAACCCCCTGGATCTCCAACATTTCAAACTCGATTTCATGCAATTCTCTTTAAATTCTCAAAATTATCCTGATATTCCCTTTACGCCTAATTTTGACGACGATCAATACGTTAGATGTTACAATTCTTTATTCGAGGGTCTCGAGATATTAGGTCTTGACCGGGGAAATATAATTTCTTACGATTTATATAAGAAGGGCTTTTTTGTCGTTGTTTTTGATTTGAGTAGAGAACATCTCGCTTCGTTAGGTTTAAATTCCATGCCCCAGACTGGTAACTTGCGATTATCGTTAAGATTTAGCTCTCCGCTAACCGAAAACGTCACGTGTATTGTCATGGCCGAATTTCCAAACAACCAATTAATAATATCTAAAAACAGAGAAATAATTTATAATCACCCCAACGTATAAAAGACTAAAACTTTATAAATACAATATCAGTCGCGAGCCAATATGCACCCAGTACACACCGTCACGCCAAAGCTCGACATTTGCGTCATTGAGTCAATTGAACCTAAAATATTAATTCAAAGATCGGATACGCGTACAAAAACTATATTAAAACCTAACGCCTGGTACGCTTTGTTTCGGTTTCAAAATGAACTCACGTCCTTTTTTGACGGAAAAATACCTCGCTATCATATTTGGTTGCCCGTCAAAGAGCGCCTCAAGCTGGAATGCTTCGTCAACTCGAAAGATGAACGTATAATCGATCTTCGATACTATGAACGAGGCAGCGGCAGTCGTTATTTCCTGAACTTTAGCACCAGCGAAGGATTCAGCCTGAACAAAACAGGATGGCAGACATTGATTGATTTAAAGCCGCTGATTGACGAGGATCTCAAAGCTAAAGGGATAGCTGTCTGTCGCATGCGCGAATTAATTTTAAACGAGCTCACTACCACTTTGTTTGACGTCACTTCCACTTGCGCCAACGTCGAGTGTCGAAAACAAATATGCCACTCTCAAAGCTGCTCGGAATTTGACACAAATTTCAGCGATCGAGTCGAACGTAATTTGCACGAAGCGCTGCCTCAATTGGATCGTGAGAAAATTTTGCATCAATTTGAGACTGAACACGGATGGATCGAGGATCAAGAGGATATTTACGCTTATTTTGTCAACAGTTTTGCCGATTTAAAGAATGCCTTGATTTATGGCTATTAAAATAAATGTACTGATATAGCGTATTTGTTTAACTGATATTGTTTTTATAAAATACCTTTGTGTTGTAACGGTAGAAAGGTTCGATTCCGTTGACAAGGGCGTTCGCAATTAAAGACTAACTTACTCTTAACTTGAATTAGAAGGCATATCAAGCGGTTAATCAAAAACTTTTGACTTTATTAACATAAACTAAAATAATAATAAACATAACTAAAGAGACTGAATAATGATGACTACATTTCACCCGGGTGTGAATGCGAATGTGTATGTTACAAGATAAGATTTCTCTTTTATACAATCCATTGGGATGCTAACTCCTATCCGCAAAAGGGGGAAGGGTGGCAACCGGAAATATCTCGGATGTTTGGGGTTGATGTAGTTACAAGACGGCAGTGGACTGAGCATAAACTGGCGGTTTAAATATTGAAGCGTCCTTCCACTGTCGTCTGCAACAGGTCGTCTGCAACGGTAGGCCTAAACCGTTGCATCCTACCCCTCAAAGAAAAATTTTATACATTGTTATAAAATTAAAAGTTTGTAAGCTAATCTGTATAGCGCGTCTTCATCTGTTGATGCTTCCTCGGGATGGCGGTGCGGTTTCAGCGAGTTCGTCAGTCTGGGGATTTGAGTTCCTCTGGATGCGGTTTGGTGTGGATGTCAATGGAAGTACTTGTTGTTGTGGAATTCCGTTCCGGGATCAGTCTGATCAGCGGCGGTGTTGTCCTTGTGGGGTCTCTCTTGGTCAGGTGTGGATTTCCGTTCCGGGATCGTTTGATCTGCGGTGGTGATTTCCTATCCGGGATCTGTCGAATCAGCGGCGGTGATATCCATTCCTAAATCGTCTGAAGTATAGATTATGGTTCCTGGATCGTCAGATCTGCGGCGGTGATTTCCTATCCGGGATCGTCTGATCTGTGATGATGAGTTCCTTGGGGGTTCTCGGGTTTAGTTGTTGTACGTCTTAGCCGGGGATTGTCATATCCGCAGGCGCGCGATTTTGTAGGAAATAGAATTTTACTATGTGTAGCACTATTACGCCGGAAGTTCATGTTTGTGGGCCATCTTGCTAGGATACGTTATGTCTGGGTAGTGGAATAATCCGTAAATTACGCGAGACTTTGGCATTAACAAGTTATGTTGGGGCACGTTCATGAAGTTCGACATCTTGTGTCTGCGAATGTTAGTAAAGGGGTCCGTATTTCCGCGTTCAAAATCTTAACGTAAGTCGAGGGAAAAGTTCCATGATATTTAATAAAGGTTATCCGATTATTACTGTTCCGATGAAATTAAATAAAGTTGTATCCGAATATTAATGTTCAAATCTGAAGACTAACGAACATGCACCACGAGGCAATTAGGCTTAGCGAGCCCATGAGTACGCGAATTGTCGAAGTCCGACTCTAAAAGTTATGGCGGGATCGTAACCGCGGGCAGGATCGACATTCGGATCGTGACCGACCACCCCGTCGGAAAAAGAGCGACGGCTAGTCGGCGACGCGAGAAAAGCAAGACCCGAGGGTTCGGAATCGCGTGGTCACGGGCACCATTTGTAACGGTAAAAAGGGGTCGTTTCCGTTACAAGGGCGTTCGCAATTAAAGACTAACTTACTCTTAACTTGAATTAGAAGGCATATCAAGCGGTTAATCAAAAACTTTTGACTTTATTAACATAAACTAAAATAATAATAAACATAACTAAAGAGACTGAATAATGATGACTACATTTCACCCGGGTGTGAATGCGAATGTGTATGTTACAAGATAAGATTTCTCTTTTATACAATCCATTGGGATGCTAACTCCTATCCGCAAAAGGGGGAAGGGTGGCAACCGGAAATATCTCGGATGTTTGGGGTTGATGTAGTTACAAGACGGCAGTGGACTGAGCATAAACTGGCGGTTTAAATATTGAAGCGTCCTTCCACTGTCGTCTGCAACAGGTCGTCTGCAACGGTAGGCCTAAACCGTTGCAGTGTGTATTAAATAAAGTTGTTTATTGGGAAACCATTTAGTCGTTATTTATACTTGTTGAGACATGGACGCTAAAATTAGAAAAATTTATTACGACGTGGCTAATCCGGCCGCCTATGGGTCGCTAGCGAGGTTACAAAAGGCCTTACCGCACGTGCCAAAAGCAAAATTAGTCGCCTTTCTCGAGAAACAACCGGCCTACACGAAACACCGATTTCGACGTTTCCGATTCAAAACCAACCAGGTGTACGCTTCGAGCATGGACGATGTTTTTCAAGCTGATTTGTTGGATCTACCGAAATTGAAACGTTTTAATAAAAATGTTCGCTATGTTTTGTGCGTCATTGACGTCTTAAGCCGCTACGGATGGACAATACCTCTTAGAAACAAAACATCTGGCGAGGTTATCGAAGCTTTTAAAAAAATATTTCGAGAGAGGATCCCTTTAAAAATATACACTGACTTTGGTGGGGAATTTAGTTCGCGCAACTTTGCTTCCTTCTTGAAACGGCACAATGTGCAAATACATTTTGCCCGGAGTCAGCATAAGGCCAGTCTAGCGGAACGCTTTATTAGAACAATTAAGGAACAAATTGCCCGGGTTATTACAGCCACAGGGAATAAAAATTACGTTAAATATTTACCTTTAATTACTCAAGCCTATAATGAACGGGTTCATTCAACTACTGGAATTGCACCGGCTCATGTTAATATAGATAACGAGTCAATCATTTGGAATAAACTGTACGGGAAATCAAACGGCATTAATCGATACGCACCGAGGCTTAAAGTTGGCGATCACGTGCGTCTCTCTATAGCTAGTCGGGTATTTAGAAAAATTAGCTCGGATGGCACATTTACTGACGAAATATTTCGCGTTGTTGACGTCATACCCAGGTCACCACCCGTCTATCGCGTAGCGGATTTAAAGGGGGAGCAAATTTTGGGTGTTTTCTACGGCGCCGAACTACAAAAAGTCTCGTTACCTGAGACGGGCCTTGTCAAGAATAAATTATGAACACTTCGCAAATAAACGCTCTTTTAACTTGCGACAAAAGAACGCGACCCTACTATTTAGGATGCTTCCCCGTAAATAAACTCCCAGCACATCCTAAAAGGCCCAAATTTTGCTTTATATTCAATAACGAAGCAGCTGGAGAGGCTGGAGAACATTGGATAGCATGCTTTTCTAACAATGACACGGTAGAAATGTTTTGCACTTACGGAAAGTCGCCGCGATACTATAAAGTTAATTTAAAACGATACGGGAAACGAGTTGTTTACAATAAACAACAAATTCAACATCCATTTTTTCAACTGTGCGGTCTGCATTGTAGTCTGTACCTAGCGCTCCGTTGCGAGGGCGTGGCTAGACAGACGATATTAGACGCTATTTACGCTGATAACCTTAAACTTAACGACTATGTCGCCTTATTATATTTATCTTTACATTTAAAAAAACATGTACACAGATATTGTTCACAATAAAACAATTTTTTATTTGTCTTAATATTACATTTAATCAATATCACGCCATTTATGGTGTTTAGCTCTTCGTTCGTTAGATGGCACTACTGGACCGAGATTTTGAAGTTCGTCTTTCTTTTTCCGAGGTTTTTTCTGTTTTTTCTTGTTCTTCTGTTTAGCGGAGGCCGTCTCAAACAGGTTTTCCAAGTCCGTTAAATTGTCCCCGTTTGCCTCCGCTAAATTCTCTTGTTCATCGACAATTTCTTCTTGAAAAGCGTCCGGATTTGCATAACCGACAGCCCCTTCTTCTAGCTTTCTTTTTGGCGTAAAAAATGTGTTTTGCAAACGATTTGCAAGAACTTCGACCTGCCGTTTCACCATATCTCCAACATAGGTCGGCCCATATTGCTGGTAAAAATCTTCTCGTGTTGGTGTCCCCGCAGCCGTTTCACTTTTAAAAACCTTTTGCCGAGGCTCGGTTCGTTTAGGCGTAGTAAAAGAACTGCCCGATGCGCTTGTTGTCGGTGATGACGTGGCATAGTTCGGCCATGACAATTGTTTTTTCGCGGGGGCATTTTAGGGGTGACCGGTAATGGCGGCGTGGGGACATTGGACATTGTTTGTGTTACGACCTCAAATTTAGGTAAAGGAATTTGTTTCTCGATACTTAAATATTTCTTAAAAGCGTCTAAATATTTATATAATTTATCGTAGGCATTCAATGGCGATTTTAAAATATCCTCAATCTCTCGGTCCAAGACCGAGTGTTCTTGGGCAGCTGTTGAAGTTACTGCGCTAGCGGGCACAAGCACCATTTGTTTCATAGTTTAGCAGCTATGGCTTGGACAATTGAAGGCAAAATTGCTGCAAGCAACGTCGTAAGAAAGCCACCTGATTGCTGCAACAACAGCTTTTTTTTGCTTTTCTGCGACAAGGTACTTGATCCGAGTTGTCTAATAATTTTCTTGTACTTTGCTAGCTTTTTCTTACGGTCTTTACTCAAATAAATGCCCCCGCCCTTTAAATTCTTACAAATTGTCTGAATGCTCTTTAATTGGGGCGTGCTACTATTGTTTAAGAGGGTTCGCCGTTGTTTACAGCTAGTTTGACGCAAACTTTGTAAATAAGGGACAAATTTGGCAAACTTTGTCGAGGGACGGGCTACGACGAGTCGGGAGCGTTTTCCTGATCGATGTTTAACGCGCGGGGCCATTATTCAAATGACAATTAAATTTAATCTACATAGACATACATAGGTGATTCGTGAGGTAGAACACGCGACCTTAATCGTAAATTTTCCGGAGTTTCTTGTTTTAAATCAATTAACAAATAACTATAGGGTTCTTTAGTGGCTAGTCTGTACGCATCCGTAATTCGTCTCGGGTTATCTGGACTTATTTGTTGCGCTAAATATCTAATAGAGGCAACATCTCGAGGATTTTTCATTATTGTAAAATAGGAAGAGTTTTGAGAAATTATCCGCGATTGGCTACCCTTGGGAAACAGTTGTTGAGTAATAATAATGACCGTATACCCTAAATGATGCGACGTCACGCACACTAAATCGGCAATATGTGCTTGCTTAAATAATTGACTAGCTAAGTCGTCTAGTATCAAGTAGGAATCGCGATTCATTTCCCAAAAGTCTGGATCAGCCGTTGGCAATCCTTGAATAAATTGAATTCCCGGAATCAATTGTTTCAATTTTTCGTAGTTTGGCTGCCAGGCCGCGTAGCAATAAATAACCTTTTTATGCGGTGGGTCAAACATAAGCTGATGATTTTGCAATAAGTTACTTAAAAGAAAACTCTTCCCCGCTTGCGTTGGCCCCACGATTAGAAACTGAGCGGGTGTTTGGAACTTTAAAAAATGTGAGACTGACTCGGTTGGATTCATCTTGATTAATAAACATTTTTATTTTAATTAACAGTTTATATATATATATATATATATATATATATATATATATATATATATATATATATATATATATATAATCAAAAATACAATTAACCCAAAGACCCTTAATAAACACAAATTAGAAAATATTTCAACAATATTAACGAAGCCCTTTTACCCAAAAAAGAATTCCCCTATGAAGTAATTGTTTTTTTAGAAAGTTTCTCTTCTAATTCCAGACAACGCTGGCGGAAGCGTTGGGCGTTGAGGAGGTTAAAGTTGACGCGCGACTCGGAGGGTGGTAGGATGTAAACACGCACTACTGTAGCGAACACGACGGATGGATGCGCACGCGCACTTTTTCGGTTCCCGACCGCTCTTCGTTGGTGGTTGGGCATGTCTGAACCAGATGGTCGCAAACATCCGTGCCCTCGCTGGTCGGGAAGTCGGGAAGCCCCTGCCGCAGTGGTTTGTTGTTGCACGGCTTTTTGGAAACCATCGCGCACGATGGACTGTGCTTGCGGTGCTCCCTGGATGGACTGTCCGTGCAACGCCACTGGTACAAGGCGATGTCGCAAAAGGCGCAGCGCGTCGTCTGTGTTTCTACATCTGCAAGATAGAAACCGTCTTTGGCCAGGGCTTCGATGGGAACGCAAGATTCCCACAAGCCCTCGAAAGTATGTCTTCGCCTAGCCTCGTAATTCATGCGCGAGAGATGTTGAAGCGGATGCTGACTCTTTAAAACCGTAGGGTCGACTGGTTGTCAAATCGGTGTTCAACAATCTCTTATTCGAGGTTTGGCGAAATCTTTTGGTGATTTTAACGGCCTCTAGCTGCAGCTTGTATTTATCCCGTTTAAAATTAAAAGGGACATTGACTGTAACTTCCTTTTCCGGATTCATCGCCACACTTTCAAAGGTTTCAAAGTCAAGTTTTTCCAGATTTTCTCGATTTAACGTCAACCCTTTAATTTTCTTAACTTCTTTTCCTTTGCTAGTGCGAAACGAGTAGCTTTTGGCACCGGTACTACAAAAGGAAGTTATATAATCACCGCCGAGTTCGTCCGCCCAGCAACCGATATGATTGCCGGTGGGAATGTCAAACTTTCCCGGTAGATGGCGGTAGATTATCGAGTCTGTGTCACAATACAAGGCTGCACGGTCTAATTGAAGCAGCATCTTGTTCAATTCGAGTCGCCCGTAGCAAGAAACGAAGCTCCCCACGATGGCAGACCCCAGTTTGTAGTCTAGAATGTAATCGCTTTTGGCTTTGTACGATAAGAGAGCGATCGACTCCGTAACTGGCCGTAAGTCGACTAATTCCAGAGTGTAATCGCTCGCGTATCGTATCAATTCGTAATAATTGTTGATAAAGATGCTGCGAATTTTACCCGTATTCAACGCCATGCGACCCCAAAGAGAATTTAAATTAATTTTAGCGATATTACGCAGGGAAGGATTTGATCGAATATCCGCCACCGTCAGCGAGAGCTTTTCATTCTTGTTTATATCAGCGATATACGCCTCTTTTTGCAGAGGCGTTTGCGCGTGAGCGGGAAATCCGGAATTCTTCACTTTCAAGGCGATAAAATCAGTCATGTACTGGGCGAAGAAGTATTCCGTTTTTGGATAATGGTAAACCTCGAATATATCGAGGAGTTTATAACCATGCTCCATAGCGGCATAGACTTCTACCGTTGGCCAGACTGATTCGAAAGCCCGTTCATTGACAGTGTGATCGCAGATTTCCACTCGCAATTCTAGACACGTGCGACAGAGGGCGTAAGCTAATTTACCACCGCTGCGAAAGGGAATTAAGGGGATGTGGAGATCTTGAGGGGCCAGCAGACGACAACTCATAACGCCAAAATACCAGCCTGGCGTTTTGTCAAAATCTCTGTTATAGATTATGGGGTGGCCGCTAGGGTACGGACAATCGCGACAAACTTTCGGATACAAAGAAATAATATCCTTGTAGAAAATTTTCTCCTCGCCTTGCACGTGGCAGTTGAGAACAAAATTTTCCGTTCGTCCCCCATAGAGAGCGCTACGAGCTGATATTTGAGGTCGAAAAGTTAAACTTTTGCAGAAAGCCTTTGCTTCGGCGTTTTCTTTTAAAAGCTTAACAAATTGACACTCAAAGATGGAAGTGTATTCATACCCGACCATCTTCTCTTTAATAAACAACTCTCTATCTAAAGTCCGCTCGTACAGAAATCTGTTGCTGGCTTTAAGTTGGGTATTGTAGGCATTAAGTTTTTGGCATGGACAACCGTGAAAGTAGCAACCGTGGAAATCGTAGATTTTGGGCGGAGTTTCACTATAGCCATCGACTAAATAGCGACCCACGCGATATTCACCGCCATAGCTTAAAGCCGTTCGCAATTTAATACTTTCCGTTTTCTCCACCCAAGCGAGATATTTTAAGCTAATCTGACTGTGATTGAATTTTGCGTTATAGCCGTTAGAAGGAACAATACCCATGCTGTAAGGTTTATAGTAATTGTTAAGATAGATAGTGGTTAAAACACCCGCCAAAGTAATATTTTTTAAGCAAAAAGGGTCTAATTTTGTTAGATCAACGTAAATTTTTCTAAAAGCTTCGACGCCTTGTCTTAGGACTCGGACATCTTGAATGCAATATTTAATAAGCTCCTCTTTGATATTGTAAATAGATCCTTCCATTGACGCGTACCAAGTTTGAAAATCTCGATAATCATTGGCCTTCATTTGAGCCACGTTAAAGTACGAAGCTTCAGGGATGACGCCAATGTAATTAAGATTTTCTTCGGTATGAAAATCAAATGGAAAAAATCCCTTCGCCACATCGCCGAGGCTAAACATGCTGGTGAAATTACGCAAAGGTTGACTAATGTAATTAAAGCTATCGAGAAATCTAATTTGCGGTCCCTCGAGATGAATCATTAAAATTTTACTGCCGTCAAAAATAACGGCAGGGGTGACGTGTCTATGGACTAAAGCGTTGAGAATTAAGAAGTTATCAAAAGCTTTCGCATAATGAGCTACGACTTGCGTGTTAGTAAAGCGCGGTTGGTACGTCTTACGCTTCTGTCCAGTCAAAACTACCTGCTCTACGCTAAATAAATAATTTAAAAATTGCTCGACGCAATTGGCGCCGTAAAAAATTTTGGTTTCAAAGCCAGCTTCAGTCTCTACGTCGCAAACTAGTAAAATGGGTACGTGGATATTATTTCTGAGAATAGTCTCAATGTCGTAATAAATAAACCGCGAGGCTTTCATTTTGGTTTCCAGAGGCATAACAAAATGTTCACCTGGCGGATGAACTATTTTACATTGAGAGCATTCCGGATTGCAGTCGTGGTCCTCGCCCATAAGCCGCCCACATTCTAAACATCGTTTTTGACTCGCACAGGTGCCATTAAGAACATGAGTGTCGAAGCAGGGGCCGGGGAAGAAATAGCGGTGGCATTCGTCGCAACGTTTTAAAACATCCTCGCTGGTTAAATGAAAAGCTTCTCCTTGACACCGAAAACATATATAGGGTTTTGTATCCTCGGGGCATTTATGCTCTTTTAACAAATTATATTTGTAAAAAGATTTCAGGCATAAATCGCAAGAGATACAACCCCCCATCATGCCGTGCCAAGTTTTCGCGGGGTGGATATGGTCGCCAATTTTTAAGAGATAGATAAATTTAGGAGCTTGGGGTCCTTTGAAAAATATGGTAAAATTATTCGCAGCATCAACTATTACGATCCTATAATGGGGAGCTAAATAATTTTGAAATTTTTGAATATCCTCTAGAGTAACGAAACCTTCGGGGACTCCGGCTTTTCGGTGCATGATTTTCGCAATATTACCCACGAGGGTGCTATTGCGTTTCAGTTTGTCAAAATTGTTCTTGTTAAAGGGCGGACCTTGCTTATTTTGTTGGTAAAAATTGCGATCGGCCATCTCTTTACCCAGAACTAAACTTCGAGCAAAACAGAGGTTATCATTATTCTCCATAAAAATAAATTGGTTATTTTGTTTAACGAAATAATCCAAATTAACCAAAGTTCTATTTTTAATGGATTTATACAATGTCCCTATATTCGCATCGAGGTTTAAAAAAATTATGTCAAACTGAAAATCTTCACCATTAAAGACAAAGTCCCGACTAGATTGCGTCACTCTATATATGGTGCGTATAATTCGCTTACTGGTGAATTTGTCAATTTTTATAAATTTAATATTAACGGGGGTCGTCAATCCGGGGGAACTTAAAACAAATCGAACCCGATTATACCCGGGATTCTCGGTTACTAATTTACGTATAACTTCGTCGAGAATTTTTCGAAAAATTCGAAAAAAATCTCTCGTTGGGATGTCATCCAAATTTTTAAAAGCTATACGCAAATCGATTTGTTTACAGTGCCATTTGCGACTCGTTTTGTCAATCTGCCGCTCAATTGTGTAGTACCGGTTTACCTGCGCGTGTTCCTCCCTCTCACTACCCTCCGAGTCGCTGCCGCTGCTGCTGCTCGAACTCATTTTTTGAATTTCTATCAGAAATAAAACAATTAGAAAAAACTTGGTTTGCAGATTTATTGTTAAATAGATACGTACTTTACTGGGGGGCTGCTGTTTAGCCTCCTCGTCCTGTTTGACGGCCTCCACCAGCTTGTGGAAGGCGTTAATCAATTTAACGCCTTCACTATTGTTTTTTTTTGAGGACTGTCTTTAGCCTCTTGTGGTCACACTCCCAGACCTTATCGGGCTGGGAGTTTTTGATGTCCGAGAATTTGTAGATTGCAAGATCCACGTAGAAATCCCCCTGGCGTGGGGGGACTTTGGTCTCGTAGTATTGACCGTCTTTTCGAAGGCGAAAAGAGCCTTCGATCCCGCTGGATCCGACAATATTTTTTTGGAGTACCTCCTGTACAAAGCTCTCGTCGTCGGAGTCGATAAGAACTTCCGGCGGCGATGGTCTTACAAATTGGGTTAATGCGCGGCGACCGCGACTAGGGCCTGGTCGATCCCCGGGAGAAGACGGCGGAGACTCAAGAAGTGATTGAGAGAGCGATTGCGATTCTTGATAGTGACTCATTGCTGGTAGTTCGATTGTGAAAATCTACTGCCGATGCTCCAGCTTTTATACCAAAATCTCAGGGCCATTTTTTTTAAAATACAGGCCCAGATATGGTTTTTTTTCATAAAACCACCTAATTTTACTTTTATTAAGTGTATCAACAAGCGATTTGTTAATTTAACCTTAAATGCATTTTTTATTGACGAGTTGATACTGGAGATTATGAAGGATATTAGCGTAGATACGCATATAAAAAACACCTCTATAGTTTAATATTAATATACGTTTATTCATATTTAAATCATGTTAAAAATAATTTCACTTCCTCCCAAAATAATTACTTTTAACCTTCATCAAAAAATTTTCCTATAAGGAAATCTTATGCATATTATTCGAATTATATTATTCCAATCACGCCCAGACAGGCTTAAACAAACTTTGCAGACCCATAAAAAAACCTAACCCCTCGGCCTTCTGTCAAGGTAACTCCTTCTTAACCTTCGCGCATAAATTTTTAATATCACACGATCTTATTTGAATTATTTAAATCGTGACTAGACAAGTTTTGCATATAGAAAAATAAACCTAGACCTTGGAGAGATTTCTCATTCTATGAATATATACCTAATTAACTTTTTCCTTATTATCGAAAAAATAGTTTCTTAAGAATCTTGAAAGCTAGACACTATTAGATTTAACCTACATAATTTACTATATAAGCCCCGTGTTTCAAGGTGAAAGTTATCAGTTGTTTAACTTCTGTTACTTAAACACCAACTCCAACCACTTTAAGATGTCTTTCTCTACCGCTCCTCGATTACCCGCCCTGTCGTTTGTCAAAATTCATCCGGCAGCGCTTACTCCTCGTCGTGCCACTCCCCACTCGGCTGGACTGGACTTATATTGTCCAGTAGATACCATGATTGAACCGCATGGTGTCAAAATCTTGTCGACCGGGTTAGCCGTTATGCTACCGGCGAACAGCTACGGTCGCATTGTTGGCCGTAGTAGCTTAACGGTCCAAGGGCTGTTTGTCGCCGAAGGGACTATAGGTATGTTTATTACCTATTTTATAATGCCCAACAGTATAATATTTCTAAAGAATAACAATAGACGCCGACTATCGGGGCCCCCTGAAAGTGGTCATAGCCAACGTAGGGGAAACCCCCCTACACTGTCCGGCGGGGCGATAGAGTTGCCCAATTAATAGTCACACCGGTGCTATTGTTAAGGCCGGTGGAAGCAGCGGTAAATAACTTTAGTTTTTAATTTAGGATTCAGCGTGTAACACGTTTTATATGTTGTTTCTAGAATCTAACTCCAACGCTTCGTGGGAGTGGGGGGTTTGGCTCGACTGGTGTCTAGTCATTTTTTAATGGTGGTGGGTTCTTTTGTAAATATCTTTGTTATTATTATACATGTCTTTTTGCTAGTTATTGTATATACTTTATGTTATTAAAAATTTTTATTTGTAAATTTGTATTTTCTTTTCAGACTTATAATTATATGCTTATTGTACTAGCTATTTAAATATCATTTACTATTGGAACCCTCCCAATATGCTGTGCCGCATTTTCTTTTTTGTTTACGGGTTCATAGTTAACGTTTCATTAACTCTTTACGAAATCGAGCCCATTACTAGCAGGCCATCGATGAATATAGTTTAAGTTTTGGTTTGAGTTAATAAGATGACGTCATGGGGTTTGAAAATAGCCTGTAAGAGCTCGGGCCAGTCCGGACTTGTCTCAAAACCTTGGTTTGAAACCAATCTATGGTTGGAAGTTTGGTTCGAGTTGGGTGGATGGCGGCCATCTTGGGGTGGCGGCCATCTTGGATCTCTGCGCAACTAGGTGGCTATCACTACTCTAATTAGGCCCAAAATTTGGGCCTAAATTGACTTCGGCTAATTAGGCCCAAATTTTGGGCGAAAATAGTACTGATAAAGTAATAGGCTATTTAAGCCCAAAAATTGGGCCTAAATAGAAGCAGCTTTAATTTTACATAATTAATAATACAAGAATTATAATAAATTTTACTAACAAAGTATAAATCTCACGACGAAAATGACGCGCAGTAACAACAATTTTAAATTTTGGTTCTGGTTAGCTTAACTCCTTTAGCTGAAGTCAAATTTTTGTCCAATCACCTGTCTATTCTAAACTTTAAATCGATTAAAGCCCACTAGATGCGGCACTCTACTTAAAATTCCGGGTCACAAAGTAAATGTTTTTCGATTTGATAAGGCGTGAAGTTTCGGTTCCAGTCCTACTCGAGTCCAATTGTGCAGATTTTTAAGGACTCGAAATAATTTTCAAGTCCTAAAATTTTGATTTTCGAGTCTCGAGTCGAGTACTCGCCTTCATTCGAGTACTCGCACAGACCTAGAAAATATTCCATAGTCGTTTTTGGAAATTTATCACAAGAATTTCTAGGGAAATATACCCTAGACCTTCTTTGGAAATTTATCTCTAGAATTCCTAAATAATTTCTTTTGGAAAATAAACTCTAAACCTTCTTTGGAAATTGATCTCAAGAATTCCTAAAGATTTTCGTTGGAAAATATTCGCTCGACGTTCTTTGGATATTTATCTCAAGAATTTCTAAAGAATTTCTTTAGAAAACAAACCCTAGACCATCTTTGGAAATTTATCTCAAGAATTCTTTAGGAAATTCCAAGGAATTCTTTGAAAATCGTTTCTTTAGAAAATTACCCCAAGGGCTCCGTAGTGTTCCAAAGAAAATCCATTAGAGCTCTTAAGAAGATTTTTGTAAGGGTCGCGTTGTTTCTCGTGCTTCGATAAGATCTACTCGTGACGACCTCATTAACTTTGTTGGCGACTTGAGCTCCAAAATAAATTGCAAGTCTTATTTTAGTACTCGTATGACTTTAAGAAAAGAACTTTTGACACGAGAAAGTACGTTCTGGGAAGTCAACTCTTGGAAGAATTCATAGGATATACGAAAGGCCGGTAAATTTCGAATATGTTAAGAGCTTACAGGCGTTTCGGTTAAGTGTTGAATATTTTTTGGCAGTACTAACGTAACGTTCATTCCCAGCGATATTATGCGTAAGACGGTAAGTCATAAATTCGGACTAGAACGGTTTTAGTCGAGCAGGGAGGAACTGACAAAGGAAGAATACAATTTAAATTGCTTTTAACCCTGTTTTAGAAAGGAGATGTTTTATTTTCTATGATACCTGTGAGGTCTGCGAATTTAGCTCCTATGGAAAAGTTTAATTTTACTTTTAGCCACCCATTTCTGTTCTACGAACATAAAATGTTGTCTTATTTCCAAAAACCCGAGTACCAATTATCACTGAGTGGAATCATTGAAGTCTTTCTGGTGCGTACACGTTTTATCTTTAAGAGACTTCTTATATTAAAACCACTGTCTTTCGAAGGTGTGGACGATGGTTGTTCTCTTTCTCTTCTTGTTCAATTTCTTGACGATTGCCAAGCGATTGGTACCGAGAGTACACCGTTTCCTTGTCGGGGTCTCCGACAACTTGTAGGCTAGAGAATAATGACAATTTAACCGAAGTCACTCAAAAGCTAGAAACTTTGCCCAGTGATAATTAAGGGTATTTCTAATTAACTTGAGATTGGAGCCAAACTAACTCATTTGCGACAAGCTTCCCAAAAAAATGTTAACGTAGTAGCGGCTTTTCTTACCATTGACTGTGAATCAATCGCATTTTGTACACTAAAATTACAACAAAAGTTAAAAAATTGTTGACTAGAAGTCAAACGACAATACAGGTATAAAATGATTTTACGAATAATGTATCTTAAAACGACCGAGTAGAATTAGGGCGATTTTATGACGATTCAAATAATTAATATCAACCATATTTAAGAAAAACCTGTTAATTGGGTAGATTACGGAGAGATTTATTTTGGTTTACCAACTTTTGTCTTCAATGAAACTATGCTTAATTGAGGGTGCATCACAAAGTTAAAACGTTATGGCTCGTTCTTAAAAGACTTACTACCTGGAGTTCGCTGACTCAACCACGCACTTTGGAAAAATGTTTGATAACAAACGAAACACAACACTTTGTTAAATATATAAAACACCGGGCGTTGCACATTTTATTATTTTTCTCGCCGAGATTCTAAATGTTGGGGCAAATTGAACCTGAAAAGCCAAATAGCCCGTCTAAAGTATAAAGGGAACCAGTGCAGTGTATTAGTGTAATAGTTTCAAACGGGCGGCCATTATTTAATAAAGAAACTTTGTTATTACATTTCTAGCCTCCATTTTTTCAAGATGGCCCCGGATTGAACAAAATCTTTCTTAGTGCGTGCCTACTAAAACATTTTCGGACTTCGACTAAAGAGGTTTGATCTGAGCATTGATTACGATTTAGTCAGCTACTTACATAGATATAGATAGATAGTACTAAAAAACGACCGGTTCCTTATAACATTTCGGTTTAAGTACTAGTAAGCAAAATGTAAAGCTAGATTCCCACTCGACGGAAAACACGACGGAAACCCGGCAGAATGGGGTTCGACCGAAAACTCTTTACGCCGAGCCCGACGGAATTACCGTTCGGCCGGGCGTAAGTTGTGTTCTATTTTTTCGGTCGTGTTCGGCGTTACGCCGGTGTCTCAGCCAATGAAATTACCCCACTGACAACGTCATAAATTTCAAGAGCGCACGCATACGCGAGTTAGATTGATCGCCATTTTTTGTGGTTAACCAAGGCTTATCGGAAACATGCCACCAACAAACAAAAATGAAAGTAAAGAGAGATTAGATGTCAATAAGGAAGACAATATTGAGGGGTTAGAAAATATCCCATCTTGTACGATCAAAGCGACAAATGGACAAAGATACCAATGCAGAGTCCGAAATAGATGTTGTGGAAACCACTCAAATCTGTCACGTGACACAAAAATTCTACCGCCAAACTGATAATTCAGTCATAGTGTGAACGGTCTACCGCCGGACGCCGGCGTAAGTTAAATTTTCTACCATCGGTTGTGGGAATCTAGCTTTACACTTCATTAAAACTTGCTCGCGCCGTGTAATATGAGAAGCCCTCCTTTATTCCAGAATAGTGTCGACCCCCTCTGCGTTTGATTACCTTCCCGACCGTGGCACAGGTAACAAGCCGTGAACAGGCTCATAAAGTAGCAAATGCTAGCTCTAGTACCAAAAATTAACCTGATTGGTTAGTTCCTGTAGGCGGCTGAGCGAAGGGCAGTTTTCTTCTCAGTTTACATGTCGTCTACATCCATAGGCAGGGAATTGTTAATGAAGTTTACTTTTAGTTTTTGTATCAATATACTTTTGATATTACGTATATTTTCGAGGGATGCCTTTCGCACTGCAACGAAGTTTAGGACACTTCATTGGAACTTTTGAAAGCTTTTCACAACTTTCACAAACGAGTACGAGGTGGGCTCCAATCTTAAATTATAATTAGAAATACCCTAATTTACAAGAGTCCATCAGTTCAGAACCGGAGTACCAAAGTAATGTTTTACCCCATACCCTCTTCAGCCCGTACAGACACTGCGACGCTAGCTCCGAAACACAAATTTTCGCCTATGACTGAGCCTTGCGATAGTGGCGGACCCAAGTGAAAAAAATTATCCCTAGGGGAGTGTTTCGTTTTCGTGTTGCCGCTCTTTAGAGCTGGAAAACGATTGTTCCGACCTCTGTTGGCTGGTCGGCGGACTGGATTTGTTTAGACCTGATTAGCTTCGTCATAAATGAACATTTTGAATTTCGAATTTCCCACGAATTTTCAATTCAAATTTCACCCTTAGTTCACTCTAGACCACGTAGGTGGCGTAACGCATTTTATTTAAAAAAAATAACTTTTATGCCACACCGGGAACCGATCCCGCGACCTTATGATCCTTACTTGACGTCAGTGAAGACGCCTGCCCTAGACAACAGCCACAGTCGCTTAGTAGATAGTTTGAGTTAAGCTAGAGTCAAGGGAAGAGAGAGGTAAGATCTGGACCCGCTCCCTCGCCGACGCGCGCCAATTAGCTGCAGCTGAATATTGCAATCGGCAGAGGAGAGAGCCTAGGCTGCCTGGCGCGCCCCTAATAATTTTTAGCAATGTAATTTAAATCAATGAAACATACTCATTTACATTTAAATAATTATAAAAAGCTAATATGATTATTATATTTCAAAAATAAATTATTTAAGTAATAAATTTAACGATAGTGTTGAGAGATCCAATAGAGGGCAAAATGAGTTGTCATAAATACCCTGCAAAGTAAACTAAGTCTAGATTGTCGTCTGCCCATGGCAAGGTCTAAGGCTTAACGGCTGATCGTGTTAGATAGATTAGTCAGGTGTTTAAATGTAACTTAATTCCGGACATAACATTAATAACAAACGCAATCAACATACTCACGGTTTAATTAAAGTTTATTTGAAAAATTTATGGCTCCATTTGGATTGCTCAACGATAATTACAAAATTAAATTAAGAACTCAACGGTAACAGAAGTATGAAATGCATGAACAAAACGAAACTCTGACTGTCAAATGAAATTAACATATGAATTCCAGTATTGATTACGTTAATATCAACGTATCAAACAAAAAGTGTTTAACTATGATTTGGAATTTGAATTTAAATGTATCCCAGTTTTTTAAATGCCCATTGAGTCTTTCACTAAACGTTGACACCTCCAGTCTCAGCCACATTATTTAAATTTCAGACCTTCTCTGTGGGAAAGGGGGAATTCAATTAACGAGATTTACAAACTGACATCATACTTAAATTAAGATATTATTCTAAAAACTATGCTGCTCAACTATAAATAAAAAGGTATTGAAGGTTTAAATAACGTTACTATGAATGTATTCATTTGAATTGCTCAAAGATAATTACAAAATTAAATCAACAACTCAACGATAACAGAAGTATGGAATTCATGAATAAAACGAAACTCGAGCTCTTGTTGCGTGAAATAACTGATTAGTTTTAGTACCCAAACACATCTATTATCCCACAAATATTAAGTTTGCAAGAAAAATATCAACAAAACTGTTCCAGTTCATAGGACAGAAGTTTGTAATTTACTTGTTTCAATAATCTATTACCCAAAATCCAGCTAGATTATATTCATAATTGGAGAGAAATATTTCATATTTGAATGAAAAAAAAAACCCGTAAAGTATATAGGCTGGGGTCAACATACAATATTTAGCAAGCCAGGCAAAACGTTTATATGGCCGGAGCCATCTTGTTTACTTTGCGTTTTGCGAACTTGAGAATTGACAGGTTGTAAAAAAAGTGACAACGGAGATTTCCAAGAAGGTGGCGCTGATGCTAGCCAAGATATTAGGGTTTCGGACCCAGTAGATTTTGAAAAAAAAACGACGACAAAACATCTTTTCGTCCGTTAGTTAAATCATGGGAAAACGAGAGACATATTGAAAAATCGAGTGGTAACAGTAAATGAAAACTGACCCAAGTCCAAAATTTATTATTTTATACACAGGGAAAAACAAGGCACTTGAGGAACTCTCCCGCCAAGCTTTTCTCTACCTTTATACCCTCTTTTGTAGTAATGGCAAGAGGAAAAGGTAGAAGTGGGAACGTATCGAGTTCCTACCTGACATCATCCGGTTCGCGAAAAAAAACCCCTGAAAAATATTTTTGCCGCCAAGTCCGACTTGAACCGGGCGGAAAATGATTTCCCAAAACTAGTCGAAAAACGGGGGTGAGAACAAAGGTTCCTCGCTGAAGACGGCCAAGGTAGGAACCGTTACATATTAGTACTTCGAGGGGGTGTGGACTTCTGTTATCCATCATTGTGCAAAGTTTCAAGCATTCCTCATAGAGTTCATGATTGTTTCCCCAATTATCCTCCAGACTATTGGGGAACACGTACGAAGCCGCCAAGAAGGTTATATTGGCCACCTACTTCGTCGGCTGCTTCATTTTGACGGAAGTCTTCAAAGCGAACCTGTCGACAAAACTGACGGTGGACATTGATCGCAACATAAATTTTCTCGATGATATCTTCAAATACCCCAACATGCGTATTGTTTTCCAGAATGACTACTATGTCCGCCAGGATTATTTGCGGGTATAAATATTATGTTACTAACCTTGGGGTGACTAACGGTATGTATCATAGTCAAGAATTCCCAGGTTTCTCGTATTCTAAACGTTAGTGCATAAATCCAAGATGATTTAATTGTTGTATAAATACTCGAATTTATCCGTTTTTAAGCCAAGGCAACGAAAATTTTAGAAGTTTGAACTGCAAATCAACGGTACATGGCTTGAAAGAATTGCCTGTCAACGACTCTTTTGCATTGCGCTACTGTATTCTACGCTTGACACTATCCTTTAATCATGTACTTGGAGCAGGGGTTTAAGCACAAGATAATAGGGCTCCTTCCCAACTCAGAACCATTATATTAATCTGTAATTAATCAAAGAAGATAATTTATTCGTTATTCCTTAGCTCTACGAATATAGCCATGCAAAGCACTAAATGTCTAGCTCTTTATATCTCCGAGTGACGTATGTCATGGAGAGATGGTGTTTCGGCCGTAACTGTGTGTGTGTTTGTGTCTGGTTATACACCTCAGAGCTCCGCGTTCGCAGTACGCAAATGAATGCAAACGAGTTCGCCTTTTCCAGAGCGTATTCACAGTTCAATCACAAAAATTAGGTAAATTGTTTTTCACTACGTTGGCTTTCCACTTGAAATCAATACTCTTTTTCTAGCCGCCATTCCTTCATCTGCATTTAAAAACATTTGCTTCTAACACCAACGTCTTCTGGTTGTTGTCTATTCCCGATAGACAAGGTAGATACGATTGACCTTCCATTATATTGGAAATCAGCTACCAAAGCTAAAACTCGACACACTTATAATTTAACGTACTGTCGAGATGAAAAATATAAGCTTTAGCAATACTATCGGGAGGGTGGGGCACACGTGTAAGTCAAGCTTCTTAGAGGCGACTTCTCCGTGTCCGCCGGAGGTGACTTGAGCCCACCACCCCTTCCGTCAACTCAAAACTAAAAATCATTTCCTTCCCCCGCGTATTAATTGGCATAAAAATTACTAAGGCGAGCCCTTGGAATCTTTCCAGACTTGGCTCATACACTAAACAATTGAAATATGTAAATTTCATTCCAATTAGAAAAACCGTAACGACATTGTTCTAGAATACGAAAGAAGATTCCAAAAAATGAACCGAAGAACGGGAGACGAGGACGACGTCTTCAATCGAGGGAACGCTGTCTACTTTGGCAGTGTTTGTCATTTTAAATACTTGTGCCGTCACGGTTACAAAGCGGGAAAAGACTTGCAATACGGTAGAGATCCTTTCTTGTCGTTGGCCGTCGCTTTCCCAGTGTCCAAGGCGTCTTCGAGTACATTGAAAGAC
Source organism: Phalangium opilio (assembly GCF_054372755.1). Lineage (NCBI taxonomy): Eukaryota > Metazoa > Arthropoda > Arachnida > Opiliones > Phalangiidae > Phalangium > Phalangium opilio. The sequence continues at coordinate 11,770,254 of NW_028324178.1, forward strand.
TTGATCAATCTTAGGTAAGAGACCATGTTACAAGGTAAAATCATTTGCTGACATTTTCTTTGATGATTTGCTTTTTGGTAATGCTCGTCCAGTTCCGACAGGCTTTCAACAACTAACACGTGGAACGGAGATCTTGAACTAAGTAACAATAACATGAGCTAAAATATTAATTCTGAAATCGAATCTCTCCTTTGACATAAAAAAATAGAAAAAAATATTGATTATAATTTGTTGGGTAAAATGCTTGTTAGAATTTAAAATTCATTTATTTAAAAAAAAATTTCTGGTGACGTAGAAGATTTAAGACCGCGTTTCTCGGAGACAAAGACACGTTCTTGGGTACTGAGATTTTTAGATCAACTTTTAAATGTTGGGCCAAAAAATTAACAAAATATATACATTCCACAAGGTGGTTCATTATTTCATTATTGGATAACAAGTTATTATTGACTCACAGTCTCTAGACGTCTCGTTTAGTGACAGCTAGTTTAACACAGGCCATAACATTCATATTTTCACCAAATTTTTTATATTACATACAGCAAAAATGAAATTATGAAATCGTTCAAATTATAGCCCTCTAAAATTGAAAAGAGTAAAACTAAGGTGGAAAGATGTGTCTTGTATTCATATTTTAGCTAAAAATGTGTCGTAACTTCGCATACTTTGGGAAACACGAAGATAGAATTATAATTCACTCTAATTTTCGCCCACAATTATATTAATTTTATATGGTAGCCTCTAGCTTAATTAACTTATTGTGTTTTAATTACAGCAATATTGTAATGGTGTAAATAGTTTTGAACTAATTATTGTGTTAGACAAAGTCCCAAAATTAACCGAATCCTTTTTGGGTTAAGTATAAAAGACTTAAAAAAGCAAATGAAAAGTGCACAAAATGGATTGGCAGAAGTCCAAATACTGAAATTTTTACATTTGACCACGTGAATATAAAACACCAATTATTTAAAAAAAGATCCTTTTGTTTGTCGAAAATATTTTATCATGAATTCATAACATTATTTTTTAAAAGAATAATTGCAGTCCGTAAGGATGGTCGAGTATCCATGTTATATTGACTTTTGAAAATTAGCAGTGCTTTTTTCGGCATTGTGTCTCTGAGCAATTAACGAAAGTTATTTCGTACATACAATGTTTTATTTTCTTTGGTCTTGAGGAATTTCCACAAATGTTGTGGAGAATTGATTGAACGGTTCCTTGAGCCTTTGGAGGGTGAAAACCAGCGTTAACCAAATTCGGTTTGAATAGAGGGGCACCGCCAAAGATTGCGAGTTTTCAGCAATTCTCGCAATGCAGCGTGAAATAAAGCGAGGTGGTAGACGTTTTGGATCTTTGTGCACACCTGAGTTCAAAAGAGTTCAGCTTTGACGGTGCATTGAGTTCAAAGCCTTCGCAAACCAAAGTCAGCTTTGAAAGTACATTGAGTTCAAGACAAATTGTACACCTCAGTTCTCAAGTGTTTACCCCCTCGAAATAAAGTTCTGTCAGAGTCGACAAATAAACGTCGAAGCTCACCAAGGATTTCTTTCAATTTATTCGGAATAATAAAAAATAGCATAAAATCCATTTTAATTAAAACGCCCTTTAAATTAAACATTAAAAAACTTTTAAAAAATTAAATATAAACTAAACACCCTATAAATTTAAAATCGTGTTGATAAAAAATTAAAGTTCAAGCTTGCAAAAAATAACTAAATTCTTTAAATCGTTTCACTTGAACTTTAACCCCCTTTAGAAATAAATTCATTTACTCTTATACCAAATATCTGAAGTCCATTAAATTAGCCTAGGAAGTAACCAAAAGCAGGATTTGCAACTCCCCTCTCTTGTGTAGCAATACTGGAGAAGGGCGACACATTCGCCACCTCGCGATAACTTTTCTCAGATCTCCGGTTTAAGTGCGACTCGTGCGTAAAATATTCCCTATTGAGAGAGAAAAAACTATTGGCTGAAAATGAACACTATTTCTCTAAAGGGACCGGAAAACGCCCCCTTCCACTTTAAAACCGAGCCCTCTTTAGCATAGAATCAGGAGAGGGAATGGGGGTGTGAATTTTGGAACAGTCAAGGTCATTTAGTTTTTTATGACTCTTCAAAAACCTATTGAAAAAAAACTATTAAACGACCGTGGCCGTTCCTTTTTTTATTTTTTTATAAAGCAAACAATCTACCCTTTGGAGATCCAGCGTTCATGGGCTGAAGAAGTCACGCCTCGCTCACGTCAAGAAAGACTTCCAAGAGAGGAGCTCAGGAACTCTAACAACGTTAGGAAAGGGGAAAAAATTTAACCCCCTATCCATGGAGTTAAAAGGAGTTATTTCCCCATCAGAGATGTACGCTATGCCAGCTATTGTAATTGTTGACTTCCTTGGCTGATTTAATGGACTTCTGCAAATATATAAACCCAAACCTTGCCTCTATCCTATCAAGACCTATAACACCGAAAACCCCGTAAGCCACACAAAAGCCACGACGTCAGAGGAGAAGACCCAAGGAAGCTCGCGCATTATTGGCTCCTATCCCTGCAAACGGGATCCCAAGAAAAAAATGGGTGGACCCAAAACATAAAAAATAAGGAGAAAGGTGGACGGATAAGACTTCAGAATTATTATATCTCAATGTATCAATACTCAGGTCTAACTCAGTGCCTCTATCTTCAAAATTAAAAACTATACAATTTTTCAAAACAAACATAGTTTTCTCAACCCTCACTAGGCTTAACTTAGTCAATCTTAACCATCACTCGGTTTAAATTAAAACTTAAATTAACCCACTTATCCCAAACACGAACCAGAACTTCGAATAGCCTGTCTATACCAATATTTTACACGGAGAGGCCAATTGCGTAACTAGTTCGGTAAGAAGTTTAATACGTTTCAATACGATTAATATTGGATTGAAATTTTTCAATCCATTTTAAATCAAAACTACACAAGTATAATTTTAACATATCAAGATTCAGTTGTAAGATATTTCTATTGTACCTTTATAAAATAACTAAATGTACTTGTAATTGCTTCTGTGTACAGTTGTTCAGTATACGATTAAAAATACCATATATAACAATCCAGATGTGAAAGTTGCTTCGATAATAAATATACAGTTGAGGCGTGGACTATTGGGCCTTTACAAACACATAAACATAATATCAGAAGTAGGATAAGGGACTAGAGAGTATCGAGGTAAGCAAATTCTTCAATTGGCGAAAGTGAATATTCTTGATAACACACCAACTGTTGGCCCTCTGGTAGCGGTTTCTGAATTTTCCCTCCAAAACGTGAAACGCTCGCGGCGGTAGGTGCTCGAACTATATTCAAGCACCCGCGTCCGTGTTCCGAAGCTTTAGGTTGAGGGGAAGGGGTAGGAAATGTTTTTGGAAGTCGACCAATTTTTTTCTCTAGTGTAGGCGCCATGGAAGTGGCATAAAATACTCAAATTTGTTCAATGGTGCCTGGATTTATTACCAATGCTAGAGCACTTTACTTCTAGTCCCTTATCCTACTTCTGATATAAATAATTAAAATTTAATAATGAAAATAATAAGTAAACCCTCTAGACAATAAACGAGACATAAATAATAAGGAAACGAGCCATACATATTAAGGAAACAAAGTAACGCTAAAGGAATTTACAACTACATTACAACTGTATATCATTATTTTATTATAATTTGTTTACAGACATTGTCATGGTAACGAAAGGATATTCTGCAAAGCAACTCCTATGTTGAAATATATACCTGGGGAAAGCCTCTCCGTATAGAGTTATTTCTACGGAGATAGTTTTCTCCCCTCTTGTTTATGAGGTTTTCCTCCGTGGTGTTACCCGGTTTTTCCTTCCAATCAAAGCTTCTGAGGTTAACGGTAATAATAAGTATAAGCCTTTTCGATGAAAGAAAGAGGGTATACAGCCCTCAGAATCGGCATCGGGACACACAGGGGGGTTGACCCATACTCCACCCAAAAAAGCACCTAGAGCGCAGACACCTAAAAGCAAGATCGAAGGTAATGTTTTACAGCCGTGTCTCACCTTATTAGTTACATCGAAGGGGCCTATAGTGTGCTATATGTTAGCTGTGACATATGGGTTAGTTCCCACGCCTCCATACATCGTAAAGTTGGTACCTATATAAACCCACAGAGGTTAGATTATTATTATGGTTTAATTACTCAGAAGATGTTTTTAGAAATTGTCGAGTATACTTGCATGTTGTTAAAGCTTATTCCGAAAAAGTAATAACGTAAGCAAATTCTCTGTTTCGCGTATATATCAACATGGAAAACTAAGGGGGCGAAAAACTTGTAATTGAAAAACGAGTACCTTTGAAGAAAGGATATATGAAACCATGCCGTTAAATTTATATTTGCCAATAGTTCCACATACAGGATTTTCAAAATTCAAGTAAGTTTCATGAAAAGAAAAATTACTCGTTATAAACTAAATAGTGTTAGAGGTAGAACATGGCCACTTGTAGTTTCGTGTCGTCAGCTTATGGATGTTTGCTAAATTTTGACAATGAATCGACAGAATGAGGTTTATAATACTTAACTGCTAAGTGAGGATGAATATAAGACAGCTAACAGATGTATTAACGTTAAATTGTTGATAATTTTAGAGCAATAGTTGCATGTTGAGGTAAATAAGTGGGTATAGATAGTTCTGTCGACTAGGAGAGATAGTAATGTTGTTTCCCTACTTGTTTTATAGGCGTTATATTTATCAGTTACGCTTTCAGGTATGCTAATATTACAGCGGGAAAAGTCGGAATTCTGGAAGTAAGAATTTAAAAAACTTGTTCATATTTAATTTATGCTTGGAAATTAAAGTAAACGTTTTGTTTTTGATACTAAATTTATTACAAGATATATTTTTTCACACAGGCGGTGCTATATTATAATTCATTTTTAAAAATGTACCAATTTATGGCGGCGGTTATCCTACAATTAGTAAACATAAAGTAAGTCTCCAGACTTCCTTCCCGTTCGTTCACGCGGTGGGAAATCGTCTTTCACCATACCGGTTCCTACGGTTGGCGTAGGGTGTTTTTGAATAGTCCATCAACAATGAAGGAGCGTGTTTATTGGGCCCAACTGAGTGGAAAGTATCAAAGAACATGGGGTGTACCACATTTGACTACGGAGATCTGTCCACCCCCAAAATTTGGCCTCTAAAACTAGGAAATCTCCAGCAATGTAGAGTAAGTGCTGGGCACTATGTTACAAAGGACCGATATTTTGGCAAAAATTCCACAAAACTCATAATGAAAATTTTTATGCATTTTTGACTCCCACTTAAATCTAGGACCTTGAAAATTTAAATAAATAAAATAATTTTTGGGTGCGCCATCTGGTAGCCAAGTTAGCCTCCTGTAGTTTTAAGTGTGATTTCACGTTTTATAATGTGTAAAGAGCTTCTTTCTTATGGTATGTTAAAAGTAGCCAACATTGTTGGATATTTCCTTGTTTTAAGGGCCAATGTTTGGGGGAGGGGCATAACTCCTTAACTAAATGTAGTACACCCAAGTTCTTTGATACTTTCCACTCGATAAACATGCTAATTCATTATTGATGGACTTTTCTAAACATCCTGTATAGTGGCTATGGGAAGCCTTCACATGAGCAGTTCCCTTATGAGAGGATTTCATAATAGCGGTCCTCATAACAACAGTTCTCTAAATAGCGGTTCCCGAAATGGCAGTTTACCCATTACAGCAATTACCGTTACAGCAGTTCTCTAAAGAGCGGAAAAACAGATATGCGAAAAACTATAGTTGTTTATAATGGTGTAAGTTGGCCCAGCTGGGTTATATAAACTCAAAAAGAACTAGGTCAGATATGGATAATTTGGTTAGGTTAAAGTCGATTATTTCAACTAAATAGTATTAGGTCAGGTAAGGTTAGGTTTTGTTTCGTTTGGTTAGACTTAGGTTAGTAATATTTTGTAAATGGTGTAACAATGTTACGCCTTTTCCAAAAAAAATTACTGTTTACAATTATCTACTTCCGAAATAAAATAACCTTTCTCGAATTATAATATGCCTTTTCCAAAAACTACTGTTTACAATTATCTAATTCCGAAATAAAATAACCTTTCTCGAATTATAATATGCCTTTTCCAAAAAATTACTGTTTACAATTATCTACTTCCGAAATAAAATAACCTTTCTCGAATTATAATATGCCTTTTCCAAAAAATTACTGTTTACAATTATCTCAAAAACATGTTTTATTAGGTCAGATTCGTAATTAAATGATCACGGAAAAGGTACTATTTGAAACCAACGAATATAACTGTATTGTTAAGAAATGCTCGAAACTCAAGACAAACACTGCTATTTCCCAAAATAGCAGCCGCTATTTCTAAAATGGCAGCCGCTATTTCTGAAACAGCAGTTTTGAAAAACTCCGCTGTTTTTTTAGAATCGCGGTTACTATTTCGAGAACTGCTCTACAGGGAACTGCTCATATGAGGTACACCCTTAAGATCAGCATCGAATACTCCTCTTTAAATTTTTTAAGTTCAACGTGGTTTACATCAGTACCGGGCTAAGATTAAAATACAACATGATTAGTTGTGTGTTTAATTTAGTATTTAAATCATAATGCATTACTTCGACCACTGGGAACACTTGGTTAGGTTCTTCGTTGAAATGATTCATGATCAACAAATTGACAGAACCAATAACTTCAGATTGGGTTCTACTTCCTACGTCTTTCAGTTTTTCCAACAATGATACAAAGAATTTTTTTTTGCTTTTGGAAAAAAATTGCAAAAATAATTGCGTTTTTTCTTTGAAAAAGTCGGTGAATTTTTTTAGTAAGATCGTAGCCAAGGAGTTGCTCCAAATGCACTCTCATTCCAGTAGTTTCGAATAGAAATGGCCAACGTGCCTTAATTTCTTCCAAATCCATTCCTTCATCAATGTCGTGTCTTTGAAAAGCATAAGCATTTCGCATTTTAATCTCCACAACATCTTTATCTGGATTTATTTCAAAATGAAGTTGCAAAAGCTCTTTTCTAAGAGTTTCGCAGGTTTTTAGATTTCCTTCATTACTTTCAGGGTTGCAATTAAATGAATGTGTTTTTTATTTCTAGGTTTGAATTTTTTAATTTTTTTAATTCTGGGCATAGCGCCAGTTTCTTGGCGCGAAAGATAATCCAGTCTGTTGTAAAGTTGTTTCACGAAAAGTGAATCTCCGAGGCCTATTGTTTTATCGCCAATTTTGTCTACCAAAGCATTTGGAAATCGGTTCAATAAATGTTTGGATAACTTCCTCATACTACTGTATGTAGGCCGTATACATTTTTTACCGCGTCATCTACTAGTGTTCTAATCACAATGCCCCGACTTTTGCAGCTTAATGCATTATTTGACAGGAGGTCTTTTTGCACTTTCTTCGTGAAAATGTTGAGTTTGATCTTGTAGGTTACTGCCCAATTTTCATTTCCGTACTTGTCTACCACCTAAATAAGTTTCAAATTTGGCTGATGCATATAAAAATATCTTATTATGTAATATTCAGAATAGTATAGGGATATGCTGTGTTTGAACCGAACAATTAATTTCCACTACTAATATAAAAGCGGAATTTTGCTTTAATCCTTGGATTTATAAGCAAGTTAGTCACGTTTGCTGCCTCTCATAGTAAAATTTCCCTTTAATATGAAATATTAAACAAGAATGTCATTACTATAAAATTATGTAGTGTATATTGAGGGATATTTGCTTGCCTATAAATTCAACAATCACCCTTACTAGAATCCTTACCACCCCCTTTCGACTAGCAAAAAAAGGGATTTTTTTGTGCATAGACCTATGCACAAACAGATTTTATACCCCTTTGCACAAAAATATCTGTAGACCTGTGTATAAACAGATTGTATACCCCATATTGCACAAAAATATTCTGTAGACTAGCTTTTAAACAGATTCCGTGGACTTCTGTACAAACAGATGTTATATATTGGACTTCTGGAAAATTAGATTTAATAGACATTATCTTTAATCGGTAATCTAAATTGAGATAGGATCGCACATGGAATCTGTTGATTCACTTATTGACACGATGGAAAGTAACCCACCATCACAAAACAGCCCTCATTCTGTTATGATATCACCATATTCTTACTATAAAAGATTTAATATTTAAAGTAATGTTCTAAATATTATGAAATCAAAGATCATACTTAAGGGTCAACCGTGAGAAATAATGTGTCTTCATTGCTCGATGAAAGATCAATTATGAAAGAAAAAGAGAAGACGTTGCTAAGGGAATTAGAAAGCAATAAAAAACCATAAATTCCTTGGAAAAGGAAAATATTGAAATGAACACAAGGAGAGAGAGCTCAAAACCTTATTCTCCAACCCAAATCCAAATCGACATTTTAATCTCCCGCCAAACATTTCACCATCTCAAATTATTTTCTTATTTCTTAAACCCAAATCGACATTTGAATCTCCCGCGAAACACTTACCCAAATGTACGTCACTTCCTCTTTCATTGCATAATTTTATTTCAGCATAAATTACACTAAGGCAGTAAATTAATTACTACGATAAATTAATTTATTACTTTAAAATTAGAATTTCATTCATTATAAAACTAAGCTTTTCCTGAAGGTTTTGAACAGTTTAATTGAAATTATTTAAACTATTAGTGATGATCAATTGGCCAATATCGTAAATTAACCGATGTCAATAACCAATTTATTTAAAAACAATGAAACGAAAATATCAATAGCAAAATATTATCCACTGGAAAAGATATCAAGCTATTCTTTAATTTAAATTTCTCAGGTTAAGTTTCAAAAGAAGATGAATTTTATAATTTTCTGACACAAAAATTGGCAGCTTCTTTGCATAATTCCCGAAGTTTTTCTATTCCAAAATAGAAACGTTAACGTTTTTTGATATTAAAGGAGAAAAATAAATAAAATTTTCGTTTTCTTTTGAACTAGTTTCTATAAAGGAACTTTAATCAAATGGCCATTTGTATGAGTACACTTACCGATAATGGATTTTACTAATCTAGACAATTACTACGTCTTTTAATTAATATTTTATAAATACTACCTGAATATTTTTTTAAATATGAAAGATTATTTTTTTATTTCAGATTAATGAGTTAAAAAAATTGGTATCCGTGTTTCAGTTAAGCTTTGATTTTGACATCGGTTAATTTACGATATCGGCTAACGATCCTAGTCTGATTATAACATTAAATCGGAACTTCAATTGTCACTATACAGTATATAACTTCAAAATCGAGAGTTAGGAACTTTAAAACAATCTCAACAGGATATCCGTGGTTAAACTTATCATTATATGTGCTAATGTAATAAGATAATTTGACGAAGCGGCTCAGTGAACGTTGGGCAATGGCCTCAGAGTTTTGCTTACAATGGTCAAGCTAAAATTCCTCACTTGACGCAATCTGCTAAGGAGCTATTAGTAAAATAATATATTACGAACAAAAATGGTCTCACTTAGATCACAAAAATTATACTTAGCTTGAAAAATTAATATTTAAATCAAAGTAGAAAATTCAGTTAAGCAAAGGCTTAGAGCATTGACGGCGGCAATGAAAATACGAGATTCCCGACGGTACATAAGACTCCCGGTCTCCACTCTCCCGTCAAAACTCAAACCCGAAAGCTCGCGCAGCTAAAATTCCTCTTAAGTAGTAGACAAGACTCCCGTCTCCCTGGATGCTGACGCGCCCCTAATAGCGCGCGGTCTTTTTCACAGCTGCAATCTACCCTTAGTAAATGGTCTCACTTAGGTCACAAAAATTATACTTAGCTTGAAAAATTAATATTTAAATCAAAGTAGAAAATTCAGTTAAGCAAAGGCTTATAGCATTGCCGTAATGCCGTCCGCACGCAGCCGACGCGCCGCGGCAATCTCCCCTTAGTTTATTCTCAGTATCATCTTAAACAGCCAACCCTATTTCTTGCCAATATTTTAGAGAAGCAGCCCAATTTGCGGCTTTCCCGCCCAATATGGCATCCCTTTAAGCTGCAGACCGATGGCATCCCTGCAGGCTGCAGAATGACCACCCCCCGCAGCCGCACTGCAGAACGTCGCGGACTGCAGAACGACGCGCTTGAGCGGCTCGCACTGAAGAACGGCGCTCACGAGGGAACGAGAAAATAACGTCGTCGTCCGAGGGATCAGTCACTGGCGTATTCTCCCGGTATTACCTCTTTGGAGGTTTTAATGCCGTAAATTCGGGCGATATGCCTACAATCCGTTCTAATATTGAAATAAAAACTGTAGAAAGTAATCCCGAGTGTATTTCCGCGTTATACGGCGTAATACGCTTCACATCTTACACCCTCAGAAAGACTTTATTATAGAGTGGCTTCTCCCTCGTCAATTGTCCCGTATAGGGACTAACATTTTTGCTCCGCCAGATGGCGTGTGCAAAAATAAAAAGAAACACCCCTTTAGAGACATTTTTTTCCTCTTCGGACCGCCACTATCGCATGGCTCTCTCAGAGACGAGAATTTGTGTGGTGGCGCTAGCGTCGCGGCGTTTTGCTGAATTAGCCTTATTCCTGATCAGCGCCACCTACCCATAGCGGCGACTTTGAGAACTACTGTAATCGGCAAGCCAATCAAATGTCGCTAAAATCTGGTGACGTCATTTTTGGTAACGTCACCACATTTTAGCGACATCTGATTGACTTGCCGGTTACAGTAGTTCTCAAAGTCGCCGCTACGGGTAGGTGGCTCTGATCAGGAATAAGGCTAATTAAGCCCTGAAGAGTGTATGGGGGAAAGCTTGACTTTTGCACTCCAAATGTAATGGACTCCTAGTATGACACTACTTATACTTCGTAATGCTAGAGACTTACTAAGAGCAAATGTGGATGAGAGGGAAAGTATGACAATGGCCATAGAGCCTGTGTTAAAAAACGCGGACATCAAAGTTTCGCCAATAACTATTTAGTTTACTAGTGACTGATGGACTTGCAAACTCGCGATTGAAAGTCGTTCAGACATTTATGCTCCTTGGTTTAACCATAGCCCACTCGATAACGCGAATCACGACGCAAGCTGCTCGCGCTATAGCCAAATTACTGAGATTTCTTTTAAACGTATCTAGTTTTATGTGCTCTTCTATTGCTTCGATAACCTTACTTAAATCCATATTATACCTTCAAATACCTTTTAAACCATTATCTGCTACTCTGTCCTGACTACAAACACAAATCGAGGAAGTTCTAGCATACAAAATAGCAGACGACGGTAAACGCGTAACCGCGAATTAACACAAGACCTGTTTTAAGGGAGTGAACAGGCCCAATAAAATGGTCAACTACGTAGAAACTCTGATGACTCGTGACTTTGGGCCATTTTCATACTTTTCCCCTCATCCACTTTTGCTAAAATCATTTGAAACTTAGCTTTTATTGACGTTTGACGTCTGGCGTATGCCTTTCTCACCCTTTTGATTTTGATAAACGAGGGTATATACAGGGTGTTTCTGATAAGCATGTCATAAATTAAAGGGTGTGTTCTTTGGGTCAAACTGAGTGAAAAGTGTCAAAGAACATGGGGTCTACAACGCTTAGTTTCGGAGATACGGGCCCCCAAACATTGACCCCCAAAACGTGAAAAATGTCACAAATGTGGAATAAGACATAGCAGCTTGCTCATCTTGTTTAGACAATTCCAATACCCTCCCATCTTAGAATACTAATGAGCCATTATCTAGCAGAAGCGTATTATTAAAGGTAGAAGTGTGCAAGGACTGGTCAATAAAAGTTGGTTCAAAGTGGCAAACAAAGAAGAGTTTCCAGGTTATGTATCATTTATTCGTACATGTACAAAGTTAGCAGAAGTTTCAGAGGTATTATTCAAAATGTTCACCATTAGCACTAATGCAAACATGTGCCCGTCATTGAACGATTCTTGGACATGTTGAAAGATGCCTGGTGTGTTTCGGATTGTTTCACACCCTTCAAGTATTCGTTGTCGCAAGTCGTCCACATCATGGACTTCACTCTTGTACACCAAGTCCTTGAGAAAACCCCAAAGGTAGAAATCACACGGATTCAAATCGGGAGATCTCGCCGGCTACGCAACTGGTCCTCCTCGTCCAATCCACCTCAAAGGAAATGTAGCGTCGAGATGTTCTCGAACCATACGGCTGAAGTGTGGTGGTGCCCCGTCGTGCATAAACCACATGTCACGTAGCAATGCTAACGGTATGCCCTCAAGTAGTTGAGGTAAAGTCTCTCTTAAAAACTCGAGATATGCCTCGCCATTTAGTCTGGGTGGTAGAAAATGAGGCCCTAATAAATGTGAGCCGACAATCCCGCACCGCACATTTAAACTAAATTGAACTTGGTGACTCCTAACAGTTGTTACGAAAGGAGTGGGTAATTAAAATAGTTGAGATGTTTGGACTCTGGTTACCCTTGAATTTTCTTAGTGGTCCCATGGCCCCTTAAACCCCATCCGATTTAATTTTTTAAGTGTTCCAGGCAATTTTTAAACTGGTCATTTGCCCTGTGCCACCGCCTTATTTCCCACGCTGTTATAGTTTACGGTTTTTAATCCTCCTGGTCTGTAAACAGTGCAATCATGTACGAATTCAAATAGTACCTAATCAATTTGTAGAAAAGAAGAAAAATAAATGTATTTAAAAATATGTAAAACATTTTTGGAAAAATTAGTGTTGCAAACCAAAAAGGTGCTTCCAGATCGAATAAATCATGCAAAATAGAGCAGGTATTGTTAGGGGTGGGTCAAAGTTTTTCTATTTAGTGGTTCTTGAAGTTGGTCTAAGCAATATTTTGGTCACTTAGACTTCTATTAGATAGTTGCTAAATAAAGATTGGTTGATCTATAAGGAATAGTATAGTAACTCAGATTTCCAATTGTTTAGTCCTAGTGGTTTAGGTGGTGGCAAAAGCACTGTTGTTCAAACTAGCTGGTCTAAGTGATTCTATGTAGTGGTTCTTGGCAGTAGGTCTAAGCAATATTATTGTCACTTAGACTTCTATTAGATAGTTGCGAAGTTTCAGAGGTATTATTCAAAATGTTCACCATTAGCACTAATGCAAACATGTGCCCGTCATTGAACGATTCTTGGACATGTTTAAAGATGCCTGGTGTGTTTCGGATTGTTTCACACCCTTCAAGTATTCGTTGTCGCAAGTCGTCCACATCATGGACTTCACTCTTGTACACCAAGTCCTTGAGAAAACCCCAAAGGTAGAAATCACACGGATTCAAATCGGGAGATCTCGCCGGCTACGCAACTGGTCCTCCTCGTCCAATCCACCTCAAAGGAAATGTAGCGTCGAGATGTTCTCGAACCATACGGCTGAAGTGTGGTGGTGCCCCGTCGTGCATAAACCACATGTCACGTAGCAATGCTAACGGTATGCCCTCAAGTAGTTGAGGTAAAGTCTCTCTTAAAAACTCGAGATATGCCTCGCCATTTAGTCTGGGTGGTAGAAAATGAGGCCCTAATAAATGTGAGCCGACAATCCCGCACCACACATTTAAACTAAATTGAACTTGGTGACTCCTAACAGTTGTTACGAAAGGAGTGGGTAATTAAAATAGTTGAGATGTTTGGACTCTGGTTACCCTTGAATTTTCTTAGTGGTCCCATGGCCCCTTAAACCCCATCCGATTTAATTTTTTAAGTGTTCCAGGCAATTTTTAAACTGGTCATTTGCCCTGTGCCACCGCCTTATTTCCCACGCTGTTATAGTTTACGGTTTTTAATCCTCCTGGTCTGTAAACAGTGCAATCATGTACGAATTCAAATAGTACCTAATCAATTTGTAGAAAAGAAGAAAAATAAATGTATTTAAAAATATGTAAAACATTTTTGGAAAAATTAGTGTTGCAAACCAAAAAGGTGCTTCCAGATCGAATAAATCATGCAAAATAGAGCAGGTATTGTTAGGGGTGGGTCAAAGTTTTTCTATTTAGTGGTTCTTGAAGTTGGTCTAAGCAATATTTTGGTCACTTAGACTTCTATTAGATAGTTGCTAAATAAAGATTGGTTGATCTATAAGGAATAGTATAGTAACTCAGATTTCCAATTGTTTAGTCCTAGTGGTTTAGGTGGTGGCAAAAGCACTGTTGTTCAAACTAGCTGGTCTAAGTGATTCTATGTAGTGGTTCTTGGCAGTAGGTCTAAGCAATATTATTGTCACTTAGACTTCTATTAGATAGTTGCGAAATAAAGTGTAATACATGGCTTGAACTATGAGGAATAGTATTGTATCTCTGATTTCCAATTGTTTTGTACTATTTGTTTAGATTGTGGCAAATGCAATGTGGTTCTAATTGGCAGGTCTAAGTTTTTCTATGTAGTGTTTCATGGCGATGGATCTAAGCAATGGCATTGTCAATTAGACTTCAATTAGATATTTGCGAAATAAAGTCTAATACATGGCTTGAACTATAAGCAATGGTATTGTAACTCAGATATTCAAGTGTTTTAGTCCTATAGGTTTAGATGGCTGAGAAATTGTAGGTTAATAAACAATTTGTACGTTGATGCGTTTGAACCCCTTTTTCATGGACAGCACGCACGAGTTAACATTGCTTCCCTTTACAGTAACTAGTTTTCATTTCTTTTAGGAATGTTTGTGTAAAACGTGTAAAAATAAACGCTAAAATGTTTTCATTTCTTTTAGGAATGTTTGTGTAAAACGTGTAAAAATAAACGCTAAAATGTTTTCATTTCTTTTAGGAATGTTTGTGTAAAACGTGTAAAAATAAACGCTAAAATATTTTCAATTTATCTCATATATTTTTTCTTGCTAAGATTAGTCTGCCATATGATAGTACCTACGAAACAATTATCACCATTCGTGCTTTGGTATCGTTTTTGTTGTATTTGTTTTCTACGTTTTTGAACGCCTTATGTTTTTGGCGATCACAATATGAACTTCGTTAGCTTATTGTCACATTGTATGGTTTGCCTTACAACAAACGTTTCGTTCTCGTTCGGTAGCTATCGTCATCTATGTTATGTTTGACTGGAACGTTTTGGCGGTTAATTCAAATGTGGGTTTAGATAGAGCTAACATAGTGTTAAATGAGCGTTATGCGTTTGATCATTTTAGCATTGCTAAAGGTAAATCGAGGGGATAATCACTATAACTAAACTTTCTCTATCAAAAGTTTCTGGGCATAAGTCCTTGTTAGAAATTTATAAGATGCAATAAGTGTGCATCGGCATAAGTCTATGTTGTAAACTTCTCGAGGGGATTATCACTAAAAATTATCTGTTCTTCGATTCGCCGGAATATTAGAATTACAGCATAAAAAAATTTATACGGTTATAATTTAATCACTGTTTAGAGTAGGGAATCGAGGGGCTATTAACTCTGATTTTATGCACGGTAAATCAATTAAGCATTGAAAAAGATAGCGCTATTCACTCATTAGGGTAAGGTATAGAGGGGTTATCCACTCATTAGGGCAGGGTATAGAGGGGATATTCACTCGTACGATATGGCTACTATTACGAGCCCTTGGGCCGTCTTGTTATTTAATCGCTTTCGTTAAATATCTATATCCTTTTAAACAATTTCTTAAAATACGTTTGAAAGTTTCTAGAAAAAACCAATTTCAATCAAATAGTATTGGATCAATTTTATGCGCAGTTGTCTCATGCACTCAGCGTCTATGTTCTTAACACTTGCATGTGTATACAGGTGTTTCAATTGATTTCGGATATTGAATATTGTAATAGCCTTTTGTAGAAAGTCTTCATCGTACACATTTAGTTCCCTTATTGGTTCAGAAATGTGTTGGTGACATTTTGAAATACCATTTCCTGTACATTGTTATTGCTCGAACTCTGTAAAATGAGGATTATAAATAAATAACTCTTAAATGTTTACTTCTTATAACTAAGCTTTACCATTTTTAAAGAACTATCTTATACTTTGGGTATGGTACTCAAAGTGGTTTTTCCAAGTCAAGTTTTTTTAAATAAATGAAATAATTTTAACGTTGAACTTTATTGGAACTCACAACCAAACGTCCTTTTCCCGCAAATACCATTACGTTATGAAGAAAAATGGCATTGTGCATCTTCTTATGCAAGTTAACTGGAACTTTACTTCAACCAGTAGTATCACAGAGAAATACTATGAAAAGGTGGAAGTAGGTAGTTAAGACAAAGAGGAGGGAAATAGGGAGATAGAAACGCGTTCTATAAAATACGCCGAAAAATTGGAAAAGTAGGGGGGGTAGCAACAAAAATTTCTGGTACGTAAAGATTCAGGACGCACTTCTTTCGCGCAAGGGGGGACCTAACTGCCTCCGTCTCTGTCATCCTCTACGTAACTGAAATTTCTCTCTAGTATTAAATCTTTACCTTTAGCGTCAACTGAGCGTAAATAACTTGCACGTTAAGAGCCGCGGCCTACCGTACATTTTCCCCTCTTCTCACTACGCATGGATCACGGCTGCCTATGCTGATTCTCTCTCCCTATTTCCCTCCTCTTTGGTTAAGAGGTAAACTGTCAATAAAGACAGAGTTAGGGGCAGGTCTAAGTGTTTCTATTTAGTGGTTATTGGGGGTTGGTCTAAGCAATGTTATGGTCACTTAGACTTTTATTAGACAGTTGCTAAATAAAGGTGAATTGATCTATAAGGAATATTATAGTAACACAGATTTCCAATTGTTTTGTACTATTTTTTTAGATTGTGGCCAATGCACTGTGGTTCTAATTGGCAAGTCTAAGTTTTTCTATGTATTGTTTCTTGGCGGTGGGTCTAAGCAAGAAAACTTTAATGTTATATGTATCCTCTTTGAGGGATTGTCGCTCGTACATTTTTCCGCGTGTAGCGATATCCCCACCGAAGCCACGTTGCTAATGATAGCTACTTTTTTCACTCCAAGTTGAAAAAGTTTTTTTTCTAAATAAATATTGCATTTAGTAAGTATATGTATCTAATGTGTATTTTATTTACCTTCGGCATTGGTCAAGTCAACATTTTTGGTTCGTTTCACGGCTTGATAAATTTCTCTTCCTAATGTTTTCGTTTTCGTTTCCCTTATCATTCTACCTGTTAACTGAAAATGGCCGATGTTAATTAAAAAACACCTCAAACGATTGTGATAGTACCTCAGCTACATGTTTAGGCCCTCCCAATTCTGATATTTTGTAATCCAAATTATTTCGAGGTAGTTGCGGTTGCAATATGTCATAAAGTTCAATTATCACCATCTCTTCTATTAAAAAAATCACTTTTCATTTATACAATGAAGTCTTAAATTAAGGGAAAAATTGAAAACCCAATCAATTTCTATATATTATTCCACTTTTTAAAAGACTTATCAGTAAAGTGGAAATTCCCGGCATTAGTATTTTAGAAGATATTTGATTAGAGATTTAAACTTCATAATCGATTTTCAATCTCTATGTATCTATTGCAAACACATTTGGATTATAGATAAGCTCCAAAAAACTGCTATAATTATAAGAAGAATTTACAAAAATATTCAGATTTTTCTTTTCACCCTCCCTTTAAATAATTAGTACATTCTTTCTTAGATAAGTAGCATTCGATCGAAGAAGATGAACTACTGTTGCTATCGCTTAGTTCATCTGATGAACTGTCATCGCTGTCGCTGCTTGTCTCATCATGGTCTGACAGGTCTAACTTCGCCTTTTTCGCTTTAAAAATGTGATGTCAAAATTTTTCATAGTAAAATATTTTATGATTATTAATACCAAATGGTGCTCCACTCGAATCAGAATTTTTTAGTTTAACTTTTAGGGGTTTTTCAATACAATTTTTCAGTATAGCACTGGAATATATTATGGTGTTGTTTATAAATACAAGATTTTTATTCACTATTACCTTAACAATGAATATGATTGCATATATTTCACCCCTAAACGTCTCTGATAGAGAGTGCCCAGTTGTTTGAATTCCAATCACAACTTGATTACCTTGTAGAATGGCAATCCCTTCTGCCAAATAAACGTTAGAAACTTAGTAAATACATATATTTCAACAAATTACTTTGATTTCTCGATGCACATCTTCACCTTCATGGCAACACAAAAGGAAGTGATGAGCATGCCAAATTGTGCTCATCACATCTTTCTTAAAAGTATAGTGCTCCTTTGCCTAGAGTAAAATGTGCATCCACTAAGATCATAAATAATTAATAAATATGTTTGGCGCTTTTCGTTTAGTTTTTTTAATACTATTTTCACTGATATATCGTAAACATGTTGAAAATAGCCCTCTATTTTGCAAGAAATCAAGCTGGTTGATACATTCTCAATGCTTAGTTGCCGAGAAATGTAAAATCCCATTTGCTTTAAGTCACACGCTAAAAACTCCATACCCGAAATACCTCTTCAAAATTTCAAAAATTAAAAATGTTCAAACTAAGTTTTACGTTATGAATCTGGGTTAGCATACCCCCAATACCTATACCGCTAGCATCCGTGGTAACTATAAATTTTCCTCCCGGGGTTAGGGCCTGTAGCCAGTGGCGTAACGACGTTTCTTCGGCCCGCCCACAGCCCGACATTTCGGGCCCCTTGTAGAGTGTCGAGCTTTCAAAAAGTAAATGAAAGCACCACGAACGTTACTACTTTTTAGCCACATCGTATGATGAACATCTACGATGTGGGTCTTAGTTTGACCTGGCCTGTTGTTGGCGGTGGTGGTGGTGGTGGTGGTGATGGTGGCGGCGGCGGCGGCGGCGGCGGCGGCGTCGTGAAAGAGAACTGCCTTAGACCGTATAAAATTTTTCGATCGTCATTAAAGGGAGAATGAATGGGAGAGAATTGTGGTGAGGTGATATTTTTGGTTCGTGTATTTTAAAAGGGAGGGAATTATAACAGTAAGTTTAAGAATTGGATTTATTTGTTCTAGTAAAGTTAAACATTGAGAATTGTGTTTTACGTTTGCTCGATATATTTAAAGCGAGAGAGAGGATTATGGTATTGCCTTAATTTAAATGGAGGGTTTAATACTCCTTTTAAAATTCCTGTAACCCGTCGACAATAAGGGTTTGACGCTTTTTAACCCACTCCCCTATTGCAAAATTGAAAGAAACCGAGGGGAATTATTAAGAAGCAAAAGGAAGTATATACGGACGTTATATTTAGAATTGTTTTAAGGCGGAGTTTATCATTGGAAGCTACGTTTATTTCTACAAAAATCGAGAGAAGTTTTAAAAGAAGGTACTAGCTTGGGGCAATTATAACGTAAGTAAAAGATTAAGGGTTAAAATTTTTTTAGGGATCGAGGGAATATTCACTCTGATCTTCAGTACTTATTTTAATGGGTGTTTTCTGGTATATCGTTTTGCCACTGTTAAAGGATGCGCATCGTGGGAATACTCACTCACGTTTTCCGTTCGTGTCACACTATTATAATTATAACAGAAGTTAAAATTTTAAGTAATAATTTTACAACAGTTAAATGTAGCGCATCGAGGGGCTATTCACTCATTTTTTTTCTGTACGCCGTCGCCTGTTAAGTACGGTACGATGTGGCTACTATTACGAGCCCTTGGGTCGCCTTGTTCCTTTCATAATTTATAGCAATGCGCCTTGCCGCAGCTTTCGGCTAAGATTTCTCGCACATACATGGTTCACTCCTCTAAACTGTAATGCAGGGCCTAGACTCTTTTAGAGAATAGGATTCTCTTCGCAAAGTTATAGCACACAGACATACATTTAGACTTACTTGTATGAGTGACTATTAATTAACTGAAACTGTAAGCAAAAAGAGTCTTAGTGAGTGAAAATCACCAAATCAAGCTATTTAAACGGGTCAGGTAGGAAGAAACGTTTTCAGAGCTATTTTCTAGGGCAACCTGGTACATCAAAATCGACAGCAAAACGTGCAAGCAGAATCGAAGGATTTAATAAAGAACTTTGTATTTTATGTCAAAAAGAAGAAAAGGAACTAGTGCATGAAGTAACTACAGCTAACATGGGCTCTCAGTTGAAGCTTATCGCGATAAACATCACAGATGATGGAATTAGATCAAGACTTAGTTGCCTTACGTCTTCAGAGGACCCTCTTGCAGCAGTTGCATTTGATTTAAAATATCACTTATCTTGCCTTACAAAAGCAAAACGTGAAATATTGAAGAGTGATGAAACTGAGAATTTTGACTTCATGAAAGAAATTGCAGATAACTCGATTATTTACAAGATTTCTTTTGAATTAGCATCCAAATCCAATGCTACACTAAATATGAACGACGTACAAACTACATACAAAAATATACTCGAAGAAAATGGGGTTAAAGTTGATGAGCATCATAACTATAAACGCCACTTAAAAAAGTTAATCTTAGATAAAATACCAGACGTTCATTTTCAAAAGTCTTCAAGAGTCACAGAGCCGGAGATTTTCATGTCCACCAGTGCCGTTAGCGCCGCTGTATTAAACTACCAAAGTAGAAGTACTTTAGAGGGTGATTTAGATGTATTAAAAAAAGCTGCAACTATTCTTCGTAAAGAAGCCACTAACGTTACTAAATGGAAATTTGAAGGCGATTTTTCTAATTTTCAAGAACCTAAACTCCTTACTGAGTTTTGCAAAGTCATAGTCTGTGGTACGCGTGGGATTGAAAATGAACGACGAAAACATTCAATTGATCTTGGAGTCTCATCACTGGTGCATCATTTACTGCGAGTCATAAAAACATCCAGACAAATAACATATAAACCTTCGACGCAAAATGAACGTGGGTTTATCGCACAACCAGATACGCCGCTAGCTGTCGGTTTAGCACTTGATGTTCACAAAAACACACGTTCAAAATTAATTGTTAACAAACTCCATGATTTAGGATTATCAATTAGCTACAATAAGTTGATTGATTACATTGGAAAAAGAAATGGCCTCTACTATATGGCGAGAAATGGCAATACATGGTGGAGTATGCCTACCAACGTGGTTAGTGAAGGATAAATTCACTTGGTTTGCCATGGACAATATAGATTTTCTTATTTCCTCACCGTCCGGCCAAGATTCATTTCACGGGACTGCGATAGCAGCATTTCAAGCTAAGGATTTAGATAAACCACCAATCATTTGAAAACTGAAGATTTCAAAAGATGGAGAATCTATCCCAGAAATTGAAGGCAATGAGTTCTGCAAGAAGCCTGACGTAAGAGCGGAAAGATTTCCATATACTTCAAAAAACAAGTTCACCGATTCAATGATTTTGAAAGAAGACATTGCTTGGATTTTGGGCTCTGTAGTTAATAATGTAGCTGGTGGGTTCGGTACTTGGTCTTCATTTAATTCTTTGATTTGCGAACAGCGAAATATCTGTAACGTAGCACTGTTAGCACCTCTTCTAACGTCATCACCAACGGACTACACAACGTTTTACAAGGGGCTTTTGATGGCCCAACGCGTAAATTTTGCGGCCATTGGAACGAACGCTTTAACTGTCATAACACTCGACTTACAATTATATGATATGGCAATGAAACTGTGGGTTTCGCGAGAAGACATCAGAGAACAATTTCTATTTCGGCCTGGTGAGTTGCACGTGGTTTTTTGGGCTTTCGCTGCACTTGGAAAATATGTTGAAGGAAGTGGAATTGATCAAGCATGGGTGGAATCCGGAATGTACTCTGCCGCTACAGTTACTCGTGTTCTAACTGGACGGCACTTGTACCGATGTATAGAAGCTCATACCACAACGACGCTCGCTCTCTACGAATTATACATATCTAACTTATTGAAAAACGATCCAGCTGAGTCTGAAACCATCAGAAATTTGGCGTCTGAAATTAGATCTGCGTACCAAAGAACAATGAAGGAAAATGGTTGTTGCGAGTCGTTGAAGTCAACAATAGCTTCTCTCTCTATGAAGAACACTATTTTACAGGAAATAGCCACTTCAAAAAGCGATTCGAATCCAGTTGCAGAGTTTCTTCTCAATTACATGAGGCAATTTTTATCAATCATGAATTATATACGCGCAACTCGCAACGCTGATCTTGAATTGCACCTGAAATCAACCCAAAATGTCATAAAATTTGAACTATGCGAGATTATTACCGTTATACCTTTACACTATGCAGCAAACTGAAACCAAACATCCAAAGGTTTGGCAAGAACTAAGAAATGGGTATGTCAGTGTTAGCAAAAGTAATGTTCCTTTTACTTCAATTGGCTCCGATCACGCGATTGAGCACGAAAACCGTCGCCTTAAAGTAAGCGGAGGGATCACCGGAATAACTCAGAATACCGATGCCCTTCAACGTTTCTTTACAATATCTCCAATGCTTACTGACTTGGTTTCTGATTTTGAGTCTGGTTTTGGAATAGCTGATAGTGCTAAAGAAAATAAGCATCATGAAAGCTCTGGCAGAAAGTCGAAACGGATTGATGAAAACGTTTCCAAACTACGAAACGTATTTGAGTCTCATGGTGATCCTTTCCTATCCCAAAATTCAGACTTGCAAAACCTCATGACTCATAAAGTAATGGATCCAGCCACTACTCACGATATCTTGATGAAAGATAAAATTGGGCAAGAAAAGTTTGAATTGTTCGTATCTGAACGTCTAAATGATGGAAAACTAAGTGTTTGGGCTCCAATGAAAAGAAATAATCTTGGCACATTCAAGAAAGACAACGCTAGTCGATCGGTTTGCGTGAGAGAGAAAATCTTAAAAGTTACTGAGGAACGTGACCTTTTACAACGATTCATAATTGTTGCTAAAACCCGAGACTTGGACTTGAAGGACTGCATAGGAAGGTTTGAGTTTGGGGCTTTTCCCCGTGGAGTTTTTGCTAGTGACGGCTCTCTTCTGTTGCCAAATGATAAAGGGAAAGTTGTTCATGTGTTAGAATCTTTCACTTTAGAAATGATCAAAGAAAAATTGAAAGAGCCAAGAAATACAGAGGAAGAGGTTGCTCTTCTTGCCAGAAAACACCTCTACAATGGTTTGCAAGAGCAAGAAAAAGCAGGAATTACCAATAACGTGCTTCTAATAGATGGTATGGCGGTGGTGCAATCATTAAAGAAAACAGAGAAAATAAAGACTTGCAAGGATCTCGCGGAGATGTTTGTTGGCATCATAGATAAAATGTCTGTTGGCTACGATGAAATAAGATTAATCTTTGACACCTACAAAGAATCTTCCCTCAAAGAGCAAACCAGAAACAAGCGAGTTGAAGGTAAATCCACCTACTATCACATAAATGATAGCACAAACATCTCTCACATAAAATTCAAGGACTTATTTTCATCAATACGCACGAAGTCCGAACTGACTCAGTACCTGGCTGAATTCGCAATTGCACACAGTAGAAGTGTTTCAAACGTTGTCAAGAAACTATTTGTATCTTACGGTACAGTCACTAAAGGCAACACTCCTGTGAATACTTCAGTAGCAACTCATTCCCACGAGGAAGCTGATACACTTCTAATTTTGCACGCTTTAGAAGTAAACAAATCAGCTAGTCTCTTCATCGAATCTCCTGACACCGATGTTTTGCTCCTTGCGATATATTTCTACTCTTCTCTTCCAAAGGCTACATTCTTTATTAAGAAAGGTGGCAAATCAAAATCCGTTTTACGAGTGTCTGCGATACATAAAGCTCTTGGAATTAAACGCGCCAACGCCATACTGCGTTTTCACGCGTTCACCGGATGCGACATGACCGGAAGGTTTTCTGGTCGCTCAAAAGAAAGGTCCGTAAAAGAGTTCTTAAAATGCGATGTCGAAATACTGGAAGCGCTTTCTTCTCTTGGGGAATTCACAGAATTAGGTAATCAAGAAACTGAAGACAATCTTCTAAGATTTCTTTGCAAATTATATAATTCTAAGGAAGAGAAGAGTCTTGAAGATGTCCGCTGGAAACTCTACTCATCGCGCGGACTGCAAGGAGAAAACCTTCCTCCTACAAGAGGCGCAATGAAACCCCACATCTTGCGGGCTCATTTCATGACCTTCATTTGGAAATGTGCAAGATATAGTAAACCTGAAATTCCGTGCCCACAAGAGTTCGGATGGCAAAAAGACACAAAAACCAACAGCTTCAAAGCAATTCCATGCTTTGAACTTCCAGCCCCAGAAGCCATCCTGGAGTTAGTAAAATGTGGCTGTAAGAGCGGATGCAAAGGAAATTGTTCTTGCCGCAAAAATGGATTAGCGTGCACCGACGCCTGTGTTTGTTCCCAAGAGTGCACCAATCTCCCGAAACCTTCGTGATAGAGTCGGACACTGATTCGGACGATAACTAACTATTACGTTTTGCTAATTTTCATCATATTTTTAGCTTTTTTACGTTATTTCATAGAATTTTTAAACGAAAACTTTCACCTACAAAGTAATTTCTTAAATATGGCAATTACAAATGGATAGGTGGGGGTACACAAACCCTGGCGTCAAACGTTTATTAATGTAACAAGCGGGTAAAAATAAATATTTCTAATATAACCTAGGTCTAATTTATATTATTTTTATCTGCGAACGGGAAAACAAAAGAGAAAAATTGAAATAATTGACTTTTATCAATATGGTAAGACGTGGGGGTGGAAACAATTTGCTGCTTTCCACCAACTAACGCCACTACATTCTTGAAAAAAATTCAGGCATTTTCTCTAATCATTCAAATCATATGGCCGTTGAGTTTTTGTTTCTATCTTAAATATTTATTTAGATAGAAAATAAAAACCACACTTTGGGGAGGGTAAAATTCCTCCCCCTCTCGCTCCCATAATACGGCCCTAAAAGCTTGTCAACAATTAAGTTCTTGCTGAGCAAGGTCCATTTTATATGTTCCAAGTCAAAAATTGCTTTTTACAAACAATGCAAGCGGGAACATATTTTTGGACAATAGAAACCGTACTATTCCATTTTCATTACATAAAGGTGTGACAGTTCCAATACTTCTTTCTGTTTTATCCCCTTCCGTACCTACGTTTGAAACGTTAGAATACTTCAGGTATTGATTTTCGGATACACTTCTGTATCATTTTCAAGAGCTTTATTATCATCGATCTGGGTAGATCGTAATATGTTACGTTTTTCGATGTATTGGCGTTTCATTTGTTTTGCTTTATCTTGAGCTTCTAACGTATCATACGTTTGTTCATTTGTAATAAATGTACTGGCAAGCGAAACATGTGTTTCATTATAAGGAAAACGTTATTGAAATGCAATGGATTTAACACTACTTGTGTTTCGTCCCCAAATCAACAATTAATTTCTTGCTGAGCAGGGTCCATTTTATATGTTCCAAGTCAAAAATTGCTTTTTACAAACAATGCAAGCGGCAGTACAATTGGAACCCCACTAAATATACATCGTAGAAAAGTTCAGGGTACCTAACATTAGACCTTAAATTAACGGCCTCGTTTAGAAGATATCGAAATGAATGAAAAAAAAATTATACTTTCCCTAATTACGATTAAAATCCAATTAACTGACCCAAAAATTGAAAAGAGCAGCCCCGCCATTTTTTAAAGTCACGTGAAAAACACGCACACACGCCGTTATGGGCCAAATGGCTAGCGAATTTATTGAATATATCAATAAATATCGTCGTCTGCAGTAGAGAAATCTAACTTTCCTATTCGCTAGCCATTTGGCCAGTAACGGCGTGTGTGCGTGTTTTTCACGTGACTTTAAAAAATGGCGCGGCTGCTCTCTTCAATTTTTGGGTCAATTAGTAGGATTTGAATCGTAATTTGGGAAAGTATAATTTTTTTTATGAATAATTTCGATATCTTCTAAACGAGGCCGTTAATTTAGGGACTAATATTAGGTACCCTGAACTTTTCCTTTAAAAATAGATGGCCTAAGGGCTCGGCTCCTAATAGAAGCCACATCGTACCGTACTCAACAGTATACGTGCATTTTAAAAGGAAGGGAACTATAATAGTAAGTTTAAGAATATCATTTAAATGTGCTAGAAAGGTTAACGATTATCTTATTTTAAATGATAGGAGTGGAGAGAGAGATGTTTATGGTATTGGCTTATTTAAGTGAGAGGTTTCTATTCCCTTCAAAATGACTCTCACCCCTCGACAATAAGAATTTCACGCTCCCCTGTTTCAATATTCAAAGAAATCGACGGGAATGTTAAAAGCAAAAGCGAGTATGTACTGACGTTATTTTTAGAATGGTCTTAAGGCGGTATTTATTATTATAAGTTGCCTGTATTTCTCCACAAATCGATAAGAATTTTAAAAGCAACAGAAAGTATATAGTAACTTTTGGCCCTAGATATTTTATATTTTTATTTTATATTTTATTGAAAGAAGGATTACGGGTAAACATTTTAATACTGTTTAGGGTAGGGCATGGAGGGGTTATTTACCAAACATTTCCGTACGCATATTAATTAAAAGATCGAGGGGCTAGTCACTCATTAGGGTAGGGCATCGAGGGGTATTAATCCCTCAGATTTTCTGTACTTCTAATAAGGGTTAGGTATGCGTTACGGGTAATCGTTATAGCGCTGTTAAAGGCTGCGCATCGTGGGCTACTCACTTAAGTTTTGTGTTTGTGTCAAATTATTACAATTATTAAGATTACTGAAGTATGAATTACGGGCAATCATGTTAGCACTATCAAGGGTAGCGCATCGTGGGGCTACTGACGCCACTTCTCACTCAGGTTTTCGCTAGTTTTTTGTTATTATAAGCAATTTCCTCTCCCAAGCAACCATGGTGAGAGAAGAAAGACCCCATAAACTTTGTTATAGGCGTTTCGAACGCCAGCAGCCAAGCGGAGGCTTTAATGGTTTTGTGTTTCTCTTAGATCTCAGTTATCCCTTGTACATTTTAGAATGCTTAATGCTAAGGAACGAATTCTGTTTATCTTGGCATCCAACGGCCATAAATTTAAACAGAAATGAATAAACATAAAGTAGAACAGTGTTCATGCACAAAAATTGGTTGAAAACTATATAAATTTTAGTTTGTATTTTTCTACACTATACCAAAATCATCTTAAACATTCCTAAGAACTAACAATTAACGCATCGAGAATACGGAGGTGACAGATTGGGGAGGGGTTTGAAAAAGTTGGTAAGCCTTTTATGCAAGAAGGCGCAGGTACTTTCTACTCTTCGTATTTCTCTTTTTTCCCAGTTTCCCTGTTTTTAGTATGACCCAACAAACTTATTTATCTATATATAAAAAGGAACCTCACCGGAAAAAGGTGTCTTTTCCAAAAAATTTCACATTGCAATGTTGCATAAATAATACCATTTTGGTAAACTGGTTTCCAGAAAGGGCAATGCCACAGGCCAAAGTTAAATTTCCCGCGTATAGGCCATGAAACCTTGGCAAGCTCTCCCATGTGCCCTATAACATTTTGACATTCGATCACAAACTTTTTTCTTATGTTTTGTTTTCTAAAGTAAAGTGTAAATAATCAAACTACCTTTTACGTGTTTTCCTCCAGTACCCTCGCAACATTTCCACGTGTAAATAAGGGCAGTTCCTCGCCTGTGAATTTTGTAATTCAATTTTGCCCGACAATTTAAACATTTTTTGCCATAAGCTTTCTGAACCTGAGAAGTTAAAAATGGAGTATAAACAAAGAAGAGATCAGTGTATTCAGTAATTAAATCTTCATAATCAGATTCGATTATAGCATCTTCCGTAAATTCATTATCAAAATTTAGATCTGAATGCTCATTTTCATTACTGAAAAATGTTTTTTCATCGAAAAAATTCACACTAATAAATTGAAATGCCCTACTCAATTTTTTCCATAAGATCTCTTAAGGCTTCCTGTTCTCGCGCCTCTGTCACTTATTTCCTATTCTCTAAGTTATAATTTTTCATAATAATTTAATATTATGCTTGTTTTAAATCAATGATGTTTACATTTCATCGTCATCATCATCTTGTACTTCTACTCTTTCAAACAAGACCTTTTCGTTGAAGGAGGCTCTTCCTCTGTAGAGGTACCTGCCTTAGGTGTATCTATCAGTGGTGATTCCATGTCCAAGCCAAATTTTTTATTAAATGGTGTTTCATATTTGTCTGCAGATTAATAACAATGTTGTAAATCATGCTGTATTACAAGCTAGATGTTAAATATGTACCTTTTGGCTTAGCGTGTGTATATCTTGCAGTATTGGCTGCAGTAAAAAACGGTGAAATCATCATTTCGAATGTGCTTATTTGTTCAGTTTGCACTTGTTTGTCAATGACACTAATTTCAGTTTGAGTTGATTTGTGGTCAACCTCATTAGTACTGCATGAATGTACTCATTTTAAAAAGGAAACACTAAGTAGCCTACTAGTAAGAACTGTAAATCTACCCTAATTGGTCAAGAAGAAATGTAGCAAATCTATCATTATTTGAACCCATACCCATCCTAGCTCTCTCGGCTGTCCACAGTTGAAATAATAATTTCGAAAATTGGATTCAATGCATAGTTTCTGGTAAATCAATAAACTCAAGTAAAATATAGCTAACCATAATTTTGAGCATGGATATAGTTTTTCATTAATGTATTACGAAATTTTCAATAAATCAATATAGAAGATGGCAAACCTTTGGAAGCCTTTTCAGTTAGATTTTTGAAAATCAAACTTTATAATCCCTGTCGAATTTTTAATATTTATAAATTTCAATTAATAAAAAAAACGGAAAAACTAAAGCGCTTAAAATATACAATATAATGAACGGTAATATAATTACTTACTATTTGAAATAACAGCAGTAAATCCTCTATTGACAGAGCAACAAGTTGTTTCTAGATTTCACCAACAAATTTCGCGCCGCGACCGAACGAAAAAAAAACCCAGCGTGAACCGATATCGCGTCCGACCTCAAGAAAAAATAACAAGCCGAAACAGAATCGTTCCTAAACCAAAACTTTTCCCACGCTCGTATGGGGAAAGAAATTCAAATAAACCCGGTACGAGAGAGAGGAAAGACGCGAGATTTACCAAAATTCGGACCCCCAAACCCAGCGCTTCTCCAAGCCACGGTTTCTGTAATAATTCTCTGTCCCTAATGTAAGGTCTTTGTACCACGTGACTCAATTGGCCATATACATATTTCAAATAAAACGTACACGCCCCCTGAAGGTCGCCATCTAGCGTTAAAAATCGAAACTTTACGAAGGAGAATATTCCTTTAAGCTTAAAGTCATCGCCATAATGCTGCAAGGTTCTTTGGAGGGGTCGAGCTGGCGTACAGCTAGTGTTTTGAGACGAGTATATTTACTTCCACGACAAACTATCATTCTCTTGTGGAATGAGTCAAGCTAAAGGCTTCCCCTTTGTTAAGAGATATTATTCTTTCTATTACGTTTTGTTTTTTATTTGTTGCGTTAATATATACGACTTCGAACATTATTACTTATAAATATCTAACTATACTTTTAAGAGGACGATTGTGCATTTGATATAATACAAAATTTTATTTCAGCCACCATTTCTGTGGTTCTCCTAAGCTCTCAAGGAGTAACGATCAAGCAACAGATTTACTGCCAAGAACTGGAGTTGCAGTCTAGTGCTGGAGTTGTTGTCAAGTACCGGAGTTTCCTTGAAGACTTGAAATTACAATCAACGACCAAAGCTACCGTCAAGAGACCAAGAGACCAAGTTACCGTCAAATACCGAATTCACAATCAAGTTCTGGAGTCAAGAATCAGAATTACAGTCAAGAAGCCCAGTTTCATTCAGTTATAGCTTTCATATTAAGGCATGTAGTTTTATAGTGTTTATTATATTTGCCCAATAATTATCCCAAAAATGTAAACCTAATTTGAGTTTCAAAATCATTCAGAAGTGTTTCGTCAATGTTTCACTATGCAGACTGGTCTTATAATTAGAAGAAAAATCGACAAAAAATCACTTAATTTTCCACTTCAACCTCCCTTTAAGGAATGAATCACGTGCGAAACAAACCTACTTTCCAAAAAAAATTATTTTCGTCTCTTTAAGGGGGGCGAATTTTTTTTTAAGGTGGCCCAGTTTTCCGTGGCAGACTTTCTTTGACGCTAGACGAAACAGATTGAGGAGTTGAGATCTTTGACGAAATTTCTGTAACGTTGACGAAATTTCTGTAACGTTAACGTGAGACGCAGCAGATTGAGAATATGATGGCTTTGACCGTAAGAAATTAGTAATAATTGCCGAGGCATTTTCCAAATCAGGTTCCTTCAATTTTGACATCGTAATAGAGAGAAGCGTAATAGGAACCCGTTTTTTTCAACAAGGTTGATCACAATTGCTAGCAGTTTAACCTTAACCTGGATGATATTCTCCCTTTTTAAATTATCTACAACATTTCGTAGAATAATTTTTTGTTGGCTTTGAGGTTAGTATTTAAAATCACTAATTATACCAATGGTCATCGCACAAGGAATTTGGCCATCTTTAATGACTTTTTCGCAGACCGCTAACATCAACCTGTGATCAATCTATTCACACTCTTTTATATTTTGACATTTTGGCAAAATTTCCACTACACTTGTTTGACCGGACCAGAAGGAATGACAGGACTGTTGTCAATACCAAAACTAGTCTTTTGAGTAAACAGAGGGTTTTTTAAAAACGTATATCTTTTATATTAAAGGGTTCAAGATCCTGTGTTGTGTTGATGGAAAAGAGAAACCGGGTTAGACCGCGGAGAAAAACTACTTTTAATAAACGGGGAGAGAACTTGCAAAATTCTATGCAGGATTTTTTCCCAGATTTTCACCCGGTGCCACAGTCCGGGATCGAAGCCGGAATCCTCTTGCTGCGAGGCGAAAGCGCTAACCGCTCGCAACCCCACCTTTAAATTTACGATAAAATGGGATTCACATATCACAGAACCGCAATTTACAAGGTTTAGTAGCATTGCATTTAACGGTACCAATGATAAAACAAATGGGAATACGTGCATTTTACGGTTAGGTTTCATTAATATTTACGGTAAAACTGGAATTCGCATGTCACATAACCGTACTTTAAACGGTATATTCACATTAAATTTTGTCGGAGACTATAAAACAAATAGTTTTATATAAATACATTTAAGACTCTTAAGAGCCCGGAAGAGGTACATTTTAAAAATCTTTCATACGACATTAAAATATTCTTTTCTAATAGTGCTTATTTGACGTCATTTACTTATAAAGATGGCGCTGTTGCTTTATATTTTACTGTAATATGGCAATAATTTTCAATTCTAGCAATTCTTGGGTTTTGCTGTGGTATTACATTAAAGTTGAGTGTGCAATTGACATTTTTTTACGGTCAAACTCACTGGCAGTAGGCTGCCGATAATTTAATTAAAAAATTTACGGTAATTTCTGCCAGTGTAGTCGGTTTTGAGAAAGGCCAATTTCTGCCCTAATAGTTAGGTGAAATTTTTTCGACATAATTTTACTGTTGTACACATCAACTATGGTTTGGTAATTCACGCTGCGGTATTTGTCTGCTAATATAAGGTGCTAGCTGAAGTTCGCAAACCCTAAGAGCGTCTTTTTTCGTAGCCATTTTTAAGTTCAGATTCTTAATCGCACCATCAGGGCTGCCAGATTCCTTGGAGTTTCTACTCCTTGGATCTCGTTAGTAGGACGACTGTACCCAGTGTCTCAACAGCGCGTAAAAGGAAAGTTTCCTTGTCGGAGTATCGCTTGAGAATAAAAGAAAATGTTAGCAAGATTGGCGGTAGTGGTATCAAAAAAAGTAACGATTGTTCAACGGACGATGGTGATAGTTGCAAAATGTTTCCCAATTTACAATCGTCTTCGACATTGTCATTGCCACTTTTCTTCTCAGATAGTGCATCTTCAATTTAAAAACATGTCAAATATTCTATTCTATTGCACCTCCAGGGTCGACGCGGAAGCAATAGTTCACGTCATTCCACCAATGAATTTACATCGTATTTGATAAGCCGATTTTTATTTTAGGAAATGACTTTATATCGCGTATTCTTCATATTCGGCAATATTTATCTCTTTGAATTTTGTTTTGAATCAATAAATATTACTTGTACTTTTATATTTATCAATTTGCTTTTTTTGAATCAATAAGTAGGGTATACTCTTGTTTTGAATAAATAAATATTATATACTCTTATATTTATCCCTTTGATTTTTGTTTTGAATTAATAAGTAGGATGTACTCTTGATTTGAATAGTTAAAATAGAATCGCTTAAATAGAAAATACTTTTGTTTTGAATAAATATAAAATTTTTGGTTTTGTTTGAATATACAGTAAATGCTCTTGTTTTGAATCGACATATAATTGTTTATGACATAATGCGTAATCGAGATTTTGGATTTTTTGACACGTAAGATTAAAGGGGATTTAAAATGCCTTTCCTATAATGGGGGTAGTAAAACTGTAGCAATCCAGAAAGAACATATAATTGTGTAGTCTGGCAGCTCTGTTGCCAAAAGGTTTTAGTTACTTTGCTTTGGTGACGGCAAAGGCCTAGGCTCATACGCGAAAATGCCTAAGTGTGTACCTTATACTAATGTTGGGAAAGCATTTTCAAATATTCGTGGTGGAATAACCAGTTAAATATCAACAAAAGTTACAAAAACCGAGGCCTAACTTCTAGGGCGGTGTGCTAGACCTATAGGGTACAATTCGTTCAGTAACATAAATCGATTACATACATAAGACGCTCTTTCCATGTTCAATGTCTGACAGTCCTTCTACACCCTACAGGAAGAGTAAACTGTACATATTTCAAATTTTTGGAGGGAAACGTGGGTGGTGGAAATATGGCAGATAGATGAAAAGGTCTATTTAATTTTCAATTCAGTAGCTGGAAGAACGTAATTTAATATAATTTTTCCTTTCTTTCAAACCGATTAAACATTTGAGAGATAGGGCGACTTTTTGATGTTAACAAAAAAAATATTTTTATGTTCTTTAGCGTGTAGCCCTCTCACTTTGGGTTCCCATAGAATTCTTCCCTATTGAGGGTGGGAAGACCACTGAAGAGAAACCAAAATGGGTAGTTTTAAAGATTACCAAACTTTAGTCGGCCGAGAAATCATAGACTTGTCACTGAGTTTAGTCGAGTCTAGTCACTCGTTCACACCACCCAACCCACCCAATCGGGCCAACATCCTTTGCTCTGGGCAACGCTTCGAAAATTTTAGGATATTTGTTAATTTAATTTTATTTATTTAATTAATTTCGATTTAAAGACAGGATAAAGACGAAAATACACGAATATAGCTAGATTGCTTCCTTTCTGTTCTAATAATCACTTTTTTGGTGGACATTTTTGCTGAAATGAAATACTTTTGACAACATGCTTTGAATGGGCTGGGGCTGAATCATTAAATACATGGTGTTTTTGCAAAGTCCGTCAAAAATTAAGGGGGATATGTTCTTTCGTCGATTTTGAGTCGAAAAATTACTCGATATAGCGGCACTCCCTGTTTACTACCCATAGAGATTAATACAGTCAAAGGCAAGTATGTGCCATTACTCTATTACCATAAAGTTTTTTTAAAATAGGAAAGTTTCGCCGAGAAGAGGTCCATCAAGAAATTTAAATAGACTCCATGAGCCGTCTTCACCCTGTTAGACCACCTCTAAAAAAGTTCCACGATCTTGAGAACAATCGGAATATTCTAAGAGAACAATTGGACACCGACGCTAAAACACACGAAGAGTTTTTGGAGGCAATAAAATATGGTTTAATTTAGAATAGTAAAATGTATACGATACTTATTTTAATTTTGGGAGAAATAAATATTTGGGTTAAAAATCATAGGGAGAAATAATTTTAGGTAAACTGGGATTAGGATAAGTACCGTTTGGGCGAACTATTTTGGGGAAATGGGACTGAATCGAAAGTACGCCTAATTTTTTTTAATATTTAAATAAAAATGTTATTTTCATTTCAAAATTATTCGTAGAAAATTGACACTAAAATACCAAAGTTTTCAAATTGGACTTGACCAAAATTTGTTACAAAAAATAAAAATTTAATCATTTACATCATTTTAGCCGAGAAATAGTACCAATGAAAAAATACGCGTCACTCATTTTCCCACTCGTAACAAGGGCATATATCTTTTATGCGATATTTAAATTCACCGCAAAGAGTAAAAAAGTTGCGCACGTCAAGCAAATACCGACGTTCCCTGTGGGTGGACAATCCGCCAATGTTTTTAGATTGTACTAAAACGCACCTCCTAAAACGGTCGCAGCTGCGTGTAGTACAAAAATAATTTAGTTTTCCAAGGGCAGGTACATCTTTTAGCGTACCGTCACAGTGAGGGCAATGGAGCTGACCAGACCGCGGCATTGTACAATAACCTCGCTGCTTCAGGCTCTCCGAAAAACTCTCGACACAGGCCCGAAGTTATTTGCATACATACGAATATTATTATATTATATCAAAAGAAATAATACTTGCATTTTGAATAAAGTATTTCACTACAAATGTATACGTCAGATTATCAAGTAAGTACTATTTGTACTATTTAAAGTCGAGATCAAAGCGATGCTTTCTTGAGGCTAAACCCAAATCTTATATACTATAATCCCGCTAGCAAGGATGATGAGGGGGTGCGAGAATGCGAAATCTGATATAAATAGGCTCGCAAACTGCGGAAAGGTTCAGGTTGGATGCAGGGACGCCAAAAACATGAATTATTGGTTTGATTTGGTTTTTTTATTTTGTTCTTGTGGCCCGCGAAACGAATTGGTCTGACCATTGTTGTTTTCTCTTTAATTTTGTAAATTCCCCTCCAATTATATACTTAAGAGGTTAATCGAAGACAATTTTCATCTTGTGTTTTTTAGTTGGTGGTTTTTCTTAATATTTAAGTGCATCAGTAAATACGGAATGAAACTTAATTAATCAAATGGTTAAGATAAGAAATTGCGGAAAGGCTCAGATTGGGTGGGACGTCAAAAACGATGAGGCTCTTAGTTTTTTGTTTTATTTTGTGGTCTTTAGGCCTGCGAAACGAATTGGTCTGATTATTGTTGTTTGTCCACAAAATTTCGTGTTTATCTACTCGAGATGTAAATTCCCCTCCAATTAGATTGTGAAGAGGTAAATCGAAGACAATTTTTATCTCGAGTTTTTTTAGTTGGTGGTTTTCTTAATATTTAAGTGCTTCAGTTAATACGGAATGAAACTTAATCAAATAGTTAAGATAAGAAACGTTTGATATTAGGAACATATAAAATGCCATCAAATTTCTTCAGATATACCATACTCTCATTATAAGGCGGTTATTTAGATATTTTCTCTTCGGATCATAAAATGGACATCATTACTAATCAGATTTTTAAAAATCCTTTATTTTTATAATCGTTTAATCGATTATATATTAATTTCTTTATGAAAAATTCAATCATATTTACGCCAAATTACTCCGCGAGTCACTAGAGAATGCAGCGTTAAATTGTTTGGTAATTTTTATTGCCAAAAAATGACCACATTCTGTTATTGTCACGAATATTATATTTTCAAGGGACAAGAATGCCACAAATACCATTTTGTCAATCAGGACTATTTTATTGAACCCGTCGTCACGTTCACAGAAGAGCTCGATCCATAAAACTCTGTCATAGACGTAACATTGAGTCTGTACCCTATTCAATGTTGGACGGGAAACGGTCGTTTTTCATGCAGTCCATGCTTTTTAGGGGAATTATAGTAAACATGGCTGCCAGTCAACGTAAGATTCATTTATGTCGTCTGCTCGCGGGTCATCGGTCGGGGGACTCGGGAATTGTTTTGTTTCCGTCGTTTCGAACTTAGAAGAGCTTATTTTTGAAAATGATTAAAAAAACTAATATCAAAAGACGTGTAATACATGCTGACGTTAGTAGTTAATTATTAAAATTAAATTGTTACATAGATTTTCAGTCTGAGACTCTCAATTTGAGTTACAAAGTCTCGGACTTAAGCAGCCGAACTAGACCGTTGAAAATTTTCCAATCCCTAGTAGGCACCACTCACTTTGAAACGGGGAAATTTGGAGATTCAGTTGGGAAATATTTTCTAGGAAAATACGCTAAATCTATGGCAGCCCTGTGCCTCAGTTTTGTCATAGATTCCCACCTTGCCTGAAACCGGGGGAGAAATCACTTCTGCCGCTTTTTATGGATCGAGCTATTCTGTCAACGTCTACGTTTCGCGGAAAAGTATGGTTTGATTACCGATCGCGGACATCGACAATGGAATGAACATTTAAGATCTCTTTGCGAGAACTTAAAAATCGAAAATGGAATGATCGTTTAAAAAATATAATTTTTTCACGACAACAGAGAATTAGGGCTACTGGCGATATCTCTATAAAACACGCGTCAGACATCGAATATATATATGAAAAATAAGTATTGTTATTCTCTTGAAAAAATAAATTTTTATTTGTAAGATTTATCTAAGTCTAATGTGATTCTTCCGCCTATACGACTAGAATAACTTAGCATAAACCTGTTTTTAGGATTTACCGTAGACTAAGCGTATTTAAATCACGTGGCATCATCAAAATTACCGCCAAAAAATCCAAATTCTTAACGCAATGGGGAGTCAACCATCATTTGACATCCAGCCCAAACTTCCCTCAAGGAAACGGTATGGCCGAGCGTTATAAAATATCAAAATGCGACCAAAGGAATACAAGCAATAATGCACAGTCAAAGCTATAATGACGTGCGAGAATATGATACCATTTTAAGGTATAAAAAGCCAAGACACTGAGTTAAACATTCATTCTATTACCAGTAAAGTTCGATGAGAAAGGATCATTCAACAAATACAATGTAAGTACAACTCTGTTGTCTTAGATATTTGCGTTAAATATATTTATATTATATGCTCAGAAAATGACCGTGTAAATGGTACGTTGATCATTCCCACCGCTAGGTTCAAGAAATCCATTGTCGTAAAGTTTGATTTCCTCGACGGGCGTGCTACTATTAATGGACGGGAAAAAATAGCGAAAGAAGTGGCAGTTAATAGTGTGGAGAAAACACCGAAAGTGGGATCATGGGCATTCATGGCACCCTACTCTACCCCGAAAAAAATAACTCAGGAGACTAAACATCAAAACCGGTGGTTGCTGAACAATTTACACGGGCTTGGATGGGACGAAGGAGTAACTCCCTAAGAAAAACTCGTGGAGTGCCTGAGAGGCGCCGTGCAATATTATGATCGTGTATTTTGTAAGGGAGATGAAAAATGCCTATTTTTGACGGACATTATACACCAGGACGTTATCGAATTAAGTAGGGTAGGGTTCCCAAAGGCTATCGAAATCAACTAAGATGGCCCGATTATCACGTGTATAAATAATCATAAGACTTTCTTTAATAACAAAAAATATTAGTGCGCGTTGTCAAAATGTATTTTATTGTCTGAATGGGTCTATAGTCACGAGGCGATTGTAAGCAGTAATCTAGAAAATGAATAAAAAATTAATAAAAAATCTTTGTTATGTTTTTGTTTATTTTTAAATATTCATATTTGATACGAAAGGTTAAAATATTGCAAAATGCTGATGGGTGACGTTGGAGGGTTCCAGTAGCGCTTTATCCAACTAGAACGTTGTGACGGTAAAAGGCGCCTTAAACGCCCCATACCGATAGAAGGCACTAGCGTCTGACCTTTGACCTCGCCCCTGCCTCTCATTGGTATAAGAGGAGAGGAAGAGGCATGGGGAGGGCAGTTGAGGTACGGTCGCCGGAGAACGACGAAAATTATCACTCGCTGACTAGGCTAAAGGAGTCGGGAACTTTAATTATAACCGTACTAAATTGAGTAACCACGACGAACAAAGAATAAAGCATTGAGAAATTACTTAATGTATTGAATTTATTTAAATATTCTTAGCACGATGTATGCTATGCGTAGCGCGACATAGTAACTGCCGTTACATTTGGTGGCTCATGGGGGGAACGTGTTAATACTTGCCGTCGCTAAGCCTACTTTGGGCCTAACTACCTCGTGGTCGCTCCCCTTTTGTGAATTGGCTTTGTGCATGTTCTGCTTTTATTAAGCTGTCTCAGTTTAGCATTACGATGAATTCCAGCTTTATTAATGTCACTATTAACCTCGGCTCAGCTGTCGTTGATTGGCACGAATGAAAGTGACTTTCTTGATATGGTTCTTTAGTTTATTTTGTGATTGCACTACCTACGTTGCGTATAACTGTGTCTTAGTTTCCACAGGCCGCGTAATGTTCTTATTACTCGTCGTTCGATATTCCGCTCGTTCCATGCTACTTATCCGACCAAATTGTGACATGCTACGTTTAATTGATTTTCTTGCCAATATAGTCCCGGAATTGCTATTATTTGTCGGAGTGGGTCTTCACCGATTAGGTGTAATCTTTATCCGACTCGTTTACGACCGTTTTAATAGTTATGTGGTCGGAACTCGACTGAGATAAGCTCAGTCTGCCAGTCTGCCTCATCAACCCCAGTATGGATACGTACCTAGCCCTATTTCTGGATCTATTGGCACTCCGACTACTCAACCTATCATTCAACCAGGGGAATCACCCCGGTACTTCCTGCACAGCCTTTGGCCAGGAATGCTAATGCCACCTTTATAGATACCTTGGTTACTCTACTTCAACAAGTGCAGGCACAATTAACCAAGTCCTTACCACCCGCAGTTTCCCAGCCAGGAACCGGAGGAGAGGCCTTTGTGCCCTCGGAACTGCCCACCGGAGAAGGTCCGTTTGAGGACAAGACGAGACGTTGGTCCGGCCTTCGGGGATTGACGGGTCCCGTCATTCTTCCGTCACGTCTCATGATCCCCGGCATGCGCATTGGGATACAACTAGTCAGGACCCACCCACTTCTGCTTCCGGTGTTTTAGCTCCTGATTCGAAGATACAGTATGACTAGAGGGCCAGCCAGTCATATCACACAACATCTACTCCAATGGTCTATCCTTCTGGTACAACAATTCCTGATTCATTTCTTGGGAATAGTTACTTGTCTTTTCGGCCCCCCTACTCCTTTACACCCTGGGTCGTATAAGTTGGACCTGCCGGAATTTGCTGGAAATGATGATGAAAACCCGAAGAAATATCTAGAAGAACCTACGTCCATCTGAAACGAATACCGGTTGATGACCTCATTTATCTTCTACTTAAGTCACTACGTGAACGTGCTTCCGTCTGGTTGGATGAGTTCAAGGCCAATCAGGGTCCTTGCCCTTTCCAGTGGGACCGGTTCGTACATACTTTCACTACAAAATTTCATCAGATCGGAAGAGAACCTTGAGGACTATTCTCAATCAGTAAAAGCCACATGAGAATTTATTGGAATTTGAGTCCCGGATCTTACGGTTGAACCGGGCCTTGCGGGAACCTTATGGCTCTGAGGATCTTCTTCGCATAGTGCTGGGGAACATTCACGATAAATACCAGGCCTCTTTTTCTCCTGCTTGGTGCGATTCCCTCGACACCTTCGAAAATGAGGCTCGTAGAATTATGGCTCGAGAATCAATGTGGCCCTCTACTACCTCCAACTCTCCGGGCCGGAAAGTACAATTCCAACCTAATATATCCCGAAATGTTGGTCGCAATCAACGGAACCGCACGGGAGGTAATGGACATGGTCGTAATCAAGAGCCCTACTTCGAACACTGGAGAATTACCTTTGAATCCTCGATTCCAACGCACACCCCCACGACCGACATCTCCTGGTCGGGAAGCGGCTCGTTCGTCTCCAACCCCTCCGGAAACCTAAGGAAAGTTGCCACTGTCGCAGGATCTAGGCAACTATGGTACTCTTATCCTGTTTTGTTGGCTACCGGTAAAGAATATGGCATAAAATTAACTATTAACAAGTCTACTAACCTTGCTTTTGTTGATTCTGGA
Source organism: Phalangium opilio (assembly GCF_054372755.1). NCBI lineage: Eukaryota > Metazoa > Arthropoda > Arachnida > Opiliones > Phalangiidae > Phalangium > Phalangium opilio. The sequence continues at coordinate 11,810,075 of NW_028324178.1, forward strand.
TCTAACTGTTGTTTCATAAATTTATCTATGCTACGTGTATTGGGATTATTACCACATATGGTTCGAAGAAAGATTAACACCGCTACAGGCTTTTTGACCGTACTTCCTCTGGTTGGCACGGTAACAATCAAGGGACAGCTGGAGAATGGGACGTATCTGAAGGAGACGACATTTGATGTAGCCGAGTATCTTCCTTATCCTATCGTGTTGGGCAGCAATTTCCTTATCGATAATCATGTGATCTCACACTGGGGGAACCGGGTGCTTCACATGAATGGAACCAACATTCCCCTATGCGAAATGGGGTCCCCTCACCAACCTTCTAACGACATGCCATCCCATATTACTGAGCAGATATCCGCCATTATGGGACCATCGTTGACAGCTGGACAACGTCAGGAACTAACGACCCTCTTGGAACAATTTCCAGACGTCGAAACAGATAGGATCGGAAGGACTACCTGGGTTAAACACAAGATCCGACTACTCCCTGGATCCACACCCATTTCTAAACGTCCTTATCACGCTGGCCTCAAGACCCGGAAGATAATGAGGACCAAATAGAAGAGATGTTACGCTTGGATGTCATTGCCCCTTGTAATAGCCCTTTTGCTAGTCCTGCTATTGTTGTGCCGAAGAAAGATTGTTCGGAGGGACGTTTTTGTGTGGATAGCCGTGCTTTGAACCATATCACAGTTACCGATCCTTACTCCTTGCCTCGGATTGACAATATACTTGACACTTTTCAGAAACCTCAGTTTATTCCTAAGTTCGATTTGCTGTCCGGATTTTGGGAAATCCCGATGGACCCGAAAAGTTCCCAATATACTGCCTTCGTCACACATAAAGGGAAATTCCAATTTAAGGTCATGCCCCTTGGTCTCAAGAATGCTCCTGCCACCTTCCAACGCCTCATGGATAAGGTCCTAAAGCATGGACGTCACTTGGGGATCGTGGCATATTTGGATGACATAATAATCGTCTCACGCACTTGGCACGAACATTTCCAGGCTATTCGGTATCTACTGTCCCGTCTCCGGAAGGCTGGCCTAACCCTAAAAATCTCCAAATGCCAAGTTGGTTGCCGCGAAGTAAAGTTATTGGGCTATACGCTATCCCAGGAAGGTATCGCCATCGATGACAATAAGTTTAAGGACGTTTGGGAGGTAAAACCACCCCGAAATGTAAAGGAAGTATCCACCTTTCTGGGAATGGTGACTTGGCACGCCAAATTTATACCTCATATCACTGACGTATTAGTACCTTTACAGCAGCTGCGCCGAAAGAATTTCCCTTGGGTTTGGGGGAAGGAGCAACAATTGGCTTTCAACACCATCAAACAGAAGATCGTCAACGCCGCTTTATTACGTGTTCCCGATCCGACATGTGATTACATTCTTACCACCGATGCTAGTGACCATGCCTTAGGTGCTATGTTGTCACAGATACAGGATGGAAAGGAAGTCCCACTAGCCTATTATAGCCGTGCGTTTTAAGAGGCCCAGAAAAACTATGGCATTCCTAAGAAGGAATGCCTGGCAGTCGTTGAGTCGATTCGGAAGTTTCGTCCATACTTAGAAGGCCGACATTTCACTGTTATTACGGATCATAAGGCATTACCGTGGTTGTTCACCCTTAAGGACCAGAAGAGTAAATTACTTCGTTGGGTCATCGAACTTCAAGAATACGATTTCGACATAGTACATTGTTCGGGGAAATCAATCAGGGTGGCCGATGCCGTTATTTAGACCCGTTGAGGACTTGACGAAAAGCGTTAAAACCCCCATTAAAACATTTTTGGGTATTTTCATAGCCTCGCACAACAACAAAGTCAAACCTCTATCCAAGGACGAAAATAGGGCCGCTCAAGGAAAAGAACCTCGATGGACTTGTCTGGCTAAAACGCTCAACGTTCCGACCTGCCAAGAAATTGATCCCAGAATCTTTGCATCATCGGGTATTGGATTTGTACCACAACCATCCCGTTTCTGGTCATCGAGGCCGGTTGGCCACAGAACGAAAAATCCTGGCCCGTTACTACTTCCCTAATTTCCGCCGTATCATTCGTCGCTTCGTTCAACAATGCTTGACGTGTCAACAATATAAGGCAAGGAATTGTAAGACTCCTGGTAAGATGCTGTCCAACACAACTACGTTTGGTCCTAACCAATTAATAGGGATCGATATGACGGGCCCGTTGCCCATCACGCAGCGACAGAACCGATTTTTGGTTGTTATTGTGGATTACTTCAATAAGTATGTCAAGATTACAGCTGTCCGTAATATAACTGCCCTCACCATTGGAAACGTCTTTATAAAATACATATCCCGTCATGGATCACCGGAGGCCGTTTGCTCGGATAATGGCACTCACTTTACGTCAGTTTTATGGTCCCACGTATGCCGGATAATGAAAGTCAAGACCAAATTCACTACCCACTACCACCCACAAACTAATCTAACCGAGCGAGTCAACCGCGTCTTGGGTGAAATGATAAGTATGTATATAGGTAATAGCCATAATTGATGGGATTTGGGCCTGGAAATGCATCAGCTAGCCATCAATTCTGTCATCCATGTTACAACGGGTCGAGAACCCCGCTTACCATGGGATCATGACGAGGATGCTAGTGGCTTTTTCGACCTTCAGGTTGGACAAGAGGAATTAGCTGCCTATGATCGAGGACCACTGCAAGATCTCCAGGAAATCCGGGAAGAAGCAGAGTCGTTCTCCCGAATAGCCCAAATGAAGCAGAAGCATTATTATGATACACATTATGGAGGTTCCGAGATAGAGTGTGGCCAGTTGGTTTCGAAACGAACCCATAAACTCTCCCAAGCATCCACCGGATTTTCCGTCAAGTTCGCTCCCGCCTATGAGGGCCGGTATAGGATTATATCCAAACAAGGGCCGCTAACATATGTCTTACGTCACGAAATCACGGGAGCACCTGCCGGGACATGGCACATCAGCCAGCTCAAATACTTCAAATCCCAGGACGACCAGAATCCAGTAGGGGATGTGATTAATGTGTCCGTCGATGAGGACAATCATCTAGAAGCCCAAATAAAAGAATCTGACATCGGACCCGAACCTTTTAACGCTAAATTAATAGAATCTTTTAACTCTTTAAGTGACTCTATCACTACTGGTCCGGCAGACAACTCTGATACCTTGTTGGACGAGTCCATATCTCTCGATGACCCTCCAGATACGACCATAGCACCCCTCCTGGTGCCCTTTAAATTTGGCTGGACCCGAGAGGTGGTAAAGCGTAAAAAACCCTCACCCACGGGACAAACACATGATGTGTATTATTATACCACCGGACCACCACGGTATCGCATACGGTCATGGCCCGATTACGAAGCATCACCACACGTGGGGCCGGTTTTAACACGGGAGAACTTCCGTTTTGGACCTGAATCCATACCTGGAGCTCCTCCGAATCACGAAATTTTCAGGGACCCCGGTAGTTCCGTTACCTTAATTACTAATCGGATATCTATTCCTTCCCTAGTATGCTTACTTCATCGGAAGAAAACGCTATGTTCATTGTGACTGTCGAGCCAGGGTATCGCTCAGTCGGAGTTCGCACGTCGCCCAGACGAGATATTCCCCAGGAAGTAGAATCCTCATCATCCCGTCTACGCACTCGGGGTCGATCTTGGGCCCGTTCCCGACATCGACGATACAGAAGTCCCTCATTTGAGCGTAGGGGAAGTACCAGCCGACCTCTACCAAGATCACCTCCTCCACGCAGGCAACGATCCAGATCACCTCCTCCACGCAGGCAGCGATCCAGATCACCTCCTCCACGTCGACAGCGATCCCCTCCACAACGTCATCAACACAGCAGTTCCAGACCTGCTCAGCCGTACATTCCTGAGTGTTCCTATTGTGGGCTGCGTGGGCATGACCGGGAGGCCTGTCCATATCGCAGGCGGTGCTATCGTTGTCCGCGGACGGGACACTTGGCCAGTGCTTGCCCCAATCCACAACGGGTCTTGCGGAACAATGTTCAACGTACTTGTCACGGACTACCTCCGTTATCCCCAGGTCAATTGCCTGAACCACTTACAAGACACAAACTAACTTTTTCGTTATTTAATTTTATGTTGAACAGTATCATTGTTAATTTTGATGGATTTCACCTAACTTTATTTTAATTTCATTCTCTTTAAGTTTGTTAAAATTGTTAATGAAGAAATTTATGTATATTCGACACAACTACTCGGTGAGCTATAATAAGGGGGAAAATGTGACGGTAGAGGGCGCCTTAAACGCCCCATACCTGACCTTTGACCTACCTCTCAATTGTATAAGAGGGAGGAGGTGGCAATGAGAAAGGCAGTTGAAGTATGATCGCGGTGGTCGACGGTAATTATCACTCACCGAGTAAGCTAAGAGAGTCGGAAGTTTTATTTGTAACCAGATTAAATTGAGTAACACGAGGAACAGGAAATAAAGCATTGAAAATTTACGTAATGCATATAATTTATTTAAATATTCTAAGCACGATGTATGCTCTGCGTAGCGCGATTTAGTACATACCGTTACAAAAGGCTCTGAAAATGGTATTGGTATCCGAAGACGCTTTACGTCGAATGAAGGGTATGTTATCGATTGGGCGTGTTATCAAAACAGCATTGTCCAAAACGGCTTTTTCATAAACGCGTTTGCCATTGTAGCCATTTCTCGTTTTAGCGCATTTTGATTACAGCGTTTATATCTTGAGCGTACGAAAGTACGCCATTTCCAAAATATTGTTGTTTATCTTTATTGACTTCCCAAAATAATACGCCTTTTCCAAAAATTATATTTTATATTCACTTCCGAATATAATATTGCCTAACATTGTTCTTTGTTCTATATACTAAATATAATAGAGATTTCCCTCCCTATCAATCACAGTTTGGGTGGAAACAACAACCGCTGTTTTGGGAAATAGCGCTGTATTGAGAAACGCGGAAACAGCATCCGCGGTTTTGCTTCCACGCGGTTTTACAAACCGCTGTTTTAGGAACCGCTTTATTCCAAAACGCTCTTTTGAAAACTGCTCAACTACCCGTGAACCGAATGAAGAATGCTACCACCGAAGATGTCGCTCCCGAATCGGACATACCATCCTTGGATAAAGAAATTAAAACTATTCTCGAAAACCCTCGTATTTGCGAATCGGAGAAATTAACTTTATATAATCAAACTTTGCAAAGACACATTGCATCTAAAAGGAAACCAGTTAAAAAACAACAGACATCGGTTAAAAAAACCTGGTACGAAGAAATTGCAACGTCTATCTCACCGAGCATGCTTTCTGACGCGATATCGTTGTATACCTGGACATTGAAATACATTTCGTGGAACGAACTTAGTGAAATGGAAATTGGGGGAAGGGTCGTGCCCGGATAAACGTAGTCGATTTAATTTACTATGCGGTTAGAAAAACAAAAGCAAATACGGACCCAGCGGATTACAATAGCTTCTAAGGAATATTTTACTACAACAATTTATTGAAAATTTTTATCAAAATCCCTACTAGAGCGCGTATATTGAAATCATTATTGCTTAACGCGACATCACCCAAACTTAATCCATGGGTGACGCGGGTATATAAACTGGAGGCGTTAAATTCGAAACCCATTTTACAAAGAGGAAGTACAAAAGGTGGGAAAAGATCTCGAGACTTGCGCGTTCAAAATTGAATAAGTGCTAATAAAGAGAAAGAAAGCTGATAATACCGTAGAATTGCTGGTGCGTTGGAGTGGATACGGACCTCAATTTGACAGTTGGGTGCAGGAAATTGACTTACTATGAGTTTCTATATCACTTAACCATCCGATTCATAGACAAAATACTTTCCTAACAATACTACGAGTAAAATAAAGACGTATCTTCCAGAAGTAGTAAAACTTAATGGCCCTTACAAAGTTGGATTGACGGAAAAAAGTTTTCTAAGAACCTGGAATAATGTGAGGGGAGAAAAACTATAAGAATTTGGTCCATTGACGCTAAAACTATGGAAACTGTAGTTGTTTTTACAAAAGGGAGTTTCTTATCAATTCGAGATTGACTCGGAATGTTGTTGTTCAATTATAATATACATGAAATTTGAAAATGTGTGTTTAAAAGACCCACCTTGTCTGTTGAAATGACTGTGAAGGTCCCCACTTGTAAATTTATCGAGTGTGAGAAATGAAATTGAAATACCTGATGGAACCATATAGGCTTCGACACTAGTACAAAATCTAATCATTTATACACAAATGTCCCCAGATGTAAGGTTGGAAGACTAATTAGGTCCCCACTTGTAAACCTGAAATCAGCTCAAAACTTAAGTGTTAAGCCTTTAAAAGGTCCGATTACCTAAATTTCATTATAATAATCAATATTTAAACTATAAAATTAAAATATACATGAAATTAGAAAATGTGTGTAAAAGAACCCACTTGTCTGTTGAAATGACTGTGAAGGTCCCCACTTGTAAATTAATCGAGTGTGAAAAATGAAATTGAAATACTTGATTGAACCATATAGGCTTTGACACTAATTCAAAACCTAATAATTTATACACAAATGTCCCCAGATATAAGGTTGGAAGACGGTTTAGGTCCCCACTTGTAAATCTGAAATCAGCTCAAAACTTAAGTGTTAAGCCTTTAAAAGGTCCGATTACCTAAATTTCATTATAATAATCAATATTTAAACTATAAAATTAAAATATACATGAAATTAGAAAATGTGTGTAAAAGAACCCACTTGTCTGTTGAAATGACTGTGAAGGTCCCCACTTGTAAATTTATCGAGTGTGAAAAATGAAATTGAAATACCTGATGGAACCATATAGGCTTCGACACTAATACAAAATCTAATATTTTATACACAAATGTCCCCAGATATAAGGTTGGAATACGGTTTAGGTCCCCACTTGTAAATCTGAATTCAGCTCAAAACTTAAGTGTTAAGCCTTTAAAAGGTCCGATTACCTAAATTTTATTATAATAATCAATATTTAAACTATAAAATTAAAATATACATGAAATTATAAAATGTGTGTTTAAAAGACCCCACTTGTCTGTTGAAATGACTGTGAAGGTCCCCACTTGTAAATTTATCGAGTGTCAAAAATGAAATTGAAATACCTGATGGAACCATATAGGCTTCGACACTAATACAAAATCTAATATTTTATACACAAATGTCCCCAGATATAAGGTTGGAATACGGTTTAGGTCCCCACTTGTAAATCTGAATTCAGCTCAAAACTTAAGTGTTAAGCCTTTAAAAGGTCCGATTACTTAAATTTTATTATAATAATCAATATTTAAACTATAAAATTAAAATATACATGAAATTAGAAAATGTGTGTTTAAAAGACCCCACTTGTCTGTTGAAATGATGGTGAAGGTCCCCACTTGTAAATTTATCGAGTGTGAAAAATGAAATTGAAATACCTGATGGAACCATATAGGCTTCGACACTAATACAAAATCTAATAATTTATACACAAATGTCCCCAGATATAAGGTTGGAAGACGGTTTAGGTCCCCACTTGTAAACCTTAAATTAGCTCAAAACTTAAGTGTTAAGCTAGAAATAGGACTGATTACTTAAATTTCATTCTGATAATCAGTATTTTAACTATAAAATTATAATATACATGAAATTTGAAAATGTGTGTTTAAAAGACCCCACTTGTCTGTTGAAATGACTGTGAAGGTCCCCACTTGTAAATTTATCGAGTGTGAGAAATGAAATTGAAATACCTGATGGAACCATATAGGCTTCGACACTAATACAAAATCTAATATTTTATACACAAATGTCCCCAGATATAAGGTTGGAATACGGTTTAGGTCCCCACTTGAAAATCTGAAATCAGCTCAAAACGTAAGTGTTAAGCCTTTAAAAAGTCCGATTACCTAAATTTTATTATAATAATCAATATTTAAACTATAAAATTAAAATATACATGAAATTAGAAAATGTGTGTAAAAGAACCCACTTGTCTGTTGAAATGACTGTGAAGGTCCCCACTTGTAAATTTATCGAGTGTGAAAAATGAAATTGAAATACCTGATGGAACCATATAGGCTTCGACACTAATACAAAATCTAATAATTTATACACAAATGTCCCCAGATATAAGGTTGGAAGACGGTTTAGGTCCCCACTTGTAAATCTGAAATCAGCTCAAAACTTAAGTGTTAAGCCTTTAAAAGGTCCGATTACCTAAATTTCATTATAATAATCAATATTTAAACTATAAAATTAAAATATACATAAAATTAGAAAATGTGTGTTTAAAAGACCCCACTTGTCTGTTGAAATGACTGTGAAGGTCCCCACTTGTAAATTTATCGAGTGTCAAAAATGAAATTGAAATACCTGATGGAACCATATAGGCTTCGACACTAATACAAAATCTAATATTTTATACACAAATGTCCCCAGATATAAGGTTGGAATACGGTTTAGGTCCCCACTTGTAAATCTGAAATCAGCTCAAAACGTAAGTGTTAAGCCTTTAAAAGGTCCGATTACCTAAATTTCATTATAATAATCAATATTTAAACTATAAAATTAAAATATACATGAAATTAGAAAATTTGTGTTTAAAAGACCCCACTTGTCTGTTGAAATGACTGTGAAGGTCCCCACTTGTAAATTTATCGAGTGTCAAAAATGAAATTGAAATACCTGATGGAACCATATAGGCTTCGACACTAGTACAAAATCTAATCATTTATACACAAATGTCCCCAGATATAAGGTTGGAAGACGGTTTAGGTCCCCACTTGTAAATCTGAAATCAGCTCAAAACTTAAGTGTTAAGCCTTTAAAAGGTCCGATTTCCTAAATTTCATTATAATAATCAATATTTAAACTATAAAATTAAAATATACATGAAATTAGAAAATGTGTGTAAAAGAACCCACTTGTCTGTTGAAATGACTGTGAAGGTCCCCACTTGTAAATTAATCGAGTGTGAAAAATGAAATTGAAATACCTGATGGAACCATATAGGCTTCGACACTAATTCAAAACCTAATAATTTATACACAAATGTCCCCAGATATAAGGTTGGAAGACGGTTTAGGTCCCCACTTGTAAATCTGAAATCAGCTCAAAACTTAAGTGTTAAGCCTTTAAAAGGTCCGATTACCTAAATTTCATTATAATAATCAATATTTAAACTATAAAATTAAAATATACATGAAATTAGAAAATGTGTGTAAAAGAACCCACTTGTCTGTTGAAATGACTGTGAAGGTCCCCACTTGTAAATTTATCGAGTGTGAAAAATGAAATTGAAATACCTGATGGAACCATATAGGCTTCGACACTAATACAAAATCTAATAATTTATACACAAATGTCCCCAGATATAAGGTTGGAAGACGGTTTAGGTCCCCACTTGTAAATCTGAAATCAGCTCAAAACTTAAGTGTTAAGCCTTTAAAAGGTCCGATTACCTAAATTTCATTATAATAATCAATATTTAAACTATAAAATTAAAATATACATGAAATTAGAAAATGTGTGTTTAAAAGACCCCACTTGTCTGTTGAAATGACTGTGAAGGTCCCCACTTGTAAATTTATCGAGTGTGAAAAATGAAATTGAAATACCTGATGGAACCATATAGGCTTCGACACTAATACAAAATCTAATATTTTATACACAAATGTCCCCAGATATAAGGTTGGAATACGGTTTAGGTCCCCATTTGTAAATCTGAAATCAGCTCAAAACTTAAGTGTTAAGCCTTTAAAAGGTCCGATTACCTAAATTTCATTCTGATAATCAGTATTTTAACTATAAAAATAATAATATACATGAAATTTGAAAATGTGTGTTTAAAAGACCCCACTTGTCTGTTGAAATGACTGTGAAGGTCCCCACTTGTAAATTGAAGTGTGAAAAATGAAATTGAAATACCTGATGGAACCATATAGGCTTCGACACTAATACAAAATCTAATATTTTATACACAAATGTCCCCAGATATAAGGTTGGAATACGGTTTAGGTCCCCACTTGTAAATCTGAAATCAGCTCAAAACTTAAGTGTTAAGCTTTTAAAAGGTCCGATTTCCTAAATTTCATTATAAAAATCAATATTTAAACTATAAAATTAAAATATACATGAAATTAGAAAATGTGTGTTTAAAAGAACCCACTTGTCTGTTGAAATGACGGTGAAGGTGCCCACTTGTAAATTAATCGAGTGTGAAAAATGAAATTGAAATACCTGATGGAACCATATAGCCTTCGACACTAGTACAAAATGTAATCATTTATACACAAATGTCCCCAGATATAAGGTTGGAAGACTGTTTAGGTCCCCACTTGTAAACCTGAAATCAGCTCAAAACTTAAGTGTTAAGCTAGAAATAGGACTGATTACTTAAATTTCATTCTGATAATCAGTATTTTAACTATAAAATTATAATATACATGAAATTTGAAAATGTGTGTTTAAAAGACCCCACTTGTCTGTTGAAATGACTGTGAAGGTCCCCACTTGTAAATTTATCGAGTGTGAGAAATGAAATTGAAATACCTGATGGAACCATATAGGCTTCGACACTAGTACAAAATCTAATCATTTATACACAAATGTCCCCAGATATAAGGTTGGAAGACTGTTTAGGTCCCCACTTGTAAACCTGAAATCAGCTCAAAACTTAAGTGTTAAGCCTTTAAAAGGTCCGATTACCTAAATTTCATTATAATAATCAATATTTAAACTATAAAATTAAAATATACATGAAATTAGAAAATGTGTGTTTAAAAGACCCCACTTGTCTGTTGAAATGACTGTGAAGGTCCCCACTTGTAAATTTATCGAGTGTGAAAAACGAAATTGAAATACCTGATGGAACCATATAGGCTTCGACACTAATACAAAATCTAATAATTTATACACAAATGTCCCCAGATATAAGGTTGGAAGACGGTTTAGGTCCCCACTTGTAAATCTGAAATCAGCTCAAAACTTAAGTGTTAAGCTTTTAAAAGGTCCGATTTCCTAAATTTCATTATAAAAATCAATATTTAAACTATAAAATTAAAATATACATGAAATTAGAAAATGTGTGTTTAAAAGAACCCACTTGTCTGTTGAAATGACGGTGAAGGTGCCCACTTGTAAATTTATCGAGTGTGAAAAAGGAAATTGAAATACCTGATGGAACCATATAGGCTTTGACACTAATTCAAAACCTAATAATTTATACACAAATGTCCCCAGATATAAGGTTGGAAGACGGTTTAGGTCCCCACTTGTAAACCTAAAATTAGCTCAAACTTAAGTGTTAAGCTAGAAATAGGACTAATTACTTAAATTTCATTCTGATAATCAGTATTTTAACTATAAAATTATAATATACATGAAATTTGAAAATGCGTGTTTAAAAGACCCAACTTGTCTGTTGAAATGACTGTGAAGGTCCCCACTTGTAAATTTATCGAGTGTAAAAAATGACATTGAAATACTTGATGGAACCATATAGGCTTTGACACTAATTCAAAACCTAATAATTTATACACAAATGTCCCCAGATATAAGGTTGGAAGACGGTTTAGGTCCCCACTTGTAAACCTAAAATTAGCTCAAAACTTAAGTGTTAAGCTAGAAATAGGACTGATTACTTAAATTTCATTCTGATAATCAGTATTTTAACTATAAAATTATAATATACATGAAATTTGAAAATGTGTGTTTAAAAGACCCCACTTGTCTGTTGAAATGACTGTGAAGGTCCCCACATGTAAATTTATCGAGTGTGAAAAATGAAATTGAAATACCTGATGGAACCATATAGGCTTCGACACTAGTACAAAATCTAATCATTTATACACAAATGTCCCCAGATATAAGGTTGGAATACGGTTTAGGTCCCCACTTGTAAACCTGAAATCAGCTCAAAACTTAAGTGTTAAGCCTTTAAAAGGTCCGATTACCTAAATTTCATTATAATAATCAATATTTAAACTATAAAATTAAAATATACATGAAATTAGAAAATGTGTGTTTAAAAGGTCCCACTTGTCTGTTGAAATGACTGTGAAGGTCCCCACTTGTAAATTTATCGAGTGTGAAAAATGAAATTGAAATACCTGATGGAACCATATAGGCTTCGACACTAGTACAAAATCTAATAATTTATACACAAATGTCCCCAGATATAAGGTTGGAAGACGGTTTAGGTCCCCACTTGTAAATCTGAAATCAGCTCAAAACTTAAGTGTTAAGCCTTTAAAAGGTCCGATTTTCTAAATTTCATTATAAAAATCAATATTTAAACTATAAAATTAAAATATACATGAAATTAGAAAATGTGTGTTTAAAAGAACCCACTTGTCTGTTGAAATGACGGTGAAGGTGCCCACTTGTAAATTTATCGAGTGTGAAAAATGAAATTGAAATACCTGATGGAACCATATAGGCTTCGACACTAGTACAAAATGTAATCATTTATACACAAATGTCCCCAGATATAAGGTTGGAAGACTGTTTAGGTCCCCACTTGTAAACCTGAAATCAGCTCAAAACTTAAGTGTTAAGCCTTTAAAAGGTCCGATTACCTAAATGACCTTATAATAATCAATATTTAAACTATAAAATTAAATTATACATGAAATTAGAAAATGTGTGTTTAAAAGAACCCACTTGTCTGTTGAAATGACGGTGAAGGTCCCCACTTGTAAATTTATCGAGTGTGAAAAATGAAATTGAAATGCTTGATGGAACCATATAGGCTTTGACACTAATTCAAAACCTAATAATTTATACACAAATGTCCCCAGATATAAGGTTGGAAGACGGTTTAGGTCCCCACTTGTAAACCTAAAATTAGCTCAAAACTTAAGTGTTAAGCTAGAAATAGGACTAATTACTTAAATTTCATTCTGATAATCAGTATTTTAACTATAAAATTATAATATACATGAAATTTGAAAATGTGTGTTTAAAAGACCCCACTTGTCTGTTGAAATGACTGTGAAGGTCCCCACTTGTAAATTTATCGAGTGTGAAAAATGAAATTGAAATACCTGATGGAACCATATAGGCTTCGACACTAGTACAAAATGTAATCATTTATACACAAATGTCCCCAGATATAAGGTTGGAAGACTGTTTAGGTCCCCACTTGTAAACCTGAAATCAGCTCAAAACTTAAGTGTTAAGCTAGAAATAGAACTGATTACTTAAATTTCATTCTGATAATCAATATTTTAGCTATAAAATTATAATATACATGAAATTTTAAAATTTTGTTTAAAAGGCCCCACGTATCGGTTGAAATGACAGTGAAGGCCCCACTTGTAAGTTTTTTGAGTGTTAAAAAATACTAAAGAAATTTTCCATTTATTCCATTAGTTGACTCTCACAACTTTCCTGAAGCACCGAAAAATCAAGGTAATTACGTGAGAAATGTATGTCAGTTTTTACCCTAAATCAGAAAATGATGAATCGTCAAAAATATATTGATGATTTCCAAACCGAGAATTCTTGAGATTTCGCTCAAACTCTGAGTATAGTTGCTAAACAAAGATTTTACTCGGGGGAAAGAGATACCGCTCAAACTCTGAGTATAGTTGCTAAACATAGATTTTACTCGGGGGAAAGAGATACAAGAAATCCGAGCTGTGCTAATTAATTAGTTAGCTATTTAAAAATCTAATTAATTGGCATTTTTCACTAATTGAAAATGGTAATTGAATTTTAATTAATTTACAGCTAATTGAGAAATAATTATAATAAATAAGTGTGCATCGGAAAGGCATTTATCCTTTTTAAAATTAATTAGATTTAGTTTTGGCTTATTAGCCAATTGGATTTTCAATTAATCTCTTTCGCCGATTTGTAGTAAAAAATCGAGTTTCATCTAAACGGGAGAGAATGCGTCCCACTACCAGTAGTGAGGGGGGAACAAAATTGTTAACCCACCCACTGTTTCCTCTCTCTCCGTTTCACAGTGAAAACTATGACTCTATCGTAAATCGTAACTCCCGTATTTCGATCATGATTTTTCCCTCTTGAATTAATAGCAGTGCGCATGGATTTAAAACTCCGGAGTCCGTTTTAGGAACAGTGGCAAGAAAAATGATGAAATGAAACTAAATTTAGCATGATGGAAGTTTCGAGGCTTGTCTCATTTCTCGAGAATAATACATGTTAGGCTTTCATACCCCTTTATCGAAAACAATGAATGCATAACCAAAGGCGGAGTAGGAAGTCCATGGGCACTTTCATGGTGTTATTTTTTACTTACGGTTAATTTTTTGACCTTAATTATACAGGTAATTAACTAGAAATTTGTAATTGAAATTAATTAGTTTAAAAATAAATGACTAATTTCTTATTGAATTGAATTAGTTTATATGTCAAATTACTAATTGGCTAATTAATTAGTTTAAAACATTTTTCTTACTGCTAATTGTAATTATTTAGTTGCCAGCTTAATAGCATAGCTAGGCAAGAAATTAACATATTAGAAGTATTCGGATTTTTTTGTGATTTTGAAAGATGCAAACAGTTTTCACAAGAGCGATTGCGCTGAAATTTTCCTACTATTGAAGCGTTTTGTTATTACAGCCCAATAATAGAAACCTTTATTAATTCTGTGATGCTAGAACAGATCAAATTAAGACTAGAGATTTTAAAGAAGCTAAATACGAATGATATTGCCAAGAAATTCGAGAAGAATTGGTTCGGCATTGTATTTTAAAAACATTGTGTTACATATTTATAACAAATTTCTTTATAACGGTGTTTTCATTCCTAAATTTATCGATATTTCAAAATAAAAAATGGCTTGAAAAGAAAATAATTTTAACCACTTAATATTTTGCTTTAAAATTGACTAAGTTCCTTTAATTAACCTCCCTTGTAATTTGAACAATATTTAAATTACACTCTCTAATACGATTGAAACAATGTGTTTCTAACCTTTTTGTCTATTCATTTAGAACTGTACTTCTAGACCTTCCAGAGTTAAAATATAATAAAAAACAAAGGTAGGATCCTCAATTATTCATAATAGATAAATCGCGCCAGCATTTTTTACAATCCTTTTAAATCCTACGACTCATACCGTTCGAAGCTCTCTGTTTGAACTTTCCATCACTAGGCACTGAGTGGCGATTGAGTCTCGAGTAATTAATTATGGCTTTTAAAACTATTTAAACGATTGAATTTGCCTAATTTATTATGAATACGAATTATTACTTACTAGTATTTTCAATCCACCATGAGGTCATAAGGTATGTTCCATAAGTTTGTCACCGGTAACTGAGAGTTTGTCTTGAAGTGACGCTGGCAAAACGTCATAGATTCTGTAAAAGGCTTAACAAAGACTAAATAGGAAGATGGACTGAAAAACCGAGTGCACTCAATTCTCGCGTCGTTCGCGATAGCTCTAAGTAAGTCTCTAGCATAAGTTAAATACTTATGGAACATATCTTATTAACTTATGGTCCACCTTATTCCCTATCGCCAGAACATAGTCTTATCTCGGGATTCGTGGAGGAGAGGAACGGGAAGAAATTCATCTGTCGGCTGCTACTGTAGCATACGACAGACGAATTTCTTGATATTCTTCCCGTTAATCCTCTCTACGAATCCCGAGATAGCCCCAAATTCCGACGATAGGGAATAAGGTGGATTAGCTGGCATCCTTATGGTTTTCTCATTTGAGAATGATTCGCGATCATAAAGTAATAAATCTAACCTTGATATCTCACAAATGTCTGCGGTAATTCAAATTAAGCTTGGAACCAGTTTTCATTTAAACGACCCTTTATTTAATCAGGATTATGTTAAATTTGTGTAATTAGTCCAAAATTAACATATTGCGAGGGAATTCCAAAATACATGCGAACAGACTAGAAGCCTTCCAGAAGCTATATTAAACCCATAATACTTCCAATTAGTTGCAACAATTAATTCTTCTTTTCAACAGAGAGACACTTTGCTTGTACGCGACTCTAAAATCATATAACACAAGCCTGCAGTGTACCACGTGACCACGTCCACGTGTTTAATTATTCGTAAACCTTCGGTTGAGAAACCCAAAACGTACCAAAGAGAACCGAAAAGGAAATTTGCTTGTCCACTTTTAAAAATATATTAAGCCCAAGTTTCAAAGGCCCCACGTCAAGTGATGCTATCTGTCTCTGTTATCTGAACAATTTTATTTCTTTCATGATTTATCATTATATATAAATCCGCCTACAATTCATCACGTAGATTTTCTCGTCAGAAGTAAATGAACTTAAAGCTACGACTCTATGTTAAATTTTATTTTCAACAAGCCGTTAATATAATTTTAAACATATTTAGCCTTATGAAACACAATAAGAAACTCTCCCAGATAATAATAAATACATTTCAACCATAAGATTTCTGGAAATTAGAGCCGAAATTCAAAAATAAAGTTTTCGCGCCACGGTAATCTACTTCTGTCTCCTTTTTTACCAGTCTTTGAACACCCCTCCTACCCCAAACCCGATTTCCATGTTTCCTTCATGTACATGTAAAGAACCTACAGTAGTTGGCAGAACAAAAATGAAGGTGCATAATTCTCCCCTACATTCTCTGCACTGTCATAATGGATGACAACCAGACAAGACTCTCTCCTCTCGTTTTGTTGGGAAATCATAAACGCGTGAGAAAAATTGTTTTCCCGCTATAGGATAGTCGACTCCGAGGGGTCGGTCATTCACGAAATCCAACTTAAGAAATCCGAAAACAATAACAAAATCACAAATCCGGCAACAATTCAAACTTATTTCGCTGATTTCGAAATCTCACAAGAAAACCGAAATCAGTAACGAAATAACGAAATCACAAAATCAGTAACGAAATAACGAAATCACAAAATCAGTAACGAAATAACGAAATCACAAAATCGGTAACGAAATAACAGAATGAAAAAATTAGTAAATAAATCACAAAATCAGTAAAGAATTCGCGAAGTCCATTACAAAATTCACGAAATCCAAGAAAAAGTCTCAGAATCCATGGAAATCACAGGAAATATCTCAAAATCCGTGGAAATCACGGGAAAAATCTAGCAAAATCCGTGGGATTTTATCGAATCTTGAAATGAATCAAAATCCGACTAAATCAAACGACACCCGATGTAATCAAATTGTATTTCAAAATCCCGTACATTTTATCCAAAACGTCCGACCCCTCGCTCTACTCCTTATCTCCGACGGCAGCTGATGCGATATATGATATATACACTGTTCAAGCTTCGGTTGTCAGTACGTGCAATGCTAGGTCTCTATGTGAGGTAGGTTTTTGCGTACTGCCAACAGAAGAAAGCAATACTGATTATAAAAAAACCGTTTTTACAAACGGAAAAAACCTGATATATACTACAGGTATGGTCCCATTTCTCCCAATTCTGTGTTTCCCAAAATACATTTTTATCCCAAACTTTCCGATTCCCAGTTCTCCCAATCTTATATTTCCCAATCGGAATTTTTATCCCAAACTATTCAATTCTCATTTCTCCCAATCGAATGGTTTCGTCTAATATTTTATGCTGCAAATGGTTGCTTTCAAAACGTTAGGTTAGGTTAGGTTAGGTTAGGTTATTATCCTATTAATTAGCTGCCACCTTTTCCAAAACATTCTCCTACTAATTAGTTGCTACCTTTTTCAAAATATTCTCCTAATAGTTAGCTGCCACCTTTTCCAAAACAATAGTTCCAATAATTCTTCGCCACCTTTTCCAAAATATTCTCCTATTAATTAGTTGCCACCTTTTCCCAAATATTCTCCTAATCATTAGTTGCCACCTTTTCCAAAATATTCTCCTATTAATTAGTTGCCACCTTTTCCAAAATATTCTCCTATTAATTAGTTGCCACCTTTTCCAAAATATTCTCCTATTAATTAGTTGCCACCTTTTCCAAAATATTCTCCTATTAATTAGTTGCCACCTTTTCCAAAATATTCTCCTATTAATTAGTTGCCACCTTTTCCAAAATATTCTCCTATTAATTAGTTGCCACCTTTTCCAAAATATTCTCCTATTAATTAGTTGCCACGTTTTCCAAAGTATTCTCCTATTAATTAGTTGCCACCTTTTCCAAAATATTCTCCTATTAATTAGTTGCCACCTTTTCCATAATATTCTCCTATTAATTAGTTGCCACCTTTTCCAAAATATTCTCCTATTAATTAGTTGCCGCCTTTTCCTAAATATTCTCCTATTAATTAGTTGCCACCTTTTCCAAAATATACTCCTATTAATTAGTTGCCACCTTTTCCATAATATTCTCCTATTAATTAGTTGCCACCTTTTCCAAAATATTCTCCTATTAATTAGTTGCCGCCTTTTCCTAAATATTCTCCTATTAATTAGTTGCCACCTTTTCCAAAATATTCTCCTATTAATTAGTTGCCGCCTTTTCCTAAATATTCTCCTATTAATTAGCTGCCACCTTTTCCAAAACATTCAACAACGCCTGAATTTAATATTTTTCGGTTCATTTGATGTACCTTAATGCTTTTGGGGGGTTGCACATAAGTCAATTTGGCTTAGCAACCCTATCCCTCCAATAAATAAATAAATAAATAAATTCTCCTACTAATTAGCTGCCACCTTTTCCAAAATATTTTCCTAATAGTTAGCTGCCACCTTTTTCAAAACAATGGTTCCTTTAATTCGTTGCCACCTTTTCCAAAATATTCTCCTATTAATTAGTTGCCACCTTTTCCAAAATATTCTCCTATTAATTAGTTGCCACCTTTTCCATAATATTCTCCTATTAATTAGTTGCCACCTTTTCCAAAATATTCTCCTATTAATTAGTTGCCGCCTTTTCCTAAACATTCTCCCACTGAATATGTAAAACATATCATTGTTAATAAAACAAAAAAATTCTCTTTGAACTTATTAACATATGTTTTATGCTGAATTGGGACAAAAGAAATTGGGGGAAAAGACATAGTGTTGGGTCAAATGGGATTGGGAGATATGGGAATTGGGAGAAACGGTTTGGGTTAAATGGGAGTAAATCATACTACATCGTTGATTTTGTGTCGCCACTCACTGTTCTTGTCACGGCTTCTAAGGGACAGATATTATAATTTATTCTAACCGTTTCATATAACACCACCATTTATTAAAGCGGTAACATTACGTCTTGACAATTAATATCGCATGTCAGGACAGCATCAACTCTTAAAGCGGTAATATTACGTCATGACGATCAATTTCACATGTCACAGCTAAAATTGTTGATTCTTATCAGGGGCGTCAACTTCATTATCTTAACACATTTTCTTTACTTTTTATTTCGGCTGACATTTTTTGAAGCCAAAAATAAATAATTTTTGCCATAACAACTGATAATGAAATATGAAATGATTAATTTCAAACAGAATGGATATTTAAAAATACTTTTATAATGTATGGGAAGCAAGTTTTTATTTAAACAGTAGGTTTTATTTTTTTTTCAATAGTAGAAGGTAAACATCCTTGAGATTTGGGTAAAGCCTATCGCGATAAGTTATTTTTGAATCGTTGTAAACTATCCAAGACGTTTTTTTTTCTTCTGACTTAACCGAACCTCTGATCCCCCACCAGCACAAGGGTTAAAAACTAATTGTCGTTTATCCGCGTGAAGCCGTAGGGTTGCCATTTCTGCACCCCAGAAATACTTTCGTGGCTGCTTTTAGCAGCACAAGGGTTAAAAACGAATTGTCGTTTATTCGCGTGAAGCCGTAGGGTTGCCATTTATCTACTCTCCCGTTCAAAAGAGGGGCAACCGAGCCTCTGACCACCCACATACGCTAGAGAGTACGGAGATACGTGCATATTAACCTCAATGCCTTGGAGTTACAAGAATTTTGAACTCGAGTACGTCGTTAAAAGATCCCCCACCATGATAAGAGCTAGATAGAGCCAACCCTCGAGAAGGACCTACGCAACCTATACGCTCGTGGCAGCACAAGGGTTAAAAACGAATTGTCGTTTATTCGCGTGAAGCCGTTGGGTTGCCATTTCTGCACCTCAAAAATCCTTACGCGAAGGGGTCCTGTTTGCAGCAAAAACGGTTAAAATCCAATTGGCGGTTATTCGCTTGAAGCCATAGGCCTGCCATTTCTGGCGTCAAAATTATCTACTCTCCCGTTCCAAAAATTTGCCCGTACAAAGGCAGGAAACTCGAACGACCCGTATATATCAGCCAGTCTGTCGACTGGCTTAAATATTTAGGATTTTAAAACGCCATATTCTGTATAGATAGTTTTCACACATGGAGGATTCATACCATTTACACAAGGAAGACGGGCTATCTGGAAGACAAAAGCAGACGGGTTTTTGTCCGCCAGATAGCCCGGTCTCCTAGTGTAAATGGTATGAATTCTCCATGTGTGAAAAGTATTTATACTAAAAAAATATTTGTTCGTCGTTACATAGAGACCTAGTTTGGCTAGTGCTGAAAACCAATGCTGGATCAGAGTATATATCGAATAATCATAATAAGTTGCCATCGAACGGTTTAAAACTTTAATTACAAAAAACCTTCCTCGCCATTCAAATCACTACAACCACAGGAAAAATGAATCTAATCTATCAAACCACAAAATAAATCCTCCTCTCGCAAAGACTAAATAACTCATACTCTTACACAAGAAACTTCTTCTGCTATCAACAAATGTTTAGCCATTAAAACAAAAAATAAAAATATTAAGAATGGTGAAAATGGAGCTTAAAGAAAAAGTTAGGCATTGACTTAAGACGAACCTCAACTTAAACTCCATAAATTAAAGCTTAAAAATTATATCAAACCCAAGGTTTACTCGTTCAGCACACGCAAAGTGAATTTGTTTACATTAGGGTTCGGTGCTAATAGGTCGCGGGAATCTCAGAGCAGGATTCTAGCTATGTCAATATCAGAATAATGTCAATATACATTATGCATGACGTCACGAGTGTCGACTTCTACACCTGCCCCCATTAATTGACGCAGAAAGACCCAGAACACGGCTGTTTAAGATTCCAAGCAGATGAAATCTATGAGTTCCTCCCAATATATTTGGGGAGAATTCTTAACAAACGCTTAGATTTTGAATTTGTGTCAAACCCTATACGATTGTTTTAGGTATTTCAACAGACAAGTGGGGTCTATTAAACACAATTTATCTAATTTCATGTATATTATAATTTCATAGTTAAAATATTGATTATCAGATTGAAATTTAAGTAATCAGTCCTATTTCTAGCTTAACACTTAAGTTTTGAGCTAATTTCAGGTTTACAAGTGGGGACCTAAACCGTCTTCCTACCTTATATCTGGGGACATTTGTGTATAAATTATTAGATTTCGAATTAGTGTCAAAGCCTATATGGTTCCATCAAGTATTTCAATTTCATTTTTCACACTCGATAAATTTACAAGTGGGGACCTTCACAGTCATTTCAACTGACAAGTGAGGTCTTTCAAACACACATTTTCAAATTTCAAGTATATTATAATTTTATAGTTAAAATATTGATTATCAGAATGAAATTTAAGTAATCAGTCCTATTTCTAGCTTAACACTTTTTGAGCTAATTTCCGGTTTACAAGTGGGGACCTAAACCGTCTTCCTACCTTATATCTGGGGACATTTGTGTATAAACTATTAGATTTTGAATTAGTGTCAAAGCCTATATGGTTCCATCAAGTATTTCAATTTCATTTTTCCCACTCGATAAATTTACAAGTGGGGACCTTCACAGTCATTTCAACTGACAAGTGGGGTCTTTTAAACACACATTTTCAAATTTCATGTATATTATAATTTTATAGTTAAAATATTGATTATCAGAATGAAATTTATGTAATCAGTCCTATTTCTAGCTTAACACTTTTTGAGCTAATTTCCGGTTTACAAGTGGGGACCTAAACCGTCTTCCTACCTTATATCTGGGGACATTTGTGTAAAACTATTAGATTTTGAATTAGTGTCAAAGCCTATATGGTTCCATCAAGTATTTCAATTTCATTTTTCCCACTCGATAAATTTACAAGTGGGGACCTTCACAGTCATTTCAACTGACAAGTGGGGTCTTTTAAACACACATTTTCAAATTTCATGTATATTATAATTTTATAGTTAAAATATTGATTATCAGAATGAAATTTATGTAATCAGTCCTATTTCTAGCTTAACACTTAAGTTTTGAGCTAATTTCAGGTTTACAAGTGGGGACCTAAACAGTCTCCCAACCTTATATCTGGGGACATTTGTGTATAAACTATTAGATTTTGAATTAGTGTCAAAGCCTATATGGTTCCATCAAGTATTTCAATTTCATTTTTCCCACTCGATAAATTTACAAGTGGGGACCTTCACAGTCATTTCAACTGACAAGTGGGGTCTTTTAAACACACGTTTTCAAATTTCATGTATATTATAATTTTATAGTTAAAAAATTGATTATCAGAATGAAATTTATGTAATCAGTCCTATTTCTAGCTTAACACTTAAGTTTTGAGCTAATTTCAGGTTTACAAGTGGGGACCTAAACCGTCTTCCTACCTTATATCTGGGGACATTTGTGTATAAATTTTTATATTTTGAATTAGTGTCAAAGCCTATATGGTTACATCAAGTATTTCAATTTCATTTTTCACACTCGATAAATTTACAAGTGGGGACCTTCACTGTCATTTCAACTGACAAGTGGGGTCTTTTAAACACACATTTTCTAATTACATGTTTATTACACTTTTGTAATTAAAATATAGATTACTATGATGAAATTTTAGAAATAGGATCTTTACGGTTCCTTCAAATATTTGAAGATATTTTTTTAAACTGGAAAATTTTACAAGTGGGGACCTTCGCTGTCATTTCAACGGACAAGTGGGGTCGTTAAAATACATGTTTTCAAAATTCATTTTAATTCACTTTTTTTAATGAAAATATTGATAATTATGATGAAATTTACATTATATGTAACGTTAGTCCCATTTTAAAATGTGGGGAACTTGGCCATCTTTTTAATGTACATCTGGGGACATACAGTTTTTTAAATCGAGTTAATGTTTTAAACGAAGTTAATTTAATGACGCCTAAAGAATTAGGAAAAGTAGTTTTCGTACGTCAAGTGTAATTAAATTATGAAAAAATCACCGTTCGGTCTGTGAGATACAAGATTTTATATTGTTATCGCTGAATAATGTATATTTTGTATTTCTAAAGTAGCGACATCTATCTGTGCTTATTGTAATGAAAACCCATTTTTGTGCCCCCACATGTACGCCGAAGAGACCATATGGTCCTCATTTCGTACAACTGGGTACCCGGGTGTGTGAAAACCTCTGGCGACATCTCTCGGATATGTGTTAATTTCCATGGTCCCCACTTGTAATGTGAAAAGACCAAGTACCTTACAAGTGGGGACTTTTTTTAAAAAATTAATTTGGGCTCTAATTAGTCTAATTATATCATTTATCTAATTACTTACATGTGAGGACTTTAAAATGTCCCCACATGTAAGTCGGGTCCCCACTATGTGGGTGAAAAGATTGTCAGAATCCCCACTTGTCAATCGTATGCAGACGCACTAAAATACGCTAAAACTGCAATAAAACACACATAAACACACCCAGACACACACGATCGTTACAGAACCTCTCCGTGACATACGTCACTCGGAGAGGTAAAAAATTAAGGCACTGACCCCTTCTGGTGAAAAGGACTCTGGATTGAGTTGAAAAGTTTCTGTATAGGTCACGTCTTGGCGCTAGAGAGGCGATGCCTTAAATGAATCACGCAATGTATCTCCATTTAAGTCCATCTGTTTTTTATGCTCTTAGGTTAAAATTCAGCATTTCGACTTAACTCGAGGAGCAGAATTGTCAAAAATAAATTGTTTACGTGTCAACAGCCAATTAGAGGATAGAATGCTCAATGCAGTACTTAACAGTTTTCGAAGCACAGATTTTCGTAAAAGATTGTCAACTGAGAACGAACTCTTGTTGCGAGGTTTTCTTCAAGATGTGAGACGTAAGCCACAGCGACGATTAATAGGATTGTAATAAGCCAAATAGTTGAATCGAAGCCTTCTATCAATAAACGTTCATCTTCGTGGTTGTTGTCGGCGTTGACGGTCGTAATTATATAATGTTGTGAATACTGAGCGGGTGGTGATAGGTGAAAGAGTTCAGGAGTAACTGGAAATGCTATGTGATACTCCACTATAGTGTCCGTAATCTATAAGATAAATCGGAAATCAACTAGAAAGAAGTGGATGATTTTGTCGGTACTGATCGGTGGTGGCAATCATAAATGCAGTTGTTGATTTATATTTCTAATATTTTAACCACAATACTCCTTAATTTAAGTTTCCGGTAGAAATTCGGACATTTCGATCGTCGGAATATTATTTGAAAATATTCAGAAATCAACGTTCATAACGTGTAGTATTTGACCCTACAAAAAATATTTTAAAAGTACCCTCCTCTACAGCGCGAGCTTACGCCGCCATCATGTAAAATTTCTGTCGAAAATGCTACCTATTAACAATTATAAAAATGGGTTTATACCTAGGTAGGACGCGTGATTAAAAGAGGAGATGATATTGAAAGTTAGGTAAAAACTAAAAACTAGATTTATTTTGTTTCGCCCTATATACTAGATTGATTGCAAGAAAAAAATTAACATCGTAACATTGATAAATAAAGAAGCAGTTTTCTTTTCACTACCACCGAGACTCAACATGACCCCCCCCTTCCAGTGTCAACGCTAAAAATAGGCAGTCTTGAAATTTCGACCGGAATCTGGTCAAGATAGCGGTAGGCATGCCCGGAAACGATACTTTCTTTGCTATCTTCTTCACATCAAGAGCATTTGCAAGTTGTACTGTGCCAGTACATGGCTCATCTACTGCAGGTTTGAGATGAACGATAGTAACAGTGTCTGTTCTTTTTCCAATACAAACTTTGAAGTATTTAGTACTCCGCTCGAGCAATAGGTAAAGACCGTCATACTTCGGTTGAAGGGATTTTGGGACCGTATCGTTTCTGATCCAAACGTGTTAACAGCTTGTAAGCTCCTTGTGTACGAAAACATTCTGTTTGGAGTGGTTTGATGCAGGTACTGGCCGTAAAGTATCCATGACCGTGTTTAAAGAACTCAGGAAATCTTCTGGATTTTGTCTTGCTTGACTTGGACGGAAGAATCTCCCGGCAGTCGTAGTGTCTCCATGTATATCGTCTCAGCCTCTGAAGACTGAATATCTTCTTTCACTACTGTTCGTAGTCCCAAAAGCACCGATTGCAAAGTTTTTGTCCATTGCTCATGTCCTTGAGCTGTGAGAGCGGATTTGAGAGACCGATGCTTCCTTTCAACCATCCCTTTTGCTTGGGAATGTAATGCCGTGACTTGCTCGTGTCTTACGTTCAAGTGTTGTGCGAGACCTTTAAATAAACTTGAAGTAAACAGCCTTCCACGGTCTGAATATATTGTCTCGGGAAATATGAACCTAGATCATTATTTAAAAAAACTTGCATTGCCCAAGCCTAAGAGACAAAACGATAAGAGTTTTTCCAGTTGACTGAAGCGCGGATATTTTTTAAATTTAATTTTAAGGACAATCCGTTTTTACTACTTTTTTTAGGTTTCATTGCAAGTGGGTCAGTGGACTGCGGCAAGGATGTGATTATTCAGGTCTCAGGATGTGTGAAAGCAGGGGAAGGAAATGAGGTTTACTTGGGAGGTGACGAACGGGGTGTGGGGGTCAAGTCACCTCCGGCGGAGACGGGGCAGTTGGCACCTACAGGGTAGGATCGCCGACATGTGTCTTATTCCCTCAAACTTTGCCGCCCAGACTAGATGTTTGGGGTCGAGGTAGTTACATGATGGCAGTGGACTGAGCTTAAACTAAAGGTATAAAAAATGATGCTTCGGTACACTGTTGTCTGCAACGGTAGGCCTAAACCGTTGCAATGTCACTATCAGTCTTGGAAATACCCCAGCGTCTACAATATTAAACTAGTTTTGGGACCAGTGACCCCTATCCCTATTTATTTATTTTTTACTATTCATATTAAAAAATTAAGGCAGTATTTCATTAAAGCACGGACCATTCGATCACGCTTTGGCGTCACGGGCTATAAAAGTTAATTGGCCTCAAAACGCGAAATACACAAAATTATGTCAAAAATCAGAGTTAATTCTCAACATTGCCGTCAATGGGAGGAACATCGTTTTTAAATATTATTATAATAATAATATAATATAATTAATATTTAATATTGAATATTTTCTTCGTTAGTTAATTAATATTAAAATAAATATAATTAATATTAAAATAAATAAAATTCGAGGTTTCCCAAAACGGCACATTATTAAAAAATGTTGGCCTAAAATGGCACATTTTTTGTAACCAAAAACGGCACATTTTTTCGTAGGTTTTCTGAAATCTGATTGTTTACTGTTTAATGTTTTTCGGGATGGCCTTTCTAGATCCAAAAGATGTGCCAGACACATTTGTAATTCTCATGGCCATTTGTCCGTCACCGGTTTGCGAAGAATTTTCAGATTACGTTTTAGAGCATTACATAGAGACAGAGCATTTTACGCCTTCATTGTGGGCATCAACTCCAGACGGCAACCCAAGAACTACAAATGGGGCCGAAAATTACCATCTCCAGCTAAGCAAAGAATTTTATAAGTCACATCCAAACGTTTTGCTTTTAATTACAGTTGTAACGGGGAGCCCGTTACTATAGTTCACCACCAGGTGGAGCCACCAAAACTACTATCAGGGTTCCCCGCTAGACGGCCCAGCAAGCTGAACCTTGGACCTGTCGTCTGCTCGACTCCCGGATTGGCTGAGCTCTGGAGGCCGGAGGGGATATATTTCAAACGTAGCCCGGGAATCGGGGCAGTTGGAGGGTTACCGGCATCAAGATCAATTTAATACCTTTTGTTATATAAATTAACTTTATTTGCTTGTTTATATGTTATTTATCGGATTGTAATAGATATATATTAATTTTACTAACGGATTGTATATATAAATTAACCGGCTTTCTATACAAATAAATAATTAATTAACTGAAACTACGTAGTCGTGTGTTTTCGGGTCTCAGCGATAGCGCGCGATTACAATTGGTGCCCCGAGTGAGGACATAACTTTTTGAATTTCGCGCCTTTATCTCCCGGATTTTGTGTTTATTACGGACTTGCGTTTATATACGGACGTCTTTACACCGAGTGAACTTTTGGTATACTACCGGACTTGTGGGCTGATGTGCATCTTAGTGTGTTCCTTCTGCACCACGTGGGATTAGAACACCCTACAGTGAGCCCCTGATCCGGCCTGGGGGATCTTTGAGGGTGTTCCGTAGACGACGGGAACACTCTACCAGCACGACCAACCAGGGACTCTACGAACGATAAGTCAATCTTACGAATTTCTTTACTCGGTTATATACTCTGTATTTTTGGTTCGGTGAGCGTGATCAAAGGGGCTATGTAGGATTCCCCGGTGGGCTACATCTCGCTCTCTGAACCGCGTGATAGGGTGGAGCTTAAGTTTTTGGCTTTTTTTTGTCGGTGTTTGCCAGCACCCAGTTTTTGGAAGCCATTTCACGTTGACTGCCGAACTAGTTATATCACAAGATTATTAAGTTTATCTGACTACGAAGAAAAGTTTTTCTTTTTCTGATTTCCGTTGCTTTACTTAATTAACATCAATTTCTCGGTAAGATTACTAAATTAATTCTTACTTTGGGTCAAAATTAATTATCTAAATGAATAAAAACCGTAAACCATCTATCCTAAGCCTCGGTCGCTAAGCGTTTTTGGGCCGCGTCATTGCGTATAGCTTAACTTCAGGGGCCGCCATCTTAGGCCTCGGTCTTATTGCCAGATAGGCCTTCTTAATTTAATTGGTCGTCTTATTTGTTCGAATTTAAAATGGGGCTTTATTTTTTCTTTGATCAAATATTTTTACCGTATCTTATTCCATTTGCGGTTACTGTTACCCTGGGTTATGTGGGTCTTTTGATATTACGGGAAATCGGTATTACCGTGGGTTATAACCGGCATACCCCTTTACATGGGTTTAATGTTCCTCCCCCTCGTCCGGGCCATAAACCTCAACTTCCAACTAGCCATAATCAACATATCGGGCCTCCCATAACTATGACGTTTAACCCAAATCCGGGCACTGAATGTCAACTACCACATCGTTCCGGTTCCTCTGAACTAATGGCCCGGTTTCTCAAAGATTGTGATTCGAAAAGTAAGGGTTCTAGAGGTTCCAAACTTTCACACCAGGCCAATCGAAGTAAATCTTCTAAGTCGGGGAGTATCTTGCGACCATCCGAGTTAGACGCAGTAGAGGCTCAACGCCGTAAGGAATGGCAAATCTGGGCTAAAGTTGAAACCGAGAGAATTAGAGCCGGTGTTAGTCACTTTGGGAACACACAGGGGAAGAGTGATCCACCCCGGGAGCCACCAAGGGGAATCACCCCGTTAACACCATTTCAGGCACCTTCCCCATCACATATTCCGATATTGAGATCTTCGTCACCTCAGCATAATGGGTCAGTTAGACCCTCTGCCCCCTTGTATGTTTCCTCCGTACACCCGGGAACTGCCAATCCATTTGTACATGCTTTGGTGGGGTCTTCAATTCCCCAAATGGTTCCGCCCAATTATCTACATCCAGGGGTTCAGGAATCCGCCGGGAATGACCAGGCTAGACCGCAAATTCGTAATTTTCCCCGGGAATCTAGTTCTCAGCACGTTCCGGTGGTTAATCTTTCCCACACACCGCCTCGTGTGAATCATAGGGATATGGGGATCAATACATCAACCCCGGCTCCTTCAGTTCCGCATATTCCGGTGGCTAATCCTTCTCACACCCCACCTCGTGTGACTTATAGGGATATGGGAATCAGTACATCAACCCGGGCTGCCTTTCCGGCGGTTATACCTTCCCATACACCGCCTCGTACGGCTAATAGGGTCCTTGGAACCAATACTCCCCATGCTCCTCTAGCTCAGCAGGTTCCGGTGGTTAATAATTCTCCAACACCACCCCGAGTACTTCATAGGGTGATCGGGACAAATACATCTCCACCTAGAAATCCAATCACCCCGGCACAGGTGACCGTTGGTTGTAGTCCGAGAATAAGTTCGGCGTCTCTAGGCCGGCCTGCTCCAGTGATTAACCCTCCTCCAACACCACCCCAAAGGAATCATGGAATGACGGGAACCAGTACGGCCCCATCTGTAAATCCCAGTACCCCGGTACAGATAGTGGCGACCCCAGCCGGGGGCACACGTTATAACCCAGGTCTGGGACCAGCCATAATGTTACCTAGTTTTTCGGGTAGGGAGGATCCCAAAGAATATTTATGTCAAATGGAAATGTTTATTCGGTATCATAGGTTTACACCTCTGGACATAGAATTATTTATACCCTTGTCCTTAAAGGAAGATGCCCTTAGCTGGTGGAAAAATCTTAGCCGCCATGCTAGTGGCCCCGGGGATTGGGGATATAAATAAATAAATAAGTTCAGCTAGCTAATTGGACCAAGTCATCTTGCGACTTATTGCCACTTATCTATTTCCTTCAACACTTCACCCAAGAATATTTGTCCCCCCGAAGAGATAGGGAAATCAGGATCGCCCTCTATGGTTTAAAACAGAGTATGGGTGAAGACCTACATTCATTTCGTAGACGAGTCACACAGTTGAACGAGACCCTGTTGGATCCTCTTGCAGAACATGAATTAGTCGAGATTTTAATTACCAATGTTTTACCGGAAATCACCTTGCTGTTGCCAGTAGGTTTATGTCGTACCCTGACTCAAGTACAGCAAGAATTTAGCCGTATCCAGAGTGGTATAGACCGAAAGTATGCCCAGGGTGGAACAGGGGGATATCTTTCAAGTCCTGGTCCAAGGGTGCGTTTTTCCGGTCCTACAGGGCCCACGAGCAGTACGAGTGGCCCGAATAGACCACCATTATCCCAGGCTTGCTATCGGTGTGGTAGCCTTAACCATCTTCGTCGGGATTGCCCCAGACCTGCAGGTACACCTCCTCGCCCGACGCACACGAGAAATTTACCTGCACTTCCACATGTGGCCCCCCAAGGTCAGGCACCAGGTGCGGGAAACGCTTAGGACGCTACCTGATAGGGTCTCAGGATGTGCGCCGGAACCCACAAGACCCCATTCTCATTCATACAGTCAAAGAAGATAATATTAACAATAGTCGACTTAAGGGTATAATCATTCAGATTGCATGTCAACCATGTGTTGCTTTTCTGGATAGTGGGGCAGACCATAGTATTGTTGCGTGGGATTTTTTGCATCAATTAGGAGTCCTTTCGTTAGTGGTTCCCCAGCCGAAAATGGTTAGGGGTGTACAAAAGGGTATAACTACAACTTCTGTAGGTTATATTGAGTTAGAGATAGATTTGGGGAGGCAAATGGGCACGATACCGGTACGCTTCCACGTCCTAAAAGACATAGAATTCCCGATTATCCTGGGAATGGACATCTTGGACGAGCTTCGAGCTAGCATCGACCATGAACGTAATGAATTCCGGTATTGTGGCTATACTCTTCCCCTCATTTATTTGAAAGATCATGCGACCGGGTTCATCCAAAACCAAGAACTCGACACGGGGACAGTCGATGTGTCCCAGTTAAACATGGGTACTTTAACGGAACAAGAGGTGGGGGACTTAATCAGGATCTGTCAAGAGTTTTCATCCCTTTTCTCTGGTCGTTCGGGTAGAACTCACCTGTTACGACATCGTATTAAGTTAAAACCGGGGACTGTCCCTATTCACCGACAGCCTTATAACCATAGCCGGATGGCTAATGAAGAAATAGATAATCAGGTCAGGGAATTATTGCAACAGGGGTTAATCCGGCCTTCAGAAAGTCCATGGGCGTCGCCTACTATAGTGGTGGGAAAGAAGAATACAACAGAGAAACGAATGTGTATAGATGTTACCCGATTGAATAGTGTTACGGTAGATGACCCCTACCCGGTACCACGTATAGAAGACATCATAGATTCTATGGGAAAGCCCAGATACATTACTAAGCTTGATCTAAAATCCGGTTACTGGCAGGTAGCGATGCATCCGGATGATATCGAGAAAACGGCATTTGTCACACGGGAAGGGAAATTTGAATGGCTAGTAATGCCATTCGGGTTAAAGAACGCCCCTTCCACTTTTTCTCGGTTGATGAATAAGGTCCTGAAGTATGCTAGACGATATGGGGTGGGCGTGTACCTGGATGACATTGTCATAGCCAATGCTAGTTGGGAGGAACACCTGGAAGCTCTTCGGTATGTGTTTTCACAGCTAAAACACGCCGGTTTAACGCTTAATTTAAGAAAATCAAGTTTTGGAGTCTCCAAGGTAGCAGTACCCGGCTATGTAGTAAGCGCACAGGGTGTACAGATTGACCCCGATAAAGTGAAAGCTATTAGAAATTTTCCCAGACCACGAACCATGAAACAGGTTTCATCCTTTTTGGGAATGTGTGGGTTTCACTCCCGGTTTATCCCGCATTTCGCGGATCTGACGGCCCCTCTTAATCGCCTCAAACGTAAACACCAGCGATGGCGGTGGGGAGACGAAGAGGAGAGGTCTTACCAGGCTTTAAAACAGGCAATAGCTGAAGCAGCTATGCTGCAGGCCCCAACCCCGGAAGGGAAATTTATAGTTACCACGGATGCTAGTGGCATCGGTATCGGGGGTATGTTAACCCAGATCCAAGGGAAAGTAGAAGTTCCCCTAGCATATACCAGTCGTCTCTTAAGACCTTCGGAATTAAAATATAGTACTCCAGAACAAGAATCCTTAGCGGTTGTAGAAGCCGTTCGTAAATTTCGCCACTATATAGAGGGTCGGTAATTTGCTGTCTTATCGGATCACAGGGCGTTATGCTGGTTACTGCGCCTGAAGGATAAGAAAAGCCGGCTCATGCGGTGGGCCTTAGAGCTACAGGAATTTATGCCATTCGAAATCTTGCATAAATCCGGTAAGGAAAACGTGGTTGCCGATGCCTTGTCTCGATGCCCGGTATCAGATTTGGACACAGTCAGTCCAAAGGTTTTAGAATCGGACGACACAGATCAGTCGCCCGGTCCTGAAGACCAGGAAGTCCGGGTTAATATGGTATCCCGCTTGATGTAGCAACTAAGGCCGACATTAAGTTAGCACAAGCAAATGATCCGTACTGGCGGTCTATTAGACAGGACTTGGCAAATGGAAAGGCGTCAAAATTATATGTGCTGAAAGATGACATGTTATACCGGATAGCGCAGGGTTTTCAACCGGAAAAGGTAGTTATTCCAACCACGATAGTACCACGGGTATGTCAAACCTACCATGACCATCCGCTCTCGGGTTATAGAGGTCGCACCGCAACGTATAAACGGGTGCAAGCTAAATAGTACCATCCTAAGTTATATTCCCTGGTTAAAGACTATGTCCGGGGATGCGAAACGTGTCAGAGATATAAGAGTAGGAACACTAAGAAACCGGGTCTAATGATTCCTTCTCATAAGATTCATCCCGGGGACTTGGTTGGGATTGATATTATGGGTCCCTTACCAGTAACGAAATCCCAGAATAGATTCTTAGTGGTAATGGTAGATTATTTTACCAAGCATGTAGAGCTATTCCCGGCGCGAAGTGTTACCGCCCCTATACTGTTTAAGATCTTACTACAGTATGTTTCACGCCATGGGACGATGACAGCCTTATTATCGGATAATGGGCCCCAATTCATATCGGTGTTATGGAAGCGCTTATGCCGAATGTTAAAAATCCAATTAAAATTCACATCCCCATACCATCCTCAGGCAAATATGACGGAAAGGGCAAATAGGATCATAGGGGAACTCATGAGTATTTATGCCGGGAATGTCCATACGAAGTGGGACGAAAACTTGCCCCTTATTCAGTTGGCCATTAACAGTGCCATACATACTTCAACTGGTTCATCCCCCTTTTATTTACATCATGGTTATGAGCCTACCTTACCCTGGGATGAACGTACCTTTGCCGGGATACCCGAGGACATAAAAGGAGAGATTAGGGGTTATGAAGATGGGCCACTCAGGGAATGGCAGTTATCCATTGACTTTGCCCAGGAAATGAATGAGCAAGCCAGTGCCAAACAAAAACGCTTCTATGACCGCCCCAATTCTAACCAAAATTGTTAATCTATCATTTTCAACTGGAACCTATCCAGAAAAATGGAAAGAAGCTAAGGTGGTACCACTTTATAAATCAGGTGATCATATGGATTTAAATAATTATAGAGGTATCTCTATTCTTCAAACCATGTCAAAAGTTATAGAAAAATGTGCACACCACCAAATTATGAAATTTGCCCTCGATAATAGTCTGTTTAACAACATGCAATCAGGTTTCGTGCCTGGACATTCTACATTAACTGGGACAATAAATTTACATGAACGAATAATTGACGGACTAGAACATGGTAGATACGTAGGCATAGTTTTCATCGATCTTTCTAAAGCTTTTGATTGTGTTGACCACCAAATCCTCCTAAAAACACTTAAAAGTTGCAAACTCAATAGTTCCTCGATTAAATGGTTTAAATCTTACCTCGAGAATCGTAGACAACAAGTGTATCTCAATGGATGTTATTCTAACTTCGAACATATTAGAGCAGGGGTGCCCCAGGGCAGCATATTAGGCCCCTTGTTATTTAATTTATATACCAAAGACAACCACCTAGCGGTGAAAGAATCTGTTTTACTCGAATATGCCGATGATGAGGCTATAATTAATTCTGATGGCGATGTGAAATGCCTAATCTCCAAACTGGAAACAGACATAAATGCGTTGAAAAGGGCACTGCTGACAATTGGCCTTAGAATTAATGTTCAAAAAACAGTCTTCATGATATTTTCTCCATCGCAAAATAAGAAACTGGACGTTGAGAACATTAAATTCTTAGGAGCCACTGATATACAAAGAGTCTCTGTGGTCAAGTACTTGGGCATATATATAGATGAAAACTTAAACTGGGTTAATCACATCGATTACACATGCAAAAAATTAAAAAAAAGAATTTGGATGCTATACCCCTTATTTTGTGCCCTTGATAAAAAATCCCTTAGCATTCTATATAACGCTTTGCTCCAACCAATCTTTGACTACTTAGACATATTATATGGCACTGCCTCTAAAACTAACTTAAAGCGACTTCAAGTATTACAAAACAGTTGCGCGAAGCGTATTTTACGAAAAGACAAAAGATTCTCGGCTACGGAAGCAAGGTCTGAACTTGGGTGGTTGGATTTGTCCAAAAGACAGGAGTTACATATTTTGAAATTTATGTTTAATATCATTAACGGTGAAGCACCAAATTATATAACTGATATATTTCATAATGCCCTCAATGGCCCTAAAAACATATAACCAGAGGTAGTGAACATAATCTTTATGTTGAAAATTCCCAAAATAAATTTACACAGAAAAGTATTAAAAGTAGAGGCGTGAAGTTATGGAACTCTTTGCCAGAAGTAATTAAAAAATCAGACACAAGGGCAACTTTTATAAATGGAATGTTAGCCTTCTTGAAAAATGATGCATAATGATTTGAAATTTATATTATTTATTTATATTATTTATTTATATTATATTGGATTATAATTTAATTTGTCGGGACTCTCTTGTAAACCAGATCTATCTGGATGTGAATATCCCTATTAAAGCTTATTATTATTATTATTATTATTATTATTCCGGTGGGGAACTAGAAGTGGGGCAATTAGTATGGAAAGCAGGACATAGCTTATCAAATGCTGCAGCTAAGTTCTCGGCTAAGTTAGCTCCAGCTTGGGAGGGTCCCTATAGAGTGGTCGAAAAGATATCCCCAGTTTCCTATGTTATCATGGATTTGGAGTCAGGTGCTTTAGCCGGTACTTGGCATATCAATCAGTTGAAACTACTGTTGAACTCGGTGGTCCTCGACACCCAGGAGGCCACGGAGCTGGAAATCCCACCGGTAATACAGGAACTGGAGGACGTCGCAGAATCAGATGAGGAACAGGGACATGAGACGGTTGTCACGCAAAACGAAGGGTCGTTTGACGAGGCCAATTCCCGGGAAGGACAGGAGAATGTCTGGGATGCGGTACCCGTTAGAGTATATGACTTCCGGCCCCGTCAAAGTCAGGCTGCAGGGATCGTTGATAAGCCACTGGCCTCGATAGATGGTAACCCGGATTTACCCGATCCGAATCATAGCTTTTCCATAGTTAATAACTTGGTTCCCTCCCCGATACCACGGCGGGAATATAACCGGGTTCGAGATCAGGAACAGGAACAGGAAGGGGTAGACCTAGCGGTGGCAGGTCCTTCCGGTGAGGGTAGGCGGAAAAGTGGTAGTCAAAAGGACCCGGTACCGGAGATAGACCAGGAGAATGAGGACAATGTGTTAATGGCTCCCTTTCGATATGGGTGGAAAAGGGAAATAGTTTTGAGAAAGGATACCGGAGGTCGAATTGGGGACGTGTATTATTACACACCTGAACCAATAAAAGAAAAATTGCGATCATACAAACAAATTGCGGCTTTTCTCGGTACCCATCGGGACCAAGCCCGCCTATTAGGCATGCGTAACTTCAGCATGAAGCCCCAGCCGTTCGCGTATCCCCCGTTTGAGATCGTCCGACATGCTCTATGGTAACACCAGTCGTATTGCGATCGGTTTTGCGTCTGGTTTATATTTTCTGCAGACGAAAGTTTAGCATGAACATCGTGAACGAAAAGCGACTGGTAGAAGCTACAGTTTTCCTCTACTTTTCAGACTATGGCGGATATCACCCCGACTTTTTGGGAGCTATTTGGATCCATGGACATATCGTCTAGTGGGGACGAGGACGAAGAAAGAATAAACGAACAACCTATAATGGGCGTGAACCACTCATTGACGGAGGGACCAAACAGTTCCCCATCATTGCACACACTCCCCGAAGATCCGATGGCGGTTGCTATCATAGCTAATCCTCTGGCAAGTCAGATGACTGGCTTAGACCTCTCTACATCAATTGACGCCACAACCCGTATAATGCAAAACAACGCCAGCAGCTCCGCCATGGGTTTACGAGACCCCCCTCCCCCCACGTTACATTGACGTTTTTTGCTCCCTCCCCTGCTATGTGTCCCGCACGGGTACGGACATAGCTGGGTTCTCTCTCCATGTTAAAAATCTACCGGAACGGTTCCCAGCCGGTTTCATTGGATGCATTTCCCACTTCGGGGCCATACCCGACGAACTGAACTTAGAATACATGCGTTCCGCTTTTTCTAACCAAGGTGTCTTGGGCGCGGTAGGAGTCCCCCCTCTCTATGCCAACGCATATCTACAAGATATAAGGATTGAGCAAAATCTCCTTATGGCTTTGGCGTTTTCCAAGGTACGCGCGGTAGGCGCTATTGGATTGGACTTTTCACGCACTATCGATTTATGTCCCCCGGAAACTCAAATCCAAGCCTTCCGGCGCCAACTCCAGTTCGCAAAAGATTATGGGTACCCAGTGTTGATACAATGCCGTGACGGACGTCAGGCCTTGGAGGCTCATAAAACATGCTACCGGATCCTAACCGAGATACTTCCTCGAGGACACTCGATTGTCCTCTTGAATTTCTCGGGCGGTTACGAAGCAGCCGAGAAGTTTCTATCCCGTTTTCCCCGGCTGTTCTTGGCTCTATCCCCCGCAATGGAGCCACATTATATGATTCGGTTCCTTCGCGACATACCACTTGATCGCCTATTGGCCCAATCAGGGGCTCCAATGTTCGCAACCACCAGGGAACCGACGACGGCGGTTCCATCCCCCGGATTGGCCTTTGTCGTTATACAACGAATTGCAGATGCAAAAAGTCTACCGGTTGCAGTAGTAGCCTCTATGATCTGGGCCACCTCCCAGGACTTGTTCCGCCACCCGGTATAGGTTGCATAGATTAACCTTCTTTTCTTAGATATTCTTTAGGTTTGTCCCCATAAGCTGATGGGCTACCCATTCCCGGCGTCCTTTCGGACTTTATTATTTTTGTATTCTTGTCGGATGACTAACTGTGTTACCTTTATTATTTTTCCACTTCCCCACACAAAAAAAAAAACTACACATATATGATTATTTGTTTTCTTGATCGCCGTTTTGTACCCCTTTCCCAACGTGGACATATCCGCTTAATAAATATGTTTTTCTTTAACTCCTTGCCTGTGGGTCACCCGTGTAGTTGACTTGATTCCCTGGTTCTGGGTGGGGCTTCCCTTCCCATTATTTCGTTTTTCAGAAACTCCCAACGACCTTCCACTGCTGTTGCTCCGTTCACCCGAGGCCGCTGCTTCTTTCTTGCCGAGGGGGAGGATGTAACGGGGAGCCCGTTACTATAGTTCACCACCAGGTGGAGCCACCTAAACTACTATCAGGGTTCCCCGCTAGACGGCCCAGCAAGCTGAACCTTGGACCTGTCGTCTGCTCGACTCCCGGATTGGCTGAGCTCTGGAGGCCGGAGGGGATATATTTCAAACGTAGCCCGGGAATCGGGGCAGTTGGAGGGTTACCGGCATCAAGATCAATTTAATACCTTTTGTTATATAAATTAACTTTATTTGCTTGTTTATATGTTATTTATCGGATTGTAATAGATATATATTAATTTTACTAACGGATTGTATATATAAATTAACCGGCTTTCTATACAAATAAATAATTAATTAACTGAAACTACGTAGTCGTGTGTTTTCGGGTCTCAGCGATAGCGCGCGATTACACAGTTTTAATAGAGATTCAGATAACGACAGTCTTAAAGAAAAAAGAAAAAAAAGTTGCGCTAAAAAAATTAAAAGAAAAAGAGACCGAGAGAGAGAAGCTTTTCTCGAAGAAAAATATTTATTGCTAAAAAATAGGGAAATCGATGTACAAGAATATATTAAAGTGCTAGGACACAGGTTTAAAGGTTTTAAATTGTAAACCATAATCCAAGACCAAATAAAAATTTTATTTTATTTTTCAAAGTGTGCCGTTTTTGGTTGTCGGAAAGTGTGCCGTTTTAAGCTATCTATTTTTTGAGGGTGGCGAACAAAAATGTGCCGTTTTGGGCGACCTCCATAAAATTAATATTAAAATAAATAGAATTAATATTAAAATAAATAGAATTAATATTAAAATAAATAGAATTAATATTAAAATAAATAGAATTAATATTAAAATAAATATAATTAATATTCAATTCAATTTTTATTGACTCTATACGACAACATGCTTTCGCACTATTTATAGAGGTACAGAGTGTTAAATTAAATTCGCGTCTGTTATATTATTAAAAGAGAATAATATTAATTAAAAATTAATAAACCAAATAATACGATATAATAAAATATATATAAAATAAAAACCGTATAGTAGATTAACTACTTCTGTCAGTTTTTCAAGTTAGGAACCTGTTTTTCCAACTGTTTTCTCCTTAAAATGGCCTGCAATTGGCTCTTAAATTTAGGTTTATCCGTACCATAAATTTCAAGTTCTTGACAAAATTCGTTAGCTGCTTGTTGTGCTCTTTTAATGCTATGTAGTCTAGTCATCTTTGGAGTATAAAAATAATTTTTATGTCTAGTTCTCTTATCGTTTACTCTTAGACCTATTAGGGGAGTACATTCTATGCAATTTAGATGGTTGTTGATTATGTTATGAATAAGTATTATTTCGTGATATTTTACCCTGTTTTCTAAAGTAAGGATTTTATGTCTTTGTAATGAGTCTGGATAATGGTAATTCTCCTGTCTAAGAAAATAGCGATTCAGCAGTTGTACAAATTTTCGTTGCACCCTTTCCATATTTATTATTCCGCTTCTTGAGCTTCCGCCCCAAATTACCGAGCAATATTCTAGTTTTGGCCTTACTACTGTTAAGTAAAGTTGTACAAAGACCCACGGGCTTTTTAGGTTTCTAGCGATTCTTAATATTCCGTATAAACATTTTAAGCTACTTGATACTGTCGCTGCTATATGCTGACCGAAGCACAGCTTCTCGTCTAGTAGACAACCCAGGTCTTTGGATACAACTGCTCGTTCAATTTCAATAGTGTCGATCTTGTATTTGTATTTTATTGTATTTGTCTTCCTTGAAAATGATGTTGCGTATGTTTTGAGGGCATTTAAAGGCATTTCGTTGTTTTTACCCCACGTGGATATAGTGTTAATTTGTTCTTCTAATTTTTGACAGTCCTTAATGGTTTTTACCTCTCCGAGTGACGTATGTCACGGAGAGGTTCTGTAACGGCCGTGTCTGTCTGTCTGTGTGTCTGTCTGTCCTTTGTTACACCCACGTGACCGCGTTCGCAGTTTCCAAATCGGAGCAAACGTGTTCGCCATTTCCGAACTACATTCACAGTCACGAGAATGGCTCCTCTACTTGAGTTCTCACACCACCATCTTCTGGTCTTTGTCCATCCCACACGGACACCAGTCTGTACATACTGGCTTCTAATCACCACCAACTTCTGGTCTTTGTCCATCCCACTTGGACACCAGACTGTACATACTGGCTTCTAAACACCACCATCTACTGGTCTTCCGTCTATTCCACATAGACACCAATCTGTCTATAATAATAAATTGTTATTTGAAATGGCTGTTTATATATTACTTAAGCTATACCACATCTGTATATAGAATAATTCTTGGTTTAGTGATTTCGTGAAGAAAGCTAAGACCGGCGGGTATATCAAGTATTATCCGCAATAGGCTTAGTGAAACAAAGAGTAAATAATTGAGGCCCAAGGTGTAGTAAACTTTGGGTTTTGATTTTCATGTCTGAAATGAAGAGACGTCAACGGTTCAGAATGAGCCGAAAGTTAAATACACTCTTAAATAATCAGGTTAAGTTTTTATAATAGAAGAAAAGATCATGGTGGCAATTAGATTACTTTAAGGTCTAATGGTAAACGGGTTGTAGCTACAGAGTTTTTATTCTCTTTATGGTGTGCATTGACTATCAGTGCGTCTAGCTACAATTTAGCTTTGGTGTTATTTAACGTTAACACTCATTTTGGCAAACTAAGAATATTGTTGAGGTGAGACGAGACGATAGTGTTTACACTGCAAACCAGTTGTGAATGTAGCTATCAGAATATAGGGTAGACAATTGGGCCTTTACGAACACATAAAGGTTATATATCTCCAAAATTTATACACTTCATTTCCTGTTCTTTTCCCCATTGACTGATTTCCATGTGTCCAAGATTTATCCTTATTGGATGTAAAATTTCGTCTGCTTTACTGTATATTCGCTATGCTTGGAATACTGCTTCAATATTTCGTAAATTTTTACTTAAAAAAGAGAAATAATTCCATATCTAGGTAAATAAGTTTGTACTCGGAGAGGTAATATTTTGGTTTTCCCAACTTGTAATTTCGTAGAACGCCTTATTATCGTCCGCGAAGGCTCTTGTAGGGACATTCGTATTTGGTCTACAATAGAGATCATTTATAAATATCAAAAACAGCAATGGTCCCAGAGATGATCCTTGTGGTACTCCGCGCGTCGTTTGATAGCTAACGTTGGTGAGTTCTCCGTTTATTTTGATTATATTCTTTCTCCCGGTAAGGTAACTACTCAGCCACTTTAGTACTGTACCACCTAATCCATAGTATCCCAATTTTTTTAATAGTAGAATATGGTTCATCCTGTCAAAAGCTTTTGACAGGTCCATAAATATGGCGTCTACTTGCTGTTGTTTTTCCATTCTAGGAGCGACATAGTTGAGGAATGTAATTAAGTTGGTTGCCGTAGACCTTTTCCTACAAAAACCATGTTGTTCCATGGCTAGCGCGGGGGTAAACCAAGCGTTTATGTATTTATACATGACCATTTCGAAAACATTAACAGTTTTAACGTAAGAGATATTTGTAAACCAAACGAAGTTAACACTGTAGTCTCTGGACAATGTATCTAGTAAACATCTGTAACCAAGCAAATTTATGATTTTAGCATCTATGTAGGTGTTCAAATTAAATGAGTATATTTGTATTGTAAGTTAATTAAATCAACTCGCGTGTGAGTATCTTAGGAATTCTGGTGGATCTCTTCAAAGCTGATGCCGCGTATTAGATTTCGTGACTGGCAAGGAAGTTTCCTCTGCTTGCGATCTGCGAGGCGTTGAGATAGAAGGTGTGTAGGTTTCTGGGTTTGGTCGTGACCTGACCTTCGTACCACTTGGGCCGAAGTCCGTAGTAAAATAAAACTTAATTCGAACCATAAAAACCCAACATGCTTATGGGGGAAAAAAGGTTCTGGGAAAACCCACATGGGAAAAAAACCATAAATGACCTCGAACGTGACACTTATTTTGACTGACTAAACGCCAAAACATGTATATTATCATCACTACTTGTCTTAAATTACCTTCGACGGCTGAACGAGGTTCATCTTACATAATATAGGGACGATGTCATATATTTTAACGTTCACTTTATTTACTTTTCATTTAATTCAAGACCATAACATTCTGAAAGTACATTAGGCTCAGAAGACAGTATTTATAATATTACATTAGGCTCAGAAGACTGTATTTATAATATTACATTAGGCTCAGAAGACTGTATTTATAATATTACATTAGGCTCAGAAGACAGTATTTATAAAACCTCAACAATACTTCAATATATACAAAGCAATAAATAACATAATTCATTAAACTGTACAGTAAAAGTTATATATAACCTAATAAAAACCATAAAACCCACAATACATATGGGAACAAAAGGTTCTTGAAAAACCATTAACAAAACAGTACTTATAATACTTCAACGTTTCTATCTATATACAACATTGAATAGTTGTTTAACATTATATATTGGAACCATCAGTATAATTTAACATTAAGCAAATTCGAACCATAAAAACCCACAGCGCATATGGGAAAAAAGGTTCTGGGAAAACACATTTGGGAAAAAACCATAATCACAGTTGAATTATTAATATTAAAACACTTATTTTTAAATTATTAGTTGATTTTTCACTCGGACGTCTGAGCTATCCACAAATAAATTTATTAATAGCATTAACAGACGATGCAATGGATGTCAAATATTCATGTCATAATACAAGCTAATTCGAACCTTAAAAACCCACAGCGCATATGGGAAAAAAAGGTTCTGGGAAAACCCATTTGGGAAAAAACCATAATCACAGTTAAATTATTTATATTAAAACAATTATTTTTAAATTATTAGTTGATTTTTCACTCGGAGGTCTGAGCTATCCACGAATAAATTTATTAATAGCATTATCGAACGATAAGGATGTCAAGTATTCATGTCATAATACAAGCTAATTCGAACCATAAAAACCCACTGCGCATGTGGGGAAAAAAGGCTCTGGGAAAACCCATTTGGGCAAAACCACAATCAAATTAGGACTATTAATATTAAAAACATCTTCAGACTGTTTAAGGATGAATGTTTGGTGGATAGCGTCCGAAAGAAAGCAATAACCTAGTAGATGAGGTGTAGTTCATAAAGTTTCGTGTTTTCGAAACTATTACATAAGTGTATTGGCGCTGTACGTTTCAGATAACAAAGACCAAGACGACTCCAGTTCCACAAAATAGGAAAACTCTGACTCTTGGCGTTAAGTTTTTCTCCTTTCTGTATTTCCACTGCTAGACCGCTATGCAGCCCGCACTTGTATTGCTCTACTTGCCGCTCCCATAACATTGAACGTGCTCGAACTATAGTTCTAGTCGATAAATTGCGGCGAAGTCCAACTTCCGCTTTGAGCGTTGGCCAACTTTTGAGGACGCTGCAGTGTTACCAACGGCAGATAACGTCGCCAGGAACGTTTTCAAAATCACCTCGGCGGCGTTTTGCCGAAAAAAAGGGGATTTTCGATAGGACTATTGAATTGTCGCCGATTATTCGCCATAC
This sequence comes from Phalangium opilio, assembly GCF_054372755.1. NCBI lineage: Eukaryota > Metazoa > Arthropoda > Arachnida > Opiliones > Phalangiidae > Phalangium > Phalangium opilio. Next base: position 11,853,065 of record NW_028324178.1, read on the forward strand.
CTAAAACATTTTTAAAGTACGCTATACAAAATTGCTCCATTCTTCACCAAACCTATGAAACATGGTGCAACACTTACACTTTGTTCAGTGGTTCGCCTTTACATGAACCCACAGTTGCCGCTCCAGATCTCAGTCATCTGATGCAACCATTTTAACGTTTTCAGAGTTCTATTTCACCTTTATTAAGCCTAAGGATAAGCCTTGAGATACATTTGCTGACGTATTTTCTGAAAAACCACAATAAATCACCTCAACGATTCTCCCCATTAACTAATTATCACTATTACATACCTTGTTTACAATTTCGTTGACCTTGTCCTCCATGGTTACCCATGAACTAAACCAATGCTGTAGGGTTACTCATGAATCACTCCAATCCTCTAGGGTATTCATGAACTACGCATAACCACTAGGGTATTCATTAACTACACAAATCCTCTATGCTACTCATGAACTACGCCAATCCTCCAGGTTACTCATAAAATATCCCATATTTTTAAATAGATTAATACCAAACTTATATGACTGTCAATTCCAGTAATGATACTTACCATTTTTTTTCAAATCTTGAAGTCAGATGTGGGTTCTTTAGTCAAGGATCCCAAGCCTTGTGTGGGTCTCTTAATCAAGGATCCCAAGCCTTAAGTAGGTTTCTTAGTACAGGATCCCAAGCCTTAAGTAGGTTTCTTAGTACAAGATCCCAAGCCTTAAGTAGGTTTCTTAGTACAAGATCCCAAGCCTTAAGTAGGTTTCTTAGTACAGGATCCCAAGCCTAAAGTAGGTTTCTTAGTACAGGATCCCAAGCCTTAAGTGGGTTTCTTAGTACAGGATCCCAAGCCATAAGTGGGTTTCTTAGTACAGGATCCCAAGCCATAAGTGGGTTTCTTAGCCAAGGGTCCCAAGCCTATTTCTCGTAGTTTAGACCCTTAAAGCAACAGGCGGCTCCATTGGCGCCCCTACCATGATGCCTAACCTTGTATATACATAAGCATTTTACCTTGCCGTAGGTAGGTAACAATGAGACTTAATGCATTAGGGAGGATCTAAAACTTAACCTAACAAGCTAAACCCAATGTACAATAGAAAGGTCGTCAATAAGGGGCGCACTGGAGCTCCACCTTGCTCTAAATAAATTTTTCCATTTCAAGCTATGTTCTTTTAAAAATACATATGCCCTTGTGGTAAGAATAGTAAGTCTCTCTATAACAAGCTTCGTATCGGTCTCGAAATAGTTTATTACCAAAAGCCAAATCTAATTGGCAAAGATAGTCAGTCGAATACTTTTGTTCCAGACCAGGTAAAAGACTTATCCCAAATGAATCAAAAAACATGCTCAGTGCCGTTTTGCTTTTTAAGAAATTAATATTAAAATCTCCGACTACAACTGTTGGAATGGAAGAATCATATTTCTTATCAAACAAAGGATTAAAGTCCTCAAACACTGTTCTCAAACTTGCTCCGGGAGATTTTTATAACAATACCACAGATATGGGTTCACTTTCTATAGAAACATGAAGCCAACAACGTTCAACATGCGCATTCCAGAAAGGTCTGTCACTTCGTAAAACTCTATTATCTATTTCTTTAACTTCGTTTGTAACGTTATTTTGTTACAATATATAAAAATATTAGGGTATATAATTATTTTGAGAAAATATAAGAAATTCTAAGCTTTGAAATAGTTCCCGCGTTTCAGCTGTCAAACATGATATATGGGTCGCCAAGTTTTCGGGTACTTGGATCCGTGCTCGATAACTAAGCTTTAACGTGTGTACTGAGAGGGGATGACCTGCTGGACAGGTAGTCGCCACCATACACATTTAGCGACCTTTATCTCTGTTTGTAGCACCGCTTTCTTCTACATGGAGACGGCGGGCCTGGACCTTGTCTGGGTCTCCGATCTTGGGAACCCCTTTCAAATAGAATTTTACAAAACCATACCTTCCCCATTTTTAGCATTTAATCCCTTTTGAGAAATGAGTTGCCAATTGTCGAACCAAACTTTAAGATTGTTAACTATGCTTTTACTGTATATATTTTGTATTTCTGTGTTTAGTGGCCACGTATGGTCATTTATTATCTTTGACAAATAACCAGGTTGTTACTGTATATATTTTGTGTTACTGTATTTTGTGGTCGCGGGGTAGCGGATGTCATTAATAACTTTTGACAGTTTCTGTGTGCGGTGCCGAAGTGCGCGTCACCAAGTTAAAAGGGGTGAATGGGTCAGGTAACCAACCAATCCAATCATGGATACCGATCACCACGTGACCAGTTACGTCGGGTACCACGTTACCCTAGAAAATACGTCCCCCTTGATTGCTATTGGTACTTGTACCTAGAGGTTGGTATACCTCTAAAATTATTATTGGTACCACTTTTGGCCCATACAACAGGGGTATGATAAAAACCCCAGCACGCGTTAAAAAGATAGATACTTGATACTTTTTGAGATACCCTTAAATGTCTCGATACGACTAGGCTCCTGAGAAAAGTGATGCAAGACCGCGAACTTAACCTTTTAAGAACTTAGAAAGAAATTAAACTTTCAAAAACGGTCGGTCCAAACCGCGAGAAGAGGCTATGGCCCAAAATCGCAAAAAGAGGCATAAGCCCATAACGAGACCACGCGCCGCGTAATAAATCTATGCAGACGTCATGGACGCTTAGGAACTCTTGTGGCAATTTAGCCTCGAACGCTCACCAACCGTTCATCAGAATGGACTCCTCTCAGGAAATGTATCGTTGTAAATATTTATGTTTATTATTTTGAACTATTTACATTAACTCAAATGAGTTAATGAATTAATTCCCTTTTGGGATAATTATTTGAGTGCATGTCTTAATCCTTACTTGGGTTAAGTCCTTGGTAATGATACTCTAAAGAGTCAGACCCGCCAGTCCTTATTTGGACTTATTTATCTGTCCTTACTTGGACCTTATAATCAATCCTTACTTGGATTATTATTTATCATAATTACTGTACTCTGAAGAGTTCTTACCAGCACTCAACATTCTTAGTTACCATCCTTACTTGGAGGTAATGTAATAATCCTTATTTGGATTAATAATTAACGTATATTTAAAATTAAACCTTTAAACCCTTATTGGGACTAATCCGTAAATTTATTAAATTTACAATCCTTATTTGGATTGAAGCACATGACATTATTTTTCTAAATGGTTTCTTCCATGGAAGTTTTACGCGCTTAACATTATTTGTGTGATTTCATTGTTTTATGTTATTTGTCGGTATTAAATATTATGGTTCATTGGCAACTCAATTCGGACCCTTTTACTAATTTAAGCCTACACACAAAACCCCTAGACAACATTTTATAATATTTTTCTCGCTCAACCCAATAGTGAAATTGACGCGAGTTTCCGGGCATTTAACTTGTAGCTAGTTACTTATATTACTATTTAACTTATATTTAACTTAGTTTTAATTAGACTAATGAATATAGCGCTACACGTTTTCGGAGGTATCTTTTAAATATATTGAAGATCCAAAAGCAATTCTACGGGCCGTTCTAGGTAAGTAAATACCACCTACTTCCTTAAACAATGGTACTCTAAAATCGTCCGTCTCTTTTTTTCATGTCTCAACAAAACATAACAACTGACTATTCATGATTACATTGTCTGCTAGAACATCTTCCAAATGAGCATTTAAAGACTGCACATTATGAACATAAATATACACCGGCTTAACTATAAACGGCAATACAATGCTCTTTTTGTCCCTCAACCTTTTAAGTTCTAAATCGACTTGGTTGTTTTTGGGTGACTTTGGAACTTGAAATTTATCATCAATATATAAACCGCAAGCGGTCTTTGCTCTACTACATGCCACATATAAATACGCTCTTTCTAGTCTCTTTGCCGCCTTACAATGCACCACTACCGATGAGTAAGTATCACCCTGACTTTTATGTATCGTAATCGCCTCAGAAATAACCAAAGGAAATTGCTTCCTCGAAACTGAAACATTATTTTGTCTCCATTTTCTTTTAAATGCTTTAATGACCTTTTCAACAGGTGTCCAAGAACCATTAACATTATCATTCACATATAAACCATGACACTTTTGCCTCAACATTTTCCCAACTTTAGGATCGTCAAACTCAATCCAAAGCCTGAAAGGGATTTTTTCCCCAAGCCTATTAGTATCGTACTCCATCTTTCTTAACCAACCGGTCGCACCATTAGTTAGTCCGTCAGAAGTGTCAACATTGTTGGTCATCATATACCTTGCACCACACGCAAGAGTCAATTCTTTGGGCAGACCATACGTATCAGACGTAGCTAAGGTTCGAATTTGAGATAGAATGTGTTTTTTAACTTCAATAGTAAGATCACCATTTACAACATCTACTGAAATTGAAATAGCCTTTTCCGTTTGCATATTTAAAAGCTTAACTTGATTGAATTGGTTTACTTCCGAATTAGTTGCAAAAAGATGTATCGCTTCTGTTGGGGGTACACGCTCAGGGTTTACCTCGAAACTAGTAAAGAAGTCAATATCATTTTGAGTCATATTTCCTACAGCCATTCTATTCAAAGCTTCAGCAAATATTTTGTCATCCTTTTGTCTCATTATTTCCTCAAGTTCAGCAAATTCAAATTGCTCCCATATTGGGTTACCAATTAACGATGCATAAGGATTATCTGTCTCACTTTGGGGTTGAAACGCGAAATAATCGCGGACTGGCCTCAACTGGTTAAAGTCTCCAACTAATAGGACAGACACACCACCAAAATAATCAGGGCAACCCATAATCTCTTGTAATCTAGAGTTTACCCGATTAAACACTTTCGCTCCAACCATTGAAATTTCGTCAATTATTACTAGTTTTACTTGACCATAGAGTAACCTGCATTTATGAAGTGTTTCACTTTCCAATCTCGATATATTTCCACCAAATTGGCTAACGGGTAAACTAAAAGTACTGTGCAAAGTTGCCCCACCTATGTTAAAGGCAGCCTTGCCAGTAGGTGCGCAACGGATTACTTTCGCTTCCGATGGATTACTCCCAGGTTGTTTGTTGTAAAACCTTGACACAGATTCAAATATAGCACTAATCAAAAGACTTCCCCACACCAGCGCCCCCTGTAACAAAGAGGCGCAACGGAGTTTCTTTGCTTTTTACATGATACAAAACATGGTAATATATCTCTCTTTGTTTTGAATTCAATTTTCTAAGAAGGGCGTTGTACTCAGAGTCATAAATTAAGGTAATTGACGGAGCAACAGTATTTTCGGCATTGCCATCAATAATTTCTCTATTAATATTTCCTACAGGTTCTTGAACCGTATTAATTAAAAAATCGGAATCATCCATAGCTAAAGATCTATCAACTTCATTTCTATGTTCTAATTCAGGCTGGATATTAGTAACATCCACTTGAATTTCTTCATTTTCAAAATCAGCTACAGCCTGTTCTACGGCTTCTTCGTCAATTTCATTGTGAAATTCTTTCCTAACTTCATTAATAGTTTCGCGACAAAGCTCATATTCTAATTTCATATCCTTTGTCAAAATATCATTACTTTCATCGCGCCAAGGCTTAAACAACATTAATTGTTCACGATAAAAGTTATCGGGATCTTTTTCTAAATTGAATCTTCTGTACCTAATAATTTTAGCACGGCCACGTTTCCTAATAAACCCTGATTCATCTTTAAGTTTCAGCCATTTACCACAAGCTTCAACTTCATTGCTCTCTCCCTCATCAACATGATCGTGGGCGGCTTTAGTCACTCTACGGGCTTTGGAATATTCGTACCAGGCACCAAACTGAGCTAATGGTATTGCCTCTAGTTCCTCTGGCCTTTGAACATAATGTTCTAGCATCCCAGAGGCAAAAACATCATTACTGTCTGCTGGTAGTTCTTCAAGTTCAGATTGACTCTTAAGAATGTGTACACGATTTTCAGGGGCATTGGTGTTTATAAAAACACAGGCGCGACTGCACCTGGACACAGGAATTTGTAAACCACAGTAAGCAGCTTCCTGAGCGCTTACCTCGTGGGCATTCAAGAACTGATTAGCAATTAGTTTCAACTTCTGTTTTACTGAACATTTATCATTTTTTGCCTGTTTAGAAGCTTCGCGCAGAAGCAAAGACATCCCTCTCTGAGACTTTCCTATATATGATACAATATACATAACCAGTGCGTAAGCATCAAGAACGAATTGAATGTCCATAGTCGCCTGCCAAAGACGCAAAGCACACGGATTGTAAGGATTAACTCTAGTATCTTTAGGGTGTCTTTTCAACAAAACTGTATTCCTTTTGAGGTCATAAGTAACGGCAGAAATATACTCGTCTTCAGTTATACGCAACTTAGCTAGCAACTCCTCAAAACTATCTACCCAAAACTCTTTTTCTTTCGATTGCAACATCTCATACAATCTCTTTGACCTTTCCTTACATCTGAGTTCTTCCTGTACGCTACCAGGCTCTCTTAAACAAGGGTCGTAAATTATGGTTCTGGGCATAGGTGGAAACGGGATTCCAAAACGACAAACGGAATTATTATCGACCTTCTTTCTACAAGTAGTTGTGTGTTTGTGAATTTGTAATCGTGTTAACAAATCTAAATGTTCGTCATTGTGCTCAGCAGCACAAGAAATAACATTATCAATAAATTCCTCTACTTCCTTAACATTTGAGAGATCATTTTTAAGTTTTGGAGCATCTTTTATCCAAATCAAACCATGTTGGTTGGGCGAACCTCTTTGCTGTATTTCAACTCTAAAATAATAGTCTTCTATAACGCCAAGAGGACCTAATTTCTGTAACGCCTTAAGCAAAGCCCGAAAACGGTGGTCAAAATATCTAGCGCAAGTAACAGGATCATCCTGAATCAGTTTTGCCCTTTCCGAAAAACTTAAATTATTAATATCATCGTTAGGTAAACTCTCCTGCCCAGATTCTAGTCTCAAAATATTCAGTAGCTCAGGCCATTTACTTTCGGCAGCTGAAAACGTTATGAAAAAGGTAGCCGTACCAAGCTGTCTAATCATACCCATCAATTCCTTTTGTCTGTGTTGCCAATAAGAAGGCGAGCTCTGTAGTCTTTCTAAAACCCTAAAACCATCATTCTGCTTAATTAAAGCATCAAGAGAACCTGCAGAGGCTAAAGTCCAGCAGTATAATTCGACCCATCTGTTCTTTTAGTTTTCCTCATGAAAACCTGTATAGATTGACTATTTTTCAAGGTTTCCAATTTGACAAAAGAGTAAAACAATTTCGAAGGATGTTTAGCACAGCGCCTATCAATATTACGAAGCTCCCATTTAAAAATATCACCAAAACTTCCCTTAACCTTAAGGTTCATTTTTTGACCCACGTAAATGCTCGGTAATGACAATTCTTCCGCATCCTCGTCAAAGAGTAAAGACATTGGGGTTTGACCTTCACCAGGAGCAAACTTCACATGCATGGTATTACTTGGCAAAAAATTACTTAAAGAAACTAATAATGTGTCTTGATTCCCAACTGTTAACGAACTACTTTCGTTGGGTTCATTCCACATATCATCGCTATCATTGTCTGCGTTTATTGGCGCTACTGGATTATCTCCTGATACATCAACTTGATTTACCTGACGGTCATTTTCGTCAACAATAAATTCAAGTTCTTCAGGAATGGGGTCTAATATGTCAATCTTAACGGTAATTCCATGTTTAACATACAAAGGCGTTTTTACCAGAAAGTTAAGGGCCTCTAAAATGGCTTTGGGTCTCACAGGGTGTGTTATACTGCATTCTTCTCATAAACTCAATTTGAATAGTATCCGTGTCTCGAGGTAACCTGGGTAAAACCGAGGTGGTGGACTCTACATTTATAGGGACGTTAACCACATTTCCTTTAATACCACGTTGTTGGTCACACCCTAACCTTCGTATTTGCATGAATGGTATTCGTGGTGATATCATTCTTTCTTCTAAATTACTTATGTTACTTAATTGCGCAGGTATTTCAGGAAACACAAATCCATTTTCCCTCGAAAATTTTGGAATTTGCTTTCTCTTATCGCTTTTATTACAAGTACTACACAAAAATATTTCATCATTCAACTCTCTTTGTTCAATACCAGGGACTGACAAAAAATCTATGGACTTAACAATGGTGCCAGATGACTTAAAAAAAGATTTGAACATCCTTCACACGGCCACGTTGGGCCATCAAAATAGGTCTGCTCTATAAGCGAGGGGTTTGCTCGCCTATCTGCGGCTGAAGATCTTTGTCTAGCACGTTCAACATCTCTATACTCGGGATCTTGGCGTTTAGCAGCCTTACAAGCCTGGTTTCTATCACGTTCAACATCTCTATACTCGGGATCTTGCTGTTTAGCAGCCTTACAAGCCTGGTTTCTATCACGTTCAACATCTCTATACTCGGGATCTTGGCGTTTAGCCGCCATACCCGTCTGGTTTCTAGCACGTTCAACATCTCTATACTCGGGATCTTGGCGTTTAGCCGCCATACCCGTCTGGTTTCTAGCACGTTCAACATCTCTATACTCGGGATCTTGGCGTTTAGCCGCCATGCCCGTCTGGTTTCTAGCACGTTCAACATCTCTATGCTCGGGATCTTGGCGTTTAGCCACCATACTCGTCTGGTTTCTAGAAGGTTCAAAATCTCTAAACTCGGGATCTTGGCGTTTAGCAGCCTTACAAGCCTGGTTTCTATCACGTTCAACATGTCTATACTCGAAATCTTGGCGTTTAACCGACTTATACAATTGGTTTCTGACACGTTCTCTTTCCCTATAATTTGGATCTTGGCGTAGATTTATCTGGTACCAGTCGCCACTTTGGCTTTATAATATCTGGTACCTGTCGCCACTTTGGCTCTATAATATATGGTACCAGTCGCCACTTTGGCTTTATAATATCTGGTACCTGTCGCCACTTTGGCTCTATAATATATGGTACCAGTCGCCACTTTGGCTCTATAATATCTGGTACCAGTCGCCACTTTGGCTCTATAATATCTGGTACCAGTCGCCACTTTGGCTCTATAATATCTGGTACCTGTCGCCACTTTGGCTCTATTATATCTGGTACCAGTCGCCACTTTGGCTCTATAATATCTGGTACCAGTCGCCACTTTGGCTCTATACTATCTGGTACCAGTCGCCACTTTGGCTCTATAATATCTGGTACCAGTCGCCACTTTGGCTCTATAATATCTGGTACCAGTCGCCACTTTGGCTCTATAATATCTGGTACCAGTCGCCACTTTGGCTCTATAATATCTGGTACCTGTCGCCACTTTGGCTCTATTATATCTGGTACCAGTCGCCACTTTGGCTCTATAATATCTGGTACCAGTCGCCACTTTGGCTCTATACTATCTGGTACCAGTCGCCACTTTGGCTCTATAATATCTGGTACCAGTCGCCACTTTGGCTCTATAATATCTGGTACCAGTCGCCACTTTGGCTCTATAATATCTGGTACCAGTCGCCACTTTGGCTCTATAATATCTGGTACCAGTCGCCACTTTGGCTCTATAATATCTGGTACCAGTCGCCACTTTGGCTCTATAATATATGGTACCAGTTGCCACTTTGGCTCTATAATATCTGGTACCTGTCGCCACTTTGGCTCTATATTATATGGTACCAGTCGCCACTTTAGCTTTATAATATCTGGTACTAGTCGCCACTTTGGCTTTATAATATATGGAACCAGTCGCCACTTTGGCTTTATAATATATGGTACCTGTCGCCAATTTGGCTCTATAATATCTGGTACCAGTCGCCACTTTGGCTCTATAGTATCTGGTACCAGTCGCCACTTTGGCTCTATAATATCTGGTACCAGTCGCCACTTTGGCTCTATAATATCTGGTACCAGTCGCCACTTTGGCTCTATAATATCTGGTACCAGTCGCCCCTTTGGCTCTATAATATCTGGTACCAGTCGCCACTTTAGCTTTATAATATCTGGTACCAGTCGCCCCTTTGGCTCTATAATATCTGGTACCAGTCGCCACTTTGGCTCTATAATATCTGGTACCAGTCGCCCCTTTGGCTCTATAATATCTGGTACCAGTCGCCACTTTGGCTTTATAATATCTGGTACCAGTCGCCCCTTTGGCTCTATAATATCTGGTACCAGTCGCCACTTTGGCTCTATAATATCTGGTACCAGTCGCCACTTTGGCTCTATAATATCTGGTACCAGTCGCCACTTTGGCTCTATAATATCTGGTACCAGTCGCCACTTTGGCTCTATAATATCTGGTACCAGTCGCCACTTTGGCTCTATAATATCTGGTACCTGTCGCCACTTTGGCTCTATATTATATGGTACCAGTCGCCACTTTAGCTTTATAATATCTGGTACTAGTCGCCACTTTGGCTTTATAATATATGGAACCAGTCGCCACTTTGGCTTTATAATATATGGTACCTGTCGCCAATTTGGCTCTATAATATCTGGTACCAGTCGCCACTTTGGCTCTATAGTATCTGGTACCAGTCGCCACTTTGGCTTTATAATATATGGTACCTGTCGCCAATTTGGCTTTATAATATATGGTACCTGTCGCCACTTTGGCTTTATAATATATGGTACCTGTCGCCAATTTGGCTCTATAATATATGGTACCAGTCGCCACTTTGGCTCTATAGTATCTGGTACCAGTCGCCACTTTGGCTCTATAATATCTGGTACCAGTCGCCACTTTGGCTCTATAATATCTGGTACCAGTCGCCACTTTGGCTCTATAATATCTGGTACCAGTCGCCACTTTGGCTTTATAATATCTGGTACCAGTCGCCCCTTTGGCTCTATAATATCTGGTACCAGTCGCCACTTTGGCTCTATAATATCTGGTACCAGTCGCCACTTTGGCTCTATAATATATGGTACCAGTTGCCACTTTGGCTCTATAATATCTGGTACCTGTCGCCACTTTGGCTCTATATTATATGGTACCAGTCGCCACTTTAGCTTTATAATATCTGGTACTAGTCGCCACTTTGGCTTTATAATATATGGAACCAGTCGCCACTTTGGCTTTATAATATATGGTACCTGTCGCCAATTTGGCTCTATAATATCTGGTACCAGTCGCCACTTTGGCTCTATAGTATCTGGTACCAGTCGCCACTTTGGCTCTATAATATGTGGTATATGTCGCCACTTTGCCTCTATAATATGTGGTATATGTCGCCACTTTGGCTCTATAATATCTGGTACCAGTCGCCACTTTGGCTTTATAATATATGGTACCAGTCGCCACTTTGGCTCTATAATATCTGGTACCAGTCGCCACTTTGGCTTTATAATATCTGGTACCAGTCGCCACTTTGGCTCTATAATATCTGGTACCAGTCGCCACTTTGGCTCTATAATATCTGGTACCAGTCGCCACTTTGGCTCTATAATATCTGGTACCAGTCGCCCCTTTGGCTCTATAATATCTGGTACCAGTCGCCACTTTGCCTCTATAAGTCTGGTACCTGTCGCCATTTTGGCTCTATAATATATGGTACCAGTCGCCATTTTGGCTCTATAATATCTGGTACCAGTCGCCACTTTGCCTCTATAATATCTGGTACCAGTCGCCACTTTGCCTCTATAATATCTGGTACCAGTCGCCACTTTGGCTCTATAATATCTGGTACCAGTCGCCCCTTTGGCTCTATAATATCTGGTACCAGTCGCCACTTTGGCTCTATAATATCTGGTACCAGTCGCCACTTTGGCTCTATAATATCTGGTACCAGTCGCCCCTTTGGCTCTTTAATATCTGGTACCAGTCGCCACTTTGCCTCTATAAGTCTGGTACCTGTCGCCATTTTGGCTCTATAATATATGGTACCAGTCGCCATTTTGGCTCTATAATATCTGGTACCAGTCGCCACTTTGCCTCTATAATATCTGGTACCAGTCGCCACTTTGCCTCTATAATATCTGGTACCTGTCGCCACTTTGGCTTTATAATATATGGTACCAGTCGCCACTTTGCCTCTATAATATCTGGTACCAGTCGCCACTTTGCCTCTATAATATCTGGTACCAGTCGCCACTTTGCCTCTATAATATCTGGTACCTGTCGCCACTTTGGCTTTATAATATCTGGTACCAGTCGCCACTTTGGCTCTATAATATCTGGTACCAGTCGCCCCTTTGGCTCTATAATATCTGGTACCAGTCGCCCCTTTGGCTCTATAATATCTGGTACCAGTCGCCACTTTGCCTCTATAATATCTGGTACCAGTCGCCACTTTGGCTCTATAATATCTGGTACCAGTCGCCACTTTGCCTCTATAATATCTGGTACCAGTCGGCACTTTGCCTCTATAATATCTGGTACCTGTCGCCACTTTGGCTTTATAATATATGGTACCAGTCGCCACTTTGCCTCTATAATATCTGGTACCAGTCGCCACTTTGCCTCTATAATATCTGGTACCTGTCGCCACTTTGGCTTTATAATATATGGTACCAGTCGCCACTTTGCCTCTATAATATCTGGTACCAGTCGCCACTTTGCCTCTATAATATCTGGTACCAGTCGCCACTTTGCCTCTATAATATCTGGTACCTGTCGCCACTTTGGCTTTATAATATCTGGTACCAGTCGCCACTTTGGCTCTATAATATCTGGTACCAGTCGCCCCTTTGGCTCTATAATATCTGGTACCAGTCGCCCCTTTGGCTCTATAATATCTGGTACCAGTCGCCACTTTGCCTCTATAATATCTGGTACCTGTCGCCACTTTGGCTTTATAATATCTGGTACCAGTCGCCACTTTGGCTCTATAATATCTGGTACCAGTCGCCCCTTTGGCTCTATAATATCTGGTACCAGTCGCCCCTTTGGCTCTATAATATCTGGTACCAGTCGCCACTTTGCCTCTATAATATCTGGTACCAGTCGCCACTTTGGCTTTATAATATCTGGTACCAGTCGCCCCTTTGGCTCTATAATATCTGGTACCAGTCGCCACTTTGCCTCTATAAGTCTGGTACCTGTCGCCATTTTGGCTCTATAATATATGGTACCAGTCGCCATTTTGGCTCTATAATATCTGGTACCAGTCGCCACTTTGGCTTTATAATATCTGGTACCAGTCGCCCCTTTGGCTCTATAATATCTGGTACCAGTCGCCACTTTGCCTCTATAAGTCTGGTACCTGTCGCCATTTTGGCTCTATAATATATGGTACCAGTCGCCATTTTGGCTCTATAATATCTGGTACCAGTCGCCACTTTGCCTCTATAATATCTGGTACCAGTCGCCACTTTGCCTCTATAATATCTGGTACAGACTGTTAAAAAAGTCTTTGCGCGTTGGGTTTTTCGCACATATTTTACTATATTTCAAAAACTATTCAAGCTAGCGCTCTGGAATAAAGTGCGTTATAAAAGTTTTGCATTTCTCTTTCATATATTACCCGTTCCAAAGTTGTCCTTTGCATACTTATACCGGAAACCGGAAATGTCAAAATTATCAACTTTGAAAATATTGGATTCTCGAGGATATAAATGCGATTTTCGGATTCCTTGGGGTCGATTCATATTTGAAAAGTTTTCACCAAATTCAATTCGGATGAATAGGTCACGAGTAATCAGCCTTTATTCAAAATATGGCAACTTTGGTTAGAGTGGCGATAATTCATAATCGAGTATCGAATCTTTGTCGTGATAATGCTTGTTAGATGTTATGGCACTTTATGCATATATACATGATTATTATATTAAAGGGATGGTGAAGTAGAAAATAAAGTATTTTTTTATTGATTCTTTTATAAGACCAATCTGCATAGTGAAACATCCAAGACATAACACCGAACGATTTTTAAACTACATTTAGTTTGAAATTTCTTCGATAATTTTAAATAAGGACCTCCGACCGATCGCGTAACGCCCTGCCTTCCTTTTGACAAATTTTTCGTGGCACGCTCCATGCCGAATGAAATTTATTGCAAGATTTAATAAAAGTTACTCGCGATGTGACAATCATGGTGCGAGATATAGAGTGCAACGAAAATTTTGTTAACAGGAAGGCACGGCGTTACGCGATTGCTCAGAGGTCCTTGTTCCAAATTATTCTTAAAATCTTAACCTAATTTGAATTTTAAAATCAATGGGAGGTATTTCCTGAATGTTTCATTATGCATACAGGTCTTATAATTAGATGAAGAATCGATAAAAAATCACTTTTTTTTCCACTTCCCCCTCCCTTTAAGAGAAAACTCGCGCCTTTTGAAGAGGAAAAGCGGTATGAAAATATTGTTATTTGGGCCATGATATCATAATATTTGGAACTCATATTAATTACGTCTTTCTTCAGCCAGACTCATTGCAGCCTAGTGAAAATCTCATTCATGATGGCATATGCGCTGCACGAGATCCCTTCAAATAGACAAATTCGACTATTCCATTTAGTGATGTCACGAATATTCGGTTACTATTCGGTATTCGGCCTATTCGGGCATTTTTTTCGTATTCGGTATTCTGCCGAATATTTCGTAATATTCGGCCGAATACCGAATCTCCAATCATGAAGGAAAAAAAAGGAAAAATTACTCAAATATTATTTATTTCAATAACAATTTTTACTTTAATATTTATAATCTACCAGTGGTAAGTTGTGATGAATAAAAACAAGTTTTTCAGCATTTGTTGATAGCAAACGATTGCGCTTATCCTCATAGATAGTACCTGCTTCTGAAAATAGTCTTTCACTATATACACTACTACCAGGAGATCTACTCGCAAATGAACCAAAAACCTGAAGACGCTATAGACGGGTCCTTTAGTGTTAAAGACAGCGCGTTGAAAAATCGCAACTTCCCCCTTTTCATTCCTTCCTTCTCGAGTTTATCACCAACGTTGAAAGCTTCCGCGCAGGCGCGCTGTAGCAGAGGCGGTAGAGAGCGGATCTAAATCTAAACAGTGTATCCCTCTCTGTGCTTGCGCGCCAATATTGCGCAGAGCAGTAATCGCGTTACAGCTAGTGCCGAGAGGAGAGGAGAGGAGAGTTTTCCCAAGTGACCCTACATTTCGCGTAGCCGTTTGCCTATTCACCTCACCATTCCATACCCTTCTTCTTCCATGATGAGACCTGTCCCATTGCGGTACGTGCGGGGGATGTACGTATTTCGCGGAACGGGTTACAGCTCATAACCGGTTTAGCGCGAGTTGCACATATCTCACGCCCGAATATTCGGTGCTTCGGCCGAGAGCATGGCCGAATATTCGGTATTCGGTATTCGGCAAAATCAATATTCGCGGCATCACTAAAATTTCCATTTATGAAACAACTTCAGAGGAGATGGCTTCTATGCTAGGAACATTCGCTACGCGATTGAGCTTCGCCAAACGGAATCTGGGTTTGCCTATAGCCTCCTGCGTTTTTCGCAAATGTGAAGCTTAATAATAAAGCCGACCGAAACCAAAGCATGGGAAAGGCGTATTTCACAATTGACGTTCAAAATTACCGATGAAAAAGCCTAAAAATTAAATGGAAAAAATTAAAGCCGGTAACAATGTTCAAAGCTGAAAATAACAGCTAACAGCTAAAATGAGCTCGAACGGTAAAAACTTGAAGTTGGTATCTCTGCGCTGCTGGTCTGCTACTGCTTTCGTTTATTTTCTATGGCAAAAATACTAACTTAAGGAGGTATTGTGTTTTAAGACTTTTATTGCGAAGGAAATAATCATAGGCGTAGAGTTTCGTAAATGTTTGGTGGGGCCCGGTCCAACCAGCCTGGACCAATACATGATGCATGCATATGATGAATATAAATTCCTAACGAATATTAAGCAATAAATTTATATATACTACATTATATAGTATATTCATTAAGTATATCCATGTACTATGTTTTCCTCTAAAGATAATCTAGGCCGTTTTAAAACAAATTTATCCGTATTTGCGCATTAAAATGCGAATGTAAAAATCCTTACATAAATTCCGAGACCACTTTAACTCTCGGGAAAATCATCAACATAGGAAACCATGAGAGCGACTTAACCCATAAGACTAATTTACACTTGTGCCTCGGAAAAAATTTGGAAAATTGTTTATCTACTCTATGGAGTTTTACCAGCGCCGCGCCTTTCCAGGGATACTAAATTTTTAAAGAGGGATGATCAGCTCGAGTATTTTCACGGACGTTCAGACGAGACTGCGGCAGAGGGTTTTTCAACAGGGATCCATAACGCGCGCCGTCTTGCCCCATTTTTTGCGTTCCACCGGACCTAAGCCGTTCCACAGCGCGCCTTTTTCTCTCAGATTTCGCATCCTCCCGCCATCATCCTTGATTTGGCTTTGAATTGCACTAAAATCTAGAAGTCTGGTAGACTGTACTGCGCATGACACGCCGATAACTCCGTCGTAATTTCTGTCTCCCTTCGAATCCCTCTTAAAGCATCTATTATCCCTGGCCTTACATTCGTCGCACTATTCCAAAAGCGGATTATGCTTCACACATAAAGTACGTAGGTCCCACTTTTCCATAGCTTTGGCCATAGATTTCATGACATAACCGAAGTAAAAACTAAACAGACGAACAAAAAAGCTTTTAACCAATCAAAAGCCCTCTAACCATAGATAGCTTCTTTAAAGCCAGACCAATCGGCGTCGGCTATTACTATTTTCTTGCATGGGACCTCGACTCGACCTCGCCGGCGACATAACTGGGAAGCTTGAAAGGCAAATTTGCGGTATCGTTCGTTAGTCGTTATATTATATTATATTAAACGTTTTAAAGCTCAAGTTTCGAAATTTTCCAGTCATTTAATAAGTATTCAACTAAATATTATAAGAATTTTTTTAATTTCAACAGAAAAATAGCTCTGCGAATTAGACTCGAAAACTACTCTAGGTATCGGCGGTTTCCCGATTCCCGAGCCGCCAGGGGCTGGGTTCACCGTAGCCGCGAGAACAGAAAAAAATCCTAGTAATAAATAGTAAATAAATAGTCTAAGCTAAAGCTACCCAGATTGATAAGATCCTCGTGCCTTACTCCCAAGTAATCTTTGGTATTGGGTATAGTTTTAACTAAAGAATATTCAGTCTTTATAGTAGTTCCCTAATTTATGTACCTAGTAAATCGGTTCTTAAAGCGGAAGGATAGCAAGGATCCGAAGGAGCCGCCTTACCGAATAATGTTCCTCCGCATAAGGTGGTTTTTTTCCTAGGAGCTTAGAGAATATCGTGTAGCTCCTCCAGGCACAATGGCACATGTTACGTACTTCATGTGTAAAGCCTAATCGGCTTCAGACTATACTAGACTAGAGCATGCTAGAAACGGTTTTTTTTTCAGAAGACCAGTTGTACTTTTCAATCCCATCCCTCATTCCTTCCATTATATGTGTCAACGGTCAACGAAATTGTTGTAGTATCTAAATTTAATTGACGTGAAAACAATGAAAACCAGCCAATTTGGTTAGGATGGGATGCCAGCCGCTTCTGCCTTGACCGGTCAACTCTCTTTATCAACGAAATGGAAAAAAAATCTCTTAGAAACTACACTTTTTAGCCACATCGTATGATGTTCATCTACGATGTGGACATTAGTATGACCTGCCCTGTTGGCGGTGGCATTGTAGTTGTACTGCCTTCATTGAACTGCCTTTGGCAGTATAAATTTTTTCGTTCCTCATTGAAGGGAAAGTCAATGGGAGCTGATGGGAGAGGATTATGGTGAGGTGATATTTTTCGTTCGTCATTGCAGTAAGAGTGAATATGAGAGGATTAAGTATTGCATTAAATTGTACTAGTAAGGTTAAGCATAGTTTGTTTCACATTTGCACTATGTTTCAAGCGAGAGAGAGAGAGAGAGAGAGAGAGGATTATGATATAGCCTTAAAATGGAAGGTTTAATATTCCCTTTAAAATTCCTATTACCCGTCGACAAGTATTTCGCGCTTTCAATCCCACTCCCCTATTTCAACATTCAAAGAAATCGTGGGGAATTTTTAAAGCAAAAGCTTCTCGGAACCGGGCTATTACAATTATAACATAAGTAAATTTATTGATGTAAGAAAAATTTAGAAGATAACGATGAGGGCATGTGGCTACTATTATGGCCCAGCCCTTGGGTCGTCTTGTTTACATTTTACAGATAAAAAATAAAACTATTCTGTTCGGAAAACACTGCTCTGTGGTGGTTTTAATGGGTTTTTGCAGTCAGTTAAAAGCAAAAGTTATTTTTATGAGGTCACTATCTTCATGATTTCGATATTATGGATGACAAATTTTTGGAGGGGCCCGTGGCCACTTCTAAAATTTTTGGGGGGGCTCGGGCCCCACGGGCCTGTAGAACTCTACGCCTATGGAAATAATTTAGAAAGCGTGCCTGTTTATAGAAATTTTGGATAACTTTTAATATCTTTATTGATAACTAGTTAAAATTTGAAAAGTATTGATATTTGGACGAAAATTTTCAAATAACAAGTCTTCCTTCGAGTTTCAAATTGAAGAATGTTCGTGTGCTTTATTGAACTATATTTTACAAACAAGACAATCACTATCAGTTTCAATTGTTCCATGATATTTTATTAGACCTCCCCTAGCCCTTAAAGGGGGATGAAGAGGAAAATAAAGCGATTTTTTATCGATTCTTCTTCTAATTATAAGACCATTCTGCATAGTGAAAAACCGAGGAAATACAGTCTCTGAATGATTTCAAAATTCAAATTAGGTTCAGATTATATAGATAATTTGAAATATGCATCACTGACTAATAGCTTAACGCCCTGCCATCCTGTTAACAAAATTTCCGTTGCACGCTCTATATCTCGCGCCAGGATTGTCACATCGCGATTAACTTTAACTAAATCTCACGTTCATTCGGCATGGATCGCGCCACGAGAATTTTGTCAACAGGAATGCAGGGCGTTATTCGATGGGTCGAAGGTCTTTATTTCAAATTATCCATAAAATCAAATACCAATTTGAATTATATAATCATTCGGAGATATTTCCTGGATGTTTCACACTTTCACTATGCAGAATGTATAACTCAAAAATTAAATTGAATTTACAATTAGTCATTAGATTAATATCGAAATACCTTAAATTAATACCATAAAGATAATACTAGCCTTTTAAACTTAACCCTATACCTTTAGCCTTTTAAACTTAACCCTATACCTTTAAAATAAACTGAAAAGAAATTCACGGTTTCGTACAATAGAAGAGGATCTAGCCCATCAAAATTGACACCGAACTTTCTAGAACTATCCTATACCCCTATATCCACAGCAGAAAAGTGGAATACCTAGCCACTAAAGTATTTTCCAAGAACGCAGAGAAATGTCTCGCTTATTTAGACCCCAGGCAACAAGACCTTGAGTTACTATCCTTGTACCTGGCCCGAGAAACTTCTAGAACATTTTTTTATCCCTTAAACTGACCAATCCGTGTTTGGTCTCAGATTCAAAAGTTTAGCCTATTCGCTGATAAACATAAATCCGCCCGGCTACGTCATGAATATGGTCCACTATTCGCCAAACCAAAGTCAATCAACAAACGTCATTGTCCCAGAGATCCTTGCGAGAAACTAGAAGTTTCCTGTCCCAGTTATTGGTTGCGAAGGAAATAGACCCGCTAGTCTTTTATTAACATTGTACGTGTTTTCTGGGAGAGATACTTCCAAGGCGGCCAAAGCGCGAGTCTTGTCCTCATGCCAAAAGCGATAAGTGCTGGAACGTTGATTTTGCAATGCATACTCGGTAGGGTGACGCGAATGTTTGTGGACACCAAGACCGCGGAGAGTAGAACACGTGTAGGAACACCAGTCACAACCTAATGGCGCGGCGGTGACATCGGGCGGAGCGCTGGCCGTAGGAATCGAGTTCGCGGAAGATGATGACGAAGAGAACGAGCGAGCATGCACCGATACACCGAAAATACTTGCGAATGTTGCGAGACAAGCATGACAACAGTGAAGGAAAGACGTGGGAGCATAGCTGTGAGATAGCACATTAGTGCGCCAAGATTTGTGGTCCACAAAAACAGAGTACACGATGGACACGAAGCGACCCCCTCGAGGGGGTATATAAAGGAGACAGCGTTGGTACAAATGTTAGAGGCAGCCATTCTGGGTAACTCTAATAGGACACGCGTGAGCGATATTGCCGGACTTGACGTGTGTACACATGGCATTGGATGTCACTCGTCTCATGGTCAATGGCTAAAGACGTCTTGTATCGGTGATTGTGTTCTTTGCAGTTGAAGCATTGAGGGCCTTCGTTCAAGTAACAATTAGCGTAAAAGTGAGCTTTGCCACAATAGCCGCAAACAGGGCGGGAGCTGGGGCAGCGAGCGCGAGAGTTGCCGTAGTCTTGGCAATGGAAACAGCGTCTGACAATAAGGCGCTCACCAACATTGCTTTGTTGAAAGCCCAAAAAGACCCAACCCTTGGTAAGAAGAGCATGAAAGATATGCGGTGCCACCTCAAGGATGTAGGTAACATCACAGCCTGTCTTGAACTTGGTAAGGAAAGTAACGTCTTCGGGTACAGCATTGAGATTATTTTGGCGAATGAGAGAAGACGGGATCTCCTCATCGCATAGCGATTCGTCTATCTGATAAATCGTTAATTGAGGCCGTAGTGGTTTGTCCACGTTGCATATACAGTTTTGGACAGTGTAGGGTCTTCAGCGACAAACGAGCATAAGGCAGATAAATCGCTATGGGCCGGGACGGAGACAATGAGGCCGCTATTGGCGCAGTGACGCACACGAACTACACCGATGTCTAATTTCGCGGCTTTGACCGCGTCGCGTAGGGTTTCGTGGAGCTGTGAGGAGGAGACACCTTCCGTGGTGGGATGGAAGACGAGTGCTGGAGCCGGGCCACGACCAAAAGGTTGGGCCGGAACTTGGGGAGCATGAGATGTACCTGAGGGGGGCTCGACAGATTGAAGACGGGACGGAGAAACGACCTGAGAATACGAGGGAGTCAATCTGGACTTGGTCAGGGGTAGTCGGGTTTTGACAGGCCAGAAGCTTATCCACAAGACGCGTGTTTTCCGCCAAGGCGCCTTCCATGCGAGATTTGTCGTTGTGGAGGTCCATCACAAGCTCCGTAAGGTCAGACATTATGGCACGAGCCGTTTTCCGCAATGACTCGTTGAAAAGTTGCTTATCGGAAGAGTTGCGCGACTTGAGGAGGGCACCAAAGAGTTCGGAGAGCTGCATTAGGCGCGAAGTAGGCTGCACAACGAGTGGGGGCATGGCCGAGGTTGAGGACGAGGGGGCAAACTGTGATAGATGTAAATGATAGTCCTGCGACGCGTGGGAGACGGAGGTAGACAGAGCGTCATCTGTGGGCAAGACCGTTGCAGTACCGGGAATTAAAGGAAAAGTTCATGGTACTTAACACTAGACCTTAAAATAACGGCCTTATTTAGAAGATATTGAAATCGTTGCTGAAACAAATTACACTTTCCCTAATTACGATTAAAATCCAATTAATTAACCCTAAAATTGAAGAGAGCAGCCGCGCCATTTTTTATAAGTCACGTGAAAAACTCGCACACACACCGTTATTGGCTAAATGGTTAGCGAATAGGAAAGCTACTTAGCTAGACCTCTAGCAGACGAGGCTGTTCTAGATTGTGCTTAGTTTTTATTCATATCGGTGAGTCAAATGTGTTTAATTGACGCGTAAATGTACAAAAAACTCTAGTTTTAAGCTTAATGTTACAGAAAAATTGTTCTACTATGGAGGGATTACGGGTAATTCAGTTCCAGTTTGAACCTGAGTACACAGACGAAGAAATGGCAGAAAGAGCCAGGGCGAGGGAGGGGATTGCTAGGCTTCGGCCTCAAGAAGCTTTGAATTTGGATGTTAATGCCACAAAAAACAATTGTTTGTGTGGACAGTGTGTTCCTGAGTGGCTACATGGAGAGGGAACTAACGAAGAAGAAAAAGAAGCAATAATCCGCCAAGGTTTGAGGAATTTACTTACGAATTCGGATATAAACAATGGAGTTACATGTTGCAAGCAAATTACTCAGGTTCAAGAGTTTTTAGCCGGAGGGAGCGATGATCAGGAAGATAGTCAAGACGATATTAATGACATAGGTATATCATGCGTTACAGAACACAGCATTTTTAAAAGTAAATGTTTAAGAAGGAGGTCTCTCAAGGGCTCAAATTGAGCTTTTTATCACTTAAAGAAAAACGGGGCTCCACCAAGAGAACTCCCTAAACGGTTAGATTTTACAAGGGGTGAGTGGGGTGTGCCAAACGTTAGGGTTAGGTCAGCCAGAGAATTGCAACTGTTCCTAGTTCTCAATTTAAAACTCATTATTTAATTACGAAATTAAATTTTAAATGGCTATGTATGTATAACTATTTTAGAACATTATTTTTACTTGGAATAAAATTGATTTAGTAAATTCATACAGGTGAATTTGGTTTAAGAAGAATTTATATTTTTAAATAGCATCGCTTCCAACATTAACTTTTTGCTAGCCCTGTCTTACAGAAAAAATATACAAGCTTATTACTACCATTAGCCTCTATCTTCCATTTTAAAGTCACATTAAATTGAAAGTAACATTAATAATAATAAAGTTCTCAAAATTAAGCTAAAGGGGTTTAGACTTTGGAAATATATTTTACTCGACAGCCCAAGGACTTAGGTTGGCGGTCCTGACCCCTAATTTTGAAAAACATTGGCATGCCCCTAAGTGTGACACAAGTAAATCTTTAAAGGTTGGATTTCAGAAAGTAATTCAAACTTTTAGGACATATAGGCACACATATTACACCCATATGATTTATCATAAACTTGGTTTTAAAAATCGAAAAATGATTCCTCTCCGTGCTTTACAACGCATAAGGAAAAAGTTTCCAGAAGATAATCCAGAAGCCATTATAGGTTATAAAGCTGGCTCCGTCAACTTAGCCCCACCAAATTCCTAACCGAAAATTTACATCCCCCCTAAATTTGCCCCTCTTCTGCTCTTTAATGCTCCACATTTCATCCATTTCGCTCCCCCACCGTTAAGTAGTTATTTTCATTTTAATTGGCGGGGCCTGGTTAACAATCGGCCCCCCACTAGCTCCCAAATCCCGGTTTATTGACTCATCTGATGCGCCATGTTTTGCTCTCCTATGCTCCACATAAACCCATTTTCCATACCCTTCGCTAACTGAAATAATTAAATTTTAATTCTGGGGGCCAAGTTAACGTTTGCCCCCCCCCCAGTCCACCAAACTCCACTAAATTTTAAATTGCCTTTCTAGCTTTAATGCTCTAGCTATTACGCTCAATAAACTTAATTGCTCCATCCCTGTTAGTGAGTTACTATTTAATTCGGGGGTCAAGTTTACAATTAGCCCCCCACTGGCCCCGATTAGCACCAAAAACGATATACATTAAGCCCCTATAATGATCCGTCGAATACACTCTTCAAACCATTTTGCTCCATAATTATTCCAAAGCTAATTAACTTTTAATTGGCGGGGCCGAAATAACGTTTCGCCCCCCCCCAAACTCCGACTGAGCGATGATGTGAAAAACCCAATCAATGAGCCTCATTTTGCTCTACAAGAATTAAGAGCAATTTTAATTTGCTCCATACTTAATTATACGATGATTTACTTTAATTGTATTGCAATTTAATTATATTGAATCAGTAATTTTGTTTTCAAATCAAATTGTGCTCAGATGTTAATACATAATTCCTAAGCAATCGAATAAAACAAAACGTGTATACAAAGCTCTGTGGTTTCCGGACATTCCTCGTACTTCTCTTTCATATCGTCATAAACGATCCATCTATTGCCAGGTCTGAGAGCGCAGCATACGTAATGACCCAATCCTTTTGGGTTATTAGCTCCTAAAAATAATACAGCACCTCGCAATTCGAAAGCCTTCCCTTGCATCTCAATGTTTTTAGGAATTTTTACCAATGGCACAATCATGCGAGTTTCACATTGTAAATCCTCCTCGAATGCAGTGAATTTTAAAAAAAATCCAAACTGGCACATGTTTATGTTTTGATCCATGTTTTTTATGGTGTCACAATCTTCACTAAGCCTAGGAAATGATTGGAAGTGCTCATCTATAACAATTTGTAATTTCGATATTCTTCCTGGATTTCACTCTAAAGAAATTAATGGGCGGTTAATTCGCTTGCAAGGTGTTTTGCAATCAATCGACAAACACATCGTTGTTTCTGTGCAAGAAACCAGGTCCTGGAATAGCTTGGAAATCATAACTGCAAAAGAATTTTGGCAGGAAATTTCTTCCATCTCTTCGCCGGGAATTTTGTTTCGAGTGGAAATATTTCGAAGAATGAGCATCCTTTCCTCGTACACCCTTTGATAAATTTTTTTTGTTTCATGGAAAAGTCTACGAACTTCAAAATTCGTACTGTGGACCTTTCCATAAATGTCTTCAATACGTCGCTGTCACAGTTCGCTGCTGCCAGTAACTGTACAACGCTTTCAAATGCGCAAGTGTTCAACAAGCACACCCTAGTTGTTCCCCATTTAATGGCTCTTAATTTATTGCTATTTTTTTAAATATTAATCGCCAAAGATTTGAGTGCCGCCAAATCTGTTTCCTTGAAATCGGGACACGGTGTTAAATACGATTTTCTTGGTCTCTTTTTGGCTGGTTTAACGACTCCTTGGTTTCTCCAATTTTCTAACGAGGTATTGTCTTTCGTCAATTCTATTTCCTTCCCAGATTAGAAAGGCAATTTTGGCAACTTAAAGGCCCATCATCTGGACCTTCTGTATCCAAAAGATTTGAGCAAGGTGGAAAAGGATGAACTTTAATCTGCAAATATACAAATGAAAACTTTTTGCGAGAACTTTGAATAATTATTATCAATTAATCATTATTCCGTTATCAAAGTAAGTAAAATGAGGGAAAAGGAAAAAAATATTATTGGCAATGAAAGAATCATCGTGATCACTTCGTCCGTTACTAGCAACCTACTCGCCATTTAGATGAACACGGACTTTAGGTATGTGCGGTAATAATGAACATTGAACTTTTAAATGATAAAATATAAAAAAAGGCTTTTCCTTTACCTTACAAACTGAGCATTCATGAGCACCATCTACCCCAGGAGGCCCATCATTTTCGCATGCAATGCATTTAATATTAGGTAGTACTGATGTAACTGCTGGTTCCGTAATGTCACTAGAAAATGTCGGAAGTGCTGGTCTCGTACCTTCACTAGATAGTGTTAGTACTGGTCGTTTCGTAACGTCACTCACTAGATAGTGTTGTAACCCTAGGTACAGTGTCGTTAATGGTCGAATCTATAGCGGATTCTTCGAGTTTAGTTTCTACTTCTTCGTCGGAAGAAGAGTCTAAAATGGGGGTACAGAATCATTATGTGATGAAAAAAAATGCATGTCTTACCATTGATTAAGGTCCTCGGTCGTTTGTTGCTTGCAACAAGCTTCATTCCACCATCGATGCACTTCATATGTGTTTCTAAAAAATCATCGATCCTCAACGGCAATCTCCCTCTGAACAGCCTGTTCTTTAAATCGTTGAAAATGCTCTCAACAGGGGCGCTGTTGGGAACGTCTCTCCCAAAACCAAAATGGTTTATCATGATTCCTGTCCAACAAGGTATTAGGCGAGTAAGTTTCAAAATATCTTCCACTAGGGCAGGCTCGTGCGCAGCGTTGTTATTTTCACCAACTTGTTCCTCTTGCGTTATTTCTTCCTTGCAAGAATTGAGAATCCTTGTAACCCAAGATCTATACGGATTTGCGACGTTACTCGAATCTTCTGTTTCTGGCCTTAATGGCCCAGAGTATTCAATTGTTGACGCATTTTATTCCTCGTTGTCTTCTCCTACTTCCCGATCAATGTCAACTTGCTCACATTTGTCGATACCATGAGATATGACGTTCTTCAGCCACTCCCTGCGTTGGGTGCAAAGTGTGTCATCTTCAGTCAAACGCGATTTGCCATCGGTAGTGCTCAAACAAATTGTGAATATTGTTTGAAATAATCTTTGAAGATCGTCGATGTTCTTCGATAGTGCCGCTTGGGCCATCGCTCTCGTGTAAAACTGTCTGAAAGGACGATTATGCTTTTTGAATGATGGGAAGCTTACTACCAGTTTTATGACGTGAGCGATGTCACATCGTACAAAACAATTTGGCAAAATCGACTCAACAGTCCATCCTCGGGTGTCATTAAAAACAATTTTTGCTGTTTTACTGAGGTAATCCACAAGAGACGAACAGTTAGTGAACGTTTTCACTATGGCTATCAGTAACGCAAGTGACATATCGGAAACTACTTCCTTGGGAGGGCAGTTACCAACATCTCGTAGCCACGTTGCCAACCAAAATTCAATACTGTTCGAATTATGGGATTCTGAGAGCATTTGCGTGGCTGGGTAGATTTCATTAGTTGTGGCATCGTGTACCGAGGCTTCATTCAAAAAATGTGGCCACTTTGTTCTCCCCAGGGCCGTTCAATTCGCTTAACTAAGCCTCCAGTCGCGTCGATTGAAAGCTTGGCAGTTCTCTTGTGCCTTCGAATATAGTCCCTATACACATGTCTTTGGGAGTCTGACCAGTAATGTACATGAAATTTATCTAAAGAGACGTTACGGATGAAGTCGTCGTGCGGTCTAGCACCCTTCATGGCGTACACTGCCCAAACGGGATCGTCATCTATACGCCTTGCTTTTCTTTCCTTACTAGCTGCAGTGCGCATGCAACTAGGCTTAGGGCGATTCGGTGGCTCCTTTTCGCCGAATTTCATAGTTTCGCTCGCTTGTAGGGTATTTTTTTAACAACGGCGGTCTTGGCTATACCAGAAAGGGGCCTTTTCGACCCTGGCGGATGTAGCGCATTAAAATTTCCAGCTTGACTGCAGTAAACTAGAACTCTAGAAGTTCCTTCTGGCTCTTCTTTGATGGTTCCAGTGAACTTAGCCAGACAGATCTTACAGTTTCCAAAAAAGAAGCGAATGGATGGCCACGTTTGTTTTTTTTCGCGCGCTTGAACGAAATAACACAGTGCAGGCCAATATCTTTCACGTGTTCATAAAAATGCTCATAGAGAATATGAGGCCAGACACCTAAATAATTTAAAATCGAGCTTGAATTGTTTTATTTTAGCATCGCATAACACCTAGTCAGACCAATTAGTAAAAAAATGAAAACTTTGTAAAATGGTCAGAAAGTTCTATTTTTCGATGCAAATTTTAAGCCTAAATGTGAAACTCTTGGTCGGTATTTAGTTTCACAAAATTTAAATCACACGGAAATTTTTGCCTCGGTGAGTAACCAAAGAAATCAATTAGAATCCGATTACCCGAGGGGTCGGATATATTGCGTTTAAGTGTACGGGATTTTGAAATTTAAGAGAGATTTTGGGATTTTAAAGCAATTTTTGGGAGGGATTTTAAGATTTCAATGTTAATTCCCCATTGGACATATTTAGAGATTTTGAGATTTCGACCGAAGTGTACGGGATTTTAGCTATTGTCCGACCCCTCGCGATTACCTATATATATATAATCCTTTGCTAAACCAAGTTCCATTTTTAAGGCTTATCCCATTTGGCGAATTTTAGCCACTTTTAGCAAGGCGAATAAAACGACGCATAGAAAAATGCAGGGACCGAGGGGTCGGCCACATGACTTTTTGTGTACGGGATTTTTTAATTATGGGAGAGGTTTTGACATTTTAATCTATTTTAGGAGAGATTTTAAGATTTCAATGTTAATTTCCCATGGAACATTGTTGAGATTTTGGGATTTCGACCAAACTGTGCGGGATTTTGGCTAATGTCCGACCACTCGGCAGAGACTTGATCTAGCTCGCGCGCATTTTCTCGCAAAAATACCTTATTCGCCTGCGAAAAATGGCTAAAATTAGCTAAGTGAGAACTAGCATAAAAGCTGACTTTTTGCCACGCGCTTTTCTGGCGAAACTAATTAAAAGAATGTTTACTCCTTATTGTTAAGAATAGAAGAAAAAGCGTTGACCTATTTCCTCACGCGCATTCTTTATGTCCATGGTTTTTCTTTGTCGCCTAAGAATGAATTTATACTTGAAGTATTAATCAAAATCAATGAACCAGTGGCGTCGCTAGGCCTTTTTTGGAGGGGGGATTTTATAGTCGCCCCCAAATTTCAAACTTAGACCTCTCAAAATAATCAGTAAACCCTACCAAAAATCGCTCGTAGCCCCCAAAAGTTCTGTAGCAATATATAAAAAATTTGTACAGATTCCTCACCCCCAAATTTCAAACCCTAGCGACGCTTCTGCAATGAATATGAATGTATCATTTAGACTAAAAACCTGGTAAGCATATATATAAATAATATGTACTTGGAATGTGAATTTAATTAACATATGCCTTGAAAACGTTTCTTGGCAAAGCGCAGACGATGAGACGAACTCTCCCACGAAGCTTTTTGCAATTGCTTTTACTTGTGTTTGGGAAATTTCAATATTCCCTAAAACTAGTCTGCAACCTTTACTGCTGCTAAATTGCTAATAAGAAAACCGATCCCGAAAGTAACAGCCCGTAAGTTTGGGCAGGATATTTAAGCCTTGGCCCTTCAGGAGATTAAAGGTGTAATCCTTTTTGTGGGTAAGTTTTAAGTAACCATTACGTGATAAATATATTTCAATACTTAATTATCGTTTCACTAGCAATATAACTTATAACTCAGTACAGTAATACCTATTAATTATTAACGACCAGTGAGAAATTCCCGTACATATCCCTCTTGGACTGTAGAATGGGAGAGGTACTTAACATGTTCATATGCTGAACACTTAAAATACCTTCAAAACCGAAACAAAGTCGTCTTGAACACATTGGAAAATAAACACATTTTAAGTCGAACATATGCTCATTTTTGAACATGTATAGGAGAGCGTCGCATGAAGGTGTTCAGGGATTGTGTTCAGCTTCCGAACACATATTCTGTGTTATTAACATGTTCAGAGGCTGAACACTTAACTAAAAACACGTTCAAAACCGGAACATAAAATGGTTTGAATACATTAGAAAAAAGAACACATTTTTATTTGAACATGTTCTCATTTTTGAACATGTATAGGAGAGTGTTGCATGAAGGTGTTCAGAGATCAAGTTTAATTTCGTAACACGCTTTTTTCTGTGTAACTCGGGTTCTACGCTTCGTACGTGCTTCATCTCCTTTGGTTTTTCTTAGTTCAGAATTACTTTGCTAGTGTATCATGGAGTTAAAACTGTATTAGCTATTTTATTTTATTATAAATTTAATTTTAAAAGCGAAAACAAGCTAAGGGCAAACATCCGTCATTCGCCGACGGAAATTCTGAAAGGGTTGGGCTCTTTTCTAATATACTTTAAAAGGATCAAACTGGGGCATCATTGTGTTGAAGTTTAATCGCACTAGCAGTTTATTTATTATTGACGTTGTTTAATGACTCTAGAACAAGCAGCCCAAACGGAGAAACATTAATTTAAATGGTTTTCTGAAAGAGTGAGCTTTAATCGCAAACATTTGAATCGACTCATATTAATCCCATTAGCGTTGTTCCACGAACTTAAAGATTAGAGCGTTTGATGTTACTTAAAATATCTTAAGATAAAATATTTTATGGATCTACGCAGGTTGAAATTAGTGGGCATTGACAAGGCACGTAACGACATGATTAAATATAACATAAGAACTTTTACAGATGAGTTCGATATATGGCAGTCCGCAATAATACTTAGGGTATGAATACTTCATCTAGCAGATTTTTGTTCAACACGAGTTAAAATATATAATTTTCTTTGAATATATTACAGACGCTGTTGCGTTAACCTTTTTTCCACAAATTTCACTTTTGAAGCATTATCACTTGTCACCAGCAATGCAAACAGTGTCCTTTTTTATGTTAACGTGTGTCAAAGATAAAGGAAATCAGGCTGAAAGTCCTCTGGCGGTAGAAGGCTTCAACGGAAAAATATGGTTGACGATGATTTCCTGTTTGATCTTAATGGCGCTAGCAACGTCATTTCTCAAATATATCAAATCAACTAAGATGAATTCTCTACGCCGCCTCATCTATGATAATGTTTGGAAATACGTCTCGGGTCTCCTCGAAAACTGTTAAGTTCATTTGCATTTGTTTAAGGTGCGCGCAAGACTTTCCAGATGGGAAAACGTTTTAGCACTTTCGTTCTTGTCCCAGTGTAAACAAGTTTTCTAATTCCTATTCAGATTCTGATGATGTCGGTGATGGAACTGCGGCGAGAATTATGTTGTTGGGCTTTTTTTCTTCTAATGTTATTCGGGATTATTGAGCGGCGAGCTATTAATATCCAAGGCTCAAAAAATCAACAGTATCTATGATGTCCTAGGACAGCCTCGATTAACACCAATAATGTTGACAACTTCAAAAATTTATTTTATAATAATGAAAGGAGTAACACAATGGCAGAAATAACTGCCAATAACCGATTTGCAACTGTAATAGTGATGCACTCAAAATTTGGGCTAATTTGATTTTTAAAATATCAATTACCGATAGTAAACCACTTGATAATTAACTAGGGTAGTCATTTTCCGTTAAACGTTTAAGTTTATAATCGGATACTGATGATCCAAGTAAAAAAACTAAGACGCTAAACTTAGGGTTCCATTCAAAAATAGAAATAACGTTGGTAATGTTTGTGAAAACTATTTTTACAGAAATTTAAAACTCCGGAGTATTCTCGTCTTCAGAAGCGTATCCAATCGGATGGTCGATACTTGAAAAGATTTAGGGGTTTAAATGTTTTCCACCAAGACTTGTTTTTCAGTGGAGCAGGTGCATTTTTTTACGAGAAGGACAGTTCACCATTCTTTCTGTATTTATTGCGACATAAACTCAAAAAATATAATAATAAGTATTACATCGGGAAAACCAATTACGAAGCAATTGCTGTACACTACATTTTCAACAAGAGGCTGCCAAGAAGCATTCTTCACCAACTTGACTATTTGTAAGATACTATAAACCCCAAATATTGAGTTGTTATCATTTATGACAGCAGTTAAAGCCTCGTATTTGTAGAGGTGTTTGCGATTTGTGGAGACACGACAAGCCATACCTAACGAACGGATATACTCTGTGAAAACTGCAGCCTATATGCTGCCTGAGTCATCGCAGATTGAAGATTTTTCGCCCTTGTCAGTGGTCTTTCTGTTACGGGCCTTCATCGTCTACTTAAGCGGCATTTCGTATGCAATAGTTGTCGCCATTTGCGAAGCCTCGACCACTATATTCTATTTATTACCTTAACATATGTGACACTTTTTCACGTCAATACACTGTTAGAAAAATGAGTCCAATGACTGTCCAAATTTGCACAAAGTAATCCAAATTTGGATGGCAAGTGATGTTAGGGTCCAATAATGGTAGCTTTATTCCAAAATTGGATGCTTTCGATTCTTGGTGCTAAAACTATCCAAATTTGCACAAATAGTCCAAATTTGGATGGCAAGTGATGTAAGGGTCCAAAAATGGTAGCTTTAATCCAAAAATGGATGCCTTCGATTCTCAATATAAACACCCTAGACCCGAACAAAGAGGGGCTAAGGTATATAAAAGGGTTAAGGTAATAAGGGGGAGCGAAATGATATTTGAGGATCACCTACATCAATATTTACCTATTTCTCATCAATCATTTCTCTTTATTGATAAGCAATTGCAGAAGTTAACGTAAAACACAGACACGTTAGATACAAAGCCTCTCCCCAGAGAGGTAAAAAT
The DNA here is from genome assembly GCF_054372755.1 of Phalangium opilio. Lineage (NCBI taxonomy): Eukaryota > Metazoa > Arthropoda > Arachnida > Opiliones > Phalangiidae > Phalangium > Phalangium opilio. The sequence continues at coordinate 11,884,807 of NW_028324178.1, forward strand.
CCACTCCCCCTACAATATTTCAGAAAGTCACGCTTGAAACATCTTTGGGTCATTTACCTCAAAACGACTTCTTTATTCCACTTTAATTAACTAACGATATCAGTACTAGTCATACATTAACTTTGGAAAGAGCTTCATGGTACTGTACAGTCTTTATTACTCGCTTTAAATAAACTGTGAAATATATCCAGTGTATCGACTTCACACAATCTTCCTTACTTGTCCTATATAAACTTTGACTACGCATTTTTTGGTAAAGATAGGTTTTTCTCAAATGTTTTATTAAAATTATTTGATATTATTTATTTTTATCGAGAGTTACTTATCATACTTTTAGTTGTATCGTTTTAACAGAGGTTTTCCCTATTATCATTTGAACCTAGCTAATATTGACGTTTGACTCCTAGAATATACCTCTTTCGCGAGTGTCTAAAAGACCACAAAATGGTGTAGTTAGATTGGGGATGACTGAAAAGAGAATAGTGGTCAGTGTACCTGCGGTTGTACAGTTTGCCAATATTCCACAATTCCGTTAACTGTGAATTTTGAACACTTGAACTGTGAAATTGAGAACACTTTTGTTCAGATTAGGAATCTGCGAAAGCAATCTCTTGGGGTGTAACAACAGACAGACAGGCACACACAAAGACATATGGATGCGTCGAGAACAGAACCTCTCCATGGAATACATCACTCGGTGAAGTAAAGAATCTAGCATCCATATTGGCTTCATATGAGCCCAATATTTTTCGACATTTGTTCAGTGTTGGTTAGGTATTACACCAACATGGGCTCGATATTAGTCCAATATGGGTTCGATATTAGTCCAGTATGGGCTCGATATTAGTCCAATATGGGCTCGATATTGGTCCAATATGGGCTCGATATTAGTCCAATATGGGCTCGATATTAGTCCAATATGGGCTCGATATTAGTCCAATATAAGCTCGATATTAGTCCAATATGAGCTCGATATTAGTCCAATATGAGCTTGATATCGTTTGGAAATTTGTCCAATCTTTTCTTGAATTTAGACCAATATTGTCTTGATATTAGTCCAATATTGGCTTGATATTAGTCCAATATTGGCTTGATATTAGTCCATTATTGGGAGGATACTAGTGCATTTTTGCCCACTTGCGTAAAAATTGGATAACATCTGGGTAATTGGTGATCCCTTAATAGATGATTCTGGATCCAATTTTGGATGAGACTCCAAATCTGGCTTATCATTTCACCGTCCCTTTTTGGACACAAATTATGTTATCCAAAAATAGACGATAAATTGTGCTGTCTCAGAGTCAGCCGTTTGGATCCATTTACATCCAATTTTGGACAACATTTTTTAACAGTGTAGAATGTGTTTCAAGAACATAATACGTAAATAATCACACATGAAATATTTGCAATTTTCGATTTTCATCTTGTAAAGCCAGATTCAATAAAGATTAAATGGCACTAATCCTCTAGACGAAGACCCTGGTTATACGAAAATGTGTAATGTAAATCACAGCCTACTGAATTACGTGCTCACACCGTGTATATGTATAAATACTTATGTATTATGGACTCTCATCTGTTACCTTCTACCAGGCATTTCGTTCGGGCGCCAAATCAGCAGAGAAAAAATGTCTTACAAACCCCCCCCACCCCTACTTTTCTTATTTTTTCTCTCTGCACATGGACGACATTTCTAACCCACCATTCAGGATTCTCCCTGAGCTAAAGTCCTCGTTCCCCACCTGACCTATAGCTACATCTCACTCTATTTAGACACGCCTCACATCCCTGGGTGTATCGCATATCTCCTTTTCCTTGTGATTTCTTGGGGCAACTTGGGGTTTGGAAAATTATATTTTCTGCAAAGTGCTCACAATGTCAATTATGTTAATCGCTTGGTTTGATATAATTATGAGAAATTTTGGTAAGGCGTTAGAAAATAACCTTCGACATTAAAGGCGCAAAGGCTTAAGCGTGTTTGGTGGTTTTAGAACGCCGTGCTTATTTTATTTCTCACAAACACAATTATTTTTGCCATTAAAGTTAGGGGCGGAGAGTGTTGACTGTATATTTTTGAAAATATAGACCTAGTAACGCAATTGCATATTTCTCTCAGTGTTTCTCTATATTTGTACTCACCTGAAAATAGAAATATGACGATGCCAATGTTATGGATAATTGCGAGAAATTTCGCGAACTGTTTTCAAAATGCGTGATAGTTTCTAATTTATATGTAAGTAAGTTATAGCTTTTTCAGTAACTGTGTTCTGTTTTTCGCAATCGACTAGATTTTACTTAAACAATTTGCATTATAAATTTTTTATAAGTACTGAGATAGTGCCACTGGAAGTTAAGTAATAATTTCAGGTAGCCTAACATATCTTAAAAGGACGGCCTTTTTCTAAATATAAAAGGAAAAATATTAAAACAAAATAAATTATCTCTTAGTACAAAATAACTAGCATTTAATTAGTCTTAAAAATAATCAAGGACTGCTGCACCATCCGTCATTGGTTCAGTGGCGTCTGCTAAACCGAAGCTACCTTTCTCTCAGCCTGTAAGAATTAAACCAATCCAGTAGGGGTAAGTGTTTCGATTTAGCAGAGGCCACTGAACCAATGGCGGATGGCGCAGTAGTCCTTGATTATTTTTAAGACGACTCAAATACTAATTCTTTTGTAATAAGAGATCTTTTTATTAATATTTTTCCTTTTATACATAGAAGGGTATAATGTTTGTTACCTGAAATTTTCCTTTAATCGCACCATTCCTGTTGTTAAATGGCGTGACACGAAAAACCTAAGGCATATGTCAGAAACTCGTTCCTACAAAATATGTATTAAGGAAATTAATATTTAACGAGACGGTGTACGGTATTGAGTAAGGCTATGAAAACTACAAGGAGCCTTTACAATTGAGATGAATTTCGTAGAGAAACAATGTGTGAAAATCAGACGCTTACCGTAGCCGCCAATGACGTAAGCACCTTAAATTTAGGTTAATTTTTCTAAAGTTCCCTTGTTTAATAATGTGTTTAAAATCCATTTCATGGCAACAGCACATAGCCTTCCGATTTCGGACCGAGAAAGACGGGAATCGCGAATTTAGCGGACGTGACTTCAATATCTTGCAAATTTTGTCCAAAATCCTATTTTTCAAGTATCCAAATTGCTTTTACGTGGAATTTTCAAATTGCACTTTCCTGGCGTTTAGGATATTTTATCCATAAAGCCTTTCAACCTTTTTCATTCAACATATTCAGTTTTTTTTGCACCTGAAATTCCCCTGTTTATATAATATTTATTGCGTTATTGTTCATATATTGTGTATTCGATGTAGATTTGAAATTGTAACTCCTGAAGATGGCCAGCGGGGAGTGTGTAATCTAAGGGCCAATCATTGCACTGGACTTGTGGGAATGGTTGCACGAAAGGTACAATATATTTTTAGTTAAATCGAGGTAAACAAACAGGAACTGGTTAATTAATCGGTTTAATCCCCAAAAACGTATGTTGGATTATTGCAATAACGAGATAAGTATCTTTATTCGACTCGTGGGTAAGCTAATAATGCCAGATATTTCGATAGTTTATCTTGCCTTATCTTTCGTGCATCCTTCCTCTAAATTTCTAATTCCACCACCATGATTAATGTTAAGCTGTTACAGTTCTAGATTATAGTGACTTGCTAATGGCTTGAGATATTTTAACGATTTTGGAAGTTTCATTTTCCTTCGATTTAATTTTTAACTTAAATTTTAACGCTTTAATCATTGGTACTTTCACAGGAATCTAGAATGGCACTTTCAACATTAACCTTATCGTTGGATCGCAAACCATTTGTTGATTTTTCATATCCGTATTTCCAAGATGCAGTGACGTTTGTTACTAAAGCACCCAGCGTTAACAGAGTGACCAATACGTTCTTTCTATTTGAACCTTTGAAAACTGAAGTATTATCCCATTAAGTTAAGGATCAATTCTTATTATAAATAAATTTTTCTTTCTGGCAGGTTTGGATATTAATTTTTTCATTCTTGGCGACGATAATTTTGCTAATCAAATTTGCAACTTGGTCGTCCAAGGAAAATAACGTTTTCTGGATTATTTTGAAAATAACATTACGTCAAGGTTAGAATATCAATCATGAGTAACAAGTTATTCGAAAAAGAATAGTGTTCATTAGAAGTTTCTCTTTTAATTCGAAAGAGCGTAAATGATTCGATCAATTACTTTTTATTGCGTGTTAGGCCTATTTTCAAAGCAATTGGCGCGTTATGGTAGAAAATTCAAATTATCGTCTAGTGCCACTGTGCAAACTGTTATCGGTTTACTTTATCCAAGGAGAATGTATAAGAGAGGAGACTCTGAGTCAGACAAAAGGCACGTAGCACCCCGTTTCTAAAACGGTTCTGTGCCGTTCCCCGGTTACCATGGTTACCGCTACCCCCCCCACGGCAAAAGAGAGTACGATCTGGCGCATGCGTTCATGCCTCCTTGCTCTAACCTCATGAGTTTGTTTATAATTTTAAATAACCCTCGTTTCCAACAACAATCACGTGACGCATGGCTTTACCAACGGCATGCGCGTGACTGTATGCGGTATCTGCCCCGTTTTTTAACATCCCCCCTTTCCAGAACAAGTCTGTTGTAAATCCTCCTTGCTTCATCACTTGTATCTTCTTTATTATTGTAGATGAACGCGTAATTCCTATTTGAAATATTCCTTATTTTTAACACCCGTTCGATTAACAAAAGAAAATTTTCTCTGACATTCTGTTTAAAATAAGGAATTCAAAGTACCGAAGATCAATGGCAATCAACGAGTTTGATCCTTCTCATTAGCACTATTTTATTTTTCGGAACTTTAGAATCTTTTTACGGGTCTTACTTGACTTCGACTACGAGTTTGTCTCCCGTCACTTTACCAATTGACACCTTCGAACAAATGGCTCAATTAATCAAATCACAAGGTTACGTTGTCAGTTCGGTAGAAGGCAGCGCTCTCCAGTACAGTATTATGGTATGATATAGCAGAGTGCAGGAAAATTTGTATGTTATCAATTCAAATCACCCTTTAAATTTAGACTTCCGACATCGACTATTTTAACTTATTCGCTAATTCGTCTGAAAAAGGCGATTTCAAATTACCAAAAACGCCAAAGGAAGGGTTAAATTTAGTTTTACAAAAATCGTACGGTTTTATTATGCCGAAAGACACTCTGGAATCCACCATCTTGGACATGGGATTGTCACCCGAAGCCTTTCACTTTGCCAATGAGAATCTATTCGTCGATCAAATTGCCGCCGCTTTTCATAAATCGTTACCATGCAAAGATGAAATCGATAAATGGTGTGATCTTATTGCACTTTCACTTTCTATGCCTTTACTTGAACTAACCTTGTTTTTAGGTTAAGTATTTTATCGTGTTCAGGATTGATACAAAAATGGGAATCCGACGATTCAGGATTTTTATCGACGAATAAAAATGAAACGGAAATTAAAAGGAGTACCGAAACAAATTACATCAAAATGGACGACCTCAAATTGCTATTTTACATTTTAGCAGCGGGATGGATCTGCTCAAGCGCCTTACTTCTCCAAAGGATTGTAAGGTGGCGCCTGCTTAAGATTTCTCTGCATACACTCTGGTGAAGTTAAGTCCGCTATTGACGGTTCATTTACTGAATATTTTGATTGCAAAATGTAAGACGTGTTGTGCGCAGACGCAAATGACGTTGCTATTTTGTGACCACCAATGGAAAAATGGCTTCGCTTTTATAACAACGCGGCATAAGTGCTCCGAAATTAAAAAAAATAGATTTATGTCATATATGTGGCTTTTAATTAACAAATGTTACGGATAAATCCATTTAGGGCTACAAAAACCCTGACATGTGTTACGTGTACGTATTGAACTCCCTCTACATCCAAATCCATCATGTGACACTCAATTTTTAGTGTCAGAAATGGAAAAAAAATTATAGCATCCTGTGTTGCTAAACGTCAAAAGCTCAATATATTGATTGTAAATAACTGAAATGAAAAATGTTTTTTTCTTAGCAGTTTTCAATATCGTTCGGGGCAATCATAGTTTCGAAAAACTCGCCAGGAATGGCAATGTTTTGAATAAGTACGAGAAATTTCGCAAGCGTGACAATTTTCTCATTTATACGCTAGAAGCCAATATCTCGCTCAATGGACTATTCCATTAATTACTTGCAAAGAAGCCAACAAACGGACTGGAGGCTGCCCTCTTAATTTAAATCCCTGGCACCAAGAATCAATGCCATCAGACGTCGATATTCGACTCGCGCTGAGGCCTCTAGCGATGCTTCTTGGCACCAGGGAAATAATGCCCAGTGGCGTTTGCTTCTCTTCTGGAATTAATGGAATAGTCAATAAGATGAGACGCATACACCTCCTAAAACGTGTTCTTTGTTTCTCAACGAACTCGATGTTTTTCATGAAAACTCGATTTTATAATATTGAAGCAGGGACTTTCCAACGAATACCAGAACTAAAATAAGTTAAATAACGTCTCCACTTTAGTGTGCCATAACTTTAGTTTTATGTGATGTGGCTAATTGTCGTCGTCATTACCAGGATCTTAAATCCTTGTTGAAAAGCAGAAGGAAAAGTTTTGAAGGCATATTTCTGCTAAAATAACGTAAATGATAAAAAAATCTAAAAGGATTCAGCTTGCGCAACGTCGTTATTGATGTTAATTTCTTATGGTCAGGGACACTGTTCAAATTTGAATATTTTTCTCGCACTTCAGTTAAACCCATTTTCTTGTCCTTAAGCGGATGAAAGTCCAAGTTAAACTCCCCCAATATTTCATTACACGAAATAGACTTGCGAAATGGCGTGACGCGAAAAAACATCAATGCAGATTTTTTCGAATCCAAGGAAGGGTAAATAGTCCGCATTACTGATAAATCCTGCGCTTCATAGTAAAAATATATCACTAGCCTGTACAATTGTTAAGGCGAAAATGTGTGAAAATCAGACGCTGACAGTAGCCGCCATTGAAGTAAGAACCTTTAAGATTTTATTTTCTGATAAGTTTAATTGTTCCTCAAGTATTTTAATTACATTTTATGGCCATAGCATAGATGCTTTCGACTTTCGAGAGAGCATGACGAGAATCTCGAATATCACGGAAGAAACTTTAATATCTTGGATTTTTTGTCGAAATCTCTCTCTTTCAAGTATGTAAAATATATCATAATTGCTTTATTTATTTTCCATTATTCCTTCAGGCTCATTTTCATCATAAGTTCATAACCAAGAACGACGGGAATCTCTAATTTAGTGGACGCGATTTCATTATCTTTCAATTTTTTGTTATATTATAACATGCAATTTACACATGAAAACACGAGGCAAAGAAATATCATTAATCTTATAATCATAATTAAGCACATTGCGACGCCTCGTAAAAATTATGAAAGAACACTTTTTAATCTTTTAAATTAAGCAAATTAAGCAAACCCCATTCAAAGATTGTGTCAATGTCACTCTGAAGAGTAACGGAATCCTGCCGGGTCCTAATAGCACGAGATAAAAAGGAATCATCTGCATATTGCCAGAGAGTGCTTTGTGCAGATATGCTCATCGGAAGATCATGAGCGTATAAGTTGAAAAGTAGTGGTCCCAAAATAGAGCCCTGAGGTACCCCAGAAGTAACAGGAAGAAAACTCGAGGATTGACCCTGATAGACAACCCTCTGCTTTCTATCCCTCAAAAAATCCGAAACCCAGAGCAAGGAATTACCACCGATACCTAGAGCCTGCAACTTAGAGACGAGACGATCATGGGGCACAGAGTCAAAGGCTTTCTTCCAATCAAAAATTACTACCTGTACGTCAGGAGGATTAATGGTGTCAAGGGTGAGAGCCCAAGAGTGGAAAGCTTGTATAAGCTGAGTTTTACAACTAAAACCTTTACGGAAACCAAATTGACGCTCGGGAAGAACATTATTATTCGAGCAAAACACGAGGAGATTCTCACAAATAATAGATTCTATTACTTTACAAAAGACGGAAGAAAGTTATATTGGTCGATAAGATTCTAGATCTGAACGACTCAAAGAACCACCTTTATAAAGGGGTACTACATTGACCTTCTTCCCGCCATCAGGTAGTTTACCTAATCTATAAGAGTAGTTAAAAAATTCTGACAAGGGTTTAGCTATGCTCGTAACGCACAGCTTATTCATTTTAAAAGAAACCCCATCGGGCCCAGACGAAGAACTGGACTTTTAGCGTACTATAGCAGCAGCAACGGAACCGGGAGTAAAAACGAGATCTGGGTCCCTAGTCGGATTAGGCAATGAAGCAACATCAAGAGGGATTGAGTCAGACATACTGAAGCAAGATTTAAAAAAGAGTTAAACATTGACGCAATCAAAAAAGTGTCAGTGACAGGGGTATTATCAATATTCTTAAAGTTCGGTATAGGTATTCTAGTTCTACGAGCGACAAACTTCCGGTTTGTTTGTCCTTAATCTTAGAGGACAAGTCGTTCACTTAATCATTAAATTTAGACGAGTTTTAGCTTTTATCAAATTACAGGACCGTCTGTATTTAGCTCTGTTAGCCTCAGTTGGCTTAGATTTAAAAAGTTTGTATAAAGTTCTTTTTACATTAGCAAGGTCAACAATATCACCGGAAATTCATGGCTGCCAAAATCTCTTTGAATATACCGTCCTTGAAGGAACACTGTCCTTAAAACAAGACCAAAACAGTTGTAACCAATAGTCCCATGTTTCATTAATGTCCCCGCTAAACGCTAAATGCCATTAATATTTAATTTTTCTAATTTTTTTCATTTAAATTCTTTTTTTTTACCACCGTTTGTGATGGATCTGGAAGATTTTTTCCAGTGTTCTGTGTGCCCATTTTTTACCCAACAAAAATTTCTTTATGATAAACATATGTTAGGTAAAAATAGAAATCGAATTGATTGTAAATATCATTGCAAAAATTGCAAGGCCACCTTCAAGAATTATAGTTCATTAAGAAGCCATAAACGAAGGAAGAACCATAATGACCGAGAAGAAAATTTAGATGATAACACTATGGTGGAAAATAGTTTTCCAGATTTAGAAGATAATAGTGACACTGAGATAGACATCTTGGCCTCAAAGCAAACTTTTATAGAAGCAGCCTAAATACTAAAGTTGAAGGAAAGCTTCAAATTAAGTGATAATCAGATATCTTCCGTGCTTGAAGCCACTAAGGCCCTTCTGGATCATTATAAAGAGGTTGATAAAGAACATGCACCCATCCAATATCTTGAGACCACACACAAACAAAACGCATTCTTTAAATCCAAAATGAATTATATTCCCCCGGAGTCAGTAGTTTTGGGGAAGAGTTCAAATTCAAAATCAAGAGTTTTTCGCAAAGATGTCTTTGGATATTATGTTCCATTCGATAAAGCATTGGAAGCTCTTCTTACAATGCCAGAAACAGGGAAATATTTATGTAAGCCATTTATGGGTGCGAGACATGTTGATGAATATTTAATGGCAGATGTATGGGATGGAGCACATTTTAAGGACTTGAAATCAGTTGCCCATAGTTATCTTTTATTTTCTTTGTATACTGATGATTTAGAAATAGCTAATCCTATTGTATCTCATGCTAATAAACATAAGGTTACAATACTGTACTGGCAACTTCTCAATATTCCCCCAGAATTTCGGTCAAAGCTAACCAATATTAATTTATTAGCTGTAGCTAAACAAAAAGATGTTAAGGAATTTGGGTTAAAGAAACTTATAAATAATTTTAAAGAGAGTTTAAAACAGTTAGAAAATGGGAAAGCGTTTTATGTTAATGGTGAAAATAGAATGTTCAAGGGCAAACTCGTACGTAACGGGTGATACCCTCGAAGCTCAAGAACTTGGTGGCTTTAAAGAGGGTGTAGGGGGGGCATTTAGATTCTGTAGAACATGCGAGATAACCAAACCAGATATAGCAAAGTCATTCCTCCACTCTGATTTTCAAGAAAGAGACGAATTAGAACACAAAGATAGGTGCCTCTCCTTAAAAAACTGTTGAAAGCAAGCAAAACTTTATTGGTCGAAGCAATATGGTGTCAATAAAGAAAGCCCATTGTATGGAATTCCAGGATTTTTAGTTACAAAACAATTACTTCATGATCCTATGCACGTGCTTTTAGAAGGGGTTGTTAAATACGAAATCAGGCTTATGTTAAAAGAAGTATTTTTTCTGATACATAAATTTAGTCTTGAAGAATTAAACTACAAAATTCAGGGCTTCGCTTATGGGAAAGACGAAATTTCCGTTAAGCCGGCGATAATTGAAAAGGGTCATTTAGAGAAAGAGCTCAAACAAACTGCGTCAGCCATGAAAACTCTGTTGTTCAATATGCCGTTATACATCGGTGATAAAATTCCTGAAAGTGACTTGCATTGGAAAAATTTTATTTTACTGCTAAAAATAACATTACGGTCTTTGTCATCTGTCGTGAATCGCGATACTATATTCAATTTAAAGTTCTTAGTAGCAGCGCATGGAGAAAATTTCAAAGCTTTGTACCCTGACAACACGATAACATCAAAAATATATTACTTGAATCATTTTCCAGAACAAATGGAAAGATTTGGACCACTTAGGCATCATTGGTGTATGAGGTCCGAGGCAAAACATTCACAGTTTAAAAATACAAATTGGCGATGTTTCAAGTCTGTGCCAAAAAAATGGCACTGCGGCATCAAAGATGGTTGTGTCTACAACAGAACGATGGTGCTGGTGGCAAAGCCCAAAATTTCATATATGAAGGTGATTCGATCAAAGAAGGTTACGAAGAATTTATGGAGGAAGAATTAAGAGAACAGCTTTTGGAACTAGAAATTCTGGTTTTGCCTCAAATGAAAGTTCTTGTAAGCCCGGAAGTCAGAGTGCTAGGACAAAACTACAGGAAAAACACAATACTGCTTAAAAGTTTTTCTCAAGAGGATGGTCCCATATTCCTGATAATCGATAAAATTCTGTGCATACATGGAAAGACCTACGCGGTTTGCATCTATCTAGACATTATGTTCTACGATGAGCACTTGGCACGATATATACTAGAACAAGATGACCCAGTCATTATTACTTTTAACCGCCTTCTAGTGACAAGAATTAGTATTACTATATACATTATAAGATGACCCCAGCTAATTTAGAATTTCGAGGTTTTTTTCATTGTTTATAAAATAGCATTCCTATTATGAATAAAATCAGTCTAGTAATAAACTACAGTAACGTACTCATTAGGTTCATTTTAAACTTAACCTACAGAAATTTATCTTAATTAAATTACAGAATAATATTTATTAAACTAGGGTTGGTACTGGTAAATGTGAACGATTCTATTTTTTCTTTAAAATTGTGTAGCTAATTTTTGGGCGGCTTAAATTCCTTTTAAAAGGGCTCTATTTGTAGATATAAGCTTTAGCAAGTGTTAAAATAATCCCACGATAACAAACCTTTAATCGTTAGATAGATCACGTTTTTCACTATAAAATTGATATTAATATCTGTGGTTTCGATTCGGAATTCGATTTTATAAACAGAGTTGGAAAAAACCAAGTAAAAATTGCAAATGTTTCAAGGTTAATTTGAATCCTTTTTAAGCTATTTTACTAAAAAATAAAAAGTAAAAGTGGTGTAAGGAATATATTAACTTTAATAATATTAACTTTAAAATACATCATTGACCAAAAAAGACTCAAATTTCGCACCATTAGTAAGTTTATCAATTTAGCGGTAAGAGGGCGGTAGCTACCCTACTTATTGGGCGGGAAAGCGAGAAAACGAGACAGCTGTTATGCGAGGTATCGAAATAAATAGGACTTCTCAACAAATTATTGAACATTTTGACTCGGGTATTGATTTAACTATATTATCCTATTATCACTTATCACATCTGCGCAAACTTTAATCTAGGTGCATGGATTTAGGCCCTACGTAATGGTAGCTCGTTCAGGGTTGCCACGGAATTTTCAGAACCAAATTTCTTGACTTTTCCAGGTTTTCCCTGACCTTTTTCTCAGATTTTCCCTGACCTTTTAGGCCGAAAGTGTGAATGTTTACAGCACGTTTTAAGTGCTTATAATTAAATAAACTCTCAACATTAAATTTTCCCATGTATTTGTTGCACCAATACAAATAAGAAACATTTTAACTATAAATAACAGTCTAAGAGAGCATTTACTTTACAAAAACAATTCTAGACATTTTTAAGGATTAATCTAGAGTTTTCTGTGTTGAGAGAGCATGAGGAGATACTTTCATTACTCTTTCAATAAAGACTTATTCCCAGAAGTTTTACCCACTAAAATCAAGTTCCCTGACTTTTCCCTGACCTTCTCGGCCCATTTTTAAATTCCCTGACTTTTCCAGATTTTCCAGGATTTCCAGGTACTGTGGCAACCCTGTCCTTCCCAAGGGCCTTTTTAATTCCTCCCATTTGATTATCATTGTTGTTCACATTTGGGTCCAGTGTTCAGTCACTACCTCCTTCAGTATTTAGGGTCAGGGTGTTTACATTTACCAGCGATTGTTCACAATTGGGGTCCTCCGAGGGGATTGGGAAATAGGATATTGTGCAAAATTTAAGAGAGTTAAAAAGCTGAAAACAGCGAATTTTGTCTAAAGAATAATATTTCATATCCTGAAAGTTTCCGGTGTCTAACGTTAGCTCCACGGAAGTTATTCAAAGATTTGCAAAAAGTGTTCACAATTACCAGTACCAACCCTATAGTAACTTCCTCAATTGGTTAGTTTTAAACTTAACTAAACTACATCATTATTTGTAAAGTTATCATAAACTATAGTATCATGATAATATTAATTAAATTAAAGTATAACATTAATTCAATTAAAGTATAATAGTAATTAAATTAAAGTATAATATTAATTAATCTAAAGTAAATTCCTCAATTAACTTACTTGAAACATTATTTATTACAATTAACTTACTTGAAACATCATTATTTATTACAATTAACTTACTTGAAACATCATTATTTATTACAATTAACTTACTTGAAACATCATTATTTATTACAATTAACTTACTTGAAACATCATTATTTATTACAATTAACTTACTTGAAACATCATTATTTATTACAATTAACTTACTTGAAACATCATTATTTATTACAATTAACTTACTTGAAACATCATTATTTATTACAATTAACTTACTTGAAACATCATTATTTATAATTATCATTAATCTCACTCGTGAATATACAGGGTGATTCAGAGATGTATGCGTTCCTTGCAACAGTAGATTCCTTGCAAAATTTGGAGTCGAATTATCCTGAGCCGTTTTGGTTTAAACCGAATCGTTACAGAGTTACAAGCCCTTAAACTCCGGGCCCATTTGGGCCCTAATACCCCCTTCAGACGGTCCGTAAAATCTTGGTCTAATAAGAAAGCTTGTTTAATACTCTTGTTACTTTTGAAAAAAAACAAACAAACAGGTCGTAAAGCGATTTTGGTTAAACGAAATTCATGTTTTCTGAAGAAACATGCGATATCTAACATTGCCCCTTACTATCTTTCTCAAGCAAGCCTTTAGTTTTAACGTGTCGTCTGAAGAGGGTATTAAACAAGAGGTGAATAAAGAAGTTTAAAATGAGCTATTATCGGTGATTGCCAATTTGAGAAGTTCTTAATTTCAAATTCACATTTTTGCCTCCAAGCTTCCGCTAGAGCTTTCCACCCTCTTCAGACGAAGCATAAAAAGTACTTTCAACAATTTTTTTTGGATATTTCTTTATTTCGATGTAACAAACGAATTAAATTGAAACAAAAGAATTAAATTGCAACAAAAGGTCTTCAACGACTTATGAAAGAAGTTGCTCAAAATGAGCACCATTGGCGTTTATGCATGCCTGAGCCCGACGTCTAAAAGACCCTTGCACACTGTTTATCATTTCCGGATGTTCTCGAATGTTCGCCGCAGCATGTTGAATGCTATTACAGGGGGAACTCGGGTTTGAACCAAGGACCCCTCGATCGGCATTGGAATGCTCTACCACTGACCTATTCCTCCTTGTTCATAGCCGTAATGTCGAATTAACTAAAATAAACGCAATGATCCGTGCTATTACAGGGGGAGCTCGGGTTTGAACCAAGGACCTCTCGATTAGAAGTCGAATGCTCTACCACTGAGCTATTACCCCTTGTTCATAGCCGTAATGTCGAATTAACTAAAATGAAGGCAATGATCCATGCTATTACAGGGGGAGCTCGGGTTTGAACCAAGGACCCCTCGATCTGCAGTCGAATGCTCTACCACTGAGCTATTCCCTCTTGTTCATCGCCGTAATGTCGATTTAACTAAAAAAAACGCAATGATCCGTGCTATTACAGGCGGAACTCAGGATTGAACCAACGACCTCTCGATCTGCATTGGAATGCTCTACCACTGAGCTATTCCCCCTTGTTCATAGCCGTAATGTCGAATTAACTAAAATGAACGCAATGATCCGTGCTATTACAGGGGGAACTCGGGTTTGAACCAAGGACCTCTCGATCTCCAGCCGAATGCTCTACCACTGAGCTATCCCCTCTTGTTCTTTGCCGTTATGTCGATTTAACTAAAATAAACGCAATGATCCGTGCTATTACAGCGGGTACGCGGGTTTGAACCAAGGACCCCTCGATCTGCATTGGAATGCTCTACCACTGACCTATACCCCCTTGTTCATAGCCGTAATGTCGAATTAACTAAAATGAACGCAATGATCCTTGCTATTACAGGGGGAACTCGGGTTTGAACCAAGGACCTCTCTATCTGCATTGGAATGCTCTACCACTGACCTATTCCTACTTGTTTTTAGCCGTAATGTCGATTTAACTAAAATAAACGGAATGATCCGTGCTATTACAGGGGGAACTCGGGTTTGAACCAAGGACCCCTCGATCTGCATTGGAATGCTCTACCACTGCCCTATAGGGGATTGTAAAAGAGATTAGGAGGGGAAACAAATAGGGGGAAGGCACTAAAAAGTGTTTCGTCACGTGGTGCAGCTGCTTTGAACCTTTGAGAAGACGCTCCTTTAGTTGGACCTTTATTTATAAACAAGTTGGGAAACCAAAATAAACCTCTCCGAGCCGAGACGAATTTACTTTCTAAACACAGGTCCACCAACCAATGAGAAAAACCGGAAATACATAGTTCAAATTGGCGAAATATTGCCAGGGTCTTTAACAATTTCCTTTGTATCCTCAATAATTCTAATGAGGACCTAAATGTATCACTGAAGGGTGTATTTAACTTTCGACTCACTCTGAACCGTTAACACCTCCTATAAGAGAAGGCGAAACAAGGTCATTTCTAGTTTAAATCTAGGGTATCTTATTTCACAGACCCAATCGTTTCAACACTTGTGGATAGATGAAGAATTAACAACCATATTATATTATATAATGAATATAAAAAATGCGATTACACTATATATAAATGAAGTAAAGCTGAATTAAAAAGTAAACACCAAATTTGAAATGTTAATATCGAAAGATGTTCTTGGAAAATTGAGATGAAACAGAGCTTTATAGCTACACAACTACTTAAAGAATCGTAATGCCAAAAAGTATTTAAAATATTTCCATTTAATATTCTGCAAAAAGGAAATGTTATCGTTTTGTAAGAAATCTTATCATCATACTCGCTTTATTTTAACTTTGATGTGCGTGTAGTGTTTCGATTCGGATGCAATCTTCATTACTCGTTCTATATAAACTCTCACTTGTGTCATTACATAGAAATAAGTTTATCTTAAATAATTAATTGAATATAAATGATATTAATTATTTTAATCGCCAGTAAATAACTTTAAAAATAGTTAAATGGTTTATAATAAAGTTGTTCCTATTATCTTTCGAAACTTTGCTAATATTGACGTTTAAAGTGAAGGGTACCCCTCTTGCCCGCTTTTTTCAAATTTTGGGATATATATACGATTCGTTTCCATTATAATAATAGATAAAAACGCATTCGCGTGAACCGATGGTGGAAGCCCTGCCATTGGGAGGCTAGACGTTTCTCGTAACCCTAGCCGATCGCCGCGTATATCTTGAAACCAATAATAGATAAAAACGCATTCGCGTGAACCGATGGTGGAAGCCCTGCCATTGGGAGGCTAGATAGACCGGGAGCTAGCATCGAAAAACTAACGTCATAGTCTATAAAAATATTTACTGGTGTATAGTAAAGGTATTATCACAAGGTTTAAAAAAAGGTTTGTCTTACTTGGCGGACCGGGGGCGTACGCCCCTGTCACCCATTTCAGCAGGGCTACTTTCTGCGCTATTTAATCCCACAAGATATATGCGGCTTTCTTTCTCTAAATTGTAGGTATGAATCCCCAAAATAACATGCGAAATAATAAGATATAAATTTCGGAGACCAAAACAATTTAAGATAATTTTTTTAAATTAATTTGTCAGGAAAATTTTTCCCATAAGATATATACGCAATTTTTTTTTTAAAATGATCGTCTGGACACCAGAAATAAGAAACACCAGAGTAAGACCAAAATTTCGGGGAATTAAGTGCTTTAAGACAAGTAGTTTACCCACCTGCCTCGAAATTTTCCGTGTAACCTAATGCAACAGTCAAAGGAAGTAAACGTTGACTTCCTTTCACGGTGAAACATGTTCGCGGATATTTCACCAACATTTGATTTTTTTATTTCAAATTGTAATAATAACATAATAATTAAATGAAATGAAACTAGTTTGTTTAAAAGTTTCCTAGGAACGCTTAAAAGCAATACTTCAAAGACTAGACCAAAAAATTAGTAAAGAAAGTTAGTCACAATCTGATTCGTCAGAGTCCGAATGTATTAATTGTTCGGTAACTTCTTTGTCCGGGTCGTCTGTTAAGCATTCTTCCAAAGTTGGAGGCGCGCACGAACCTTCAAACCAAAGCGGTTTTAATCCTTCATTTTCGGTATTCTCCCAACCACAATCAGTAGGCAACAAAGGAGAAACAGGATTGGGCTTTTCTGGATTGTTCCAAATCCTGCAAATATAATTGCATCTTTTCACTTTTTCCTTCAGAACCTTTCTACATGGCGGAAAGCAGCTCGCCTCGGCAGTTTGTATTTTGTCAAATGGTTTTAAAACATTCTTCGGAGCGTACAAGCGGTGAAAAACATTAACTCGCGCTTCATTTACTGAATCGCAACGTCGTTCTCCGTAGATTAAGCAAACAAACTTTTCCATTTGATTCATAACAGAATCTTCCACTTCAGTTGCGGTTCCAAGAGAGCTAAACGCTTCCTGGATGTCCGGGTACTTTTCAAGAAGACCGAGTGGTCGTATCTTTCCCTTACGCGCGAAAGAAGCAGTGTAGTCACATCCTGTAAGTACATGGAACCCTGGAAGCGAATTGCATAATTTTGATCCCATTTTCTTCGCTATTTGTGTTAAATCGACAATTCTCCGATTGTTTATAACACCAACATCCATCCATACTGCAACTTTAGTATTTATGGGATGCAAATTCCCCAGAAAAATCACAATGACATCAGTGTCTGATGATCGCACCACTACGTTTCCCGTTTGGTCTTTACAAAAGTGGGAAAAGTGGTAAAACATTCTAGAATCTGCTTCTTAATGTTTACAAAACACATCATTTCTTAGTGCATTTCCTTGCCAACAATATTCGTAACACAATTCACCAAATGCAGCGTGTAACACTCGATTCTTTAGAGTTTCACGATGTTTTTCTAATTTCCAATCTTCAACCAAGAAATTAATGAACTGTTCTTTAAAACTATCGTTTTGAAAGGCTTTTTGTAAATCTTTGGGACGCTGTTGATCTGGGCCTCGTATAACGTATGTGGCCATTGCTTCTTGTTTATAATTCCCTCTTCTTTTATATCTTTCGTAATCTTTTATTGAAGGACTTTTATAAGTATCGAATACTATTGTGACTGTAGAAGATTCCAAACTGCACAGCCGTATCAAAATACTGCTTGATAAATCTCCGAAGGTCAGTGGTAGGTTTGGTGGAAGAGAATGGAGGAAAAACATGCCATCAACTATCGTTAAATCAATATGTGTTGGGCCTTCTGATTCAACTCGCTTTTCTAGGGAATGCAAAAGCTGCGATTTGTCAGTTTTCTTAAGTGAACCATCGAGATGCGCAAGTGACAATGGTATAGGTGAGAGAGGGTACTGTAAGACAAGTGAAAGATCAAGGTTTTGCTTTAGCGATAAATAGCACATTCGACCGAAAATGCCACTTGTCATCTTCACTTCCAGAACTCGGTTTTTGCTTCGACATTTAGCCAATATTCCCTCCGATGCGAAGTTCAGAATCTTTTGACGCTTGATGGGTTTCTCAAATCGCGAGGGAGATTCTTCACATTCACGTTGAAAATCAAGGCGTAGTTTTTGTCCCAAGTTTCTTACATTGAGAAGATAATCTTTGGTAATGGAAGTAGCTGCTTTTCCTGTGCAAATGTTATAAAGATTATCGTCTAACACGTCTAAACTGAATGGGTTAATAGCCGAGTTTGCAAATTTCAACATAGTTTTCAGGTCTTTAATGTCCTTCAAAATTCTGGACGTTCGTAGTTCTGAAGTGACGTCTTCTTTGTTATTTAACCCAACCATTTCTTTAGCTGTGTTAACAATTTTGGATCTTGTGCTTCTTGTGACTGTCCATCGCAATCTAGCTGAAAACGAGTTGGTGAACGAGGCTATCCCAGTTAATCTACTGGCCGCGTCTCTGCTAGTTCGAGAATTGCAGACTACAAGCGGTTTTGCAGTCCATCTTCCAATTTAAGCTAGATTCCCACTCGACCGAAAAAGGCCGGCGGAAATCACGCAGTCGACGGTATAAATTTAACTTCCGGCGTTAGACCGTTCACACTACGACTGAATTTTGAGTTTGGCGGAAGATAGTTTTGGGTCACGTGACAGATTTGAGTGGTTTCTATTTTGCACTCTGAATTGGTATCTTTCTCCCCCCCTTGTCGCCTAGAACGTACCAGAAGCGATATTTTCTAACTTCTTCAATAAAGTCTACGTTATTAACCTCTAATCTCTTTTTATTTCCATTAGTTTCATTTTTCTTTCTTTAAGGCATGTTTCCGATAAGCCTTAGTCAACCACAAAAAAATGACGGCTATAAATCAATCTCGCGTTCGCGTGCGCTCTTGAAATTTATGGCGTAGTCTGTGGAATAATTTGATTGGCTGCGACACCGATAAAAATAGAACACCACTTACACCCGACCAAACGGCAAGTTCGTCGGGCGTAAAGATTTTTTGGTCGAACCCCTTTCTGCCGGGTTTTCCGTCGAGTGGGAATCTAGCTTTAGTCAGCATTACTAAGCCTATGATAGCAGCCCCTCACCGGGCGTCACTTCGCGAGAATCTATCATGACCCGCGTCTTTTCATGACAAACTCCAGTTTGTAACGTATCTTATGAACGAATGGTTAAAATTAGTAACACGCACCGTTACGGTTTCATGCATAGAAATGCTTATAAAAAACTGATTTTACATGAGCATAGCGGTTTTTGTTGGCGCCTTAATAGTATTTATGTACTTTGTCAGGTTTAAAAATGAGGTCACACGGCTCCATAAGCAAATCGAAGATAAGGACATTGCAATCCAAAGTAAGTCAAAAACGGAGATTCTTAATTACTCAAGGTTATAAATTATTTAGCCTAACTGCCTCTATTTTTTAACAGGCCTTACTTCAAAGATTAATGATCTACAACACGAAGTAAGTTGATATGTTTCGGTTGTTTATATCTCAGACCATTGAACACGGATGAGCTGAACAAATTGTAAGCTAAAACGGACCCCGTTCTTCTATTGGTATGATCGCCCCTAGCGGGAGAGTCCCGAAACTTAATTCAACTCATAAGCCTTATGTTATGGTTTGAGTCGAAAAAAATTTCAATATTGGTCGGGGCGTGACGCTTGAAAGGAGCTGCCCTGAATGAACCACGCCTCGTGTCTCAGTTGTGACGTCAGTGCCTAGGTGAGACGTCCAGGGCTTAGTTTCTTCAGTGAGCGGCGGCCATGTTTTTTTACCGCTTTGGTTCTACGAGTGCCGTCACACCAAGGCTTCTGAGATAGCTCTGTGGTCTTAGGTGCGCTCATCAACATAAAATTGACAAAATAGAACAAGTTTCAATATTGGTCATTTGGTCGCGGGGTGGCGCGACCACTCGAATTCAAAATTATCTATACCCTCAACTTTCTACTATCGATTTCTATTCTAAGGGGACGTCAGCACGGAGTTAACTATCCAGTTCAACTATACGCTTTGTTTTTCTTAATTCTAGATGGCACGTTTAATTCATGAATTAGAAGATAGCGTTGGAAAGCGGGCTTCGCTTGAGAAGCAAAGTTCAATGTTACATGAAGAAGTAAGGTCTCAAGCACGACAAATTCGTGTTAAAGGTTCCCATATTGAAGAACTTCAAACTCAGTAAGTTTGTATGGACATAATTGTAGATTATAGAAAGATTTTAAGTGAGTAATTGAGTAATTGGAACTATTCAAGGAACTTAGCCAAGTTAGCCATAGTTACCTTAACCTAAAATCTTTTCGAAAAAATTTCAACGTTCTTGTTTAGGTTGTCTTATCCCATTCTAGTCTAGTAATCGTATTTTATATTTTTTAATAGAGTTACCACCACATTTAGAATATGGTGTAGCTTTTGAACCAAATTGCGAAACCCCTGAAAAGTTTCAATTAGATTCAAAGAAATATTCTACACCAATTTACTTTAGGAAAAGTATTAAAAGGGCCAAAATGGACTTGAATTTGTCACCAATGTGAGTTTCCCGCAACCCTAGCTCTATCTGCAAACAATCCTGTACAAATAATACTTCTGTTAAAACCTTAGATATATAAATAATGAGGATAATGATGACGATAACGATGGTGAGGATTATTTGGAAGATAAAAATAAGAATCGAATGGCTACTGTGGAAGAAGAGGAACTAATGGGCAAGGGTCTAGAAAACATAGAGTAAGCTGTTTATGTAAATAGAAATAATACTTGAGAGATGGTGCAGCCAGTATAAGGATCCAAGATGGCGGCCACTCAAGGTCGAGGGGGCGGGTTTTCCCGTTCTCCTCACTTTATCTGTCAAAATTTGATTGATTGATTGTATAGGCTTATAACAAAAGATGATTTTGTAGGAATAAAGACCATAATATAAAGTGAAAATTATTATTGACAAATTTATTCTAAACGTAATAAAACTAATTGCAGTTAACATACACAAAAAAAATGTCTGCAGACAAAACCCCAATTAATTAAATTACAGAAATTATATATATATACAACTTTACAAATTAAAATTTACTTAAGATAACCGTAAGGGGTTGTGGTGTAATCTGGGAAAACTCTTACTTTATCGACGACGGCTTGATATGTTTTAGTTTGATCAATAGTAATTAAAGTGTGATTAGGTAAACGTCGGATTTGAGGGCCAATGGGTACTTGTACCGAGTTCATTTCTGGTTTACCATCGTTGTTTACGCCTAACAACTTTTTCATTATATCGAAATTTACATGGTTTTCTGTTGACGAATTTAAATAAAATCCTTTAACTTTAATTATGTTAGTGATTTTTTCTGTTGCGGGGTCGTAAATATTCATGGAGTAATTTTTTGCTCCTGCGCTTCCAAACTCACAAATATAGGCGTCTTTGCCGTATGGTTCTAGCTCGTTCTTTAACTCACCAAGATAATCTCCTGTGGGTAGTATAGGGGCTCCATCTGGCGAGAGGTAGATAAGGCTGTCCGTATCCATATAAAAACATAAGTCTCCCACCATCTCGAGATGTTTTAAAAGATGAAGGCGTGCCATAGTCGTAGTATAGCACGCTATAACTACGTTTGTATGTTTGTGAGCTATCTCGTTTTCTGCAATGTCAGTTGATTTGACTAGAATAGTATCATCGTTTAATGTCAGTAGACTTTTAACCTCTTTGTCTGGGTTAAGAAGTAGTTCGTACAGGGTTTTTGCGTCTTTTATTATATCTGTTGAGGTGTGTCTCGTGTTTTGTCCAAACTTCCCCCAAAAAGAGTTCAGCATGAGTTTACTAAGGCATCTTAAGCCTTCATTCTTTTCTATTTTATTTATGTCTAAATAGATCCCCTCGACTTCTTTGTAATTTTTGATGTAGTTTTCTTTATCCTCTTGGGTGACGCAATCAGCAGGGAATCCGCTAGCAAGGGTTTTATATTCAAGGAAGGCGTTTACATAGTCTTTAAAAAGCCCGCCTTGTTTGGTCTTGGGATCGTATTGGGTTATTTTGTACGACCAGGCTTCATACATTCGAGTGATTTTGTATCCTCGCTCCACGGCGTACCTCAACTCATCGGTTACCCACGTGCCCCGCAGTTCTCTTTGATCGGGTGTGTGGGTGCAGTCCCCCAGGAATTGAGTTTTGCAACAGGTGTAACAAAGGGGAAAGGTTAACTTCCCGTTTATCCTAGCTGGCAAAACCGGATGTATCAGGTTTTGAGCCGGAAGTACGTCGCATTTGAGAAGCCCATCGAATGAGAAGATGTCGGGAAAATTATCTAGAATAATTTTAGGATGTCCGATAGGAATTTTTCCCGTTTTGTTGACGAAAGGGTACAGGCTAGTGAAATCCACGTAGTGCATTTTTTCTGTACCCGTTGTTTTATGATACAGTTTGTTGGCGCTGCAACGTCCCCCGAAGAAAGCGTCGCGAGGGTTCAGTCTTTTGGATGTTTTAACGCGGATGTCGTTCCGTTTTAAAAATTCATTAATTCCAGGGTTATTTGTTTTGTCTTGTTCCCATTCACACTCCCATTTGACATTGACTGTATATCCCAGGGCCTCTAGTTTGCTAATTTTCTTCTCAGTTCTCGTGTATCTTGTGTTTAACGTTTCAGTAGGGTCACCATGTAACATCTTGTTTCTATTGATGGGAAAGTGTATTTTGCATCCATGATAATAGCATCCCATATATTCGAACACTTCTTTGTTGGTTGAACAATAGCCGTCTACCTTTAGGGTTTGGATTTTAACCTCTTTGCCCCTAAAAGAAGATTGAATAGAAATATTTCTCTCGTGAGAGGTCCATTCAAGCCATTCAATGGCGCCTAAAGACTGGTTCTCACCAAGTCTGTAATAGTTTGTTGGGATGATGCTAATGGTGTTCGATTTGAGATAATTTTTTCGATACACATAGGAACAGACCCCTGGCAGGGTGACTGATCCACAATTAAATGGACCTACGCTCGTAACTTTTAGTAGGAGGGACCGAAAAGTTAAACATCCTAAAAATAGGAGTAGAGTGTCGTTTTCGCAATAATAATAAAGCTCATTTAAAAAATTAAAGCCTTTGCCCTTACTGACTTCTGAGGTATGCCATTTCATAAAGGAGTCCAAGTTTTTCCTGGTAAAGTACTGACAACCATATGCTTCTGTAGGTGGTAAAGTATTTTCTAACACGTAGTTAGTCTCCTCCTGTCTGTCAATATCGAACGCGTGATCCACTACGTTGAAAAGAAAATGGGGAAAGTACCCCTTGGCGGCGTTAGGGAGGCCGAAAGTAGCTGGAAACTTAGATAAAGCGACGGGAATAAAATTGTACGAATCGAGGAATAATAGATTCGATAGCTTCATCTCTAAAATGCGCGTACCGTTAATTAGGTTGAAACATTTTATCTTTGTTTTCTATTATCCTTTTACATAAAACTGTTTTGCCTGATCCTGAAGGACCAAAAATAATTAAGTTTCCAGGTGTAGTGAATGGTATCATGACTAATACTTGAATGAAACTAATTTGTAATTATCATTCATACTTAAACACGATTAATTAAAACGCGCGCGCGTGGTTCGCGACCCCCCCCCACCCCCCTAAACGCGGTCGGAGGCGCCCCCAAACGGCTCGCGGGGAAGCGCGGGTAGGCCAACACCACAAACGCGTTGACATCATCTTGCCTTTCACTATGGTATCTTCTATAAGCCTTTAACATGATCTGTCACTATACGAGATGGTAAATACCAAAGAAGCTTGACAACTAAAGAAATGCTGAGGGGAATTTTTCAAAATCTCCTTAAAAGGAGAGATACTTGAAGAAACTTTTTTTTGTCCAATGACATGGCTTCGGACCAATTTGCCCGCGAAAATTTTTACCCTTGTACATGCTAACCATCTTGGAGTCACTTGTTTGATCTCGAACACGCCCTGACCATAGCAAAAGGTATAAAAGGTCTAGGTTCAGACCCCAAAGACATCACTTTCTTTCGAATCAGCTATGGACCACCAACAACCAATGGATCTTTCTTCAACTAGGTAAGAAAAAAACTTTTTAAAAACTTAGTTTTTTAAAGAGAGAAGACCTAAAAAATCTCTCTCTATAGTTATGTGTACGGGGTAGACACCCCGTACTCTCCCTGTGAATATTCCGACTCGTCGGAGTCGTCCCTTTCCGGGACCCCAGATGCCCCTCAACGCCGGCCGCACTGCGTTGTGGGGCCACAACGGCGCCCGCCAACCCCATCACCGCCGCCGCCCATGCCACCAACCCCACCGACTAGCCCGTCACTCCCGCCCACCCCGCCACCGACGCCCGAACCTCAACACTATTACCAACCTCTCCCGGCCATATACTATCCATGGCAAGCCATGCCTCGGCCGGGAGAGGCTGACTTAAATGTCAATAGTGACTTGTAAGTGATACCTTTTATCTTTGGGGTAATATAACGCGAAATTATAATTTCTATTTATTCGTAGCCTCGTTTACCAAATCCAACTGTACCTGGTGGTACTTTCGGAGGTCATTGGGGATGCCGATTATTTAAATGACCTGCTGAACCAAGTTCGGCAGGTCATTTATAATCATTCGATTTTTATCCCTGATGAGTAAGTATTTTTAAAAGGTTTTTATTCCGTAAAAAATTTTAAACCAAATTTTTAAACCAAATTTTATAATTTTTGTTACAGCCTCCTGGCCTTTAACTGCCGAGGGTTCCGGTAAGCTAAATACATTTCTTATACATAATATTAACAAGTAATAACTAATTTTACTCTCTCTCTCTTCCTTAGTGTAACCCTCGAGCTAGGGCAGTTGGCATTGTACCGCCGGGTACGTTTTTTGGAGGTGCCGGCGCCTGCTGCACTAGTGTTCGAGAACTGGGATGACGTACTATTCCATGGGTTCTCGGCACTAGTGCAGATCCTCATCCGGCCGTGAAGCGGCGGGGGGGGGGTAGAGCGGGGGTGTAAAAAAAAATGTAAAAAAAAATCTTATTTTTTTTGTAAATTTTTTTAAAAAAAATTTGTAAATTTTTTAAAAATAAATAAATTCTGATTTGACTTTATATACTTCCCTTTATTTAAATTAAGCTTATATTTTTACCTTCAAAGTTTAGTTTTTCTAAACTTTAATTTCATAGGCTTAAACAGTAGAAGATATGCTTAGTATTAGCTATATAAAATATAACAGTTTTTTAGTTCAATTCAATTTATTTTAAACATAAAACTTATAAAATTAAATACAAATAAAATTAAAAATGAGTTAGTAAATGCATGCGTGTTTTTAAATAAAATATTTGACCAGAAATTACAGAAAATAAATTATAATTATAAAAATAATTTTCAAAATTTTCTTCTTGTAGAACATTGTTGAATTTCGTCACGACCTGGTATGACGTTATAAAGTTGGTGAAATATCCCACCACAGCGTCGAATTTTTCAGGTTGGTCATCTAAGCAAGATATATGATCGGGGTCCCCGTATAAATTGTCATAAATATCATTATAAATTTCTATAATGATATCCGCCATGTGTGTAAACACAATTGCATGGTTATTTATCTTGACGAGATGCTCCTTTACAGCTCCTGAAACGCGGTTCAATGCCGCTGTTTCCATACTGGTCAAAACAATAGAGTCCTCCCTTATTAAGTCTTTAATATGGCATGTGTTATGGTACGCCACAACTGTTGTCTTTTCATTAGGGGTATCGTTTAAAACGATTTCGAAATTATTGGCTTCATGGGCGGCAGTCCAGCCCGCTAAAACGGGTAAGCGCGGCATCAGCTTTTCCCAGGTTTCCGTAGAAATGGCGAAGCTTTTTACCGAGTGCTTTCGGCATAGACGAACCTCAGGATCCAGGGTTCCGTTCACGAATCCAGTTGTTAAGAACAACTCTTTAGATATATGGAATCTGCCGTTAATTTTACGTTCGTTAGTTACACCTATCTTCCTTTTGGGAGCTTCTTGATTTTCCATCTCGCAGGTTTAGGATCTTCTCGAATAATGATGCTCTACTCAATTGAATCAGGGGTTTTTATACAAAATTTCTTACGTAGCTATTGCGAAATATCTATTGTCCTTAACTGTTCCATTGTTAGACTGTAGGCGTATTTTTATGTCAAAGTTCTGAAACCACAGATTAAGGAATTCCAGCACCCCCAAAATCAATAAAATAAATAATACAATAAGTAGTTTTTGAGGATTAATCTCCAAGATCTGACGAATTCTCGACTGCCTTTGTGTACTTGACTCCATAACGACTTACGAGTAAATAAATTATACAATAGTAAACTTGACCTATTTATCTATTAATAGACCTGTCAATCTTTGATTGATTGAAGAAATATTTTCTTAACAATACATCTTCACGTAATGTCGTAAAAACCCCGCTAATGGAATGACGCATCATCTCTTTTGTTACAATCCTTTTGTTGAATTACCAAATCTATTGACGACTCATCCTTTTGTTACCATCTGCCACCTGGATGTCAATCTTATGTCACCTATTGTTGATTGACAAACAATAGTAGACGTGTTTAAACACGTCCGGAAGGTCAACGTACCATTGGCCAATAGAAGCTTAGGTAACCTTCCATCCCCCCCTGTTAATAAGCCTAGAGAAATTTAGTATAAAATAACGCGAGAAAAAATCAGAATATCGCATTCGTACTTTAGATCTCGTAACATCAAGATGGATCCTGAATCACTTCGCTGGAATTTGGATGAATTAGCTGTAAATAGGCCTTGGCCCCTAACTTCACTATACAAGTTTTATTTTTTCCTATGTGCCTATTTACACATCGACCCTGCCAATGTACCCTCAAGTTTACCCACTTTTATTACGAATGGAGGTTTAAATATAATTCAGACATTCCTTGATGTCATTGAATACATGAGAACCGTCCCTAGAACACCGGAAGACTGCGATACAATTGACCAACTAAACCACTTAAGTAACTTAATTCCTAGACCTTTAAATATTTCTTACGCCGATCGCATAGAAAGACGCCGGAATGAATTACTACCCACTAACCAGGAAGAATCCTTAATAGCAGATTTCAACAATCCACAATACGATATAGAGATGGCGGCATTTTTGAATCAGGAATGTCAACAAAACGACCCTTTTGAGTACCTATCTCTGAACTTCTCCGACTACCTACCCAGTGAACAAGAATCTCTCATGGACTCGGAAGAAGCCGAGGCCAATATGTACGATCAGTGGGGTGGCGGCTACCCCCCTTCACCTATTCAGGATGTCCCTCATTGCGAAATCTTGGAACAGAGCGAAAAATTCTATGAACAGTTTAATATGTATGGTAGAGAATTAGTTCTAAACATCACTGATGACCCCGTTGACAGTATAAGTAGTATTACAGAGCACGTGTTAAATGAGTACAGAGCAACAGATTATGTAAAAATAACATTGAGAAGCTTAGGTATAAATTGCAGGTCTGAATTAGAATTATCCTTTAAAAGACTAGACCAAGTAGATCCCTCTATTCTCTTTGACCAACTAGCCGAACTGCTTTACGACGACGAAATTGAACATTTTTTTCAAGGTCCCATAAAAATAATATTCCATATAGTGAGAATTCCCGAAGGATACGCCCGATCAAGTCGTCGTCATCTTAAACCCTTCAATATTTTCTCTAAAGATAGGCGTGGAATACGTCGGATTACGAGTACCGATAATCTCTGTTTGGCCCGAAGTCTTTGTGTAGCTATTTCGCATCGTGACTACATGAACAACAAAAACAACAAAGAGGCCAAAACCCATTACATGACCATATCCAAAATAACCACCGGAAACACGTTGCAAAAAACAGCGGCTTTAGAGCTATGTGAAAAGGCGGGAGTCGCCCTAGACGAATGTGGTACCCCCGATTCTTTTCAGAAATTTAAAGTTTATTTATCGGCTTACTCCATCTTTGTCTATAAATTCGAAAATAGGGTACCCATTTTAATATTGGGCGAAAACGACCCTACAGACACCAGACCACGCCTCTTTCTACTTAACGAAAATAATCACTACAATGTAATTACCAATTTAAAACCATTGTTTAGTCACGAGTACTTTTGCGAGAAGTGTCTCACTCCCTACTGGCGTATTCAATCTCATAAATGCAACGACTGG
Source organism: Phalangium opilio (assembly GCF_054372755.1). Classification (NCBI taxonomy): domain Eukaryota; kingdom Metazoa; phylum Arthropoda; class Arachnida; order Opiliones; family Phalangiidae; genus Phalangium; species Phalangium opilio. Next base: position 11,913,268 of record NW_028324178.1, read on the forward strand.
TGCTTTAAATGTATGCGTCCCACTATTTGTCATGGCCGTGAAAAAACATGTGGGTCATGCTTGCGAAAATTCTGGGGCGACGACTGTTATAACAGTCATTTGATCCCAGCAGGTAACAAAAAACCTCTTTGTGAGAGGCTCTACCTTTGTAAAAATTGTTTTAAAACAATAGATTTCGCAAACCGCAAGACTAACCATACTTGTGGAGAAATGTATTGTCAAGTATGTGGAAAACATCAACCCAGCGATCATTTATGCTACATTCAAGTGATAAAGGACAAAAACCCCAGCGCTATCCCCTCGAAAAAACCTTGTCGTAATATACCGGAACTAATGTTTCTTCGATGTGGAATGTATACAAACAAAAATATGTCAAGAGAAGCTAGGGGCGTATGAACATCAAGCTATCTTATGCGTCAGTATCTCAGTTTGCGAAGATTGTATAGAAGAACAATCCCTAGATTTTAATTGCATCAAATGCAACCAATTTGGACCTCGCAAACAACGTTTCACTGGTGGAAAACCTATAGCTGCGTTCCTAGACTACTTAGTCAGCTTATTCAACGTGAAGAAAGTCATTGTTTTATCGCATTTTGGCAGCAATTATGACAACCAGCTATTAATTAGGGAAATAATTAACAGAGACGAGAAATTTGTACCTGAATCATTGAAAATTAACGGTACGCGCATTTTAGAGATGAAGCTATCGAATCTATTATTCCTCGATTCGTACAATTTTATTCCCGTCGCTTTATCTAAGTTTCCAGCTACTTTCGGCCTCCCTAACGCCGCCAAGGGGTACTTTCCCCATTTTCTTTTCAACGTAGTGGATCACGCGTTCGATATTGACAGACAGGAGGAGACTAACTACGTGTTAGAAAATACTTTACCACCTACAGAAGCATATGGTTGTCAGTACTTTACCAGGAAAAACTTGGACTCCTTTATGAAATGGCATACCTCAGAAGTCAGTAAGGGCAAAGGCTTTAATTTTTTAAATGAGCTTTATTATTATTGCGAAAACGACACTCTACTCCTATTTTTAGGATGTTTAACTTTTCGGTCCCTCCTACTAAAAGTTACGAGCGTAGGTCCATTTAATTGTGGATCAGTCACCCTGCCAGGGGTCTGTTCCTATGTGTATCGAAAAAATTATCTCAAATCGAACACCATTAGCATCATCCCAACAAACTATTACAGACTTGGTGAGAACCAGTCTTTAGGCGCCATTGAATGGCTTGAATGGACCTCTCACGAGAGAAATATTTCTATTCAATCTTCTTTTAGGGGCAAAGAGGTTAAAATCCAAACCCTAAAGGTAGACGGCTATTGTTCAATCAACAAAGAAGTGTTCGAATATATGGGATGCTATTATCATGGATGCAAAATACACTTTCCCATCAATAGAAACAAGATGTTACATGGTGACCCTACTGAAACGTTAAACACAAGATACACGAGAACTGAGAAGAAAATTAGCAAACTAGAGGCCCTGGGATATACAGTCAATGTCAAATGGGAGTGTGAATGGGAACAAGACAAAACAAATAACCCTGGAATTAATGAATTTTTAAAACGGAACGACATCCGCGTTAAAACATCCAAAAGACTGAACCCTCGCGACGATTTCTTCGGGGGACGTTGCAGCGCCAACAAACTGTATCATAAAACAACGGGTACAGAAAAAATGCACTACGTGGATTTCACTAGCCTGTACCCTTTCGTCAACAAAACGGGAAAAATTCCTATCGGACATCCTAAAATTATTCTAGATAATTTTCCCGACATCTTCTCATTCGATGGGCTTCTCAAATGCGACGTACTTCCGGCTCAAAACCTGATACATCCGGTTTTGCCAGCTAGGATAAACGGGAAGTTAACCTTTCCCCTTTGTTACACCTGTTGCAAAACTCAATTCCTGGGGGACTGCACCCACACACCCGATCAAAGAGAACTGCGGGGCACGTGGGTAACCGATGAGTTGAGGTACGCCGTGGAGCGAGGATACAAAATCACTCGAATGTATGAAGCCTGGTCGTACAAAATAACCCAATACGATCCCAAGACCAAACAAGGCGGGCTTTTTAAAGACTATGTAAACGCCTTCCTTGAATATAAAACCCTTGCTAGCGGATTCCCTGCTGATTGCGTCACCCAAGAGGATAAAGAAAACTACATCAAAAATTACAAAGAAGTCGAGGGGATCTATTTAGACATAAATAAAATAGAAAAGAATGAAGGCTTAAGATGCCTTAGTAAACTCATGCTGAACTCTTTTTGGGGGAAGTTTGGACAAAACACGAGACACACCTCAACAGATATAATAAAAGACGCAAAAACCCTGTACGAACTACTTCTTAACCCAGACAAAGAGGTTAAAAGTCTACTGACATTAAACGATGATACTATTCTAGTCAAATCAACTGACATTGCAGAAAACGAGATAGCTCACAAACATACAAACGTAGTTATAGCGTGCTATACTACGACTATGGCACGCCTTCATCTTTTAAAACATCTCGAGATGGTGGGAGACTTATATTTTTATATGGATACGGACAGCCTTATCTACCTCTCGCCAGATGGAGCCCCTATACTACCCACAGGAGATTATCTTGGTGAGTTAAAGAATGAGCTAGAACCATACGGCAAAGACGCCTATATTTGTGAGTTTGGAAGCGCAGGAGCAAAAAATTACTCCATGAATATTTACGACCCCGCAACAGAAAAAATCACTAACATAATTAAAGTTAAAGGATTTTATTTAAATTCGTCAACAGAAAACCATGTAAATTTCGATATAATGAAAAAGTTGTTAGGCGTAAACAACGATGGTAAACCAGAAATGAACTCGGTACAAGTACCCATTGGCCCTCAAATCCGACGTTTACCTAATCACACTTTAATTACTATTGATCAAACTAAAACATATCAAGCCGTCGTCGATAAAGTAAGAGTTTTCCCAGATTACACCACAACCCCTTACGGTTATCTTAAGTAAATTTTAATTTGTAAAGTTGTAGATATATATATAATTTCTGTAATTTAATTAATTGGGGTTTTGTCTGCAGACATTTTTTTTTGTGTATGTTAACTGCAATTAGTTTTATTACGTTTAGAATAAATTTGTCAATAATAATTTTCACTTTATATTATGGTCTTTATTCCTACAAAATCATCTTTTGTTATAAGCCTATACAATCAATCAATCAAATTTTGACAGATAAAGTGAGGAGAACGGGAAAACCCGCCCCCTCGACCTTGAGTGGCCGCCATCTTGGATCCTTATACTGGCTGCACCATCCCTTACTTGTTTTGTGGACGGTTGAATTAGTATACAGGTATTACTAAAAACGCTGCGTATTCGTTAAAATATTGTTATATGCTAATAGCTGTAATACGCAAATATTATTGAAGAAGATACTTCAAGCACTACCAAAAATTATACTTTAAATATTAATCAAAATACTGATACTGGGTATCAAAAATATAAACAAGTAATTCACGTGAAAAAATGTCATTGATTCTATTTAATATAATCGTAGGTAACAGTTTTATAAGCAGGTAGAATTCTAACTTTATCCACTACGACCTGATATTCTTTGGTCTGATTGATCGTGATCAGAGTGTGATCTTGTAGACGTCTTATTTGAGGGCTTATAGGGACTTGAACCGAATTCATTAGGGGTTCACCTTCATTGTTTACGCCTATTAGTTTCTTCATTTATTCAAAATTTATATAATTTTCAGTTAATGAATTTAAGAAAAATCCTTTAACTTTTATGATATTAGTTTTTACGCCCGTATTAGGGTCTAGGATGTCCAAAGAATAGTTATTGGGTCCAGCACTCAGCCATTCGGAAATATAAGAATCTTGTCCATAAGGTTCTAGTTCATTTTTTAGTTGCCCCAAATAATCGCCAGTGTGTAGCAAATGCGTACCATCTGGTGAGAGGTTTACTAAACTATTCGTGTCAAAATAAAAAGAAAGGTCACCGACTAATTCAAGGTGCTTTAATAAATGTAATCGTGCCATAGCTGTTGTGTAACAAGCGATAACTATGTTTGTATGTTTGTGTATGATCTCGTTTTCTAGAATATTTTCATGTTTTACAAGTACTGTGTTTTCATTGATTGTTAATTGACTTTTGACCTCCAAGTCTGGATTTAGTAGTCGGCAAGGATCTTTGATTATTTCGGTAGATGTGTGTCTGGTTTTTTGGCCGAATTTACCCCAAAAACAGTTAAGCATAAATTTGTTAAGGCATATGAGATCTTCATTTTTTCTCTACTTTAGTGATATCTAATTCTACACCCTCCACGTCTTTGAAATTTTTGATATAGTTCTCTTTATCTTCTTGAGTGTGGCAATCTGCAGGGAAGCCAATAGCCAGTGTTTTATACTCTAAAAAGGTATTAACATAATCTTTAAACAGTCCTCCCTGTTTTGTTTTGGGGTCGTGCTGTGTCACTTTGTTTGACCAAGCCTCGTACATTAATGTTATTGTGCAACCATTTTCTACTGCATGACATAACTCGTCGACTACCCATGTACCTCGCAATTCTCTTTGTTCTGGAGCATGTTCGCAATCACCTTGAAACTGGGTTTTACAACATGTGTAACATAAAGGAAATGTTAATTTCTCGTTAATACGAGCAGGCAAAACGGGATGAATTAGGGTTCGGGCCTGTAATACGTCGCGTTAAAGAAGGCCATCAAACGAAAATATGTCAGGAAAGTTGTCTAATACTGTTTCGGGATGTCCTATAGGTATCTTGGAGGTTTTTTTTGATGAAAGGGTATAAACTGGTGAAATCGACGAAATGAATACGCTCAGATCCTGTTGTTTTATGATATAGTTTTGTTGCGCAACATCTTCCACCGAAGAATGCATCACGGGGGTCTAATCTTTTCACTATTTTTTGCCTTATGGCATTATGTTTTAAAAACTCGACTATTTCTGGTTTCATTGTTTTTTTCCTTTTGCCATTCACACTCCCATTTGACATTTACTGTATAATTGAGGGATTCTAATTTAGCTAACACGTTCATGATTCTAATATATCTTATAGTTAAAAGTTTGGGCGGGGTCTCCGTGTAAAGGAGTGTTTCTGTTTAAAGAAAAATGTATTTTTCACCCGTGATAAAAACAGCCCCAGTACTTAAATATTTCCTGGTTGATCTCACAAAACCGTCTACATTATTTTTTTGTATTCTGGTTTCTTTCCCTCTAAAGGAAAATTGAATAGATATATTTCGTTTGTGTGCTGTCCACTCCAGACATTCTATAGCTCCTATGGACTGATTTTCGCTATAATAATTAACCGGTATGATACCTATAGTATCGGGTTTAAGATAATTCTTGCAAAATACATGAGAGCAAACGCCGGGAAGAGTAATTGAGCGGCAATTACTTTAAAGAGTAATGTACGAAATTTTATGCATCCTAGGAATAGTAAAACCGTGTCGTTCTTACAGTAATAATTGAGTTCGTTCAAGAAGATGCAACATTTACCTTTACTATCTTCGGAGCTATGCCTTTTTAAGAAGGCAGATTACTTTCCAAAACAAAATTGGTTCCGTTTTGATTATTAACATCAAAATTGTGTTCTATTACATAAAAAAAATGTGGAAAATACCCTTGGCTGCGTTGGGTATACCAAAAGTAACGGGAAACTTTGCTAAATCTACAGGGATGAAATTATAGGAATCCAGAAATAACAAGTTAAACAATTTCATTTCTAAAATTCAAGTTGCGTTTATTTTCTAAGACGGAACGAATTTCTCATCTCGATTAATGATTTCTCGTATTAGTAGTTGATTATCATAATTACTGCCGTAGTGAGATAGTATGATGACGTTCTTAACGGCATGCAATTGCATTAAATAATCTAAAAATAATTATATAGGATTTCCACCTGAAAAATATTGTTTACGCTTACCAAACTGACTACAAATAATACACCTAAAGTTTAGGGATGTTTCTTCTACGTAATGCTCACAGACAGTTATGCAAACTAGGAGGATAGCCTGGTGTTAATAGGCACCTAACGTATCCTGACATACCTTCGTTTGTATACATTCTACATCAAAGAAAATGTACTAGGGTTAATTTTCTACTTTTCTCATATTTTCATCATGCACGCTGACAAAATCTCCAATCCCACAACGACGCAAGAGACGACTATACCCTTAACCCAAAATGCGAAAGGCAGTGAAACGGTGCTGAAGTTTAACGACTTCACTTTCGGTTCGGGTTTTTTCCAGGTAATGAGGTTCAACATCGCGATTGTTTGAGGCTTCGTCCAGCGAAACAATCGGTGTTCCGTGTTAAATAACAATCTGAAAATTGGTTAATACATTTTTAAAAAAACTGAATCAATTGAGAATAGCGGAACTAACACTTTTCGAAGAAGTTCCATCTTGGCGGTGTCGTTCTTCTGACTCGAAAGCGGTATGTATCTGAATTCAGAGTACGGTGGTTCTTCTTTAATGTGAATTGACTCGGAGTAGATCCATTTGTTGCGATAGTTCGCTATGAATGATTTCATTTCCATGTTTGTTAAGTCGCCTTCTTTGATGAGGCAGGCGCCACGCTCTTCGTTCAATAATTTCACAATACATTTGCTATTAAAAGGAATTAATATCGCATCTCGAACCCCTTTAAGCAAGGGGTTTTCCTTTACCTGTTCCAATGAGCGAATATTGAAAATAAAGGAAAAGAGAGAACTTAAATAGTATAAATCTTCACCCATTGCCGGTAGTAACCGTGTTCAAATGATCGGTCAGTGATATAACCTTGAAGTTTCGGTCCAGTTCCATCTTTAGCAAAAATATCAGTAAACTTATCCAGGGTTATGTAGTTTACTTCAGAAAATTGACCTCGCATGGTGGCGCCAACATATGCCAGGATAACTGTAGAGGCTAATAACCAAACTGCCAGAGTTATTTCTTCAAAGGGTTTGCCTTGTTTTTCCTCGGAAAAGCTGAAAAATATTGTGAAGTTAGTTTGCAAAATTGTAATTTTCTTGTTTCGTGGTACACACAGAATAAAAATGCTGTAAAATAAACACTATGGTAATGGCAATAGGGTATGCCATCAAGATGATGTTAATTTAATTGCGCATCCTCCTTGTTTTTAATACCGTCAACAATACTGTTTTTCTAAACAGTGGAACTAACAGTTTTAAGTATTAATTGTTCGTGTATTCAGGGGCGTTCGTAGCTTTTAAATAACAGCTTCAGAGGTTGTTTCAAGGACAGTCTTAACCGTTGATTATATTGTAGGGTTCATTGAAAAAACCAGCACTATATGCTGTTTTACTACCAATAAATCACAGTTGCATAAAATGTCGGCTGCTGTAAAAATAACAGCAAAATATGTGGTTTTAAACTCACTAAGCACTGTGGATTAAAACGTGGTTTGCTGTGAAAATAAAAACACATCATGTTGTTTCAAACCGCTTATAGTACACTAAAAAAATAGGGTTGCTGTAAAAATAACAGCTCTTAGAACAGTTTTAAATCCCTGAGCTTATTTTGATAAAGACGCTCTTTGCTGTTAAACTAAAAGCACTCAAAAATTTATTAAAAACATTAAGCTCTGTTGGTTAAGCTGCAACTTGTCAATTATATAAAGCGACTAGCTGTTTTTAACAGACTATCCATTAGAGTAGATTTATACTGGTTGCTGTTATACACTCTTAGAAAATCTGGTGTGCTTTAACATCTTTAAAAGTAGTTTATAGGGGTCCAAATTTGACACCATTACAGGTGTTAATTTACACCCCAGAAAGGGTTTAATAAAACTTGTTTGAGCAATTAGTGTCAAAGATAAGAATAAAATGGTGCAACAGAGGTTCAGTTTAACACCTTTTTAACTCTTATATCAAACTGAAAGTTAATTTTTACTCCCTTATGAGTGTTGTGCAATTCCTTAAAGGGTACAGCATAACACCTTTCCGAGTTTAAATAACGCTTTCTGAGTGTCGCATGACACCTTCCTGAGTGGTTGATTTATCAGCAAATAGCGCTATATGCTTAGCAAGGTTCAACCTTGAGAGAACTTAAGAGGACAGTTCTAACAAGCAAGGGTAGTTCTCGCATCAATGTGAAACTACATAAAAAGTTCGCCACTTGATCGACTTCAAATCCAGCTTGAAGCTGCATGGTAAGTTGGTCATTTTCACCGACTTAATAACTTCTGAAAAAGGCAGAAAGTTATAAATTTGTATAAATGCATCGGGTTTTAAATTGGTTTTGGAGGCCCTAATATCCCAGCAGTAGATACAGTCGTATTCCGTAAATTTAATAATCTCTTTTCACGAAGAGTTTTTCGAGCACCAAAAACGCGTTTGACCTAATCTACTCTACCATATTTAAAAAAAGAAAATCCCTGGAAGTGCAAGAACTTGGAACAGTTTGGCACTAACGACGTTTTTGAAGCGGAAATTTCTCTAACTGTATAACTAAAGTCGACGATTTAGAAGTTAGTGTACGGATTATTTTGAGGGGGCTAACTTTGAAATTTGGGGGCGCTATAGCCCCATAAAAGGCCTAGCGACGCCACTCCAAGAATGTCACATAACGCTTTTAAGAATGTCGCATAACGCTTTTAAGAATGTCGCCTAACACGTTTCAGAGTGTCGCCAAATACGATTTGTACATTTTCGGTCAATTTTAGAAATAAGTAGGTTGAAATTATTATGAAGAAGAGAAATTGCAAAGATAAAAAATTGGTTTAAAATTAGCAATTCACTGACTTTCCAAAATATTTTTATTTTCATATGGGTCCTTTCATAATAAACGCGGACCTTTTCCAAAAGGCTTGGCATGGTTAGGTAAGATTAGGTTATATTGCTTCAAGGTTTAATTTAAAGCGCTTCAAGGTTTAAATTAAAGCGCTTCAAGGTTTAAAATAAAGTGCTTCGCTTCAAGGTTTAAAGTAAAGTACTCAAGGTTTAAAGTAAAGTACTTAATGTTCAAATTATAGTATGCAAAACTTTAATTTACGGTGGATTATACAGTAAAATATACGTTAAATTTATACTTAATAGTGTAACTATCTGTGTTTTTAATTTTACACTACTTTATTCTTCACGGCAGCATACGTTTTTCCCGAAAAACAGCAACGTTCTGTTAATAATAACATATCCTGCACTTCCGTTTGAGAAATAAAAACTAGCTGTTTTTTCCACAGTCGTTAACATAAAAAAACAATGTTTTGGTGTATATTTAAAATTAAGGTAATGTAATTTCAAAAAACAGCGACTACCTGTATGTATTAAGGCTTGTTAGAGGTTTTTCTAGATAACAGCATTAAACAATCAAAAACATGGTGAAAACTATTGTTTATTTGACATTAGTTTCTCAGTGTGTAATATAGAATCATTTGTTGGAGTGAGAGACGTTCGGAGGAAATGAGCTTCAATGTTAAATTTTTACGTTTAGATCTTAGTCAGCTCTCGAAGAAAGAACAGGAAGAAGCGTTTTGCTTTCAAGTAACTGAAGGAATTCAATCCCAAAAAACTCTACTTATTTGCATAACGCCATAAATGGCTTAAAAAGTTTTAAATTACCGGATTACGCCACTTTGTCAAAAACCTACGATCTCGTTTCTACTAAAAGCTTTCCACCAATTTTCAAATTTATACATAATACACCGATGAGATATCGCGTTTGATCTCTCCAGAGGCTATAAATATTTTTAAATAACAATACTTTACGTTCATAGAATAATGTTAATATCAAGTTCCAGACATTGTCGAAAGAATTAGTGAAGATTTTCGTGATAACATTTGGTAATTTTGGTCTTCGTCGTTTTGAATTATACAAATACAAGTGGACGGATTTTCTTAGCGACAAACAAAAAGAAATGATGAAAATAGAAACCACCAAAAGAAATACGCTCTACAATTAAATTAAAAAGTGAAAGGGAATATTTCTATCATTCATATTAGTCATCCAATTTGTTATTAAGCTTACATTGCCATCCATTTCTAAAAGTTGTGATACTTTTTTTATTTCCTGTTCGGGTTTTGAAGAAGCTGTGACGATCTTTACGGAATGGAAATAACTCGGATAAAAGTACGTATTAAATTCTCTGTAATGGTAACGCCCACCTTTCCACATCCAATGCATGTCTATGTTCTGAAATTGATTTGAGCTATGTGTTATAACGTAGACCGAAACCATATTGAGATTTAGTTTTTGCTAATTTTAATCTTTTTTGTGAAATTTAACTAAAATTTCAAACATATGGCCTGAAATTTTAAACGTACTTTTGTCCAAAAATAGAAGGGTTTGTTTGCTTCGCAAAATCTTACGACGAAATTTCTGAAAATGAAATGCAATATTTTTACAAAAATATCTCAACTTCGTACTAGATAAATAGACCACTGATATCAATAATTTTAAAGATATAACCACCGTTTTAATATATATAGCAAAAACTGAAAAATCCTATTGTAGGGAATCTTCATTCCCCAATGGGTATATCAATTACATTCTTGTTATTACGGATAAATAGAGTTATCCATAATCGACTTCCCTTCTCTGTTTTTATTCACTTTTCGTTAATAAAAACTAACTTCTATTAGAGTTTTCATGATTTAATTACTCGATTCATATTAACTATGAAATACCTATAGTGTTTTGGCTTCAGATGCAATCTTCATTACACTAAAAACTTTGACCGGTGCCGTTCGTAAGGAAGAGTTTTTATTCAATAACTAAATAAATGGAATTTACATTAATTCTCTTAAACGTCAGTATTTTGAATTAATTTAAGTTAAGTAGCTATTAGAAACGTTATTCCTAAATCATATTAAACTTCGCTATTGTTCGACTTATTTCAAGAGAACACCCTTTTCACAAGGTTTGTATATTAAGGCTATATAAAGCGCTTGATTCTCAGAAAGCGATTAGAAAAACCGCAATTGCGAGAATCTTTGGTGGAAGCCCTGCCATTGCGAGGCTACATAACCCTAGCTGATCGTCGCGTATATCTTAACAGTAACGATGATAATGAAGTAGAAACCAATGTTGCAGGTTGGTTTCTATTTGTTATAAATGGAAGTCCAGTAAATGGTTTTGTTACAGATTGGTGTATATGTAGTTTAGACTAAAGAGCAGGAGATGGTGGTGTTAGATGCCAATAAGTACAGATTAATGTTTATATGGTATGCACGAAAGACTAGTGCATGATCCTGTTGTTCGAAGCCAGTAAGCGCACATTGGTTTGTATTTGGTATAGATGGAAAACTTTGAAAGAATTGGCGGATAGTTTGCCGATGAAGGGATAAAGGCTAGTTAACGAGCGGAACTTAAATGAAATAGATGACATAATGAAGTACAATTTTCGGTATTTCTGAGAACTGCGAACGCGGTCCAGAAATTGTGAGGATGTTTACTCCGATTGGCCAACTGCGAACGCGGTGACACAAACACGACCAGCGTGCCTCTCCCTGACGCCATTGCCACATGGAGAGGAAAAATTATATTCAAACCAGTAAAATTTAAGTTCCACCCTCCAATATGAGAAATGAGGAGTTATGAGTTAGCTTCTGAACTGAGTTGTTGTATATGTTGATTGTCAGCTGGACAAAGATTATCAACATACGGTTTGCGAAAATTTTGATTTCAATTTGGTCTTGGGAATGCAGCTTTGTTTTACGGTCTGCCATTGTTGAAATGCTAAGATGGAGATTTGATGTGCTTGGTGGTTAGCCTTCAGTGAACGATTTTATTATAACTAACTATTTGCGATTACAACTTCGTGCGTAAATATTCGAGGACAAAAATACAGATTGGCGTCTATGTGGATTGGAGGGAAAGCTAGGCTGATGAGGGTATAATAGTCAGAAAAAATATGGGTTGGACTTAAGTGAGATAGCTAACGTTGTGCGATATAGATTTTCTAAATTTCTGTAAGCCGTGAAGTCGGTACAGAAATTGGAAGCACTTATGATCCGATTTGAAATCGTGAAACAGTGAAACATGTCTCTGTGAAATTCCGGCTTTGGACTGCTGCCGTCAAGGCCCGTAGCCACGGGGGGGCACCAGGGGGCAATTCCCCCTCAAAAATATATCCTGCCCCCTGAAATAAGATTTCGGTTTGCCCCTAAATGCCCCCTCAAATTTTTCAAGGCCCCCTTATCAAATTAACTTTGTCCAAGTAATGAGTATTTTCATTTTGGTACACAAATATCAAAACTATTTAGAATGTATATTAACATATTTTAGACTTTATTGGCTTTACCTGTGTATACAGGGTGTTTCTGATAAGTCTGCCATAAATCAAGGGGCGTGTTCTTTGGGTCAAACTGAGTGGAAAGTGTCAAAGAACATGGGGTGTACAAGAATTTGCAACGAAGATATGGCCCCCCAAACATTGGCCCTTAAAACAAGAAAATATTCGAAAATGTAGACTAAAACAAATTCAGCCTTATCAACTTGTTTAGAAATATGAGACAATTTCAATAGTTTCCCTCTAACATCGTTATTGAACTTTCACCTGACAGAAGTGTATAAAATGAGTAGAAGTATGCCTACTCTAGTAAAGTAAATTCAAAGTATCATGGTACCTTTCGGTTGGTATTACTTTTATTCTTAACAAGTTAACATGGACGTTACAGGTATTGTTCAAAATGTCCACCAACGGCGTTAAGACAAACATGAACCCGTCTTTCGAAAGATTCTTGGACATGTTGGAAGATTCCTGGCATGTTCCTGATTGTTTGACAACCTTCAATAATTCGTCTTCGCAAGTCTTCCTCATCACGGACTTCATTCTTGTACACGATGTCTTTGAGATGACCCCAAAGATAGAAATCGCACGGATTTAAATCCGGAGATCTGGCTGGCCACGCAACTGGTCCTCCACACCCAATCCACCTCAAATTAAACGTAGCATTAAGATGTTCTCTAACTGCACGGCTGAAATGTGGGGGTGCCCCGTCGTGCATAAACCACATGTCACGAAGTAATGCTAACGGTATGTCCTCGAGTAGTTCAGGTAAAGTGTCTCTTAAGAACGTGAGATATGCTTCACCATTTAGTCTGGGTGGAAGAAAATGCGGACCTAGTAAATGATTACCGACAATGCCGCACCATACGTTTAAAGAAAATTGCTGTTGGTGACTTCTAACACTAGTTGCGTGTGGGTTTAATTGGCGCCATTCGTGGTGGTTGTGATAGTTCAGAATTCCATCCCGGGAAAAATGTGCCTCGTCGGTTACTAAAAGGACCCGTGGAAATTGATTGTCCTCTACTCTGGCCAAAAACCACTCGCAAAAGTCGATGCGTCTTGGATAATCTGCCGGGTTAAGAGCTTGCACCTTTTGAACATGATACGGGTGAAACTGATGTCCGCGGAGAATTCGCCAGACCAAAACGTGATTAACATGTAATTGTCGTCCAACTTGTCTGGTACTTGTCGAGGGGTCCTCATCGAACATGGCAAGGACGTCTTCCTCGATTTTCTCCATGTCTTCTGGAATGTCTCGCTCTCGAACGTTGTTGGGTTGTACTTGTCCGATGTCCCTCAAGCGCCTGTCAACAGCCTCGAACGTACGACGATTTAGTATGCGTCGTTGCGGTAATTGTTCCTGGTATCGCCGCTGTGCTTCCACTGAATTGCCCTGCGCCAGTCCATACATGAGATGCATGTCTGCATATTCTGCATTGGTATACGCCATACTGTACTACCACACGTTCGTTCGAAGTGATACTGTGACGTTATCAACAACATCGCGTTACTTTATAGCAAACCACCGTTTAGTTTTTACGTTTGCGTCATGACTGTCAGCATTGTTTTTTATTCACAGACTTCATTCTTGTACACGATGTCAAAAAAATCTTTGAGATGACCCCAAAGATTTTTTAGCAAACCACCGTTTATTATTTACGTTTGTGAATAAAAAACAATGCTGACAGTCATGACGCAAACGTAAAAACTAAACGGTGGTTTGCTATAAAGTAACGCGATGTTGTTGATAACGTCACAGTATCACTTCGAACGAACGTGTGGTAGTACAGTGTGGCGTATACCAATGCAGAATATGCAGACATGCATCTCATGTATGGACTGGCGCAGGGCAATTCAGTGGAAGCACAGCGGCGATACCAGGAACAATTTCCGCAACGACGCATACCAAATCGTCGTACGTTCGAGGCTGTTGACAGGCGCTTGAGGGACATCGGACAAGTACAACCCAACAACGTTCGAGAGCGAGACATTCCAGAAGACATAGAGGAAATCGAGGAAGACGTCCTTGCCATGTTCGATGAGGACCCCTCGACAAGTACCAGACAAGTTGGACGACAATTACATGTTAATCACGTTTTGTTCTGGCGAATTCTCCGCGGACATCAGTTTCACCCGTATCATATTCAAAAGGTGCAAGCTCTTAACCCGGCAGATTATCCAAGACGCATCGACTTTTGCGAGTGGTTTTTGGCCAGAGTAGAGGACAATCAATTTCCACGGGTCCTTTTAGTAACCGACGAGGCACATTTTTCCCGGGATGGAATTCTGAACTATCACAACCACCACGAATGGCGCCAATTAAACCCACACGCAACTAGTGTTAGAAGTCACCAACAGCAATTTTCTTTAAACGTATGGTGCGGCATTGTCGGTAATCATTTACTAGGTCCGCATTTTCTTCCACCCAGACTAAATGGTGAAGCATATCTCACGTTCTTAAGAGACACTTTACCTGAACTACTCGAGGACATACCGTTAGCATTACTTCGTGACATGTGGTTCATGCACGACGGGGCACCCCCACATTTCAGCCGTGCAGTTAGAGAACATCTTAATGCTACGTTTAATTTGAGGTGGATTGGGCGTGGAGGACCAGTTGCGTGGCCAGCCAGATCTCCGGATTTAAATCCGTGCGATTTCTATCTTTGGGGTCATCTCAAAGACATCGTGTACAAGAATGAAGTCCGTGATGAGGAAGACTTGCGAAGACGAATTATTGAAGGTTGTCAAACAATCAGGAACATGCCAGGAATCTTCCAACATGTCCAAGAATCTTTCGAAAGACGGGTTCATGTTTGTCTTAACGCCGTTGGTGGACATTTTGAACTATACCTGTAACGTCCATGTTAACTTGTTAAGAATAAAAGTAATACCAACCGAAAGGTACCATGATACTTTGAATTTACTTTACTAGAGTAGGCATACTTCTACTCATTTAATACACTTCTGCCAGGTGAAAGTTCAATAACGATGTTAGAGGGAAACTATTGAAATTGTCTCATTATTTCTAAACAAGTTGATAAGGCTGAGTTTGTTTTAGTCTACATTTTCGAATATTTTCTTGTTTTAGGGGCCAATGTTTGGGGGGCCATATCTTCGTTGCAAATTCTTGTACACCCCATGTTCTTTGACACTTTCCACTCAGTTTGACCCAAAGAACACGCCCCTTGATTTATGGCAGACTTATCAGAAACACCCTGTATACCAGATACACTTGGATATTTTACTTGATATATCCCTGATTCACTTGTACAGACTGTTAAAGAAGTCCTTGCGCGTTGCGTTTTTCGTACATATTTTACTATATTTCAAAAACTATTCAAGCTAGCGCTCTCGAGTAAAGTGCGTTATAAAAGTTTTGCATTCCTCTTTCATATTTTACCCGTTCCACAGTTGTCCTTTGCATACTTATACCGGAAACCGGAAATGTCAAAATTATCAACTTTGAAAATATTGGATTCTCGAGGATATAAATGCGATTTTCGGATTCCTTGGGGTCGATTCATATTTGAAAAGTTTTTACCAAATTCAATTCGGATGAATAGGTCACGAGTAATCAGCCTTTACTCAAAATGTGGCAACTTCGATTTAAATGGCGATAATTCATAATCGAGTATCGAATCTTTGTCGTAATAATGATTGTTAGATGTTATGGCACTAAATGACTATATATATATGATTATCTTGTGGCGCAATTCTTTGAAACAATTCAGGCGCTCATTAAAGGAATGGTGAAGTGGAAATAAAGTAATTTTTTATTGATTCTTCTAAAAGACCAATCTGCATAATGAAACATCCAGGAAATAACACCGAACGATTTTTAAACGACAATTAGTTTGAAATTTTATGGATAATTTTAAATAAGGATCTCCGACCAATCACGTAGCGCCCTGCTTTTTTATCAACAATTTTCTCTTGGCACGCTCCGTGTTGAATCAATTTATCGCGAGATTTTAAAAAATTTGCGCGATGTGACAATTGTGGCGCGAGACATAGAGTGTGCCACGAGAATTTTGTTAACAAAAGGGCACGGCGTTACGCGATTGGTCGGAGGTCCTTATTTAAAATGTAATTTAATTTATTTTATTGTGCTTCAAAAAATATTGAACATGCTATATAAAGAAGAATAGTTGTGCACATTTAAGCCTCCCATTTTAAGCTTAGCTTGTTGTTGGGAGGCGCAGTTTAAGTAATACAATCTTTTTTTTATTAGGGGTTAATGAGTTAGTTGTGAATAGTGCTTTAAACCGAACACAGTTATCTGATTTGTGATCCGAACAGATGAAATATCTTTGGTTTACTTTAGTTATTAGTTAAACAGTTGAGAGCCATTTTCACTTCAGATCAGATGCCTTTTTATGATACACATTCCCACTGTCCCTATCTACTATCTAGCGAAACCACAGCCAAGGGAACGGGCTTGGCAAAAACAGCGGGGAAAGAAGACCCTGTTGAGCTTGACTCTAGTCTGACTCTGTGAAGAGACATGAGAGGTGTAGCATAAGTGAGAGGTTGCTCGCGGCCGCCGGTGAAATACCACTACTTTCATCGTTTCTTTACTTACTCGGTGAAGCGGAGAGCGAACCGTAAGGTTCACCTTTCTAGCACTAAGCGACGGGCTCTCGTGGCTCGGCGCGATCCGCTCCGAGGACAGTCTCAGGCGGGGAGTTTGACTGGGGCGGTACACCTCGCACGCTACAAGAAACTTACCAGCACAAAGTCAGCACCTACGACACTCCGGAGGTCCGTGCTGCTGCCCAACTTCTGTGGCCAGGGAAAACCATCCGGTTTTCAGCCTTCGTTGTCTCGGCCAGGGGCGCATGGTGCCCATTAAACGACGCTATCTGCGACTATCTCCATCTGGGTCCCGGATTTCGTCGTCTTACCACACAAGTCGCTCTCGAGCAGACGTTCAAGATTTACAAGTCGTTCACGGATGCTGTCCACTACCACTGAGTCCGGCGTTCCCTATCGCACCTGCCATTCGAAGGAGGAAGTTCGAGCATACTGGCGCAACCATCTCTACAACACAGTGTATGGAGCGGGACTTAGAACTGCGAACGCGGTCCAGAAATTGTGAGGATGTTTACTCCGATTGGCCAACTGCGAACGCGGTGACAAAAACACGCCATTGCCACATGGAGAGGAAAAATTATATTCAAACCAGTAAAATTTAAGTTCCACCCTCCAATATGAGCAATGAGGAGTTATGAGTTAGCTTCTGAACTGAGTTGTTGTATGTGTTGATTGTCAGCTGGACAAAGATTATCAACATACTGTGGGAGGTCGCCGGTGAAATACCACTACTTTCATCGTTTCTTGACTTACTCGGTGAAGCGGAGAGCGAACCGTAAGGTTCACCTTTCTAGCACTAAGCGCCGGGCTCTCGTGATAATGCTCCCTGTCAAGATCAAACGGGTCGAGAGCAGATACATCAGTTCTTTGTCGATCATGCCACGGATGCCGATCCACAGGCCGCTCTCATTTGCACGGGGATACTGGATGGGATTTTCACTCTTAACTCCATCAACCTGTTTCCGGAACCAGACCCAGTCGTTCAGCGTGACCGAACAGCCCGTCGCAACTTCATCGTCAGTAAGCGGAAGGAGCGTCATTGACGTTATAAACTACTACAACGCCTCTATAAGACCAACAAGAAGCGGCTTGCTGCAGAAATCTTCGACAATGTCGATGAAGAGGAGTCGAAGCCTACAATTGACAATATCAACGAGGTTTATGGCAACCTGTTCTCAAAACCATCCAAGGCCGACGGAGATCCTATCAAAACCAGACTATTAAAATCTCCTATTTACCATCCTATAACTCTGGAGGAAGTGACTGTAGGGCTTCGGAAATGCTCGTCGCCAACGCCAGGCCCTGATGGTCTTTCATTCAGATTCCTTCGTACATCCAGTGCCAAGATGCTGACATGCGTGATGAATGCCTTTTTATACTTCAAGGACATTCCCGCGTACCTGAAGAAGTCTCGAACTGTTCTTCTACCTAAAAAGGGAGATCTAACGATGGCAGGCAATTGGCGACCCATCACTATAAGCTCTTTGCTTCTGCGAGTCTTTCACGGGATTCTTGCGAGGCGATGTACCAGGGCTATAGATCTTCATCCGGCGCAACAAGCCTTCCTCCCGGTAGACGGCATCAGCGGGAATACGCTTCTCCTAGACTATTTAATCTCGACTTCCCGTAAACGTCGCACTGAACTCAATCTCGTTTCGGTCGACATAAGCAAGGCCTTTGACTCGGTCTCACATCACTCAATCCATCGTGCTTTGCGGGCTGCAGGGATGGAAGAAGATCTTATCACCTACATACTTAACTCCTACCTTGGGTCCGAAACAACAATAACTTGCGGACCGGTGAGAACTGATCCGATAAGAGTCACCAACGGGGTTAAGCAGGGCGACCCTCTTTCGCCGCTGATATTCAACTGCGTCATGGACGAGCTCGCTCGAACATTACAATCGCACATTGGCGCTACCGTTGGGGGTGTTACCTGTAAATCCTATTCTTTGCGGACGATCTGATCCTTGCCAGTAACAGCAAGGCGGGGATGGAAGTTCTGCTCCAACATCTCCAAGTATTCTTAGAAGGTCAAGGTCTGGCTGTCAACGTTAATAAATGCAACGCCATGGCCCTTACGAAGCTTGGGAAACAAAAGAAGATAATTAATTCCGACGGTGGCCATGGAAGTTGGAATCCGCTAAGGAGTGTGTAACAACTCACCTGCCGAAGCAACTAGCCCTGAAAATGGATGGCGCTCCAGTGTCGACCCCATACGAAAATTGACTTGGTACTAGTAGAAATATGAGTCGGTAATATACCAAATTTCCGTAATTTTATAATGGAGTTGTCAAAATTTTTTAAAATTTTTGTGCTCAGAGTATACAAACCTCTGGGAGTGAAACCTACCAAAGACTAAAACTACGTCCTTTTTTACTTCGGATTCCCGTTTTCCTCGATTTCCCGTTCGTTCATGCAGCTATTCTAGCTTAAAATAGTGGTTCACACATCCTCATATTGTTAGTCACTTAAGTAGAGTTTACTTGAAAGCCGTGCCAAGTAGTCACACGCACATGCTAGTGCTCTGTTATTTGGGTTAAGGGCTCATTAAAAGTTGATTTTATATTTAAATAATCAACTATTTCTGTATTTACTTCTAAATGGACTCGCCAGGCGCCAGCTAGCTCTAAAAATCGTTAGTTAAAGATCAGATTAGAAAAGCCACGGCTACCGTCTTGGTAGCAAAAGCCGCAAAATCATGTAAAGCACCTTATACAGTGCTCACAATTCAACGCTGTTTAAAATTAAATTTACTGTAAGCACGTAAAATATAAATTACCAAATTTAGTGACTGAACTGTCATTCTGGTTTTCCCAAAATTTAAATCAGCAATTTACCGGGTAAGTTACAGTTTTTAAAATATACATTAATTTCACATCTCTAGGTACGAGGGAAAAGTTGTTTCTAGAAGCAGGCAATTATTTTTGTGGCACCAATTTATTCAAAATCACAACTTTGGTTGCGATTGTAATTTATTCCACCTATTTAATAAAGATAGAAAGAACTTGTCGTGCGAGAGGTTGTCTATGATTTATCAAAACACAGTAACTAGACTTGACCAGGGATCCATGTAATTTTATTAGCAGGAATAGAAAACGGTTAGTCTAAACATGAACCTTCAATCTAGAAGGACCAGAAACTGGGAGGTTTTTTCTGCTTACAACGTCTGTGAGCAGTTGCCCGCCAATTTTGCAGGGTACGCGCACCGCGGTACAACTTAAACAAACGTGACGCTTTTGGAAAGAGTACAAAACTTATGTTTTTACATTTTAATTTCTTTGAATCAGTCTCACAATTGCCAAACGCACAAATGTTTAATTTTCCTATTTTTAATTATTTTACTAAACTCTACTCTCAAACTGATGCAAAAAAATTAACATTTGTCCCAAGGCTTAGCGAAATTAGACCAAGCGGCCATTTTACTTGTTTACATTGTACCGTCTTTCTTCAAGACCTTGTCGTCTGCTAGCTTTGTTCTTTATTATTTTGGGACAGTTTAGCAAGAAAATTTTAACATGGGATCCGCCATTAAGATTCTGGTCCATTATATAGAAGGTTCATGGTCTAAACTTCAGTCCGACTCATTTCCCAGTCCCCTTCAACTCGTATCGAAAATTTTAAATTATCTAATTGGCTCACTTAAACTACGTTTTGATGACGTTGCTGACGGAGACGGCCTAAAATAGATCGTTGCTTTTTACCTCTGTCGGAATGAACAGCCTCTTCTTTCATACGCCCCCGGCCCCGACTCTAGGAAGGGTGTCGTGGACATTGACGTGCGCAAAA
Organism: Phalangium opilio; assembly: GCF_054372755.1. Lineage (NCBI taxonomy): Eukaryota > Metazoa > Arthropoda > Arachnida > Opiliones > Phalangiidae > Phalangium > Phalangium opilio. The sequence continues at coordinate 11,933,901 of NW_028324178.1, forward strand.
AGTACCCTCTTCTCTATTCCTGCTTCTAAAATTACACGAATCTCTGTATCTCTGTCTTGACTAAATAATTGAAGGTTTTAATGTGTAGTGGAATGGTTGTACATGTAATCATTTTATAAAGTTAAACACGGATATCTGTAAAATTATAAAGATATCTGAACAGATATAAGATTAGAAATCGTTCAGATAGCGCTAGGTCAGATGAAAATTATCACCTTATCGGATCAGATAAATAACTGAAAGTAAATACGACGTTCAATGAACTGTTGACGATTTTGCGGGAAAGATATCGCAATCAGATGTCATAAAAGAAGAAACAGTTCATAATTTTAAGCACTACTCCAAGCTACGTGTCATCCCCCCTAACGAGCGCGCTCAGTATTCCCTCTTACAAAAGCGCGCCTAAAGGGAGGGATAAACTGGTTTTTCCCCTTTCTACCGAGATTACGCTATGGAGTGACGTTGCAATACGTAGCGCTGACATTACTCTATTACTTCATTAATAATCCCGATTTTCTAAAGCTTGCACCACTCGTAAACAAAAAAGAACCCTTAATCATAGCTGGTGATGCGCGCAGCGATTCACCTGGTTATAGTGCTAAAACTTGTAGCTACACAGCAATCGACCTAAAACGCAAAAAATTTTACCTGTAGAATTTGCCGATAGCAGGCTAACCAATAATAGAAGCCCGAATATGTAGATTTAGTGTTTTGAGAGTTTAGTGAACCACTACTACGTTATAGAAGAAATAGTAACGGATAGACATCGAGGAATTAAAGCTCTATGAATACCTTTTTAAAGTTTTAGTCTATTCGAAGAACTTGAAATGTTTTCATAATTGTGTGTTGTGTTCAAGGGAAATATATACCCACAAATGAAGCATTCCATGGATATATAGCATGCGGCTAAATGCCTGAGGAAACGACTTGCAGTGCGTGCTTCAAATTGATCTAATTCCTAAATTATAATGAAAGTTTATAAACTATTTCCAGGCGAAATACAGAGAAGTGCTTTCCCAGTTTATTGGAGATGTGTTAAACCACTTTTGGTGGTGTGCGAAAACTTGTGAGAAAAACCTAAATTACATGATTGTAAGTTATTTGCGAAAAGCTTATAATACTCTAGTATTTTATTGATTCATTTCATTGAAACATTGAAGGTGCTTGGATTCAGCTATTACATCAAGTCCAAAATGTGCACGAATGGACTTTACGCAAATGTGCCCATGCCGAATTGAATGAAGAAGAAAGGACAAAACCGTGGTTAATTAAACAAATTCTTTCTTTTATGGAGTTGAAGAAATTACTTTGTAAAAGGAATTTTTTAAAAGAATTAAAATTTTTCCGAAATAATAGGTTTCATTGAATGTTATTTATGAAACTATATTATACTCATCTCTGCAAGGTTGGTTAAATGGTAATATCTCTGGTTTTAGCCACCCAAAAATGCGGATTACAACAAGTAAAACCCTTAGACCAAGTTATTAAAAGTATACCGTGACCATATTTCAACCCCCCAAAATTATGGTTATGAATGTTTTTGGCTAGGATGTGTACTTTCAAGATATATGGAGTTTGGTTCTAAACTTTTAATCAATCGTTTAGGGTAGCTGAAAAGAGATTTGACCATCTACTATCCCTAAATTCATGTACTTGAAATGTTCTTAAAATGGGACAACCTATTGTAACGTTACTGATCGAATCTGAATGCAATGATCCTAATGTAGTTCTAAAGTAAATATGAAACTTTCTTTCAGGAATACAGGGCAATTGGAATCATTTCATAACCTCCTATTGATGTACGCTCCAAAAACACCTAACTATCCGTAAGATCACACCAACAAATTTATAAAATAATCATCTAAGACAGGAAATGTAATTTAGGTGCAAAGGCTATATAGGAAGAAATGTCCTTGCCATTATGGACCACAAAAAGGCTTAATCGCTCGGTTGCATTAGGCAAAACATGGAAGCAACGGTATGTACCACATGATGGAAGTAATAATTTAAATTATAGTTAATGGAAATCTTCCCAACTGTTATCTGAATGAAAGCAAAATATTCCAAAGCCACGTCAACATGGACAGTTGTTGACGTGAAATTACCTAAGAGGGCCCAACACTCGAAGGAAATGTGGCACCTGATATTGTCAGGTGCCACATTTCCTTCGAAATAAGTGATGCCATTAGAAAATAATATATAGCTCCCTATAAGTATGAAACTCTCCATTTAAGCCATGTAAACAGCATTTTCTTCCATTGAAATTTGTAAAGTTTCTAATGCCACCTATTTCAGTTGAAGGGGTTTGCTTACCATTAAACAGAGCCCATTTTCACCTTCCCTCTACAATGGCATACATTGCGGTTTTTTTGCACTTAAACAATTTGTCTTACACGTGCAAGGCATAATGGTATTAAAAATTTTAATCGTTAAATTGGAAGACAAAGGTTTTTCTACGCACTCCAATTGATAAGTTAGCGCTTCTACTTGTTTTTAACAAAGACTCTATGAAATAATTCGCTTATCCTTGTAATATTCTTTGGATTTTGAAGATCTTTGTTATTAGGTTTCTTTTCTGAAACTGAACTGAGTTGAACTTTGAGTAAAAAGTAAAATATTTTTGCTAGATGGCGTTACCGTACGCCAATTTACTACCCTAGAAATTTTTTGTTACAACACGGCGATAAAGTAGTTCCGGGAAAGGTCCGGTTAGCCCCTTTAAAGGTGACGTCGCAATACTCTGAATCGGACAGACAAACTTCGCTACGGTTGACTCTTAGTGGTGCGACTTGTTTAATCGAGTTTTTTGCCACATCGTAGTGTACGATGAGGCTCTTAGTTTGACCCGAACTGTAGTTGTGGCCGAGGTTGTCGCTTTCGTTATCGTCAGATTTTAGCTTAAAAGGAACTCTATAGTACCTAAACCCACCAATAGGGGTAGCTGAGCTCGGTTAGAGATTTTATTTTAATTAAAATTTTTCTTGGTCGCAGCCGGGCTTCGAACCCGGGTCGATCTCGCAGCAGTATGGCACTTAACCACCGGGTCGGGAATGAGGGAGGTCCCCATTTATTTGTGGGGTCGTATACTTCAGTATTTTTGGGGTTGTATTACTCCGAATTTGTGTCTTTTGGTCTTTATATTTCTTTTCATTTTATTTATGTGCTAATTAAATAGATAACGATGTGGCTACTATTTAGGTCCAGCCCTTGGGCCCTCTTGTTTAAACTATTTTCGACTTGTGCCATTTCAACATTATCCCTCCGCGTTAAGTCAGTTCTGGTTCTACTAGAGATACAGGGATGTCCTTTGAGTATGTTATAGTCCAATTTATACCCCATCCATTCATACTATAAATCTAGGGCTACGACACACAGGGACCGAGTAAATAAGCAAAACATAAACAAACAACCCCCTCCGTAGGATTAACAGTACACCCAAATTTGGAGGCTCATAACTCTGGTTCTACTAGAGATACAGGGATGCCCTTTGAGTATGTTATAGTTCTATTTGTCCCCATCCAAACTAATTTAGACTGACTTGTCCATTTCCTGGCCTCCTTGTGTTTTTGCCGCCATTTTGGAAAACGGCGATAATCTAATTTGGAGATAGGGCTCAAACTACAAATGTGATCTCTACAAGGTTAATCACGTTGGATTCCGCATCAAATTATCTATTAAATGGCGAAGATAAATTTTCAAATTTCTTTTTAGAAAAATCTCATAATTTTACTTTTAATGTTACAAGTTCGGAGGTCTACAGTTCAAAACCCGTCAGTTCTACGAACTCAAAACCAAGGTTGTGGCTTTTTCGGTCTCTGTTTAGTTTATACAATTTAATTTAACTCATAAATTAAATTTAATTAAGGTTGAAAATAGAAAATGAATATGGGTGAAAATGACAGTAATCTCAAATTTAAAAACCCGCTGCATTAATTGTGTTAATACCGTGCAAGATCCAATATTATATGAAATTTGAAACTTCAATCTTTAATTATTTTTATTACAGGGAAAAATGAACCTTAACTAGTCAAAATAAGTTATGATATAACTTTAAAGGTTATAAAGTTTTTAATTTATATGTTTAGTTGCAAAACGTTACTAGAGATGGATCTGTAATATAATATTTATTTATGTCAGGGACCTTATAATGGTGCCGATAATTAATTTTCGAACTTAATTTGGCTATTAAAAATTTTTCAGAGCTTACTTTTAACAATGGAGACCTTTAATTAAATTGATTAGAAAGCCTTAATTCAGAAACTTAATTTTCCCGCCTTTTTCATATACTTTTGTCCGCGATTTGTGTTTTCGGTCTATTTTATTTCAAGTTTCGGTTGCTTAAAATTCGCCCAAATTTAAAAATTATAGGCCTAGGATTTATTACGACTTTCGACAAAAATATAGGACTTTACAGGACAATTTTAAAAAATAGAATATTTTACAGGATTCGGATGAAATTTGAAACCCCCGACTTTTCCAGCTTATCCCCAATAGAGCTATCACAGTTGTGAAGTCATTTCCTAGGTAAAACGACACATGGCAGTGGGCGCTGGTTCTATGGGCAAATACCATGGGTGACGTCACACTAAGGCTTATGAGATAGCTCTACTAACGAAAGGTATTGTTCATTCCTCCAAAAAGATAAAAAAATGCGTGTTCCAAACGCCCCCTAGCAGCAGCTACTATCTCTAACAGGAAGTTTCAAGAAAATTGAACCCATTTATCACTTATCCTATGACGTCAAATTTGAAATCATTCCTAAAGTGGGCGCCGCCATCTTTAAAATCCGCAAATTCTATTTATTTTGCCTAGAGATGGCGCTCTATCTACACAAGTTTTGGTCCAATAAATTGGGGAGTGAAGAGGGAATCAGGGTTCATGAAAACCGGGAATACCTGGTAAAACCTCAGGGAAAACTCAGGGAGATTTCAAATTTTTAGTAAAATTTAGGGAAATCAGGGACATTTTCGTCAAACAGGGGCCGGGCAATTAAGTAAAACGTTCACTAACATACCCCCTCAATAGGATTAACATTGCAATATACATTGGAGGCTCATAACTCTGGTTCTACTAGCGATACGATGATGACCTTTGAGTATGTTTTTGTCATATTTGCCCCCATCCATTCCTTCGTTCCTTCGTGAACATTTGCTCCATATAGGGGAAAAACCTGATAAATTCAAGGAAGTATATATGCAAGAGAGTATGAATACTCATTGATTCTTTGATAATTACTAACAATTTTATTAAAACTCCGAATAACCCTACTAACACTACTAACTAATTTCGGGAATTTTAAACAATTGCTTTTGGTTTCATTTCCTTTCTAACTGTAATTGCGTAAAAATATTATGGTGCAAAATTATTTCGAAGCCAATATTTATTTTAAAAGTTGCGGTTGCTTACTACAAAATCATTATTAAGTTAAAAAAGCCTAATTTTTCTCTCGATCAAATTAATAACAAATTAGCCTAACTAAATTTTAGTGCAGATTCGAACTCACCATCTTTTCTCGGCAGTCTAACGCGTCATCTACTACACCACTGGATCTCTGATTTTTAAAATCGTATTAGTTTCACTATGGTCCTTTTTCAACTTAACATTGTTTTGTACCAAATGACAGGCTTCGCGTAAGCCAAAAAGCTAAATACTTGTAACATTAAAAAAATAATTTGCACCGTAAAGTTTTTGCGCCGTAATTTTCTTCTCCAAATAAACTAGTGACCTGCTAACTGAAGTTTTTCTGAAATATGTCCGTAATGTCTTGCTTGGATAACCTCACAAAGATAAACTTGTACTCCTGGTAATATATGTATTTAAACTTGTGTTTACGGTTTACCTTAACAGGAGAATATCTTTGCGAGTACGGTGGAGAATTAGTGGAGAGCAGCTCAGTCGAGAAAAAAATATTTGGCCACAGAAGGGCATTGCTACTTTTTTCATGTCAAACACATTGGCAAAGATCTAACATTTGACACTTCGGATGGAAATAAAATCGGAGGATATATTAATCACAGAAGGAAGGACTACACCACTGTAGCGAAAAAAAGAGTAGTTGACGACGTTCTGCGATTGATTTTCTTCGCGGACCGTGACATGCAAGAGAGAACCGAAATAACAATAGATTACAATGCCAGAAAAGGTTCTCCTGGAGAGGTGCCTTTCTGGATGTTCGTTGACGAGGTGATTGAAGATGAGTTCATCGACACTGATGATGAACAAACACCATCTTCCTCCGAATAACTATATTATTTTATTTCTGTTTTCAATTTTCACCAATGAAAGTTTTTTGTTTTCAATAAGGAAACTAATGAAATAACTCTGCTTTTTTATATTAAGTAACATACTAAACTATGGGGAACTAATTTCACAAGAGACAAGTTGGGAAACAATGTATAAAATATACGTAATAAATACTCCCAAGACAAAAGATCCCCGGTCATAATCCACCGACATTTGAAAACGTACAAAATTTCCCCTCTGTCAATAGTAAATCCCCCGTTCATTTTCCCAACATCCTAATAAAGAGTACAAAATCCTTCACTCTCTAGACGAACGCCCCTACGTTCTTTCATCCTTCTTATTGCATTTTGTAGAGCTGAGGTCACAATATTAACGAGATGGTCGCAAACGTCAAGCATAGGAACGTTGTAGAGGTATTTCACATGAGCAAAATATCTTGATCCCTTGAGGACCCTACTCGAGTTTTGCTTTTTTTCACGCGTAGCGAAAATACGATACTGGGATTTTTGAGTGGTTTCCAAACGTTCCACGAATGAGATAATAGTAAAAAACCGTCCAATTTTATTTCAGTTTGAATACCATGTGCTGGCTCCGAATTCATGATGTCGAACAAACATTTAATTTCAATATAATACGTTTCTATCTATTTACCGAAAATAATAGGAAAGCCGTGAAAGAACATTTAGGTTTTAATCTTAGATTTATACAGTGGTGTAGCGAACCTCTTAGCCATAACTTAAATGTAGTAAACAAACACGAATGGTGACAAATATATCAAAGTATTTTAACAATGAGAACTCTACATAATGTAAAGGATTGCGACGATAAGAACTGAATCTCGCAGGAGCAAACATCAATAATTATACTGCTACTAGAAGGGTGGTCCTTGTATAGTAGGGTTTGTTCAGAGCTAACCGAAAGTAAAGGAACAAAACTTCTGCTTAACCAGTGGCTTAACTAAGCACTAACTTAATGTTTTGTTACGGTTTAGGCCTACCGTTTCGGACGACAGTTTACGCTGTATAGTTTGATTTTTTCGATCCTTTCTTGATTCAGTGAGAAGGCTTTAAAAGGGAAAATGTAAGGACACACATTGCATTCATATTCAGTGAGAACTCAATGTTTTGAATGTGTGGGTAAACTAGTTTACCTAATTTTTTTTGCTACCGATTTTTGCTAACCCGGCATAACTCTCAGAATTTTTCAGAAAATTAAGCGGCGTCTGCTTATTATAAGATAAGACTTTGAAAAAACATAGGCATAAATGAATATGAATTAAGTCCTTCTGGCACGACGACTCCTCAGACGCTTGACAACACCCGAACAGCACTACTCGAATTTCTCCGGGAACTTCCCCATTTCCCAACACAATTTCTGTATCCGCCATACCCAGCACACGAGCACCATTTACACTTTTACAGCAAGTACAAATCAAAAATGTCCAATATCTGTATGAAATATATTTGTTTATTGTGAAAGAAATTAAATTCTTAAGGACACCATGTATTTCCATTTCTATCAGGTGCTTTAGTATGAGGTCTATACCAAGTCCATTGCTCATCTTAAATGAATTCGTACAAATTAAAAATTTACCCCAAGATGGTGGCTATATCCTTTTAAAAGGCTTGTCCCAATTTTTCCAAGCCAAGCCAAGCCTCTTAAGGACTAGAATTTAATTAAAATTCGTAAACGTTAACCTGTATTTTCGTATTTTTTAACTGGAATATCGTATGGTATTGGAAAAAATCCTGGTTCCCTTCCTAATTTAAATTAATAAAAACTGTCTTTGTAGACAAAGACTCGAAAAAGTAAAAGATAAGTTTTGAAAATTAATGGCCAGAAGTAACAGATATTCAAATTTTCATTTTTGAAGACACGATCGTAAAACATCGATTATTTGAAAAATTCTTATCTTAGTTTTTTTTTACCAAAATTACTTAAGTAAAAATATTCTATCATGAAACATGCGCGTCATTTTAAAAATGGTACGCGTTTACATTTTATTATCTATCAGAAATTTACAATTAGGTTTGAGTATTCGGCCCTTTAAGAAGAATAAAATGGACCGAAAATCGTTGATAGCTGAAAAAAAACAGTTTTTAAACTTAACAAATCGTGTTCGTAAATTTTAAAGTTTAATAAGTATCAAAATTAACGTGATAAATTGCTCCCAAAAGATCACTATCAATCAAAAGATCTTTTTGACGCAAAAAACTACATCACAGTCCGACGGCCTTGTAATTTTCTGCTTCACAGTATATAAAAGTTCGAGTATTTCAACCTTTTAAAAACAAATGTTAGTCAAAAGTAAAACCTATTATCAAGGTAACTATTTCAAAATACTTTAAGACGATAGTTTTACTAAAACTACTATTTAGAGCAAAATACTTGTATAATTAATGTAGAAAATTATTTTGAGCAAATTTAAATTTGGTGGAAAAAACTAAGATAAGAATTTTTTCAAATAATCGCTGTTTTACGATCGTGTCTTCAAAAGTGAAAATTTGAATATCTGTACTTCAGGCCATTAATTTTCAACACTTATATGTTGCTTTTTCGAGTCTTTGTCTACTAAGACAGTTTTTATTAATATCTGCATCTTCAGTCTTAATATTAATTAAAATTGTTCAGAAACTTTAGGAGAGTAAGTCTTAGGACATTATTAATTAACGCGTTTTGAACTAACCAATAAAATCTAATATAAAACTGTCAGTCCTGACTGCTTGACTTAACAATGAACGCCCAGTCAAACTCAAATTGCTTTCCATTGGTAGGCGGCTGGTAACTTAATTCACCATTGGTAGGCGGATGGTAACTTAATTCACCATTGGTAGGCGGCTGGTAACTTAAATCACCATTGGTAGGCGGCTGGTAACTTAATTCACCATTGGTAGGCGGCTGGTAACTTAATTCACCATTGGTAGGCGGCTGGTAACTTAATTCACCATTGGTAGGTGGCTGGTAACCTAATTTACCATTGGTAGGCGGGTGGTAACTTAATTTACCATTAGTAGGCGGGTGGTAACTTAATTTACGGTACGCGACAATTTGGTCTCGCCGTTTTGGTCTCGGGACAAATGGGTCTCGGAACAATTGAGTCTCGGGACAAATGGGTCTCGGGACAATTGGGTCTCGGGACAAATGGGTCTCGGGACAAATGGGTCTCGGGACAAATGGGTCTCGGGACAAATGGGTCTCGGGACAAATGGGTCTCGGGACAAATGGGTCTCGGGACAAATGGGTCTCGGGACAATTGGGTCTCGGGACAAATTGGTCTCGGGACAAATGGGTCTCGGGACAATTGGGTCTCGGGACAAATGGGTCTCGGGACAAATGGGTCTCGGGACAATTGGGTCTCGGGACAATTGGGTCTCGGGTCAATTGGGTCTCGGAACAATTGGGTCTCGGGACAAATGGGTCTCGGGACCTAACCCAACCCAACATTGTTTGGGGGTAAGAAGATTATTTATATGAGTATTAAAAGCCCGCCTCTTACCAAGAACAATTTATTAGCAATAATAGAAATATTTTGGAAAATGTGTCAGATAATTGATAGAATATTTTGGAAAAGGTGGCAGCTAATTAATTGGAGAATATTTTGGAAAAGGTGGCAGCTAACTATTAGAAGAATATTTCGGAAACGGTGGGAGCTAATTAGTAGGAGAATGTTTTGGAAAAGGTGGTAGCTTATTAGTAGGAGAAAGTTTTGGAAAGGTGGCAGCTATTTAATAGGAGAATATTTTGGAAAAGTTGGCAGCTAGTTAATAGCAGAATATTTTGGAAAAGGTAGCAGCTAATTAATAGGAGAATATTTAGGAAAAGTTGGCGGCTAATTAATTGGAGAATATTTTGGAAAAGGTGGCAGCTAACTATTAGGAGCATATTTTGGAAAAGGTGGCAGATAATTAGTAGGAGAATGTTTTGGAAAAGGTGGCAGATAATTAATAGAATATTTTGGAAAAGGTGGCAGCTAATTAATTGGAGAATATTTTGGAAAAGGTGGCAGCTAATTAATAGGATAATATTTAGGAAAAGGTGGCAGCTAATTAATTGGAGAATATTTTGGAAAAGGTGGCAGCTAACTATTAGAAGAATATTTCGGAAACGGTGGGAGCTAATTCGTAGGAGAATGTTTTGGAAAAGGTGGTAGCTTATTAGTAGGAGAAAGTTTTGGAAAGGTGGCAGCTATTTAATAGGAGAATATTTTGGAAAAGTTGGCAGCTAGTTAATAGCAGAATATTTTGGAAAAGGTAGCAGCTAATTAATAGGAGAATATTTAGGAAAAGGTGGCGGCTAATTAATTGGAGAATATTTTGGAAAAGGTGGCAGCTAACTATTAGGAGCATATTTTGGAAAAGGTGGCAGATAATTAGTAGCAGAATGTTTTGGAAAAGGTGGTAGCTAATTAGTAGGAGAATGTTTTGGAAAAGGTGGCAGATAATTAATAGAATATTTTGGAAAAGGTGGCAGCTAATTAATTGGAGAATATTTTGGAAAAGGTGGCAGCTAATTAATAGGATAATATTTAGGAAAAGGTGGCAGCTAATTAATTGGAGAATATTTTGGAAAAGGTGGTAGCTAACTATTAGGAGAATATTTTGGAAAAGGTGGCAGCTAATTAGTAGGAGAATGTTTTGGAAGAGGTGGTAGCTAATCAAAAGGAGAATGTTTAGGAAAATGTGGCAGCTAATTAATTGGAGAATATTTTGGAAAAGGTGGCAGCTAACTATTAGGAGAATATTTTGGAAAAGGTGGCAACTAATTAGTAGGAGAATGTTTTAGAAAAGGTAGTAGCTAATTAATAGCAGAATATTTTGGAAAAGGTGGTAGCTAATTAATAGCAGAATATTTTCGAAAAGGTGGCAGCTAATTAATAGGAGAATATTTAGGAAAAAGGTGGCAACTAATTAATAGGAGAATGTTTTAGAAAAGGTGGTAGCTAATTAGTAGGAGAATGTTTTGGAAAAGGTGGCAGCTAATTAATAGCAGAATATTTTGGAAAAGGTGGCAGCTAATTTATAGGAGAATATTTAGGAAAAGGCGGCAACTAATTAATAGGATAATATTTTGGAAAAGGTGGCGACGAATTATTTGGACCATTGCTTTGGAAAAGGAGGCAACTAATTAGGTAACAAATAATCACGAGACCAAACCGTCCCGAGACCAAATAATCACGATACCAATTAGTCCCGAGACCAAATAATCACGATACCAAATAGTCCCGAGACCAAATAATCACGATACCAAATAGTCCCGAGACCAAATGATCACGATACCAAATAGTCCCGAGACCAAATAATCACGAGACCAAATAGTCCCGAGACCAAATAGTACCGAGACAAAATCGGTGAGACCAATTAGTCCCGCGACCAAATCGGCGAGACCAATTAGTCCCGCGACCAAATCGGCGAGACCAAAATGGCGAGACCAATTCGGCGAGACCAAATTGTCCTGCTCCGCTTAATTTATAATTGGAAGGCGGCTGGTAGCTAAATTCACCATTGGTAGGCGGCTGGTAACTTAATTCACCATTGGTAGGCGGCTGGTAACTTAATTCACCATTGGTAGGCGGCTGGTAACTTAATTCACCATTGGTAGGCGGCTGGTAACTTAATTCACCATTGGTAGGCGGGTAGTAACTTAATTCACCATTGGTAGTTGGCTGGTATCTTAATTCATGAATGGTAGGCGGCTGGTAACTTATTTCACCATTGGTAGTTGGCTGGTATCTTAATTCATGAATGGTAGGCGGCTGGTAACTTAATTCACCATTGGTAGGCGGCTGGTAACTTAATTCACCATTGGTAGGCGGCTGGTAACTTAATTCACCATTGGTAGGCGGCTGGTAACTTAATTCACCATTGGTAGGCGGCTGGTAACTTAATTCACCATTGGTAGGCGGCTGGTAACTTAATTCACCATTGGTAGGCGGCTGGTAACTTAATTCACCATTGGTAGGCGGCTGGAAACTTAATTCACCATTGGTAGTTGGCTGGTATCTTAATTCATGAATAGTAGGCGGCTGGTAACTTAATTCACCATTGGTAGGCGGCTGGTAACTTAATTCACCATTGGTTGGCGGCTGGTAACTTAATTGACCATTGGTAGGCGGCTGGTAACTTAATTCACCATTGGTAGGCGGCTGGTAACTTAATTCACCATTGGAAGGCGGCTGGTAACTTAATTTACCATTGGTAGGCGGTCGGTAACCTAGCTAATTTACCAGCAGTCGGTTACCTGGCATAATTACCAGAATTCTGTAACCTAGCTTTATTACCAGCAGACTGTTACCTAGCTTTATTACCAGCAGATTGTTACCTAGCTTAACTATCAGCAGTTGGTAATCTAGCCTTATTTCAAGCGGTTGGTAGGTAATCTAGTTTAATTACCAGCGGCCGTTAATCTAGCTTAATTGTTAGAGGTCGGTAATCTAGCTTAATTGTTAGAGGTCGGTAATCTGGCTTAATTGCCAGCGGTCGGTAATCTAGCTTAATTACCAGCGGTCGGTAATCTTGTCAAATCACCTTTTTTGCTACTGTGCCAAAGGCAGTTTGCAACTGAACTTGTTAGCTCACCAAGGCAATGTCCCCTTATTTTTCAAGCACCGCGAAAATTGAACCAAATAGCTTTAAACGTGCTAACATCATAAACTGACTCTTTATCCCTTCTAAAATATTGCAGATTGGAATGGTTTTAAAAATTTTAAATTAAACACACTTAGACTTAATCATACTTAATGAAAATAGCTTAGCGCCAAGTAAAATGTTGTACCTTTCATTTAAAACCATTTTCAAGTCTAACAATTGTATAGTTATGTCTTTAAGTGCCTGGACAAAATGGCTGTTTGCGAAAAAAATCCCATGTTATTTCTATGGGAAATTTCCAGTTTTTCGTCAAAAGGGCTGATTAATTTTATGGAAATAAAAACCACCCTTAGCAACTTTATTTTTTATAAAATAAACTAATTAATGGATCTCTTTGAAATTTTAACCACATTTTGAGGGCCCAAATTGTAGTTCTGTGGAAATTTTTCAAAACAGTTAATACAATAGAAAAAAACTACATCCAAACAAAAAACCCTCCTTATATATTAAGAGCAGTATGAAGTCTTATCTTAGAGAGCTACCGCTCTCATAGAATAGATTTAAAATGTTGCTATTTTTTTAAAAGAAGCTATTTATTATAGTACTGAATGCGCATATTACATGCAGGAAAACAAACTACCAGGGGTGAGTCTCCATACTGGATAATTACCCTCACGCCTAGAGAGACACCGCTAGAGTTAGCTAGCTTCTCACATGCAGTGAGCTTGGGCTCCCTCTAGTGGTGTCACGTGGCGTGAGGAATATTGCACAGCATGGAGGCGTGTCCTTGAAAGTTGGTTTCTCTGCACATAATATTAATATTGGCATAAGTTTATAAGATATGTTCCCTAAGTATGACACTGCCTATACTTCGTAATGCTAGAGGCTTACTGATAGGTAGTTCGAGAACAACGTGAGTAATATGAAATTGAGAGTTCAAAATAACGGGGTTCTGAGCTCCGTTTACCGAGAGCCCAGAATGACTACCGGCGTGTCAGTGGACTTTTTACGGCGATACTCTCGAACCCCAAACCGTGCTTATATATATGGAAAATCAAAAATTTCAACGCCGTGATAATTCTTCACAAATACCGATAGCATTTTATCAGCCAACGACATAAAATCACCCCCAATTCGAACGAGGAACCCAAGAGAGCGCCTCAGGTGAGAGAATTTGGCAACTTAAATTGCCACATTAAAAATAAAAATCGGCGCCGCGCACAGGCCTTGATTAACGTAGGCAACGCTCGGACACATTTCTCTATGAGCAATTCTGTAAATATATGTTTTCTCATATTGTCAGTATTTCGAAGAAATTACCATTAAAATCTGAAGATGTCACACCCTAATAAATCATTATCACACTTTTTTAAATAAGGGTATGCGGGTTTGTGAAATAAAGTTTTGAAAATACCACTTCAAAACCGATCGTTTGCAGCCATTTTTTCTTCTGCAAATTATGTCGATTTGAAATTTTTCTAGACGACCGTTTTTATTCAAGTTTTTAAAACCTAAACGATCGATTTCAGATGAGAACATCTTCACAAATAATGTTAATCCTATGGGAAATTCATTTGGCAAATGATCGATTTTCATGGAGTTTTTCAAAGGTAAATGAACACTTCTTCGGACATAAAATTAAACTATCTACTTAAAAACGATGGTTTAGGTTACCAAAAACCGCTATAAAATCGATCGTTTGTATAAACGAATATCCGTTTTGTCTTCGGTCATTTATTCGCTAACAGTAGAGAGGTTTTGTCTTCGGTCATTTATTCGCTAACAGTAGAGAGGTTTGGTCATGTATCCATTCTACCATACATTTAACGCCATCTTGGCGGGGTCCATCCGGGCCCGGGAAGACTCAACTAGTTCTCAAACTAATTGAGTATAGGGATGTGATGTTCTTGCCTAAAATTTAGTGAGATTCATTGGTATTACGCCGAATGGCAGCCGTTTTTTGATAAATTGAAACGTGAAGTTATTTTCAAGGAGGGATTACCGGATTTAACCGAATATAACGATAGTAATCCCTGCCTCCTGATAATCGACGATCTAATGACCGAAAACAAAGGACAGATCGGTTCCCTATTTACAAAAGGTACCCATCACAGAAATGTGAGCGTGATTTTCATCACGCAAAACTTATTTCACCAATCTATTCATGTATCATAAATAAGAAGGTTCATCAATTCAAATTGAAAGAATTTGCGGGGGATACTATCCTCGTATTTCCCGTACACCTCACACCGCACAAAATGTACGGAATGCCAACCCCAAATATTTACCAGTTATGGAGTTGCCATTCTCGTAATGAGGAGGAATGCAAATTTCGTATCTTTTATTACGGAGGATACGAATTTCATTGTCCATACTAGTCCTTAAGAGTTCTAAACTTAGCTCTTCATATGTGTATGTTTATGGTATATAAAACTAACAAAACCGTAAGGAAAGATCCAGTGACGCGAGTAATTATTTCGCGAATAAGTATTTCGCAGACTTTCTTTAATTAATAAAACGTTTGTATGTTTTACATTTTGTAGGCGAAGGATAGTGTTAAATGCTAAACAAAATTTATAGAATCTCGAATAAAAAGAAAATGTTTGAATGATATGGGTTTCTAATTATTTTACGTAGGTTTAATATAATTAATATTTTAAGCCCATTTTAAAACCTTATCTTTTGGCCATTTAAACAACCGCCTCCCGTACAAAAATGTTCTATAGAACTTCTAAGAAGTCCTATAGAGGCGTATGGGGCGCGTATGGGGTTCTATTTGGTATAGAGCACTCTATAGATTTTTCTATAGCAGTCGCTGTGTGGGGTCTCTGTGGGGTTTTTATACAGACATTTCTGTGAAGTTTTTGAAGGCGATTCTATATAGATTATACAGAAACTTTACATCTGTTTTATCAGTTTATATCAGTGGAGTCTTCAGCAGTGTTCTTTATATAAAGTAGGTAGATACTTTACATGGAGACCTACAACTACGTAGCTCTATTTTTCTGTGATTTAATATAAAATATTGAGAAGTAATTAAGGATTGAATCATTTCATTTGTTTAATCACATTCTACTAAATTTGGAAATTCAAAAGAATATATACATTTTTCTTCTGTTAATGGAGATTCTAATATTAACATTTTCTTATCTATATCGCTTATAGGATAAGCTTTTATTTTTTTTTCTTTGACATTAAAAGTAAACGCTTCCTCACAGCTGAAATCTCATAATTTTATAACGTGGTAAGACTTGCCACAACTACAAAAGTTTAATTCCAAGTTGCATTGACAGTTTTCCAGGCCATAGAATCCAAAAATTAACCCTAGAGTCCCATCTTTCATTTTAACCCCACAATTTCTTCGCTTCGCTTTTTCTTTACTGGAGAATGTCATGCCACTCACAACCATTTTCTCATATTTTGCTACCCGTTCAGCAATAGGATAATTGTTATAGAATGGCTGTGGAGCTTTTTTTCGATTTTTCTAAAATTATTAGAGTCGGTAGCCCTTGAAGAAAGGTTTTATTTTCAACTATGGTTACTCGTTTATGAAGTGGATACCCTCGTAACAAGTCTTCATAGTAATATAATAAATGTTCATTAGCGTTAAAAGCATTCGGGAATAGCTGGGACATTTTTCGCATAACAACAATTTTTTCGGAAATTTGCAATGCGACATTCTGCGTGCCATGAAATAGTTTCATCAGTTTCCCGTTCATGTTCTCAAATTGGAAACACGAAATTGCCCACAAGGGACCCCAGTTAGCTACAGTTTCATGTATGTGCAATAATAAAGCAAATTATATGACATATTTTCTATTCCGTAGAGATTTTTGTATTGTTTTACAAATGATCGAAGGGTGTCCGCAGCTTCGTTTATTTCGTCTTCCGTGACTTTCGAGGAGAGAAGTAGCTTAATGCTCAAAATTAACTTTAGCCAGTGTTTGTAGTAGTTAGGAGGTAAAAATGATTTTAAGAGCAAGAGAGAATAGTACAAAAGTCACGATCGCCATTCATTTGCCTTCCATTGTTTACGGTCACAAATGGATCGTGGAGTGCGTGTAATTTCATCGCTTGGTTTTAATGAAAGATATATTTTATCGATTTCTGTGATTTGCTTTCCTAAGTAGTATGGCTGTTGGAAATTTTTAGAATCGAACCATTTTATGGTTGTGGCTTTGACCACACCTTGGCAGACACTGTGCATGTAGTCTACTACGAACCCATCTACAATGTCGAAATGTTCCAGAAGCATCAAGGATGAAAAGCCTTTCACCCCGTTATTTGAAGTTTTACCTTTGGTCAGGACTGCTTCCGCAGCATCAGTTTTCATTTGTGTTTCAGTTCTAGGTAAAGTTTCTGATACTTCGTATATGTGACAATGTCCTTGACCTTTGGCAATAATTTTCCCTTCATTGAGACACCAACTACATCCGTTAGAGCCATTAAACTAATTTATATTTTGAAGCACACAACGGGCTACCGAATCACAAGAACAAGGTCCGGGAAAAACTTTGATATTATTTAAGGTTTCACCGCTGTCATAGTTAAAGCCATCGCTAGACAACTTATTCATTTGATCCACAAATGGTTTAAGAAAAGTATTCATTTCTGGCTTCTCGGATCCAAACCACAGTGATGCTAGTTGCACATTTTTCACATTGTTGAAACCAACCTCTAGTTCATTAATTACATACAGTAAGGGCCATATGGAAAACCCAGATGAATGAAACACTCGTACGCCATCAGTATTCCACGTTAGGGACAAATCCTGCTTCCGCATGGGAAGCTTTTTATACAAATGTCCTTTACATAACGGAGAAGGCTTGCAATTATTTTGGAATAACACGATAAAATAGTTTCCATTTTCCAGAGCTTGGTTTTCACATACATAAGATTTACAATACAAACAGTGTGCACTGCTTGATCCGATGTATGCTCTACACTCTTTATTACTACAGTATATATGAGTAGTGAATTCACTTTTAGCGGCATCAAAGTGCTTGTAGAACAAATAGAGCGAGCGAGGAAGCTTCGTAACATCAGGCATATGAGCCTGAAGTAGTTTTAGGAGTGAAGATGTTGCCTCTTTACTACCTTGAAATCGAATTACATGAGCCATGATCATCAATAAGCTTTGTTTCAAGGTAATATTGGAGCCCAAATATAGTTTTTCATCCTAATAAATGATTCAGTTAAAAATAAAAGAATGATTAGAGACGCAGCTCACTAATAATATCAAAACACTAAAAACCATTTCTTTGCTTACCAAATCATCATTGATAGTATGAACGTTATCATCCTCTTGAAAGTCAAAATGAAAATCATCGGCATTTTCATTCTCAATAGTAAAATAGGGTACATTAAAATCATGTAAAGCAAAAAAAAGCGAGGACCATCACTTCATAGAATAATTGCCACAATTGAAATGTTAAGAGTTATCGTTACATTTAAAATGTTGCGCATAATCTTTGCATTTAAAATGTTCTGAATAGTCGTCACAATTAAATCTAAGCTTCTTTTCTTTATATAAATATTTTCATTTAGATAAGATAAAATCTGATTGCATTGTTAACTATTCAGATTAAATAAATTGTATTTCAATAATTATATAATCGTCGTAAGATTGGTTAAATCATGTTTAGATTGATTAAATCGTGATTATATTTAAATTAATTTTCATCGTTTAAACACTTTGAGGCACCTTAAACAGAAGTGATCTGCTCTACAGATAAAAAATTTATTTGTACCAAAGAATTCAAGCTAGGGCCCCTAGCAGATGAGGCACTACTGCTTCATAAGCTTTCATCGTCATTATGGAGCTCAAGGCATGTTGCTGTGTTATTTTATGTAGTCGATGATGATATTGAACTTCTTGAATAGTGGTTTTGGTAACGTACTTGGACTGAGGCTGATGTCACGGAGGTGGTACCATCAGTTTGCCATATCTCGGGAAATTGCATAACTGGGTTCAAATCATTCGTTTTTGTTGAAATTATGGAATAGTGAACGATGTCTAAGTCTAACTCTCCATTAACCAACTCATTTACTTCTTAAGATTTGTTTAATCTAGATTTTTTAACTCTATAGAATGTTTTTTCTCGGTAGAACTATATTATTATCTTTGGTACAAAAATTTTTCTGTTAGAGCGTGTACGGTGATAGCGGATTCCGAGTGTTAAAGTTTAAACTTTGCATTAAAAGGCTAAAAGTTCAAATTCATAAGAAGGGATTTTCCAACCGAAGGCATTTATTGTATTTTTATAGCTTGTTTAATTCTGATAAGGAAATTTCCATAATGAACCATTTTAAAAGGGAAAAGAACCAAGGCTTCAAGGTCTCTTTGTGAATTTTAAAATAGGGAAAACAAATGAAGGCCAGCTTTTTTGTTTGTGAAATGAATAAATCAGTTTCTTTGGGACATTATTGATGTGGATTTGTGTCTCAAAGATAATGAAACAGTTAAGAAACATTTGAATGAGGGTAAGCAATTTTATTATTAAGACGATGGACATTTTTGGCATGATAATCTAGAACATTCCGTTGCGTAACGACGTTTGTTTGGCCCGGCCGCAGCCCGACAATTAGGGCCCCTTCTTGAGTATCGAGCTTTCAAAAAGTATGAAAGCACCACGAACGTTACTACTTTTCCCTTTCACAATTTATTGCAATGCGCCTTGTCGCCGCTCGACTAAGATTTCTCGCACATACATGGCTAACTCCTCTAAACTGAAATACAGGGCCTCAACTCTTTTAGAGAGTTTTTAATACAAAAAATATTTAAATGAAAGATTTGAGGCGAAATTCAATTGTGTTATTTTGGACTGCAGCTCAGAATGCAAAGTTATTGTTATCATTTCATAAAAAATCCTTAGAAAATCGTTAAAATTCACTTATGTGAGAATTGAAGATAACAATTCGTTCCCTTCATTGTGTCAAGGAATATGTCGACTGAAAGTAAATCCATACAGATAGAAATACTCAAACATATCGACTCAGTGTTTGCTCAACATACAAGAGAGATCATGGCAGAAATAAAATCGTCGGCAGCTACGTTGGACGGATTTGCAACGCTACTGAGAATGTGAACCTAACAGCACTTTCGCCAGATGCCTTTTCCGTTATCGCGCAAAACGCAAGCAAGTTAGACAATATGGCAACGGAAATGCAATACTAAAAAGGTTAAGGGCTCGAGGATTTGCGGTCTTTCAGCGGAGATCCTTCAAGAAGTCGGTGAACTGAGGCAAAGTAATGAAGCACAGACATCCCCTATGACTTTTATATCTCACAAAGAGGAATGCAGTTCCAAAAACCAAATTAAAAATCCTACATGGGTCGCTGTCGCAAAGCCAAAGAAGAACCTAACAAAGACTAATTCTGCTACTCATAACAAAAATGAGCGAGTCAACAAAAGAAAACAATCTGTCATAGTTGGAAGTTTTGCCGGTGCTCCTTTTAAGGGTGCCGAAAAAGAGAAAACCACAGTCCAACGAAAGAAAGCAGTGTTTGTAACGCAATATGAACCGGAATTAGCGAGCAGAGACCGATATGGTTAAAATTGTGAGGTTTAGATCAAAGCACAATAAATTGTCATCGTTCTACATATTTTCCTCACACGATGAATTTGACCGACTTTTGGATTGCACAACATGGCCCAGTGATGTACATGTGAAGCAATTCGTGGAAATCTATATAATAACCAGATTGACCCGGTAAACGACGAATCGAGACCAACGAACAGAGCCTGTGCAGCAGAACAATTTGAAACCCACCTGAGCCAAATAGAGTCTTCGCCCTCAAGTGAAAAGCCGTCCTCGGGGCACTGCATTGGAGATGGTCACGACACACTAACAGTTGGAAAGCAAACAAAATAGAATGAATGTATCTCTACTTCAACTGCGCATGCGCCAGGGCGGTCTGAATTTAAATGAAGAATACTATCTCGGATCCTAATAGAATAACCATGATGAATAACCTGCGAGTATCGTATCAGAACATCAGAGGCTTGTGTACAAAACTGGATGACGTGAGAGTTAACCTCTTGAATATTGACCAAGGCATAATATGTCTGACCGAAACGTTTTTAAATGATAGTCATTTCGATAACGACTTCGTTCCGTTAGACATGGCAGTTTTCCGATCAGACTGACTCCAAACCAATAATAAAGACAAGAGAGGAGGAGGCAGTCTAAATTTGGTTAAGAAAACCTTCAAAGTGAAGAGAAGAACGGATCTAGAACTTAGATCCAAAACCGTGTGGGTGGAGATGAGCGATTCTAACGACCAGAAAACGGTAATCGGTAACCATTACTTTGCACAAAGGCACCTAAAGAGGAATACGTGATGTACTTTGACAACTAGCCAAAGTGTTAGAAGACCAGGATATGCAAATATTCATGGTAGGTGACTTCAATGTCCCTGGAATAGACTGGGAACTTGGCCTGACTGATCAGTGCAATTCGGGGGTAAAACCAAAAGCGGAAGCGATTCTCCATTTCGTTCTTAGCCTCAATCTCACTCAACATAACTCCTTTCGGAATATATCGGGAAACATCCTGGATCTTGTCCTCAGCAACTGCAAATACCTTAAAATTAGAGCAGATGAGACACCACTGACTACAATCGATAACTATCATCTCTGTTGATATCCTTTGTGATTCATGAAAACTCAAATGGAAATATTAATGAGGATCAACAAGGGAAATATAATTTCAAGAAAGGAGACTATTCAGGCCTATATACATATTTACGAAATCATTGATGGCATGATACTGTATCTACTAAAGACATAGAAGTCTCCGTAGAAAAGCCGCACGAAATTATTGAAGCTGGATTGGAATTATATGTACCAAAGCAAGTCCGCAAAATATCAAAATATCCTCACTGGTTTTCATCTGAACTCAGAAAGGCACTGCGTCGGAAACAAATCTTTCATAGAAAATTTAAACGGACAATGAATAAGGGAGACCTACAGAGATTTCAGGAACTGAGGAATCTAGCACAAAGGCTACTGAGAAGTGACAGGGACAAATATGGTCGTTCAATTGTAAAAGAATTGGAGGACAAACCTCAAAATCTCTGAAACTATGTAAACAACAGGGTCAAACCAAGTTTTGGCGAGAAAATAAGATTGGAAGTTGAAAATAAGATGACAATCACAGATAATGAGCTAATAGCTCGACAATTTAAAAGCTATTTTGAGGAAATAAGCGGCTGCAAAATAAAAGAACTGAATTTGGAGGCGAAGGATATGTTGCGAGCGAAAATGAACGGACAAGAGCTTCAACCATTTCTAAAACTTCAACTGACAGAAAAGGATGTCTATGAAGGAATTAAAAGGCTTAAACCAGAAAAGGCCAGCGGAATGGATAACATTCCGGGGTTTGTAGTTAAAGCTTGCGCCCAGTCACTAACAGCTCTACTTCTGCACATATTCAACCTTTCCATGGAGCAAGGAGCCTTCCCTAAAAAATGGAAAACATCCTTAGCTGTCCCAATTCACAACAAAATATCGAAAGGAGATGTAAACAACTACAGATCTATTTCCATCATCTCCGTTTTTGCCAAATTATTTGAGACAGTTGTGCAAAAATACGTTAGCCATTGGTTTAAACCAGCTCTGTCCCCTGCCCAGCATGGATTTTTGAAAGTCCGTTCTATCAACACGAATCTTATTACGTTTACAAATTACTTAGTTCCAAGAGTCACCAGTCAAAAGCAAGTGGACTGCCTATATATGGATCTGAGTAAAGCGTTCGACAGAATGGACCACGAAATACTTTTACTGAAGCTCTCTTGGTATGGCATGGAAGGAAAAATGCATGAATTGAGGACTATCTGAAAAACAGAACCAATATCCTAAAAATTAATCAGCACACTACAAAAATAAGTTATAAAAAAACGGTAGGAGTACCACAGGGTTCCGCGCTAGGGCCACTACTGTTCGTGATATTTATAAATGGCTTACTTAGGGCCAATAATAGGTCATGTTTGGCATATGCCGATGATAACAAGGCATTTGGAGACGCGTTTTATTGCCCTAATGAAAACAGAAATAAATCGAAATCCCTAACCTTTATAAATGTATCCCGTCTAAGATTTTAAATAATTATTTTAATGGACGACCCTTTTGTTAAAGAAGAGTTACGTGATATATGTTTTAAAAAAAGCTAATTTAACGCGTGTATAACTATAAAAAGTACGATTTTGTATGTTGTTATGCACGTAATAAATTCAAATTCAATTCAATTCCATTCAATAATGAACTTTAGGTAATCGGACCAATTTCTAGCTCAATACTTCAGTTTTGCGCTAATTTCAGGTATACAAGTGGGGACCTAAACCGTCTTCCTACCTTATATCTGGGGACATTTGTGTATAAATTATTAGATTTTTAATTAATGTCAAAGCCTATATGGTTCCACCAAGTATTTCAAGATCTCTTTTAACACTCTGTGTCTAGTGTCATTTGAGACACTCGATTAGTTAAAATTCCTCCGTGTTGCCAAAAGTTTATTATACCCCGCGACCAAGGCCTAAGTACGGGAAAAGTGCGCCGCGTAAAGGTTTTCCGCTGTCCATTGACGTCCTACTTCCTGAAAAAAGAGAAAATACAAGCCTTCATAGTCTCGAAAAAGGGAAAGGGGAAAAAAGGAAAAAAAATTTGATATGGCTCCAAGTAAAGATAAATGTCCCAAGTGCCAAAACCCCTTCTACGGGCAAGAACGTTACGTACCTTGTCGAGAATGCCTTGGAAGAGAACACGGAAAGTGCCTGAAGGTTTCCCGTGAAGAGAGCTACTTGTTCTGGTACGGTGAAGATAGAAAAAAAAAGAAAATACATCTGCTCTGCGGGCAAATCGAAAATGACTCAAGACTCTAGGATCTCTAGTCCGCTCCCCAGTAAAGTATCCCAGGAGAGGATATATCATGTCTCAGATTCCACCTCTAATGTAAAGGCACGGGAATCAGAACTGGACAAGAATAACTTAAAATATCCTTCTAGGGGTGGCAATGTTGTCAAAGAGGTGGGAATATTTGCTATACTAAATCTGTTTATAGCATAATCCTTTCTAAAGTGATTTCAAGAAGAACGCTACTCTATCGGTTAAATGAACTTTTATATGTCAATAGGCCTAATGAACCAAAAAGAAAACGCTTTTGTTTGGTTTTCGTTTCTGTAATGCAGAGAAATTAACGGTTCAGAGTGAGCCAAAAATTAAATACACTTTTAAATAATTAGGCTTAGATTTTATAATCATTTTGGAAATCTGGGCCGCGTTCAGCAGAGCTGAGCGCTGTTAGCAGTGTCCTACAGAACGGGATTTTGTTTTTGAATTTTGACGTCACGGTGCTCAGCGCTGAGCTAGAGCGGTCTTCAAAGAAAATAGTCGGGTTTTTGGATAAAGTGACGTAAAACGCGTAGTTCTCGGCTTGGCCAAAAAAAACATGGAGGAATTAATACAAATAGCTCTTGCTGTTTCTGATGGGACTATAGCTATTTAATTGGCGTGAAACCAGTTGATTACGCAAGAATTTTAAGAGACATGTTAGTTTCTAATTTTATTTTAATTATAAAAGTTGTTGTTATCTATCTCTCTAAATATGTTATCATACAATTTTTGTTAAGCCTTGGTACCTTGCACGCTTTATTGCGCTAGCGTCATTTCTAAAACACCGATGACCGGCGAAAAGCTATGACGACACAGCTGAACGCAGCCCAGACCAGTGAAAGGTCTGATCGTAGTGGGATTATAGCTTTGTGTTTTCATGCTTTTTATGGTGGGCATTTACTTTAAGTGTGTGTAGCCACAAATTAGCTTTGGTGTTATGTAACGTTAACAGTCATGTTGACAAATAAGAAAATTGTTGAGGTGAAACGAGAGGATAGTGTATACACGGCAACCCTGTTGTAAATATGGCTTTGAACATAGAGGTTATACAGTTGAGGAGTAGAAAATTGGACCTTTACAAAACGTATAGGTAATATCCCTCCAAAGTTTTATCTCTTCATTTCCCGTTTTTCCCCCATCGGATGATTTTAATGTGTACAAGTATATCCTTATAGGACGTAAAATGTAGTCTGATTTACAGTATATTTGCTATGCTTTGTAGTCTGATTTACAGTATATTTGCTATGCTTTGTAGTCTGATTTACAGTATATTTGCTATGAGAGAATAGTAAGCCTCGATACCCGCGGGCAGCGCAGGGGGGGATGAATTTTTTTCCCCCATGGTTTATACCCGCGAAGGGGGGACGAATTTTTGCCCCCATGCCTCCATCCCCGGAGGGGGGTTGGTGTGTCTCCCCCTCACCTCCTCCACCTGAAGGGTGGAGGTTGTTCTTGAGTGTATGCTCTCTCTTTGCGCTAAGTCCCCTTTTTTTTTATTCTGACTTTCACTTTCTCTTTACCCAGCCCGATACCCGCAAGAGCGCTGTGAAGGCTGGAGAGTTTTTTTTCTCTCTCTCTTGGTTCCCTGACTTTCACCGTCTCTTTCCCTTTAACCGTCTCTTTATTTTTACGCTTGCGAATGTACTAGCCTAGCGGCGGGCGGCGCGAGAGCGCTGTGAAGGAGAGTTTTTTTTCCTCTCTCTTCGTTTCCTCTTCTCCGTTACATGTGCAAAGCGGGGGAATGCGTGTACAACCATAGCGGCGCGCGTTTTCTCTCAGTATAGCACTGAAATGTTATAGGAATATATCTCTAGGTTTCCTCTTCTCCGTTACGCGTGCAAAGCGGGGGAATGCCTGTACAAGCCTAGGAATTTCTCTCCCAACGTTTTTTTAATTTTACACGGAATTTTAATTCCGGTAAAATATTTTTTTTAAAGCGGGGCATTTTTTTTACTTTTGCGATATGTATAAATCAAGAGGCGTTAAATATTTTATCCATGTTTTATTTGTCTATATATAATTTTAAATATTTTATCCATGTTTTATTTGTATATATATATAATTTTAAATATTTTATCCATGTTTCATTTGTATATATATATATATATTTAAATAGAAAAAAATTGAAAGATTAAAGGCCTGTTTGTAAATGAACATCATTTGCTACAGCTCTGAGGAAACGCTTTTGCCTAAACCGGTCTAGGACTCCCTCATTGGGGGTACCCGCTCTCCCCTTGAAATAGTCGGTGATAGCGGCATTGAGACTAAAAATAGAAAGAAAAGATATTAGGGATCCATCTTTAAAAAAATAATGCTAATTAACTTACGAGCCCGAGCGAGACGTGTTAACGTAAACCGGCATAGGGTTTCCGGGAGTGGGTGTTATGTCAACGAATGGTATGAGTCGAGAACTCAACTCCCGGAAAACAACGTCGTCCTCGCGGAGATCAAAACCATGTCCGAGATTCTCCGCGCGAATCCTCACTAAGTCCTTATGGACATCAGCAAGGATCCTATAAAAAATGTTTGAATATAGCCATTAAAGTTTTAAAAAATATAGAGACTTTTCCTGAAGAGGCTGCAATCATTTGGCAGATGCTCATTTACTCTCGGCGGGTTTTCCTGGGGTTGATGTGGGGGTGGCTGACGCTGTTGCCACTCGCGAAAATTTTGTCTCGGGTCCTCCTCGTCGTCCGTGTACAAAAGAACATCGTCAATATGACTGTACGCCCTATTAAGTTCAAAAGTTAGTCTTTCCACGATTTCAGAAAAAAAAACAGTATGCTCACATGATAATGGTGGATGATGTTCTGGCCGAAGCTAAAGCGAGAATGATTTTAGTATTGGGAAACTCTCCGTATATATAGCATGGAGGGGGACCGTTGAAACCCAGACACTCTTTAACCCCCCCCCTTATAATATACAAAAACGGTTTCTTACCTTTGGGGGCTAGGGGCGGGAAATTGAATAGCCCCCCCCCCCGAGACGCGGATTTTTATGTTATCGAAAAAGCCCTAGATCTACCATCTGTTGGGCGAGCACCCCGTAGGCGACTTTGTCGAGGAACAGTTTCGCCCGACGTATGTCGTGCTCGGTTGCTGTCCGAACGGACGCGGCGTCAATCACGCCGTCAGCATCAACCTCCCCTTCGGATTCCCTGTATATTCGGGCTCTCCTTTTAAAAAACTTTAAGATGGCCGTATTGAGACTGTAAAGAAAAAAGAAATTAGAAATGGTCTTAAAAAAGAAAAAAAACTATATAACTTACAAGCCGGAATAACAGTTAGCTATGTTTAAGGGCTGTTCCTCGACTAGGGGTGCCCCCTCTAGGGGTTCTACAGGGAATACCATGAAACCCAACAGGGTTTGACCCAGGGCTTCGATAACATAATTTGTCTCGACCGCGTACACTTGTTCGACGGCCGTGCGTACTTCGTTGTTGGCAAGCCATTCTTCTTCCTCGACCTCCTGATGGATCTGGGCTAAGATCCTGCTCAAATTTTATGGAGGAAATATAGCTACTAAAAAATAGGAGAAAACAGGGCATGTTTACCGTTGGATGTTGCAATCCAATGGCGTAGGATCTTCATCATCCTCATCCAATTCCTCATCCAATTCCTCATCAGAATTGGATTCATTCTCCCATTCCTCCTCCCCTCCCCCCCACCACCACCACTTCCTCTAGTTCAGCTAGAGGAAAAGGTTCTTCTTCTAAAGGTTCATCTTGGACAGGTGGGTTTAGAAATTCAAATACCTCATTCCCAAACGGTAAAGGGTTGGGTGCCCTAAATAACAAAAAAACTTATTCTATGGTTTCAGGAGAAAAAACATTATACTCACATGTTGAAAGTTTGGTGCAGGATTTAGTGTTAGTAGTAGTGGTTCGTCAGTGTTTAGGCTGAGAGTGATTTTTGTATTGGGTAAATTGCCGTATTTATAGAAACAATGGAGAAACCGGGGGGGTTCTTTTAGTCTCCGACGTTCTCTCTATATACCCCAATACAAAAACCTTATGATCTTTCCAATATTCAAAAGTTGTTATTGAAGCAAACGAGACCCCAAAATAATAAGTCTAGACCCTCTCACAATCCTAAAAAAAACAAGAATTTGACCCAGACTTCAAATGATTTCTAACGATAATAACAACACATTCCTAGCCGATTTCCATGTACCCTAGCTTTCAATACATTAATAAATACAAGTCTAGACGCTGTCACATTCCTAAAAAAAACAAGAATTTGACCCCGAGTTCAAATGATTTCTAACGATAATAATAACACCGATTTCCATGTACCCTAGCCGCATGTCTTTCAATAAATTAATAAATAATACAAGTCTAGACCATCTCACATATCTAAAAAAACAGAATTTGACCCCGAGTTCAAATGATTTCTAACGATAATAATAACACCGATTTCCATGTACCCTAGCTGCGTGTCTTTCAATAAATTAATAAATAATACAAGTCTAGACCATCTCACATATCTAAAAAAACAGAATTTTGACCCCGAGTTCAAATCATTTCTAACGATAATAATAACACCGATTTACATGTACCCTAGCCGCGTGTCTTTCAATAAATTAATAAATAATACAAGTCTAGACGCTGTCACAAAAAAACAGAATTTGACCCCGAGTTCAAATGATTTCTAACGATAATAACACAATCCTAGCCGATTTCTTTGTAGACTAGTTATTGTTGTCCACAATGCTTTAGAAGCGTCTTGTTATGGTCCTATAAATATATATGCCTATCCAGATCAAATGACAAAAATTACGTTTTAAAAAATTTATTTCAATACAAATTTACACCAGGCCAAAAAGATTGACAACGCTTATACGTTTCTTTAAATAAGAAGTTTGAGACATTAATATATTAAATATATTATACGATTGAAAATCAAAACTTATTCCGCGTTCCTTTAATCTACTTTCAAAAGCCATTAATATTTTATACGGTGAAACGTACGAGCCAAAATATGATAGTACACGGTCAAAATTAATATGATCTTCAATTTCTTCGAAAGAAAAGAATTCACCGTAATCTATGTGTAATATTTTATATATGGTAATAAGTTCAGCGCAAATCAAATCCCCAAGTAATAAATACACCTGTTCATTCGATACAAGCTTTTTCACATGTTCATTGATATATGGCATTAATCGATTTAACTCGCTTGCTTCTGAAGCGTTCAATGTGAAGTCGATACTGTCTCCACCCCTGATATTCGTTTCCAGCTTTAGATTGTTAAAGGTTGCGTGTGCTGATGTCGAAGATAATGGAGTATCGGCTAAAATAGCGTCGTATGATGTGGGTTTTTGGCAACTTGTCCATCCGCTAAGCGGACCAATTTTGGATGCAAAAGCTTGCCAGGTGTCAACATCAAAGCGAAACGTGGACAAATCTGGTTCTTTCTGGCATATTCTAATCTCTATATTGAGATCAGACGTGAATCCGAAAGATAGAAATACTTCTCCCAAATGAAATCTCGAATTGATTTTACGAGGTTTGGACGGGAGTTTTCGTTTACGAAAATTATCAACTTCCATTCTTATCTTAAAAAAAGCAACCGTTGCTATTATACCAAGCGAGCGCCCAAAACTGTTACGCAAAAATTCTACTTACAATTCAAGTGACCTTCTTATTCGACTGTCAAAATCAAAGTGAGCCCTAACATGGCTTATGTCTTCATTCTTTAGAGGGGGGAGAAAGGGGGTTAGTTCTAGTTAAAGGTTGCCTTCTTTCATATAGGGTAAACATGTCTGGGCAAAGATTTGTTCTAGTTAGAGTTTAGCTTGGGGGTAGAGAGAGAGGGGGAGTTCTAGTTAGAGTTTAGTTTTGGGGAGAGAGGGGGGTGGCAGTTCTAGTTTAAGGTTGGCTTCTTTCATATAGGGTAAACAGGTCTGGGCAAAGATTTGTTCTTGTTAGAGTTTAGCTTGGGGGTAGAGAGAGGGGGGAGTTCTAGTTAGAGTTTAGTTTTGGGGAGAGAGGGTGGGTGGCAGTTCTAGTTTAAGGTTGGCCTCTTTCATATAGGGTAAACAGGCCTGGACGAAACTGTGTTGGTCGGTTCATGTTATAGCACGGGCTCTTTAGAGGGAGAGAGGGGGGATGTATCTAAAAAAGATTACATTTTTGCTTCGTAAAAAGCCGTTACGTACAACATGTGGGGGGAGGAGGGGGGTAAGCTGAGTGTTATGACCTATATAAGGCGATATGTTGAGTATGCAAAACTCATTCTCTACTTCAGAGTTATAAAGTAAAGACGAATAGCATAGTCTCGCTTTTAGAAAAGTTTTACAAAACCTGCCCGGACACGTCTTGATTTGAAAGGTAACGTATTTTTATATTCTTTTTTGTTTTTCATGGGGATAGCATTTAACGTAATTTTTTTTTTACTATAAAAACGCGTAAAGATGGATCAAGAATCTATTTTATTCGAGATCGAGGAATTGGCCGCGTTACGACCATGGCCAATTAAGAAAATTTACGCTTTTTTCTTTAATTTATGTACATTACTCAAACTTAACCCAGCTACAGTCGGGGAAATTTTACCGCCTTGTTTGTCTAATAGAGGATACGCTATTCTTGAAACATTTACAGACATATTTAAATATATGTTAAGCGTACCGCGTGAACCCGAACAATGCCGCAACGCGGAAGAGTTGGACACACTCTATAATAATGTGCCTTTAGCGTATCGTGATCTATATAGGGCCCGTTTCGAACAAAGAGCGTTAGAAATAAATCAACGCGATATAGACGCTCAAGAATCTATTTTATTAGAGATCGAGTCGTTGGTTGTTTCACGACCTTGGCCCATTGAGAAAATCTACGCTTTTTTCTTTAATTTATGTACAGTACTCAAACTTAACCCCGCTACAGTCGGGGAAATATTACCGATTTTTTTATCTAATAGAGGATACGCTATTCTTGAAACATTTACAGACATATTTAAATATATGTTAAGCGTACCGCGTGAGCCTGAACAATGCCGCGACATTAAAGAGTTGGAAACATTCTTTAATAATCTGCCTTTAACGTGTAGTGAGCAATATATGGCTCGTTTCGAAAAAAGGGCGTTTGACATAGGTCAACGCGATATAGACGAAATGCAAGCTGAAAATCTACTAGTGGATGAGCAAGATGAAAACATGATTAAAGCTTTAAACATTTTCGAAAAGGAAGAATCAATTGTGCGGGAATTTGAATCTT
This sequence comes from Phalangium opilio, assembly GCF_054372755.1. Classification (NCBI taxonomy): domain Eukaryota; kingdom Metazoa; phylum Arthropoda; class Arachnida; order Opiliones; family Phalangiidae; genus Phalangium; species Phalangium opilio. Next base: position 11,964,832 of record NW_028324178.1, read on the forward strand.
CCCAGAATGATCGTATAGCTCGCGACTTTTTAAACAATAATCCAGAGCTGGGTTTCGCCTCTCAAAACGATTTCGCCTCTATAGATTTTTCGGGTCTTAGTAATTTCCCTGACCAATCTGGAGGCGGAGCGAGGGGGGCAGTTATGACGCCAATAGATTCTCTACCTCACTGTGAAATTACGGATCAAAGAGTGCAAATGTACCCTAGATTTAACCTAACGGGTCTAGAAATTACCGTAAGAATAACTAATAATTTGGTTGAAGGCTTAGCCAATATTGTCCAGGCCGTTCTTAATAGGTTAGCTCCATCTGATATGATTCAGATAACGGTCGAAAGTTTAAGCTTGCCAAACAGGGGCGAGATATCACTCTCATTTCGTAGAGCTGACCAATTGGACTCTAAATCTGTTTTAGATGAGATAGAGTCAGTTTTATACGATGATGAGTTTGAGAGATTCTTTTTGGGACCCATCGTCTTAAAATTTCACGTGGTGAGAATCCCGGTAGAAGGGTTTGGCCGTGCTGCTCCCAAAGGAGTGCGGTCCTTTGATATCTTTTCTCGTGACTCTCGAGGAATTATCAGGATCGTGAACAATGATAATCTGTGTCTAGCGAGAGCGATTTCCGTGGCAATTGCGCATTCGGAACATAAGAAAAACCCGACTAATATCGCGCTTAAAAACAAATTTAAGTCGATTTCGTACACACGAGCGGATAGAGGCGATACGGCCTCTCAACGAGATGCCGCTATAGAGCTTTGCCGCAAAGCTAAAGTTAACCCGAAAGACTGCGGTAAAGTAGAATCTATACAAAAATTTAAAGCCGAATTAGCGCAATATAATATATTAATATATATTTTTAAAAATAATTTGCCCGAGTTGATTTTGGGGGAAATCAACAATGACGACAATAGAGCTCGTTTGATATTAATTAATCAAAATAGACATTACAACGTCGTCACGTCTTTAAGACCTTTGTTCGGGATGGACCATTACTGTGAAAATTGTCTGGTAGGATTTAGAAACAAGAGAGATCATAGTTGCAATCTTTATTGTTACA